>NW_023425523.1:6161089-6831089 GCF_014108245.1 Pipistrellus kuhlii
TGGGACTATGGGAACAGTGGTTCATATTTCAGAAAGTTAGCCCCTGACTCCCACCCCCAGATCTCTATGTGGGATGAAGGGGATGGAGGAGGGAGGCTGAGAGCTGCCCTTGGTGGCCCATACAAAATCCTCTGCTGTCATAGTGGGCGGAGTGAAGAAAATAAAGGTGGAAGCAAAGGACTAAAAGCATCTCTCTCAGGAGAGAGAGAAAGTGTCCCAGGACTGCAGGTGAGGAAACCCAGGCTCTGGAAGCACTTCCTTATGGACGCCCATCTCAACAGGAAACTTGCTTCACGTGGCTGAGACATGGGGGAGAGCCAGCATCCGCCCAGTTCGCCCTGTGCCAGTCCTAGACAGGACTGTGGGGCTGTCCATGGGGAAATAGAAGCTGACTCACATTCAAGTGGCTGCCTCACTGTTTTGGAAAAAGGATCTTATTTAGATGCCACACGTTATTTACCCAACAAAGACCACAAGGCTGCCAGCCAAGCAGGGTGTCTTGGCGGCCCACCAGGAAGCTTCCTGGGAGCCATCTCGCTCTCTAAGGACAGGGGATGGTGTGATAACTATGTGTAGATCACTGTGGAGTCAGATAAAGCTTCAATAGTTGCTAACATTGGGTTGAAAGCACTGGCTTAGCAAAGTCTCTGTGACCCCTTTTCTTCTTCATATCAGCCTTTGCTTTTCTGAGCTTATCAGCCTAGGCTGGTCTTTATTTCCTGCAGCCTTTAAAGAAAAGGCATCAAAGGGAAGGCACCCCAAGAGCACAGGCCTGGATTTCATGAGATTAGCCTCATTCTCTATTATTTTCCAGTGCCAAAAAAAAAAAAAGAAAAGGCATTTCACAGTGACGTCAGCATTTCTGTCTTCATGATGTAATGTACCACGATGTATCAGACACTTCCCAGGTCGTGGTGTGACTGCTGATTTACATCCTGAACCTCACCCAGCAGGCACTTCAGAAAGGCGAGAAATGATGCCATGTTCTCTTTTTTTAGTGCCATCTACCCCCCCCCCTCCCCCAACAACCCCAAGTACCAAATTAGGTACTGAATACAGGGCTGAGGCTCAAGAAAGATGTTTTTAGATAAAATAGTAATGCATGCAGAAATTAAAGGAAATTGTGCATTTGTATACTTAATTTCCTGGTCCGTATAGCCCTCTAGATATAAAGGGTTGCTACACCGAAATTGGCACGACTGTGTTGATAAAGTTTGAGTTGTTTCAGGAGGAAGAAAAAGGTAATCCAGGGCTTATGAGGAAGTTATTTATATTTCCTGTGAATTGGATGTTCGTAGAAAATTACAGATATTGGATCCTGAACAGGGGTGCATTTTCTAGTGTTTGATAGTTTTGAAAGTCCTTTTTTTAAAATAGAAAGGAATCTATTACAAAGTTTATGAGGATGGTGATTTAAAAATAATACTCTGCTCCAATTTTTATTCACTTGATGAACTCTTTTTACTGTGCTGTATATTTATAACTATGCTAAGGACTTCTGATAAAAAGATACATCCTCCCAGCCCTCAGGATCTCATTGTCCCATGTATGAACTTGGCATACGATGAAGGTAAAAGACAAATGGGTGGCGGTAAGACAGAAATATCCATGCCGTTCCAGTGAGCGCAGGGGGGTGGTGGATCTCGTGGTAGTGAAGGACTCAGGATCCTAATGGACTGCAAGCAGGGATGACCATCAGGAGGGTCATGAGATGCCCTGGAATCTTCACTCACTTGAGGAAATGGACCGTTAAAGGAAGCTTATTCAGCCCTGGCCAGTGTGGCTCACTGCTTAGAGCGCCGGCCCAGCCCTGAAGGGTCGCATGTGGGAGGCAGCCAATGGATGTGTCTATCTCATCTCTCTCTCTAGTCCTCCCTCCCCCCTCCCTCCTCGCTTCTACTTTATCTAAAAGTCAATGGAAAAAATAGCCTCTAGTGAGGATTAACAAGTTTATTCAAAAGAAAAAAACAAAAACAACCCCCACAGAGAACCATTCTGATTCTAGCACTGCTATCACACGCCTCATGTCACGTATGGCCCTTCCCACGTCATTTTCATAGGTGAGGCCCGGTCTGTCCCTCCCTGGGCCACGGGATGCAGAGCGAATTATCTAAGTTCTGTTTCAGAGTTTCCTCATGTGAGCAGACTTCAGGACATGCCTCCTCCCTCAAATTTTACAACCATGCATATTTTTAAGTGGTTGCTAAATATATAGAGGTAGATATAGATGTACAGATATAGCTAGCTAGCTAGATATAATTTAAGACATCCAAAGTGTATATGTATACATGTGTGTGTGTGTATATATATATATATATATATATATATATATAATGATTTAAGACATCCAAAGTAAGGGTAAATTATACATCACAATTAAAATCATAATTTAATTTAATAAACCCTCCTAGCCCCACATCAGGTCTGTTGACCTTGGTTTTGAAACTCTGCGGGTATCACGCACTGAGTCACTGTGAGCACGGCTCCTGCTTTTTGGAGAAATGGAGGCTGAGCAGGTGCAATGACTTCATTAAGGTAGAAGGAAAGCCCAGGTCGTTTCTAATTCGACCATGTCGGAGCCACTCCTCTGGTTTGGGAGGAGAGGTGGGAATCATAGCCAACAAGTTTCTTGCCTGTTCACACCTGCAAATAGGATGTTCTGAAATTCCTTCTATTTAATCACATGCCATGCAATTAGCAGCTTCCTTTATGGGCTGATTCACCTCCACGGAGGGAGTTCAGGTGCAAAGTGACCTCATTGGCAGAGAGACTGTGAAATACACACTGCTGATGTCACTAGCGCTGAGGTTTTTCTAGGGGGGAGGGGGCGCTTCACTTCCGGTTCACAGAGAACCAGGGAGGGCTTCACTTCCGGTTCACACAGAACCAGGCTCGTGCCTTCCTCTCGCCAAAGCCTTGGCATCAGCACCGGCAGGAACACGCTACATGGAAGCAGCTACAAGCTCCTCTGCGGGATCCCCGGTGTTTTATGTAAATGATTTAAAATCCAAACATCGCATGTGAAAGGCCCAACACAAAGCACAGGCTTCTTCCCAAGCCCTTGACTTAGTAACTTATGAGAAGCAAGTCCTCCTGGTGCGGCCTGAAGAACTAACGTCGGAGGACCAACCCGAATCAGCTCCCGGGAGGGGACATGGCCATTAGCGTGGCTCAGGCGCGAATCTGCATGGCAGCGGCTGAAATAATTGATTCACTCCCATGATCTGATGATGCTGCCTTTGTGGTTGCTGATACGTGTCTCTTTAAATGGCAGCAAGCAAATTCACAGGCTTGCATCTATTTTTATCAAAATCAGCTCCCCAGGGTCACGTCACGACAGGAAGCATTCAACAACTGATTTATGTGAAACTCGGGGGGAAATGCCCTTATTTCAATCTTTAAATAAAGGTGACTCCAAATTATCCGGGTACTGGGCCCTATCAGGGCAATGGAAATGCTCCACATTAGCGCTGAAGAGTATATACTTAATATACTGACTACTTGCAGCAAAAACATGTTACTTGCCAAAGGACTTATATGCATGCATATAAGCCTAAACAATGGACACAGAGAACAGGGGGGTGAGGGCTTGAATGGGAGATGGGGGTTAATGGAGGAATAAGGACACATATGTAATACCTTAATCAATATAGAAATTTAAAAAAATGTTACTTGCTTCTCTGTGATAGGTACATTTATAGCTGACAATTGAAAATATCTTAAATTCTCTATTTTATTTGCCCCAAACACACACAAATATATGCATGTGTAACACACACACACACAAACAGGGTGGGGCAAAAGTAAGTTTACAATTGTTTGTATGGAAAATAATGCAATAATTGATAAATAATACACACACACACACACACACACACACACACACATATAATATATGCAAGTTATCCTTTCACCAGTCACAATATATGCTAAGAACAGAGATTTCCCCACAATACTGTCTTCACACTGGAATCCCCTGGGAAGTTTAAAAACTATCAATGACGGGATCCCACATCCACAAGACTTGCTGCATCTAGGATGTGACTTGAACACACGTTCTAAAAGCTCCCGGGTGATCCCCAGCTGCAGCCAGGTGTGAGTCCGCTGCCCTAGGACATCCCGCCTCGCACCATGTCCTCCCCAGGAGGAGGAGGGAGTCTTGGTGTTAGTGTCACGCAGAGAATCACTTGGGTCCACAGGAATCCCAAAGCAGAGACATGGAAGTACATGATTTCTTCCCAGGAAGATCCCAGAGAAACACGGAAGTGTGACGATGTTGCTCTGGGCCTTCCGGCGTAACTACAATGCCAACCCAGAGGGTGGCTGTCCAAAACGTAGGCAAGGCCACTTGCTTTCAGAATCCTGGACCCTGCTGATTTTCCTGAGGCAGCCTGTCCTTTGCCAGGCAGCCAACGGCAATAAGCGTGTGTTAGGGAGAAGTAAGGGCTTAGCTGACCCAGGTGTTCCCCACATGCTGGCTTCTGAAAGCGGTGACCTGAAACCTTTGTAGGCACATGGAAGTCATGGAAACACTAACATGGAACCTTAGGAAGAGAAAGATTCCAAAGAGGAATTAAGGCCAAGCTTCTTCCAATGGCTTGCCCAACATCTATTCATTATAATCAATTTTCTTTCATAACCTTTCTGACAGAAATGCCTTAGAAAATCAATTAGATCCTGGAAGCTCATTGGGCTGCACTTGGGGAATTCTGTTTAGCACCCGGACTTTCCTTCTGGGCTCCTTCCCAAATATATGTCTTGGTTATTATTATTACTAGAGGTCAGTTGCATGGAGATTCGTGTAATAGGCCTTCCTTCCCCTGGCTGCCTGCACCTGTTTTCCTCTGGCATCTGGGTCCCAGGCCTTCATTCTGGCCACTGCCTTTCGTCTTCACTCGAACCGGAGCACTGCTCCTGTAGCTCCCAGCTCCCTCCGCCCCTCATCCTCCCCTTCATAGCAGGTGTCTCCCCATGCCTGGCCACTCTGTGCCTGCATGCCTGCTTGCCCAGGGGCCTGGGGCGGGGCCTTCACCATCTTTGTCAGGTTAATTTGCATACTCACTCCTGATTGGCTGATGGGCATTGCAAAGTGACAGTCGATTGCATATTTTTTTTTTTTTACTAGTGTAGATTTTTTTAATTATGGGGGACATGGTTGTGTTGTTTTGTTTTTGACTGAGAAGCTTGGAATAATCAGAAATGCTCAGTTTCTATCACTGAAATCAAACCTCCTCCGAAAAGATGAAGCAGTGCATGATGGTTCCATGGATATAGCATGACTGTAAATTAGCACTGGACTAGGGATCAGTCTGGGTGTCACAGGAATGTTATTCCTGAGTAATACAAGCAAATGTCCCTTGGAGCGATTTGAATTCTCCCTCACCCCTGTCATCACTCCAGAGATATCCGGGAATGGCTCTTAGCGAAATAAAACTGCTTCAGAGCCGGAGAGTAACCAGAGAACCGGGTGGCTGCTGGAGATAAATGATTTATAGACACAGTGAAACTACCTACCTGGAGCTAATAAGATAGAAAAGGAAAATGGAACATGACTGTTATCATTCCTTCATTATGGAACATTTATATTTTCAACTTGAGCGTAAGAGTGCATAAAACCTAATCAGCCGAACAGAATGCCCACTCTTCTGACCACGGAAGGCGGGGGAAATTAGCCTGATTCCCTGCTAAACATTTATCTCCCTCGATGGAGCTCTGAACAGACATCTCAAGTGGCCTAACAGGGTTGGAAGTACATTGTAAACCATGCCATCAACATCTTCTATCATCTAACCACGAGAATCTGCTTGTGTAGACAGATGCAGTCATTGGCTGATCCAAAGTTTTTAAATAATTTAAAAAGACATCTCTTTCCACGTTACTGAGAATAAGCTATGAGTTCATAGTTGATGGTGTCAGCAAGTGTGTACAGGTCCCACACATTCGGGGACAGAATGAAGAGGCTTGGAATGAAATGTAGGCGATCTGTGTATACACTATGTGGCCAGATTAGTATGATCTCTGAATGCATAATAATCTGGCCACTCCCTCAGTGTATACTAACCACAGAGTTGGGATTTGAAAATAAGGTTTTTCCATGTTTTAGAACTGCATTATGGGTAGTTAGAAAAAAGCAGAGGACTTAACTAGCCAGAGTCTGGGGCCACTATCTCCTGGTCCCTTGACATATCGAGGTTTGCAAGCTTTCCCTTTTATGTAGGTACACTGAGTGGCCAGATTGTTATGCCTTCAGAGATCACAATAATCTGGGCCACTCAGTGTAAGGTCAGGCTGGGCTGACAGAGCTCTCCTCGCCCTGCTGTTGGGATGGAGGACAGCTCTGACTCCCCCATGCACCCCCACAGGAAGGACACAGTGCATCAGCCCATCTTTCTGGCTCAGAAACCTTAGATCAAGTACTTGGTGGATTCTGAAAGCATATGGTAACTGCTCCTATGGAGAAGAGCAAGGGCGGGGTTGAATGAAGTAACAGGTTAGCAAAGGGGAAACCTGGAGACTTGGATCGACCCCACTCTTTCTCTGTATCTTCACGATTTCACACCACAGGCCCCCAAATGCATGCAGTCTGGAAAGGAAGGTAAAGAGGGCCTCTCTTGCAGATCTTATAGAATCACCTGGAGGGAAAACATATTTTGTTCCTAAAAATATATTTTTTTATTGATTTCAGAAAGGAAGGGAGAGGGAGAGTTAGAAACATCCATGATGAGAGAGAATCATTGATTAGCTGCCTACTGCACCCCCCTGAATAGGGATGGAGCCCACAACCTGGGCATGTGCCCTGACCGGAAATGGAACCGTGACCTTCTGGTTCATAGGTCAATGCTCAACCACTGTGCCACACCAGCTGGGTTAAAATGTTTTTTGATGGATGAAAATCCTTCCTATTAAGGTGGGACTTTTAACTCCCCACAGTCTTATATTACAGGAGAGTAACAGGGTTCCACAAGAGGAAAAACTCACCTATTACATCATTGTTTCAATCTGGTGACAAGGAGGTCACCTGGCAACTTTTACTTTCTCATTTTTAAGTGAATCTCTGATATTATATCGATGGAAAGAACATTGCCTTATATCTTTTTTTTTTTTTTTTAAGGAGGTAGCATCTTACGTCATAAGGATAAGTATCTTTTCTTTTCTTCCTTTTTTTTTTTTTTTTTACCTTTTCACCTGTGTGTTGTGAAAGGGATAGCCACCCACTGCTCATCCGAAGGTCCCTATAACATTTACAAATAGTCAACCCAACAGCCACCTGCCTACACTGATCCTCCAATTCTCATCCTGTTTTTACTGTGACTTTAAAAGGGTTTACGAAGAAAAAAGGCGGCCTTGGAACAAGTTCAGGTGACCCACTGCATCACCTCCCCCAGCTTCCAATGGCCTTGGCATAGTGTGCCTGCGGGCCCAGAGGCCTGAGTGCAGCGCGGGGAGGGGGGTGAGGAGAAGGTGGAGGATGGAGGGAGGCCAGCCTTTTGGGAAATTTCGCCAGCAAAGGAGCTGCTTGGTCACATCAGCACAGACGCAGGGACCTGTCTGAGCCTTTTCTTGCTCGTTAGCTGAGCTGGTGGGGATTGGAGACGTGGCCTGTCGGTGGCTGTGAAAGGAGGTTGTTAGGATGCAAGCTGGCATCTCTCATTGGAAAAAGCATTGAATGTGGAAGATGCTCAGGCTCTCGGATTCCTGTGGAGGGAGGCCGGGGACCACGGAGGCGGGGGATTTCATTACTTTACCCATTTGCTTTGTCTTTGAGGAAGAAAAAAATAGTTATAAATGTAGGCGCACGGCAATGCCTTAAGTGGAGCCTTTTATTCACTTACAGCGAGATTCCCTGATGGTCCTTAAGGGGGACTGCTGGGCGCCTCTCGCCACCGGGAGATTTTAAAAGATGAAATGTTTGCCTTATTAGGAAAGGGATAGCATTCATATATTTTATAGTTTCATTTTCTCTCTCTTTTTCATTCTTTTTTTTATATTGGAAGCCTAGAAAAGTTTTTCTTTGGGGACTTTTTAAGTTTTCCTTAAAAGTGTTTCCTTTATCTTTCATCAGAGGACATCTGACATGAAAACCATCAGTGACCATCTTGTTTCTTTCTTTCTTTCTTCTTTTATATATATTTTATTGATTTTTTTTTTTTTTTTTTTTTTTTTTTACAGAGAGGGAGAGGGATTTTGCACACCCTCTATTGGGGATGTGCCCACAAGCAAGGTACATGCCCTTGACCGGAATCGAACATGGGACCTTTCAGTCTATATCTATTTTGTCTATGTCTCCAGATCTATTTTGTCCCAACGCTCTATCCACTGAGCCAAACTGGTTTCGGCACCTTCTTGTTTCTTTACCAAATGTATCTGTTAAAGGAGCTCATACAGGGGAACGGGCTTTTTGCTTTCGTATTGAACTTATGAGTGTGAACTCGGGCACAAATACAAGCACATGTTTATTTCCTAATCCATTGGATTCCCATGACATTTCAGTGCTTTCAATGTAATCCCCAGTAAATTACACCCCGAGAAAAAAGGATTTCTCAGGTTCCTTATCTTGGTTTTATAAACTTACATATAAACTGGACCTATGCAGGAAATGATAAAAAATAATTCTTCTTACTTTTCTGTTTGAACTCCAGTTTTTTTTCCCTTCTAAAAATAGGGGATCATATTATCGTCGACTGTGAAAAATCACTGTTGAATATGTTATCATGATTCCCTGTAGGAAGCCCTCACCATAGCACCTGATGCTTTATGAATATAAAATCATGTTAGCCATACTGTACTCTTCCTTCTAAATATGATCTTAGCATTAGACTGTATGATCTACTATGGGGTATGAGCAGAATTAGTGTATTTAGTAGGATATAATAATATGCTATTGTTCTTTCTCTAAAGTAGGGGTGTTGAACTCAATCAGAGAAGGGGCCAAAATCTAAAATCCAGCCTAAATCGCGGGCCGAATGGTTTACTGAACAGTCATAAACTGTCACTGTGATGGAAACGCAGCGGAGTGCAGAGATGACAGCGCGGTGCGGGCCACATTGCAAGGCCTGGCGGGACGGATTTGGCCCGCGGGCCTTGTGTTTGACACATGTGCTCTAAAGGATGCATAATCTACTACTCCCTCCCCCCTAAGTCAGATTCTAGGAGATTTGTGAATGAGCTCCAAGGTATTCCCTCTTCCAAGTGAGAGAGGAAGGATGCTGTGACAAACTACAGCCCCTTAGCAGAACTTGGCCCCAGTGCGTCACTCTCAGCCAGATGTCCACGGCCACAGCCTCCAAGGCTCAGGCCTTGCCATTGCCTGACTCCGCACGGTCTGTGTCCATGGGTGATGCATACATGCGTACAAGTTCTTTGGTTGATTCCCCCCGCCCCCAAACACACACCTTCTCTCTGAGATCCCATGGTCTTTCCCTGTGTCTATGTCTCCGGATCTATTGTGTCCCTCAGTGTATTTTGTTCATTAGATGCCACCCACAAGCGAGACCGTGTGACACTTCTTTCTCCAAGGGGCTTCAGGGCGGTGTCCCCAGGTTCCCTGCACGCACAGGCTTTCTTCCCCGGCTGCTGTGTAACAGAGGTCTTTGAGAGGAAGCCGTTGCTCCAGCGAAGCCAGCTGGACGCCGGCAAACTGTATTTAAGGATCACATTCATGGCGGTAAATAGATTTTTCGAGTTCACACTTTATTTGTGTGTTTTTATAGCAATCAATAGGAAGCCATCCATTGCAGTTAGGTGTTCCCACGCTGATTACCGTGACAGCCACTGAATCACCGCGAGGAAATTCAGTGTGTGAGCAGGTTCCACTGGCCAGCTGCACACAGCACCCAGACAGAAGAGGAAACAGCAGGCGAGGGTCAGTGTGAGCTGGAAAATGGCATACATGGAATGGGGAAAGGAAGGGAGAGAAAGGGAGTTTCTACATTTTCTCTTAATGGACTGGGACTCTGTGATGACACTAATACTTAACGTGATGTAAAAAACATCCGTTAGCCATAATTTCAAATCTGTGCACTGCCATGTTTTTGGCAATAACAAAAGCCAAATTACTGCTAAAGAGTATTCTGAGATTTGGCTTTGCTGGTTTTAGCATGTTTGATAGTGGAGAGTTGGTCCCATTACATCCCCATCATCCAGTCTTAGTCAGTGAAAACCCTTGAGATTAATTAGTCCATCCTATCTAATAAAAGAGAATTATTCAAATTGACAGTACCTCCGCTACACCCACAAGCCATGCCCATCAGCCAATCAGGAGTGAGTATGTAAATTAACCCAACCAAGATGGCGGTTAATTTGCATATCCAGGCACAGAGCAAAGACTGAAACAGTGTAGAAGAAGGCCAAACACTGAAGAATGGAGCAAAGCTGTGGAGAAGCAAGCAGGGTGGCGAAGAAGGGAAAGAAGCGGTGGGACAGTTGAGAGGGTTGCAGGAAGCCCTATTTTTACAGGAATCTTCCTGCTACGGGCCTCTAGTATTATTAATAACAAGATATTTTTCTTTATTGGGGAAAATCATAGTCCATAGAAGACGTCTCACTTTTCTCAGAATGTTGAGAAAAAAATTGCTCAGAGATTGCTATTTTCTTGACTGGAATTTTAGGAAATACTCCTCACGATGGCTAGAATCTAAACTATCAATACAAGAGAATTTCTATTTCAGATCAATATTTCAGATCTCGGAGCCACTGACAGGCAACCTTAGCACGCTGATGCCATCAGGCGCCATCCCTGAACCTGAGTGACAGACGGCTCCCACTGTGTTCACATTCGCTTTGGAATGGGTTTCAAAGGCCACGTCCCAGGGTTAAAAGTTGCAGTGTAACTAACCTAAAAAAAAAAAAAAAAAAAAATCTGGGGCATAGTTTGAAATTCTTAATCAAAACATCACATACCAGTAGGAATATCTTTAACACTGATATAAAATAACCAAGAAAAAATATTAAAACAAAACATGAAAGAAACTAAAGAAAAATTAAAACTTGTACAAATGCCATTTTTATTGTGCATTTAAAGATTACCTGAAAAATATTGTAAGAAATTATGGTGAAAACATTTATATTGCTAGTGTAATTTTACTGTCATAAGCTTGACTTTCTCAGATTATTTTTGATATGTTTATGTAGAGATGCAGGAAATACTGGGATAAAGGAAAGCTATAAAAATTTAGAAATAAAAATGTGTAAGTATGTATAGAATAACATACAATGATATTTTATAAATTATATTTCCCTTCTAATTTTTTAGAAAGGGATCAGTGAGCTGAATTTAAATAATCTCTTAAAACTTGGTTATCAGGTACTATAATCTCACTTGATTATGGGTTTTGAACTTCAACAAACCTCAAAGGAAAAAAAATGTTTCATCAGCAAAATTATTGCCTCTTAAAGCAATATTTCATTATTAATATTATAAGGCTTCTATTTTGAAGCCTTTGCTGCCTTAGTTAAAATAATAATAATAATAATAATAATAATAATAATAATAATAATAGAGGCTACAACAATCCTACAAAGAAAATAAGTCCACTGAATTAAAGAAAAATCCAGCCTGGCATTTTAAAGTGTGTTGGTCTTTGGAAAAGTAAGGATTTTCTGAATCAGTAAGAACTTATTTTTTTATATTTGAAAAAGCATGATATGATCTATTGCCATTAGAAAGTTTGTTTTGATCTGAGAATAAACATTAGCAGAGAATCTTAAAACCACTTTCTGGAATGTTTTGAGTATCTGAAATCTTGGAAGCATTGTAGGCAGTACTTTATTATTTTTCGTCTACTTTTATACCAGTGCCATACTACCTTTTTTTTTTTTTTTTTTTTTTTAATTCCCATACCTTGACCCTTACCTTTGACAAGCTGGTTCTCTACATTTAGGGGTCTGTATCTGGCTTCTGTTTGCTTATCCACTTCTTTTGGTTTTCTTTGGATTCTAACATATGAGATCCTACAGTGTTTGTTGTTAGGCCACATCTTCTTTGTCCATTCTTTTATCAATGGACATCAAGGATGCTTCCATACCTTGGCTATTACTAGTGGTGCCTCACTGAGTATGGGGGTGCATATATCTTTTCAAATTAGTGTTTCTGTTTTCTTCCAACATACCTCCAGAAGTGGAAATACTGGATCGTATGGCAGTTCTATTTTCAATTATTTGAGGAGTCTCCATACTGTTTCCTACAGTGACTGCACTAATTTACCATTAGGCAATACTTTAAAATGCTTAAACACCAATTTTTAAAGTTATCTTTATGCCTCTTAAGTATAAAGGAGTCTACTTAGTCATGTTTCTATATGTTTTAACCATAATTGTGTTTGAGATTTCAATGGTTTGGAATTCCTTTTATGTAACATTTATGATGATATAACTCTTAGCTATAGTAAGACCCATGGGGAGAAAGCTAGAGTCTGATTAAGGTATCTAAAACCCATCCTCAATTTCCTTTCTCTTTCTGTGACATTGCCTCGGGATACCTTCCTAAGACATTCAGTGTGAGAGTTCATTCCTGCTTCTGAAATTCCAATGCAAATTTAGCACATACCATAGCATCTCATACTATCATGAGATAAGGGATCAGGGAGGTTAATTGATCTTACAAAGACTCTGTGACTCTCTAATCATATTCCAGCAGATGATTTACAAATACAAACATTTGCTTTATAGCCCAGACAGCTATTTGATCTGCTCCTAAATCTAATTTTTTTTGTACATAAAAATATACAGTTTGATTTGGCTTAAGTTTTCAAAGACCATAAAATTGAAGGTGACATTGGGGCATTTTCCTTGTGCCAAAGAGACAGTGCATAGCCAACTGGGAAAAGAGGATGGATACAAGGTCAGGGGTTTTTATCTGGTTTGAGATCCCTTGCACTCAAACAAAGAGGAAGGAGTGCCTCAGAAGACACATCCCCATATGCATGGATAAAATACATAAAAGATCTTTCCACTAGCATTTATATGTGGAATTATTTGGCATCCGGGGGAAAAATCTCAGAGACAACAGAGTGGTAATTACCAGAGGGGAAGGGAAAAGGGGGTCGGGGGGTAAGAGAGAGGGGGCAGATGGCATAAATGGTGATGGAAGGAGACTTGACTTGGGGTGATGAACACACTATACGCAGATGATGCGTTACAGAATCATACACCAGAAACCTACATCATTTTTCTAATATCCAATGTCACTCCAATAAATTCAGTTAGAAATAAGAATGTTAAGACAACTGAGAGGACATTAAGTTTGGAATACGGTCCCTACTCTGCCCTTGAATTTCACATTCAATACTCCTTCTTAAAGGCTCCCATAAGAGGCAGTTTCCATATTGTTCCAACTCTATGATAGACTTGAGAGTCAAGTGTGACTGTTTGAAGTCTGATCCTCCAACATAAGAACCCAACCTGGAATTCTAAACACAATTGCATAATATTCTTTGGGCAGAAGAGAATGAAAAAAAAAAAAAAAAAGATAAGAAAATCCAATGAACTGAAACACCTGTTTTACAGATGCCCCACAGAGGACAAGACATCCACATGCGGGCCATTCAACAAATTTAACAAGGTCTAATGAGCCTTGAAGCTGTAATTTAATTCTTAATTTCTCTGAAGTAGATTTAGTAATGACCGGTAAGGACCATCCTCATCCACACTTAGAAAGTCATTAACGGGGAAGTGGGAACACCTGCCCTTTTATGTTACTTAAGACTTGAAGCCGCCATTGTCCCTTGCACAGGAAACCGATAAAGATTCCAAGGTTACCCTTATCTTAAAAGCAAAATCCCGTAGAAGGCATGCATAGCTTTAAAATCAAACTCCGTATCTCCAAGGTCAAGCTAACAAATGCTGTATGGCCGATGTCTTGCCAGGCATGAGGAGGTCTGCTCTGATTTCTACACCCGTGGGTGATTGCCTGAAGCAGGACCATAGTCGCAAACAAAAACATGTTTTCCTCTGTGCAGCTGAGTTACAGAAAAGACTATTTTCTTGCAAAGGGTTTCCTTTGCTAACATCACAGTGACATGTCTGAGCATTCTTCCTCTGACATTGCTGTTTTAGTGTGAGAGTTTTTTGAGTTGGTGTTTCGATGAAGATGCGGGTACTATTCAATATTCCTTAATTTGACCATGACTGGATAAGTAGGAGACCAAGCAAACTATTCTAATATTGAACTTGAATATTTGTTCATAAAGGGCAAGGATTATATTACAATGCCCACTTCCCTTCCGAATTCCCCTTCCCAGTTTCCATGAAGATGCCTCTGGTTGCATGTCCTACTCTCTAATACTCTTTTAAAAATGAACTCAGGTAAGTTAAGCTCAAGGGCAGCTCTGAAGTAGAAAATCTGTGACAACACCTAAGAGACAGTGTAGGTTATTGGAAGGGATGGAGCCTCAAACACCGGGCCTTGCTTCTGGCACCTCCAGGTCTACTGGTCTAGTGATAGGGCCTAAAAGTAGGTGGCTGGGGTGAGTTGATACCTTTTCATATCGTATTTCCTCTGTGACTCCATTTACTCCTATATATTTCATTCAACCCCATGCTTCTTGGGAGAGAACAGGGAGATAAATATCTAACCTCCCTTTATAAATGGTCATAGTTGTGTGAGAGACTTTGCTCTCATTATTCCCTATTTGCTACCGTCATATTACAGTGCCTACTCCCTTCCCAATCTGCCTTCAGGACTTCCTTCTTTAGACAAACTTAATAGCGTGATGCAGGCAGATTGGAAAGATGAAACTGTCTTTCTTTATTCCTGTCTTATTTAACTGTTCTGAATGTTAAATCATTTATAAGTTAATTCCATGTTAATGAACCAAGAATTGGTTTATCGACACTGTGAAGTCTTCAAGTCAATACTGAGAAAATAGGAAGAAATTTCCCATTAAAACAACAATGTTTTAAATTTGATTATGATAAGGCATTAGGTTTAACTTCATGAAGAATAACCAAAATCGCGTCTCCCTTTCTTCCAACCAGGATTTGAAATTTAATTATAAGCTAGAACAGGGTGTTTTGTTGTTGTTGTTGTTTGCATAAATGTGCAACTTTGTTCAAATTATTAAGCTGATCACCCACTGCTTTATAACGCATCAGTTCTTAGACTAATGAACCTTCTATCCTTGTCAATTTCAGCAATGTTTTGACAGTTCTTGCCTCAGTGCCTTTGAATTACAAATGTGTACAGCTGCATTGCTCTTCGCTACAACAGGTCTCTCTCTAAGGATGCACCAGGTCATGATTTCCGATTTCGAATTGGTTAATCAACCTATGCCAATTCATCACAGAGGGAACAAAACAATCTATTTTTATGCTCTTCATTAAAATCTTGGTTCTTTATAAAAGTCCAATATGAATAAGTTATTCAAATAGTTCAATATGTGGCAAAATATGCATATTTAAAAATAAAAAATATATTTATAGCCCATGAGATAGCCTGTACTAACTAGCCCACAACCCTTGTTACATATGGAAAATCTAAAAGGCTCTCTGATCAGCTTGAGAAATACTAAGACTTGAGTAAAAACATACAAAATGGAGTCAGACTCTATGTATTGGGCTACACAGCAGACCAACTGAGTCAGAAACTCTTGGGGTGTGGCCCAACAATCTGTTTGTTTG
This sequence comes from Pipistrellus kuhlii, assembly GCF_014108245.1. Lineage (NCBI taxonomy): Eukaryota > Metazoa > Chordata > Mammalia > Chiroptera > Vespertilionidae > Pipistrellus > Pipistrellus kuhlii. The sequence goes on from NW_023425523.1 coordinate 6,176,705, forward strand.
TTTTTTTAAACTATGTTTGTGTTGACTTCAGAGAAAGGAAGGGAGAGGGAGAGAGAAAGAGAGACATCAATGATGAGAAAGAATCATGGATCAGTTGCCTCCTATATGCCCCCTACTGGGAATTGAGCCCCAAATCCAGGCAAGTCCCCTGCCAGGGAATTGAACTGTGACCTCCTGGTTCATAGGTCAACAGTCAACCACTGAGCCATGCCAGCCTGGCCAGGAATCTGTGTTTTTAATCAGCCCATCAGTTAATGATACTCTGACATTTGAAAACTGCCTTAGAGAAGCTGATGCTGGGAATGAGACTATTTACGTGGAGTAGGAGAGTGCTCTGGAGTTTTGAAAGGGAAAAAGAAAGGTGGAGGTTTATTATCAGAAGCTGCTAGGAATAAAACATTTATGTTGGGGTCCAATGACAGCTTGAGAAGGAAAATAAGTTTACCACTAATAAATGTTGTGAACTCACCACAGCTTAGAAAACAGTGAATTTGAGCATGTTTCTATTCATTGTAAAATATTCCCCTTTATAAAATTTTCCTTAAGTATATAAAGTAGCGAGTATGCTTTCTGCTAGAAAAAAAATGCTAAAATGGACTCATCATAGAGTGTATCAAGAATGGATGAAATAGGGTATAATTTCTAATTCACTTGAGTTTGTAAGCAACTGAAGGCTTTGAAGACACGCATACACATATGCCATCTGTGAAGATTTAGTCACACTCCTATGATTTGTTTAGGGCTATCCCAAATGCGAATAATGTAGCATCTACAATTTTATTTCCTTGGAGTGTAATTTCTTTGGGGGAAAATTTACAACTACTCACTCAATATTTATGGAGTATATACCAGATGCCACACACTGTTGTGAGCACTGCAGATACAGTGATGACGAGGCTGGATCCTCTGTCTATGGTTTTCACCATATTGTGCCCAAGCAAGTCAGCAGGTTCAACTCACTGAGAGGACAGGTAAGAACACTGAGGAACACAGAGTTGAAATAATTTGGTCATGAAAACCTAACAAAAGGACTCACCTGGGAGGAAGTAAAACTCAATAACATGGTTTGGTGTAAGACCAAAAGAGGTTAGAAACTGAGGCCAACAGGAAAGGAAGGACCCAACTACAGGCATCCAGGCAGCAGAGAGCCCTCTGGGAGGACTATTCCAGGAGAAGACCAGCCATGTGGGATGTGGCCTGTTCCACACGAGATGGTTACGGCAGACCTGGGCCAGCACCCTGGTGCTCTTCCCCTTGGCTGTCTCCCCCACAAGCTTGCAGTGACGGTGCTCAGGGGTTTCTGGAGATGATTTCAGCTTCCATCTTTACGGCCCCCATTCACACTAAGGATTGTTGATTATCTGAGGCAGCGATCATGACACAGATGACTCTGAGGTGGCAGCCGGGAGTTTTAAAGATGGCACAGGCCGGTCTGGAGGCTGCCTCTCGGGGTGGCGAGGAGGGTGTAAGCATCTGTGATTTTACTGGATAAATATTTCTGAGTTAAATGAGACATGTTAACATGTGTACAAGGTGAATTATGAATGTGCTGGTGCCTCTCATGCTGTTTCTATACTCGCTTTTTTTTTTTTCCAGGCTGAAATGCTTCATGGAAATAACACTTCCTGATTTGTTTTTAAATGTGCATGACATGTGTATGTCTCTATACTCTAGGTGTTTACCTGAAAAACGTGTTAAGTAGTATTGTATAAGTGGAACGATTTGTTTAAACCTCAGCCACCTTACTGTGTGAAGGATCCAACAATAAATCATAATTAAAACATGAAGTTTATTACGCGTGGAATCTGCTTAAAACAAGACATATATGTAGGCTGCTATGCTCGACAGTGGGCAGCTCAGAGCATTATGTGATTTCTATAATTTACCTCATGTTTTATACTAGCTTTGCCCTTGCTATCATCAAGTAAATTAGAACAATCTAGGAAGAGAAATTTAAAAAGAGATATATCTTTATTCTGTGAAATAGCATGATTTTGAAGATAGTGTAGTCATTTTTTTTAATCAATTAAGTGAGAATTACAATACTGCATTTAGAGTTCATTGTTTTTCAATTTTTTTTTTTTCCCTATTTGAAACCAACTGTTACCAAAGGAGCACATGAGCAAACAGTATAGCAACAATTTCACTGGAGTTCTGACAAGCTGACATTGCGATGAGCTGCCTTCGCTGCTAATAACTGCGTAGCAGCTGTGCTCACACTCCGTGGAGGTGTTGGCGCTCAGGGTGAGCAAGGCGCTCCGGAGTCCCTCTGAAGTGGTCGGGGAGTAAAAAAAAGAAGCTAACCGATTAAATAAGCATCTTGTCTCTTTCATTATAATTACCGCTGCCTGCTGATCTTAGGAAGGATCATCTCAGAATGTGCCACCGACGTCCAGTCCCTCCTCCCCCAGGCCAGCTGGCATAAAGACAGCGGTGCAGTTTGAATGAAATTCAGGGTGTCAGTGCCCAAACTCAGACAGAGGATGGAGGACAGGATGGGCCACACTGTTGGAAAGAGCCGATGCCATCGGACCCACAGGTGCATCTGATCGTTAAAAAAAGCCAAACCAAAGTCCGAGATCAATGTCAATGGCGGTGAGCACGCGCAGCCACGGGAACGGCCCTCTGCGTGTGGGATTGGACTTTGCTGCATCGGTTCTGGAAGACTGGTGGTCCTGTCTGTCGGAGATGAACACGGGGGTCTCCCACCCAGGAGAGCATGGGCCTGGAAATACGTGTAAGATTGCGCGTCATGTCACTATTTGTAGCAATCAACCCCCTGAGACAGAGGGGAGGGCAGCCTGAGGTCTCTGATCAGGTGGGCCCGGCATGCTGGTGGGCTCACCGGACTAGGCCAGACGGATGAGAATGTCCCATGTGGATGACTCAGAGTCAATTAACCTTCTCATCCAAACGGAACCCATTCTTCCTCCCCCTCACAGTCCGCCTCTCCCTGACCCTGCTCGGCCTGGTGAGAAGTTGCTGACAGCTCTTCCAGCCTTCTGCTGTACCATGTAAGGGATGTATGTATCCGATTCCGGGTTTGTATGTGGTTTCCTTGCTCTCTCCTTCCTCTCCCAGCTCACTCCTACCAAAACATGAACTCCCTGGGGGACCCAGGCTGAGATTTCTGTCTGTGCTCCTCACTGATGTGTTCTGAGCACCTAGGGTGGTGCCTGACACTTAATAATTTGCGGACTGCATGAACAGAGGCACACCACCACCGTGTGTTTTTATACTGAAGGCAAGTTGGATTTCAGATTCACATGCATGTGCGCGCGCGCACACACATGTTACAGTGCCTACCACAGGCCCAGCCCAGGAGCAAATGAATCATCACACATGATTCTGATGCTTAACAATACTTGGAGTGTTACATTTTATTGCAACATTTACAATTATAAAAAAAAAAACAAAACACACGGTGGATCTCAGCATAATAACATACCGGTACCATTCAACCAGAAGCAGCCTGGGCTATTATTCGTGCTCAGTCACTGACTGCAGCCCCGCTGCATGCTTCTCCCCGGGCCTGTGACAGAAAAGTGTTCTTGAGATGTTTCTGACATGTCTGATATCTGCACAGTATCAGGACCCATTCAGTCTGAGAGCTGATTCTCTAACCATGGAGCAAAACCTGTAAGGGCTCTTTTTAAAAACATATATATTTTTATTAGTTTTAGAAAGAGAGTAAGGGAAAGCAAAAGGGAGGGAAGAAAGGAGAGGGAGAAGGAGAGGGAGATCCACATGAACGAGAAACATTGACTGGCTGCCTCCTGCACGCCCCCTACTGGGCCACGCAACCAAGGCACGTACCCTGGGATGATGCTCACCAACTAGCCACACTGGCCAAGTCTAAACCCTTTCCAACGACTACAGTCAGGCTTGCTGCATTAACTTTCCTACACACCATCACAAGAAACTCTACTTTTAGCCACAAAGGCTAAATGGATGCTTCCCAAATATTTTCCCATCATAAAAAAATGTGCCAAAAAAAATATGAAGATCCACTCCAGCCCATCAGTTTGGCGGCCCCAGGAGGCCACAGGGTGTCTCCTGCTGCCCCAGCTGCTCAGAGACCTCAGGGCCCAGCCGCATTGAGGTACCCAAACCCATTGGTGTCACGCTGTGAATACTCTTCGCCGGAGAGGAAATACTGGATTGTGCACAAGGAGACGGTGAATAAAAGTTCTTTGCAACCTCATTTTTAATACTGAAAAACTGGAACAACTTAGTCAATAAACTGCAGAGTGAAGTAATATACTACCCTATGATAGTGCATTTACCGCATTGTTCCAAAAATGGCAATACATGACCAAAAGGTATAGGTATCATCATGAATAACTTTTTAAAAAATATATATATTATATTGATTTTTTACAGAGAGAAAGAGAGAGGGATAGAGTTAGAAACATCCATGAGAGGGAAACATGGATCAGCTGCCTCCTGCACACGCCCTACTGGGGATGTGCCCGCAACCAAGGTACATGCCCTTGACCAGAATCGAACCTAGGACTTTTCAGTCTGCAGGCTGACGCTCTATCCACTGAGCCGAACTGGTTTCGGCATCATGAATTACTTTTAAACATATAAAGAAGAGTGAAAATGATTGCACTGTGGACTGTTACTCTTTAGATAAAGCTATCAACTTGCAAAGGTATTAAAGTTGGGTAGGAAGGATATAAGCATCTATGATTTTGTTTCCAAGGACTTAAATATTGATTTAAGAGAGGAAGGGAAAGGGGAGAGAGATAGAAACATCAATGATGAGAGAGAACCATGGATTGGCTGCCTCCTGTACTCTCCACACTGGGGATCGAGTCTGCAACCGAGGCGTGTGCCCTGACCATAAATCAAATCCTCACCTCTTGGTTCATAGAACAATGCTCACCACCGAGTCATGTTGGCTGGGCTGTACACCTACCTTTGCCCCACCCTATATATTCTAGTAGATCTAAAGATTAAAATAGTTTTGATTGTACATGGAGAAAACACAGTAAATAAAGTACAGAATTTTATTTAAAAAAATGTGCAAGGCATCCCCCCCCCAAGCAATTCCTTAAAAATGAAGATAGCATTTATTAATCTAATTTCATCTCTAGTGAGGCCTGAAAAGAATTGACCAGGGATCCTGTGAATCCCCCAAACTCCACACATCCAGCTTTTTAATAAATGCTAATCCTGCAGATGCCAGATGTTGCTATGTTGACTGGGGACTCTGTCCCGATGAAGTTCAGTTCTCTGGCTGTGCCCTGTCCTCTCGGGGAGCTTTCACCTTGATCGTGTGTTCACATTCAACCCCCCTTGTCGACAGGATGTCAGATCATAAGGCAGAAGCAGTGATGGAAATAACATCTATCCTTCTCACTGTGCGCAAAAGGTGGTTTGAAGACTTTAATCATGGTCAGAATTTTGCAAAATTCTCTGCTTTGAGCTTGACAAGCATCTCAGATAGAACTTGTGATGTTTGGATGACTCGTCCTTTTGCCAAAGCTAACTCTCCCCATTCACATGGCGAGACAATCCTTTAGCACTGCTGCTGCTAAGGTCCAAGTGGAGTTCTCCTCTCTTTCTCCCCTGTCCTGACCGGGGAGGTGGGTGGCGGGAGACCACTTCTCCTCTTGCTGACAAGAAACAGAAAGTTCTAGCATCTAAACAGACCGAGGAGCATCCCTCTGGTTCCAAGAATCCTCCCCAAGCCTACACCCAGATCATAGCCCTCACACGGTTACCAGTCCAGTGAGAATGGAAGACTAAAGGAGGGTAAAGAGAGAAACAGAAGTGTGGCTCCTCCCCCTCAATGTTTGCCATGGAACCCGCATGAGGCTTTTGCAGAGTCCGGCCTCTTCGTAGGGGAACAGGCCTGCTTTGGCCCCATTGCCTCCTGGTTCCGTGGGAGACGAGGGCCCCAGGTGAGGACTCTGGAGAGAGGCTGCAGGGGGAGAACCTGGGGTCCTCAGGTAGAGAGAGAAAACGCACTCCCACTACCTGGGCCCTTCCTTGCCCTGGGATGGGTCCCATGAGAGGGGGTAAGAGAGTGAAGGGATCTTGGGCTCCTCCTTGTGGTCAGCATCTGCCATTAAATAGTCATCCTCAATTTTTTAAAAAATATATTGATTTTTCACAGAGAGGAAGAGAGAGGATAGAGAGTTAGAAACATCGATAAGAGAGAATCATCGACCAGCTGCCTCCTGCACATCCCCCACTGGGGATGTGCCCACAACCAAGGTACATGCCCTTGACTGGAATTGAACCTGGGACCTTTCAGTCCACAGGTCGAAAAACTGGTTTTGGCTCAATTTTTTTTTTTTTTTAGAAAAATAAAATTGAGTAAAGGTTTTAATTATTATTATTATTATTATTAATTTATTTAGGTCACCGTGCTTTGGAGAAACCTAACCATTCACACTATCCAATTAAAATCCACACAGACTTATAAACCAGTTAGCAGTTTATGTCATGGCGGTAAAGCATCTAGCACATATCGTCCTCCCTGGACATCTAGAGTCTAGACCCACCATCCAAACCTATACTCAGCATCTGTGAGGCCGTTGGTACTGCCTCTCTGTTCATACACATCGTGTTATTCCTACTGCTTTACGGAGGAGGGATCCAGAATAAAAGAGAATCCCTTCACCTGACGGTGTGGCTCAGTGGTTGAGCGTGGAAGTGTAAACCAGGAGGTCGTGGTTGGATTCCCAGTCAGGGCACATCCCCATTGTGGGTGAGCAGGAGGCAGCCCATCGATGATTCTCTCTCATTGTTGATGTTTCTCCCTCTCCTTCCTCCCTGAAACCGAGAGAGAGAGAGAGAGAGAGAGAGAGAGAGAGAGAGAGAGAGAGGAGAGAGAGAGAGGGAGAGAGAGAGAGAGAGAGAGAGAGAGAGAGAGGGAGGGAGAGAGAGAGAGAGAGAGAGAGAGAGAGAGAGAGAGAGAGAGAGAGAGAGACCACCAAAAGTCTTCAAGGTCACAAGACCAGTAACTATCCAAACCAGGATTTACACCCTGGCCGGTCTGATCCCCTAGCCCTGTGCACTTTCCTACTCTGCCGGGTGGCTTCCACGAAGCTATGACAAACGCCCCATGTCGAGACATTTCAAAATCTGCCCCTGATGTGTCAAGTCGCAGTCTGGCTATGGAGGCAGAGGCTGTTACTATGCACTGAGGATGCTGCAGGTGGGGAATGAGGCGCCCTCTCCATCGCGGTTGCTAACAGCCACTCTCCGAGGCCTGCTGCTGTTGGCAGCCCGGCTGCTTTCCTCGCCAGCTGTGGGGCCTCTGCGCAAAACCAGCCAGTCCATGTCTGATCGCGAGATTCCCAGTTAGCCGGCTGCCCCTGTTCCTCGTACCAGCAGTCATGTCTTGGGGCTTGAGGTCCCTTCCCAGTATGCATTGGCGATCACCCCATTCTTCAAACCCAGAGCCACTGAACAGGATACCATTGCATGCACGGAAGTGGCCAGTTGAGCAAGGGACCCGGGCTACCTGAATGCTCTCCCAAAGGGGCCCAGATCATTTGTTGGGAGCACCTGGCTTGCTCTGCACGGAATAATAGCTGCATGTACGAAGATATAGAAACAGGCAGTTTAAATACCGAAAATCATTCCTTCCAACCTTAAGATATGTCCCCCTATCACCAGAGTGAGTTGAACAAACATTCAGGGAACCACGTTTCTGCACGTTTGACATGATGTTTTGATGCTGAATGTGTCCCTGGCTTCAGTGAATAGACCGCCAGGATTCTTACCGGCCAGTTTCTAAAAAGTTTATTTCCTCACCATGTGTATATTTATTGGCGGTAATCTACTAATTTAATCCCATTTAACAAAAGGGTAATATGCAAATTGACCTTAAAGGTAGAACCACTGGGAACGACCGGTGGTCGCTATGACGTGCACTGACCACCAGGGGCAGACGCTCAATGCAGATGCTGCCCCCTGGTGGTCAGTGTGCTCCCATAAGGAGAGCTCTGCTCAGCCACAAGCCAGAGCTAGCGGCTGCCAGGGAGCCTTTCCTGCCTCCTCTGTAGCACTAAGGATGTCCAACTGTGGAGTGGACCTAAGCTGGCAGTTGGACATCCCCCAAAGGGTCCTGGGTTGTGAGAGGGTGCAGGCCTGGCTGAAGGACAACCCTCCCCCTCCCCAAGTGCATGAATTTCCATGCACCAGGCCTCTGGTATATATATTGAATTAGTGGAAATAGACCTGATTTCACAAATTATATTCATTAAACGAGGCCAGGCCAACACGATTCTGTTTAGACTTAAATGAACAAAATAGCATTTATACCGAAGGCCCTTAAATGGTCCTCTCTTTATCTCCTGGCCGAAGGGAATGCAGTGGAACTAGAGTTGATTGACACTTCTCCCTGACCTCTCTGTCCTTTCCTCATGAAAATGCTCAGCCACTCCTGAGGGGCCCAGCTGCCGGACAAAGCCCAGGGTCTGAGAGGTGGTACCTTGGGGAGGGCTCATGGAGAGATTTGGCCAATGGGAAGGCAAGGCTGGAAAATGTCAGATCAGATATGCCCATCGCCATAAAAAAGGTGATGCCCCCAAGAGGGGAGGGCCAATTCCATACTGAACTCAACCTATGGAACACAAGTCTCTTGCTACTGGTTGTACTTACTGATCTTTGCTATCGGGAGGAATAGTTGCAGAAAAAATCCCTTTGTTAAAGAGAGAGTCAATTTTCTTTTCACCAAAAGAAAGATCTCAGCATACCATATAAGTGAGAGAAAAAAAACCCAAAAAACCCACATGCATACTTCTATGGGGGAAAAAATAGAGCACATCTTTCTACCATATTTTTTTGTTTTTATTTATATATTACCATTTCAGAGAGGAAGAGAGAGGGAGAGAGATACAGAAACATCAATGATGAGAGAAAATCATTGATCGGCTGCCTCTTACATGTCCCCTATCCCCCTCAGCCTGCAACTGGGGCAACCTCCTGGCCACTGAGTCACACTGGCCAAGCTCTATTTTACTTTAATATTCCAAGTGTTTGACTCAAAAAATGTTAGATTTCTTAAATGTTGGAAGCCTTTTTGCCTAAAATGTCTGCCTTTTTTTAAAAAAAATAACTCTTACTGTATGATAAAAACAAAACAAAATCTTAATATTGGATTTATGCAATAGCTAGTCACTGCCCAGTGCCATGAGGTCGTTTTAGTCTGCATCGTTAATTACATTTCTTATAACTGCCTCTTCCATTTTGATTTCCTTTTTTAATAGAAAAATATTAGCACTCATTGCTACATATACCCCATTTGGCTACTCTATTTACATTTCAATTATATTTTAACGTTAGCGTCCAAACATCCGGAGCTGTGTATTGTTACCAATTATGTTGTTAGTAAGTTATATAATCTTCCAATTACACCTAAAAATAAATGCCAGGTGCTTAGATGGCAAGTCATTAACATGCACAGGATGGGCTGGGGCTGACCCTGGGGCCAGCTTCCTAGCATTCAGCCTAAAATTCAAAAGAGAAAGGAACAAAAAGCAAGCACATAGAGAAGAGAGAGGGGGAAAAAGAAGGAGGGTAAGAAAGAAAAGTGTATCTTTTTTATGTCTCTGCTTTTCTGTCCCTCTGCTCATTCTTTCTGACCAATCGCAGAACAGATTTTGCAAGCTTCATGATAACACAATTGTTCAAATGTGCATTTTCTACCCAAAACGGAACACTCTGAATTTCGTGTGTGAGGAAGGAAGAATAATTTCCCTCCATCCCTCCCAGGTTCTTGGCTGAAATACCCCCGAGTTCCTAGAGAATAGTCACCCCACTTCCTCCTGGGACAGCCAGGGGACCCCCTTCCACGTGGAGGTCTCCCTCACAAATATCTCCTACAAAGGGTAACTTGCACTTGGTTTTCAGACGACTCTTTGCTCAGTTACAAAAGCTAGATGCTTCTTAGGACAAAATTTTCAATCAAAATGTGAGAAACTGAAATAGTTCTAATTTGCAGATGCATTTTTTTTCATCTTCCAGGAAACTTAGAATCTGCAATTTTTATTATTTACTTTTTTTAATTAAATGTATTGGGGTGATAAAGGTACGATTTTATAGGTTTCCAGTGTACGAGTCTATGATACATCATTTGTATACTGCAGAGTGGCCCATCATCCAAAGACAAATCTTCTTCCATCGTTCTATATCTGACCCCCTTTATCCTTGCCTACCCACAAACACACCACCCTTCCTTCTGGTAACCACCATGGTGCTCTCTGAGTCTATGGGTTTTTGTTCGTTTGTTTTTCTTGTTTGTTTACTTGTTGCTGTCAATTTTATGAGTGCAATCATATGGTTCTTCACCGTTTCTATCTGATTTCACCTAGCATGATATTCTCAAGATCCATCCATGCTGTCTTAAAATTGGGTATGGGACCGGAACAGACACTTCTCCAAAGAGGACACACAAATGGCCAACAAATATAGGAAAAAATGCTCAACTTCACTAGCTGTTGGGGAAATGTGAATCAAAAGTATAACAAGACACCACCTCACAGCCGTCAGAATGGCTATTATCAACAAGACAACCAGTAACAAGGGTTGGAGAGGTTATGGGGAAAAGGAACCTGCGATTTTTAAATTCACCTCGATTTTTAAATATGGAGTCTTCTTCACTGGCTTATATGAGGGTATCAACTTTTAAAAGGCTCAGCCCCCTGTCTCCCCCTCCCTGCCATCTCTGGTGGCATCCGGCTGGGAGACCAAGATATAATGCCATCATGATTTCTGGAAAATTCTCCCATCCCCATCCTTTCCAGGATGGTGCTCTGACTTCATGGTTAATTCCAAATGCTTCTCCTACATTGTGGAAGTCTTTCCCATTGCTTGAAAATAATGTTTTTAACTTTTATATGGTTCACAGGTCACGGATTTGGAAATCTCCAATTTAATACATGTCACTTTAACCAGAAATCCCTCCTCTGAATTTCCCCTTTAAAGTATTTTTGTTTACTTCTGTTTATAATTGTTTGGTTTTGCTTTGGCACTTGGTTCTCACTGACTGAGTAAATTGAAATAAAGATAAACATGAGGACAGTTCTCTCTTGAGCTCATTTTTGGACATTGTTTTTTTTCTTCTTTCTTTTCCAGGAAGAATGGTTTTGAATAGCATGCTACATGCTATGGATGACAATTTCAGAAAACATCAAAAGCAACAGAAATGCTGATGGCCATTTGACAGAGAAAATCCCTGTGACCGCGGATTCAGTTGGATTCCACGTTAGGTTGAGGAGAAACTCATAGACAGCGACTCTTCAGTCAACTCTTCATTGTAACCGGAGGCTCTTCACAGCTTATGTCACAGCATATGCGGAGGCACCAGGTATATCTTAAAAAGGATGTGGTGGAGGACACAGCTACTCCCTTCTCTCACCACAGACATACTGCAAGTGGCAGGAAATTAGCACAGCCGATAATTACGAATGTTCCAATTCCCAGAGTGACACCAATTGTATCTTCTTAATTCTGGAAATTAAGTGAAATTAGCTTTTCTTAGATCCTTTCACAACCTTTGAAATGCACTAATTTTTATTCTAGTGGCGAAGCAAGAACTTCAGATATTGACCTCCTGTAGTTCTCATTTTAAATTTCTGCTCTACACAAAATTATTAGACTACAAGGGATAGCATTTGGCTACAATTAAAGGACTTTGTTAACTCAGAAGCGGGGCTGAGGCCAGGATGACATTCACTTATGAACTTTAAAATAACTAACAAGATAATGAAACCATAGATTCCTGAGAAAATAGCAGAAGGGCAGGGTATCCCTGTAAAATCTCCTAGCTAATCTGTACACTCGCATATGTTAGTAAATTACTGCACACACACACAAAGATAACGGAAGTCATTTAAATGTTATTAAATTTTAAATGCATTTCTCAGAATACAATAAACGCTTTGCTTTATCTCATATCTCTCCTCCAAAGATGATTCACATTGATGACTAGCAAGCATCTATAAATATAATTCACATATATATATATATATATATATATATATATATGTGTGTGTGTGTGTGTGTGTATATATATTATATCTTCCCTCTCTCATTCTACCCATGTCTCTCTATTTTCTCTGTATATGGGCTTTTAGATATATTTAATTTAGAAAATACATGTTGGTCCTTGATCAACATGGACTTGGACCATGGGAGTCCACTAGTACACAGATTTTATTTCAATAAATATATTGGGAAATATTTTGCATATTTTCTTCCTACTGTGAAACAATCATATAGCTTACGCTAGGCTACCATATTGCAATCATATTGCTTTTTATTTTTTGTTATAAATGCTTTTTCACTTTTGATGTTTTGGGTTAGTCATACATAGAACACCTACAGTGTTTAGTATCATATAAGACAATACTGATGTAGATAATGACAGACAGGTAATTCATTTGTAAACTGGCAACATAAACGTATAGTACCAATAAATACAGAGGAGTACTGTAAATATGCTTGCCTTCCTTATTATGTTCTTAACATTTTATTTTATCTAACTTATTCTAGTCTAAGAATGCCCTATATAACACACATAACCTACAAAATATGTGTTAATTGCTCCTCCCCTCCCCTCCTCTTCCACCCCTTCCTCTTCCCTCCCCTCCCCTCTCTATTCTCCTCTTTCTCCTTCTCCTTCTCCTTCTTCTTCTTCATCTCTCTCCTCTTCCTTCTCTCCCTCTTCCTGTCCCTCTCTCTTTTCTCCCCACCCCTACTAATACTGGCATAAACCAGGATTGAGAAACATTTCCTTCTTTTCTGTTTTCTAGAAGAAACTGTGTAACATTGGTGTCATTTTTTCTGTTAAATGTGTGATCAGATCTTCCAGCAAAACCACCAGATCACGGGGGTGGGGAACCCTTCTCTGCCAAGGGCCATTTCGGTATTTATCACATCATTCCTGGGCCATAAAAACCATCAATTTAAAAGCTAGCCTCTTATATCCGGTCAAACTTTTCATTAATTCACCCCTATGCCTTGGCAGGGCCAGGCCAAATGATTTCGTGGGCCTATATGGCTTGTGGGTCAGACGTTCGCCACCCCTCAGATACTTGTCTTCTCCAGTAAGTTTTAAAATATGAGTGCAATTCTTCTAACACATACATGTATTATTTTTTTCATGTTAGTATGTTATCTAGAGAAAATTTGGTAATTTGTGTTATGTGAAGTATTAGTCATTTCATCTAAGTTGTCACTTATGCACACAGAATTTTTATAGCATTCCTTGTTATCTTTCCAAGTTTCTGGTGTCTTTAGCAATACCTCTATTTTATTTAAGTTAGAAACATTTTTTTTTTTTTTTTTTTGTGAGAACACTTAAGGAGGATGGATTAAAAGCAATACAGCAACCCCCCACTTCTCCAGGGCATCTCACGATTGGTAGCTGATGGGCTAGGTCCGTGGTCCGCAAACTTCGGCTCTCGAGCCACATGCGGCTCTTTGGCCCTTAGGGTGTGGCTCTTTTATAAAATACCATGGTGTGGGTGAGTCTGTTTTGAAGTGGTGTTAGAAGAAATTTAAGTTTAAAAAATTTGGCTCTCAAAAGAAATTTCAATTGTACTATTGATATTTGGCTCTGTTGACTAATGAGTTTGCCGACCACTGAGCTAGGTGGAATCCATAACTTAAGCTCCACAGGCATCACAATCCTTCATCTGCCCCCACCAAAAAATTCCTCAACAGTGTATGGAACTCGATGTCCTCAGAAGGCGGGGTAAAATTCAATTTCTAATTCATAGCTTCTGCCGATATTTACATTCCTCCCATTGAGAGAACTCACACTATGGCACAAACGTCTGTGTCTGAGTCATCGAGTCTTGACAGTTTTCTAAAACCATTACTATCGCAATAACATTCCCATAGCACAGCTTAGCTTCTGGGGCATGTTTAGAACTGTAATGACAGCACTTTGAAAGTTTGAGGAGTTGTAATGAAAATGGTGTTTTGTCTGGAAGTAATACTTTTAATAACAGGGCCAGGAGGGGACTGCACCCTGGGTCGACAAACAGCGCTGAAATAGTCAGAATATAAATCCAATCTGAGATGACGTTACACTCCAAGGAACACATCCACATGACAAAACAGTACATTAAAAGCAATTCCAAATGTTCTTGCATCTCTTAAAGAACATTAACCAGAACCATTTTTCTTACAGTTTTTTTTCTTTTCACGATTTTCTTGTGACTGTAAACTTCCACAGCAAAAAGTACTTCACCAATGTGAGCTCCTTCCCTCTGTTGTGACTTTCCCCTTTCATAGTCTGATCTCCAGCTTCTCTCAGAAACATGTTAATGGAAACATGAGTTAATGGAAAATGTTGGGGGAATTAACAAAGGGGTATTCATTCTTTTTTAAAAAAATATGTAGCTTTATTGATTTCAGAGAGGAAAAGAGAGGGAGAGAAAGAGACACCAATGATGAGAGAGAATCATTGATCAGCTGCCTCCTGCATGCCCCACAGTGGGGATCAAGCCACAACCCGGCCATGTGCCCTTGACCAGAATCGAACTGTGACCTCATTATTTCCCCAAAATGTGGGCCCTAGCTCTACATTTCACAATAATTTAAGAAATGTATGTTGAGAGTCTATTATAATTCAGATACTATATTAGAAACTAGAGGCCTGATGCAGGAAGATTCATGCAAGAATGGGCTTTCCTTGCCCTGGCTGCTGGTACCACCTTGACTCTGGCTAGAGCTGCCTTTTTGCCTTCCCATGCTGCCCACAGATCTGGAGTGGCTGGGGGCGGTGCAGAACATCTATGTCATCACCATGGCTCCTGCCACTTGGTGCCTGTGTATGCAAATTAACCCACCATTTTTTGTTGGGATAATTTGCATACTGATTGGCTGTTAGGCCTCACAGAAGCACAATCAATTTGCATCTTACTCTTTTATTAGTGTATATTACTGATAACAGCATTCTAAGGGCAGAGAGCTTGCTATCAGAGAGTGCAATGCTTTAAAGTAGAGCCAAAATGTAAGTGAATGCCCTTGAAAACATTTGGTGATGGTCGGAGTAATGGGCAGAGCAGGGGGAGAAAGTCAAGAATGACAGATGAACCCAAGGGAAAAGTTTTCCTTTTAATGATGTTCACATATGCCCTCCCGGACACCTGGAACAGCAAAGTGGAGAGAGAGTTCTTAAATGCTTTCAAAGCATCTGCAAGAACACCTTATACGCGCAGCAGCCTTATGTGACCCGGGGCACCCTGAAGAACTCTTACGAAAAACCATTTCCCAACAGCGCATGTGGAAAAACACAAAACGCCTATTTCTTCCCATCAGAATTAAGGATGTGTGTATATTTTATAAGCTTGCATAAATGGCCGAGATAATTCTGGCTCCCTGTCTGCAGTAGTCTGAAGACACTGTAAATTCCGGGCTGGGATTTATTACAATGCAAGGAGAACAGCAGAAAGATAGAGATTTGTTAGACTGCTACCTGCCCAGGAACCCAAGTCCTCCCATTTTTTCTGGGGCCTGAAATTTCAATGAGACAGTGGAGGCAAAGGGCCGCATCATTAGCTGTCCGATTGCAGAAAATACTTGCTGAGTATAACTCACTTCAATAGCTCTGCAGCAAAAGAGTCAGAGGACAACTCTTGTGGGTAGAACTTAAAGTACAAAACCAGAAAGCTGGAGTTTAGGAGCTTAACTAAAAATAAAATAATGGTAATAAATGACATAAAAATAATAAAATAATGGTATGCCCTAAACTAGCATTTTCACAGAAGAAGAAGAAGAAGAAGAAATGAAACATATTACAGGATCCTATCTTTGGCCTCGCGTGAACTCACAGGATACAAAAACCCTTCACTGTCTTGTCTCTGCAGTCAGAGAATCTGGAAATTCTCGTGTTTAACACAGTGTCTTCAATGGGAGTGCCTCCATATGCACATTAGAAGTTGACCCTCCTCCCGGGTCACATGTCTTGGGACGGTCTTTCTCTCTATCGGCTGTATGCACACGGCCCCTGGGATTGCAAGCTCACACGTTAGCACCAGCAGCCTCCTCCCCAGTTCATGCGTGTCTAAGCAAAATAAATTACTTATGAGGGTTATCGCAGGTACATATGAAGATCCCACATAATCCATGGTTTATTTGATTCTTCCAGTCAATGGTTGCTTCCTTGGCAAGGCAAAGAGGGGGAGCAAAAGGCCTGTGGTTTTGAGGGTCCATTGAAAAGGACCCTCGTGGACATCATAGACATTGAAGAACGCGTGTCTAAGGAGACGTGCCCTCTTGACCTCTGTACAGCATTAGACATGCTTCATCTCCTTTTACCTTCATCTTGAAAGTCTTTCCACCTAGAACGTCAGTAACTCTTTACTGCTCTCTTACAACTCTTCTCTGTTTATTTTTTCTCTCTCTCTGACTGGTTTGTACCTCAAAGGTTAGAGCCTAAATTATTTTCATGCTCAAATATCCCTTCATTAGCTATTTCATTTAACCTCACATGGCCAATTCTTCCCTTCGTAGAAATGACAACCTAGGCAAGTCTGGGATGAGAAAATAAGCACCTCATCTGAGAATTCTTTACTCACTGATGGTCAGTATTTGTCGTTTGAACAATTCATCTTCAAAGAGGACAACCTTTTCCCCCTTTGGTCATAAAAACATTCAAATCTTTATCTCTTTTCCTAATGATGTTTTCCCTCCGCCCTGATATCTGACCCCATATCCCTAGCTTCCTCATCTATTTTTCTATCCAGTTTGATTTTGGCATCCCTTGATTAAGACTGACTTCATCCCAATGTTCCCCTAACATCAGCCTCTTTCTGATTTTTCCATATTGTTTTTATTGTTTTGCTTTCTCTCCTAGTCATCCAAGCTGAAATGTGTATTCATGTTATTTAATTCTCTTCTTTATCTTTTTAACTAGCTGTTATTTGTCAACTAGTATGGATGATTTTCTTTTTTACTTCATAACATATATCAGAATATTCCCAACCATTAGGCTATGTATAAATGCCTCTCTATGGTTCTAGTGTCTTTCAATTGTTTCCCCTTCCTAATTCCTCATCCTCCACATGACCTGGGATGTTCCCCTCCTTCTATTCTCCTTAATAAAACCTCCTGTCATTTACTCCAACACAAACACTGACTAACCAGCAGGGGGTGCTCCCAGGCATGATACCTGTGCAGTCCTATGGGACCCCATGCCTAGGAGAGCCCCCCGCTGGCTTACTGCTCCACTGCAGCTGTCCTAAAAATCTTAATCGCATTCTAACAAGGTACTGTGCATGTTTATTTTGCACTGGGCCCTGAAAATCAAGAAGTCTGTCTGGCTTCTAATGACAATGAAGACATTTCATACAGCCTTCTATCCCAAACCCTAGGCCTTTCATACCCATATTTCCCAGCCTAATGACCACGCCTACCACACTCCTCAGTGAAACTGAGCTGCTTTCCGGATATATTTATGTCTCCTGTAATTAGGTGATTTATTACCACTTTAATATAACCTCAATCCAACCCCTCTCATTTTTACTCTAATTCTTTCTTTTCATATCTTTGCCCTCCCATATTTTTATGGAGTCCTCAGAGTTGAGCTATATCTCATTTCTAAAATCTCTAGTGCCATGCTGTTTTCTTAGAGAACATATTTATAAGGCTTCTCTTGGTTTTCTTCTGAGTATATGTTTTTATAACTGGCAACAAATACGATGAAGATAATAATAAACTCTCTAATTTATGTACCACATACAGTACTTCAAATATACAATATGTGCAATAACTAACAACATTCACTAATCTATTCTGTTTAACTATGTTATGACAAAATATAAAAAAAAATATCCTTCCGTTTGATACACACAACTAATCCTCATATTACAAAGGCAAACATATCTAAGGAACTGGTTAACCATCCTGATTCTCCATATACAGAGTGTTTGCTTCTGGTCAGACTAGGGAAGGGCAGAGATCCAGGCCACGGTAACTTCTGCAATGGGCACACTTGCAATGCAGAAGGAGGAGGGAGAGAAAAGAAAGGAAGACAGAGAAAAATGGGACTGCAGACACCGTTGTATTCATTGTGCTGATTAACACACTCCCTGGTCTCAGTCACTACCCTCTCTGACGTTCCAGGGCGGCAGCACATCATTTGCTGTGCTTGGCCCTGGACAGAGAAGGGAGAGGGTAGGACATAAAGCTGGCGATGATGTAGCTGGCCTCCAGCGCTGTGTTTATGAGAGCATCCATTCGTGTCTGCTTGGGCTTGTTGAGTAATATCCATCCTGTCCCGGAGGCATCGATCAGACAATGCAATGCTGTTAGATTAGACTTTTCAGGTTTTCTGCTGGCTCCAGAGCATCTGGAAACTTCTTAGTGTTAGACGGTTATAGGCATCACGTTTTGGTTGCGAATATCAGTGGTTCTATTATTTTGCAATGTCAGATCAAGATGACATACAGGAGAAAAATAAGAGAGAAAGAGAAGAATTAGGACAGTGATAAAAACAAAAAGAAAGTGAGGAAGTACATTTTCTAGCTGGACTGGAAGTCAAGTAGCATCTAAATCAGTTCCATCGTTTAATTCCCAGGTTATCCTCAT
Organism: Pipistrellus kuhlii; assembly: GCF_014108245.1. Taxonomy (NCBI): domain Eukaryota; kingdom Metazoa; phylum Chordata; class Mammalia; order Chiroptera; family Vespertilionidae; genus Pipistrellus; species Pipistrellus kuhlii. The sequence goes on from NW_023425523.1 coordinate 6,195,272, forward strand.
TCCTTGTCCACTTTCCATCCATACCTTGGTCGCTTACATAAATGCAAGCACATTAAATGTTAGCGAGGACAGGCTGCAAGCCAAACCTCTGCTTTTATTATAATTTGTGAAAACTATTCCTATCCTATGACCGCACTCCTCCCTTGGTGTGTGCAGAGAAGGAGCTTCAAAAGCAAAGTGTGAGATCTAATGAACAAAAGGAACTGACCAACAAAACAAGACCCGAAACATGGAAGCATGGGACAGACTGCCATACCTCGGGAACAGAGTGCCATACCTCGGTGTGGAGTTGGGGCTGAGGAGAGATAAACCCAAGAACTTACATAATTATATGCTTAGCCCCGGGTCACGGGCAATAGGGGGGTGAAGCCCAGGGGGGTGGGGAGGGGTGCAGGAGGGGGAGAGAGGAGGAGAAAATGGGAGATATCTGTGATACTATCAACAATAAAAAAATGTATTTAAAAAAAAAGCAAAATAAATTACTTATGAGGGTTATCGCAGGTACATATGAAGATCCCACATAATCCATGGTTTATTTGATTCTTCCAGTCAATGGTTGCTTCCTTGGCAAGGCAAAGAGGGGGAGCAAAAGGCCTGTGGTTTTGAGGGTCCATTGAAAAGGACCCTCGTGGACATCATAGACATTGAAGAACGCGACCCCTAGAGGCAACCACAGACATTGCCTGGAACTCCAGCAACATTGCATTACTTGTCTGCAAAACTTGTATTTTTCAAGCCAGGATACTGAGTTCAAAGACAGATTCTTAAATACAATTTATTATGCCATCAGCATTCTCCAGCTACGTTGCGCAGTGGTTACATAATAATGACTCAGCATCCCATATGCACAGTTGCGTTGGGCAGTAGAAAGATGGTCTGTCTGTGGGCTTACATAAGCAGTTACTGCCAAGGCCTCAAAGCAATTGCTCATGGCACTCCTTGGCGGGGTGCCCCTGAGCTCAGCATTTTAGAAACACACAGACAAACAATCAGAACACAGGTAACTCCACTCATGCTCAGCACTGCAAAGATGGAGAAGTAGGGATAGAAAACAGAAAACTATTTTGCTTCCTTCAAAGTATGATTATTCTCTGAATGTGTATTAGGGGGTTCAGAAACAGGCTATTTGTATAACAGAAGGGAACATTTTAATCTCTTGAAAGAAGGAGCAGCACAAGTTTTGAGACTAGAGCTGATTGTTTAGAATTAAACATATTTATCTGCAAGTCTGAATTAGAAACTTTCACAGAACCTTGATTGCATGACTGTAAAACTGATTTAGTAATAGACACACGAATCGATAACTGCTTTTCACATATGAGCAAATAATATGTGTGAATAGCTGAATGCTATGCTTTATGTTTTGAGGATCCCACTGCAAACAACCATACATCTAGGCTGTATTTCTAAGTACTGGGATTTGCCATTCATTTGGGAATTAGTTGATACTGTGGAAGATTGAAACAAGGAAGAGGATTCTCAATTGAGGATAATCTAGTTTCTTCTGCATTTTGTATTCAATGAACTATCTGAAATATCCCAAACTTTTCAAAATATGTAGTTTTCCTTTTTCTATTTTTGAATAGTAAAAAGATAGTAATTGTATCATTGGGACCATCAATATCAAAAATCCTCTGTAGCTTTGTAAAGAAAATGTCCATTTTTTTTGTTAAAGAAAATTCTAGACAAGATTCCCTCACACAAAGCCTCTATGTCTCTCTCTCTCTCTCTCTCTCTCTCTCTCTCTCTCTCTCTCTCTCACACACACACACACACACACACACACACACACACACACACACACAATATGCAGAGCGGCCAGATTATTATGATCTCTGAAGGCATAATAACCTGGCTAGCCACTCAGTGTATTTCCTATATAATAAAAGGCTAATATGCAAATTGTCCCCTTGACCAAGAATTCATCCAGCAGGCAGGCCGGCCAACTTCCCATGTCCTCTCCTCCTGGCCAGGCTGGCCAGACCCCACCCATGCACCAATTCATGCAGCAGGTCTCTAATACACATACACATACACACACACACACACACACACACACACACACACACACACACACTGAGTGTCCAAATTATTATATGTTCAGAGATCATAATAATCTGGTCACTCAGTGTGTATACCAGGAGGCCAAAGAATCTGGCATTCATGTCTACGAAGACTGATTCCAAGGCCATCTAATGCATCATGCTGGGTTAGGAAAAAAAACACCATATCTAATAAAAGACTGAAAACTTTGGAGGTATGATATCTTTATAGTGATAAAACCATCGACTTCTAGTACTATGTTTTTAAATTTTAAAAAATGTGCTTGATTTCATTCAAATGCCTTTTCATCAACTGAAAATAGTAACAGCAGTCTTTCTACTCTGACACATCTATAAACTAAATATATAAACAAGAATCCTTTTATCAAATACCTTTTAAGTGTAAAGTAAACTGGACTTGTACATGGAGTTTTACTGTTGACGTGTCTTTCAAATTTCAGTTTGGCAGTATTTTAGATAATAATGTTTTCAGCCACTAAATTTGTTTGGCTGGCAGCTTTCTGCTTGTGGGTGTATTATCCTGGTTTGATGCCAGCATTATGTTAGCTTCACAAACTTGAAATTCTATCCATAGGTAGTAAATAGCCCTCGGATTACATGGCCCACCGATAACCTTTTCCACTAGGTCCCTCTCTGACTTTGGATACGGACAGCGAAAAGCATGTTTGTCTTATTTCACTTATCTCTGTTCAATGCTGGGGATCAAGAGGAGTCCATTTAGGTGTCTCTCACGGAAATTCAGAAATGGGATTCAAAGAGATTAGTCTGTTCCTCTGGTTTCTTGAAATAAGGACAAGTAATTTCAGGAGCTGAGATGGACTTTGATAGGCTCAAATATTAAGGTAGAAAATACCAATATTCACAGGGCTGCCTAAGTGCACAGCACAGGTGGACACAGACTAAATTCTCACTGTTAAAAACTGTTTTTTCTCGGTTCTAAGACATTAAAGAACCCATGTTTCTATGAACCCGGAAATACTGAAGCATAAAATTTCCTATAACAAAGCCAGAACTGCAGGAGACAAAATCTGAGGGTGCACAGAAATCCTGGGGTATGTGGAAATCTGAGGACATAGAGAGACCAGCTTAGAAAGAAACTGGGTCTCTGAACAACTGCTAACTTGGAGATATATATATATATATATATATATATATATATATATATATATATATATAGAGAGAGAGAGAGAGAGAGAGAGAGAGAGGGAGAGAGAGGGGGGGGGGGGGAGGGAGAGGGAGAGGGAGAGGGAGAGGGAAGGATCCTCTTTTCTAAGCACCTTTACTTTGGGGCTCTTTTGCTTTCTTTCTTTTAAAGCAGCAGCTTAGCCTTTATCCTAAGTAGGCCAAGAATCGGCGTGGTAAAACTCGGAGGAAAGAGGGAGGGAGGTGAAGAGAGCTGGAGGGACACGGAAGCCAGAGAGCACAGACTTCCAGAAGACAGTCCAGGGGATCAGCACAGCTTCCATTGCTCCGCTTCCTCATTTAATTCTGAATCTCAGGTCAGTGTATGCTACCAGCGATGGTCCCCGTGGTGAGGCTCCGAAGGATGGAATAAGCTCCTCAATCTCCTTTAAGCTGGATGGCGCTTTCCTTCCAAAAGAGTCTCTACTAACGCGATATTTGACCCAGAGCCTGACACTGCAAGTGCACCCCGGAATCATGCCTGGATGGGGAGCAGGAAGAACGAACATGATGCGACCCTGGCCTGTGACACTGACACCGCATATGCATCAACCAAAGAATTCTCTCTTGCCTTTGGCATCTGGATGGCATGCCCTTACACAATCAGATTGTGGGAGAATCAGAAGCCAAATATAATCCATTTTTATTAGATTTCTCTGTAATAGAAAAGAGTACAATTAAGACCCAAAGCTCCTTTGGTTGGAAATAGAAAGATGAGCAGATCCGTGCTTTGAAATTAATGAGATGGAAATGGATTAGGTTGATAATAATTATTATAATAAGAGTAGTTTACATGCATGATTCCTGGGAGCCAAGTCATTTACATGCAATGCTATACTTAATTTCACAAAATTTCAGGAAGGTAGATTCGCTTGGCATTCTTCTGACACATCTGAGCAAAGTGAGTTGTAGAGTGCTAAGAAATTCACCCGCTGTTAGAGGTGGACTTGGTTTCCCCTTTTGCTTTCGCAACAACTGAGGCAATTTACACTACAACCCTATATGGGACATTAACAGGAAATTAACCATGTGCCTTGCTTAACTGAAGTAACTAGACCCTCTCCCATCTGTGCCGGTGGCACTTACATGTTTATAGGCCCACATGTAGAAGGCAGAATAATGGCTTCCAAGATGGCTGTGCCCTAATCCACGGAACCGGGAGTATGCTGCCTTATGAGGCCAATGGGGCTTTGCAGGCTTGATTAAGGATAAGACAAGGAGATGGGAAGATGAGCTTAGGTTATCCAGGAGGGTGCATCTAGTCACGTGGGTTCCTTTGTTTTCCAATCACAGGGACATTCAGTAATATTCTGTATTAGTTTAAGATGTTCAGCAAAGTGGTTAGACCAGTGGTCGGCAAACTGCGGCTCGGGAGCCACATGTGGATCTCTTTGGCCCCTTGAGTTTTTAGCAAAGGCCAGTTTAGGAGTACACTAATCAAGTTAATAACAAGGTACCTAACTATATAGTTTAAGTTTAAAAAGTGTGGCTCTCAAAAGAAAGTTCAATCGTTGTCCTGTTGATATTTGGCTCCATGGACTAATGAGTTTGCAGACCACTGGGTTAGACAATCATGGACTTTACAGGTTAGTCCCTGCGCTGCTTCAAATACCCACCTGGCCCCATACACAGTTATCACACTATTGTTGACTATATTCCCTCTGCTGTGATCCACCTCTCTGTGACTAGTCCGTAACTACCCATTTGTACTGCTTCATCCCTTCACCCTTTTCACTCCCAACCTTCCTTCACTCCGACAAAGACATGGGTTCTTCAAAACCCTTCCGCAGCGACCCTGAACTAGGAAGAAGGCAGGATGGTTAGGACTCCACCCGCTGTTGCTGGGTCTGAAGCCAAGGAACATGCATGGTCTCTACAAACTGAGAAACAAACAAGAAGACAGATGTGCCTGGCCAGCATGGCTCAGGGGTTGAGCGTCAACCTCTGAACCAGGAGGTCAGGGTTGGATTCCTGGTCAGGGTACATGCCTGGGTTGCTGGCTCAATCCCCATTGTGGGGCGTGCAGGAGGCAGCTGATCCATGATTCTCTCATCATTGATGTTTCTAACCTTTCTCTACCTCTCCCTTCCTCTCTGAAATCAATAAAAAAAAATCAATAAAAATACATTTAAATACAAAAAAAAAAAAAAAAAAAAAAAGCAGAAGACAGATAATTCCCTAAAACCTCTGGAAAAGAATTCTCTGATTCTTGGCAATTTGGACCAGTGCTGGAATGCTCACCTACAGAACTGTACGATGATAGACTTGTATTGGTTCAACCTCCAAGTTTGCGGTATTTGTCACTGAAGCAATAAAAACAACAATAAACGTGTTCTAGAATTTACTATAAATTACATCACAACCCCTGAAGTTACTAGTATGTGGATTCCAGGATCCTTTCTTTCATTTTATACTTTATGCACCTTTTGTGTGCCCAGACCCCCCCTAAATCTCATTATTATAGAAAAATCAATGGTTACAGGGAAAGCAAGATGAGCTCTGACCAGGAACACACAATATATGGTGGGAAATGTGCCTTTCCCTTGATCTTATTGTAATTAAATAACTTACATGCTCCAACCTTGGATTGTAGGGGCTTTTCATCAAGACAGAGACAAACAGAAAAGTGGCCCACATTCAAAAATGGAGTGGGCCCAGATGGACCCGGGATGGCGGGAGTGCCTGGAGAGCATGGATACAGGTTGCTGTGTGCCAGGGAGCCATTCCCACCGTCTCTAGAAGGCAAACAACAACAGCTCCGGCTCCAGTCTCTGGTGGCGGGAAATGGGCCTTTAAGTAGCTAAAGTAACATGCACTTAGGGAAAGGAAAATTAATTTTGCAACTGCACGTGTAATGAATATGACACAGAAAAGAACAAAAACAGACCAAAGGCAAAGGGCTTTGGAAGGGGGAGATCATGAGATTGAGTAATACCTACAGAGTGACTCCTCTGTCAGAGTTTCATGTGCAGGTGTGTGTGTGTGTGTGTGTGTGTGTGTGTGTGTGTATAGATATAGATATATAGATATATAGATATAAAGATATATATATAGATAGATATATAGATATAAAGATATAAAGATATATATATATATATATATATATATATATATATATATATTGTATATAAATAGATAGATAGATACAGTTAATCCTCAAGCAAGAATATTTTTTTCCATTGATTTTTAGAGAGTGGAAGGGAGGAGGAGAGATATATAGAGAGAAACATCAATGTGAGAGAGACACATTGATTGGTTGCCTCCTGCATGCACCTCAACCAGGGTCGGGGATCTAGCCTGCAACCAAGCTATGTGCCCTTAACTAGAATCAAACCTGAGACCCTTCAGTCCATAGGCCGATGCTCTATCCACTGAGTCAAACCATCTAGGGCTCATGTGCAGATATATTGATGAAGATGAAGCAGGTGAGAAGATTAGCAGGAGAAGAAAGATAAGGCTTCATTTTTAGAGTGAGCGTGTTTGAGTAAAGGGATATTAGATGTGATTGTAATAATGATAATAATGAAAATTATACTCTACACCCTCAACTACAGCATGATCAGTGTGCATAAAATTAAGAAATTGCACATCTTAATTACTGCGTAAAAAGGGAAGCATAATTAATTAGTAAATTAAATATTTAATATACATTCATGATACAAGCAGTTAATTTCCTGCTATTTTGCTTTAAACTCTAATATATAATTTGAATGTATAAAGAGGCTGGCTCTCTCATTAGTTACCACTATAAGATAGATATATTACTGTTAATAGTTCCTAATATTTATTTACTCTTTCCTTACAGACCAGAGTGCTTCATAAATATGTACCTTATAACTTATTAGCCTTTCAGACTCCCAAGGAACCAAATTCCTTGTGTTCAATAGACGGAAAGGCAACTTAGCTTTTCTCTCTGTCCCCCACCTTTTCCAGTTTTTCTCACTCACTCCATGCACACAACCTCAGCCAGTTCCCGTAAGATCTCACTCTTGCAGACCTTGTTTACATGGTCTCTTCTGATCGTGACCTGATGCAGTTTAAATATTTCCAAATAATTATGATAGCACAACATTCCATAATACACATAAAACACCCAGCACAGCATATCACATACATGACTCTTCCTCAGCCACATCATCTATCCTTGAGGAGATGAAGAGAGTTGAAAGCAGGGTTAACTGTTTAAAGAAGGGATGATGGTTTGAACATTGAGCTTTTAATATTCCCACGAAAACTTCTCTGTTGTTACCAATGATATGATTATCCTTCTTGATCACAGTATAAAAACATTAGTAAGTTCTCTTTCTAGGAGTTTGGTTCTGAATGAAAGATGGAAGAAGCAGGTGTAAAGTTGGGGCGAGATAATGCAAGGTGTCCCTCCAAAATGCACACATACTTCAACAGTTGATTCTTTTACATTTTGAAAATAAAGTGCATTTGAGTAAATCTTTATAATTATTAAAAATGTGTATACATCTATGGGCTGCCCTACACATTGATTAAGATGCACTAAACAAAGACTGTGGACTGAAGGGAGAAAAAGGCAAACCCCTGAGAGATTCAATAATTAGAAACCAACTGAGGACTGTCCCAGGAAGACCCAGAGGAGACATTAAGGGATGCGATCTAGAAAACCTCTTACTAGAAAAGGGATAACACTCCTTTTAATAAAATAATATACTTTTATTGATTTCAGAGAAGAAGGGATAAGGAAAGAGAGATTGAAACATCAATGATAAGAGAGAATCATTGTTCAACTGCCTCCGCATTCCCCCTACTGGGGATCCAGCCCACAGCCCAGGCATGTGTCCTGATGGGGAATCGAACTATGACCTGTTGGTTCACAGGTCAATGCTCAATTACTGAGTCATGCTGGCTGTGCAACACTCCTTAGATGGGAGGGGATTAACTTGTCCCTTAACTTGGAGGGCTTTCCCTGAAAGATGTATTCAGTTCCATCTAGAAACAAGACACCTATCTATGTGGGTCGTGGTTCTATACTGAAGAGGTCACGTGGTGTAACTGTGAAGAGGGGCTGCTCCCCCTTTCCCTGGTGGAGATTCCTATTTTATACAAGGCTGTGAGAGTTTTACCACATTTCCTTCGAGACTAATAACAGAGAATGCCAAGCACTTGTTTTTGACAATTACTGATCTCTTTGGTCTTGCACATTTCCCTGTTGCTTTTTAAGTTCTTTCCAGAATAGCTTCAAGTGCCCCGAAGCATTGAATTTGTACAGGTGAGCGTACCTGCCCCTGAGTTACTCCACATTCCTCCCTCTGAGCTATTCTGTCATGGCAACAGCTTGCATCTAATTTGGGAGCAGCATAAAGGGAGCGCTTTGCTGTAGGCTCCCCATTTGAGAAGGAAGAACACGGAGATGCGGTTCCCCCATAGGGTTCCTCGTGGTTTCCCCAGCACCTAACCTCAGGCACCTGACTTTGATCTCATGCTGCAATCACATGCCAACCACTTGCCACTGAACCTTTCTGTTTCAGATGGACCTAGGTAAGGGCTATTCAATCAGATAAGAGAAAGCATTGATGGTGGTACCATCCTATCTAATAAAAGGGTAATATGCAAATTAACCATCACTCCATCGCAAAGATGGCGGTGCCCACAGGCACAAGAAGACGGTGCCCCGTCCTCTCAGCCCTGCTCGAGTCCCCCAATCCCAGGGGCATGGCCGCTGAGAGCGGGCAACAGCCTGGTGGAATGCTTGCTTCATCACCGCAGCAACGAGGCAAGTGCTGGGCCGCTGGCCAGGCTGGGGCGCAGAACACTTGCTCAAGAAGAGAAGGAACTGCGAACAGAGCAGAGTCAAATGGCCCCCAACTCCTGGGCAAGGTCAAGTCCAGATGGCCAGAGGGTGGAGGGGGTGGAGGATAGTGGGACAGGAGGGGCTGGTGGCGGAGGCACAGGGGTGAAAGCCGACCAAGAAAGAGGAAGGAAGCCCTTTATGGGAGCTCCTGAGACCAGGGAGGGGAGTCGCTTCCATTTCCCAGCTATGGACAGGCCTCCATTGATATTTCTATCTCTCTTCCCTTCTCCCTTCTTCTCTGAAATCAAGAAAAAAATATTATTTTTTTAAAAGGAGTGTTTACCCTTTTCTAGTAAGAGGTTTTTCTAGATCATATCACTTATTGTCTCCTCTGAGCTCTGTCATCTGACTTGACATAAACAAGCAGTGGAGTTACTATTGAGTATATCAGCAGTGACGGGATGAGAGATTAAGATATTTTTGCTTTTTTTTCTTGCTCCAGGTATTACATGTGAACACAGAGACTTATTTTAAAAATACTAAAAAATAATTTCTTTTCGGGCTTGGGGGGGGAGGGAGAGAGTTCAGGATTCATTGAACTTTTTTGATATACTAATTCAAATTAATATTCAAAGATGGTTCAAGGTTAATACATTAGCCTATTTGCCCATCTTCTAAACTCCTTAGAATCAATGAGATGCCAGTGTCCTCTCTGCTGGGGAGATTCCCAAAAGCCCGCTGACTGTATTGGTGCTGCCGTCTGGCCTAGCATCTCCCTGGGGCCGGGAAAGATGCTTTTGCATCCAGTTCTCTGGGACAGGGGCCCTGTGGCTCCTCTCAGCTCCTGGAGGCAGCTTCCTGCTCAGAAGCTGAACCCGCTGACGGTGCACTTGCTTTGTCTTCCTCGTTAGTAACCGTCTTAACAGGGACCACGCGCCACCAAGGGAACCTTGCTGGGCAACTGTCAGAGAGTGCCATCCGCTATAATAGAGAGAATCAGCAGAGTGCCCCTTCCTCCTGCTCAGGCGTCGCTGGACCCGTGTGTGATGCGCAGAACTGCTGTAACCCTGGCTCGAGGCCAGGAGGGAGCCGCGGGCTACGGAGCCACAGCATGCTTCATATATGACTGAGCAGGTGCGGCCTCTGCACCTCATCTGCCTGCTCTTCTCATTCCGGACACAGGGCATCACTCTTCCCGCATGCGCTCCGAGGGCTCTGGGGACTCCTTGTCTGTCGTTCATGCTGGAGAAGATGAACAACTGCATAGTGGTCCTCACCTTCCAAATGCATCATCGCAGGTATCCCCAAAGTCATGGTCAGTCACAGGGTTCACAGTTTTCATTTCTTAATGTTGTCATCACAAATAGGGAGCTCCTATAGATCCAGGGTGTCCCCCCAAAATGCATGTATACACTAACAGCTGACAGCTCAACATTGAAAATGAAATGTATTTGAATAAGCACAGCCTTTAAAATGATTCAAAGTGAGTGTATACCTGTTTTGGGGACACCCTCTATATATGAAATCCAATATCTGAAATAGATAGAATTATCTTTTAAAAGGAGAGCGAAGGATATTCACATACAATGATACTATAAGCTCTATTTTCTTTGACTCGGACTGAGTCTTCTCTTTTCAGAGCTCATCTGGACAAGGTGGTCAGGGAAAAATCAGAGTCAGCGCTTCCAACCTAGGTTTTTGGAATGGCAACTGCCAAACTTCCGTGAACTTATGTGTGATAAACATTTTAATATGTTTTTAATGATTTCAGAGAGAAAGGGAGCAGTAGAGAGATAGAAGCATCAATGATGAGAGAGAATCATAGGTCAACTGCCTCCTGCACGCCCGCTACTGGGGATCAAGCCATGACCTCCTGGTTCATAGATCACTGCTCAACCACTTATCCAAACTGTCCAGGCACTATCCATCAATTTTTTAATAGTATTTCTAATATTAATATCATTAAACAGAGAAGAGGGGGGAAAAAACACCCTCACGTGTAGCCAATGAAAAGATTCTAGAATGACAAAAGAATAGATTGTGGTACCATTCAAAGATAGGACAAAAAATAAGCTTTGAAAACCATTTTGCTGTAAGACTAAACGTTAGAATATATTTGTCTGAGCTTTCAATATAATTCAATCTACCTTGGGTTCTCAGTAATGAAAGATGAAATGTGGGATGATAAGACAAAAGATCTATGACAAAAGTTCTGGCTGAAAATCAGATTGAAATACAACAGAGATGGATGAAAAAAGGGAAATATTAACATTAAATTAAATGCAGCCTCAGAGAGAGAGAAAAAATCCCTTATACTTAAGAAAAGGAAATACAGAGTTGATACTGTAAAAATTAATGTGAAGGAAAGTTAGGTCTCAGAATAGGGAGGATGGAGCAAAAGATAAAAAATAATAAGCATAGCGGGTACGTGGGGAGCATCGAGAACAAGATGAAGCCTAGAGGTCATTGGTGCTCCCTTGGGAGACTGCACAGCACAATGGAATGGAAACTATAATAAAAAATACAATAGAACACAGTCACATGCCTATAGATTGAAAGGGTTCAGCAGGGTTATAAGAAAGATTAATGGAAGTATACCAATGTCTGTATCAATTATGGTGATTTTCTTTAAACTCTCTGGAATATGGAAATAATTCTATAAAAACCTAAGCAGAAAGTTGCATGAACTGGAATTAATGCCAAGAAGAAAAAATGGAAATGTATTTGATATAAATACATCTATTTTTAGGCAAGATGATACATTTAAATTTCCAGAAAACACTTCCGTTGAGGGTATGAGGGTGAGAGAGAAGAGAAAGCATGAGTTGATTCAATGAATCTAGTGATGTTCTAATTCTTCGGTTGAATTTCAGGATCATTAGTGCTCACTGTATTCCGTGCTTTATAACTGTCATATATGCCACATACATCCTACTATTTGCATCAAAACTACTTTCTTTAGTAATGACCTATCATTTATATATATATATATATATATATATATATATATATATATATATATATATATATATATATTATTGATTTCAGAGAGGAGAGAGAGGGAGAGAGAGATAGAAACAACAATAATGAGAGAGAATCATTGATTGGCTGCCCCTTGCACATGAAACTGGGGTATGTGCCCTGATTGAGAATCAAACCTTGACCTCCTGGTTCATAGGTCAATGCACAACCACTAAGTCACACTGGCTAGGCATAATCTAGCATTTTTAAAGTTTTCTTACATGTCCTCAAAATCATTTTCCATGCCCTTTATTCTCCCCGAAGTTTGCTTCCTTCTTTCTTGAACTTCTTTATTAAAATATTACATCATCCTTAATTTTACCACATTTTTACCAATATTGGATTTTTGGATTTTCCTTTGCAACAATTCAAGTGATCATGACATGGTGACTTCCTCCAAAAAATAATTTAACCCCTCTTCTTGCTTCCTAGTCACAATGAAATACCGCTAATCCATCTACCCACATCATACTTCCTTCCTCCTAATCTTTCAGATTTTCTCTTTCAATCTTCACTTGCATGACACTGGTTTAGCTCTCCAATATGCACTGTCTAGATTACTGCCACAGTTCTCTAACACAACATGCCCTTATAAGCAAAAGTCTGTGCTCCAAGGTATGGTCAAAGTGATCTTTTGAAAATTACACCTTCCTGTTATAAGATAAAATAATTATGGTAGAACACTATGCAATAATTTAAAATCCTATCGATATATAATAAAAGGCTAATATACAAATTGACTGAATGGCAGAACGACCTGTGGAATGACTGGTCACTATGAGTGCACTGACTACCAGGGAGCAAACACTCAATGCAGGAGCTGCGCCCAGCCCACAGGACTCAGGCCAGCCAAGGCAGGTGCCATTGGTGACTGGAGATGGTAGTGGCAGGCAGAGCTGGCAAGTAGGCGGTGCCAGGCCGGCCAAGGCAGTTTCCAGTGGGGCCCCCTGATCAACTCACTGGTTCCCCCACAGATTGGCCCTGATTGCCGGCAAGGCCTAGGGACTCTACCGAAGCATGATTTTTGTGCACCGGGCCTCTAGTGTTTTATAAAACTATTCAGTGATATTGGAAAATATGTGTATATAGTTATAATTAAATGCATATCACAAAGCATTTATATAATTTGATTTTAGTTTTATAAAACGTTTATGCATATGTAAAAAACCTATCTAACATCTATCTATCTATCTATCTATCTAGGTCTATTTTTATTTCTTTTAATATATCTAACATCTCTATATCCACATGCATTAAAAGAAAATACTATGGATAAACACATCAATTTTGTGTTTCTCCCTGAACTAAAGAGTTACGAGCTATTTTTCTTTATTGTTTACACGTTTCTGCATTTTCTACAATTCATCTTTGCTTTTGGTATTTTACAACATGTATCTATTGACATAATAAAAATAGATAACCTCCTTGCCAATAATAATTTTTTCTACTTCTCTACAAAAACATCTAAACAACTGAGGGAAAAACATGCCAATATTAGATCCAATGAGATTGTGTCTGATTTAATCCCCGCTCCTTTGTACCAAGTAAATGTCAGCTGACTTCACTTTGCCAGATGTGAGGCATTTATCCATGAGTATTGGCTCATTTGACAATATTAGCTCTGGCTTAAGTCAAATGTTACTTATCGGGGAAGGGGAAAACACTGATATTTAAAGTATCCTCACCCATCTATGCCATCCTCCCCATAACACACACAGACATACACATGCACACACACACACAAACACAAGCACACACAAACTCAAATACAAGCACACATACACAATTTTCTATATCTGTTAAGATCAAATCCTACCCGATTTCTCTCCAAATAGAATTTTGAGGGACTTTCTTGCAAATTATTCTGTAAAAATCCTACAACCTAATGAATGGTGAGGTGTCTCCACAGTATGGAGTGTGACCAAAACACCAGATTCTTAGTATAGAGTTTAATGATCAACACTAAGAGATTAGAGCACTAGAGTGGAGTGTTTCCCTTCTCACATCTCTGCACCACCGCCACCCTGCCCCATCTGACAAAGTTACAAATGTATCCCACGGACAAATAGAGCTCCCAGCATCCTTTTAATGGGTGTCTGGCATGAGCGATGAGGTCCCGCTATTTTCATGTACTGTACCGAACTCTATGCTGAGCCCTCTCCTTCAGCCCAGAGCCAAGTTAAGTCCATACTATGTGCCAGGCACTGTTATTGATCATGCAAATACCATGATCCAGAGGACAAAACCCCAGTCCCCAAGAAGTTTTCATTCCGCTCTCCCTAAAATAATACCACTGGCATATCTGAGAAATAGACTGATAGCATGCTTATAAATTCCTTAGTTAATTAAGCCTTGCATGGCACATGGCCCGGGAAGCAAATTTATCCCCCTCTCTTCCTTCAAGAAGGTCAAAGAAAGTTTAAGATGGGCCCTCCAAGTTGGTTTTCGTGAGAAGAACAAAGATCTACAGTCATGTTGTGCCTGCTCTCTTCCAAGTTTTAACATAAATTTCCAAAATAATCATTTAAGATACACAGTACAAATCACATTTTCATTTGAGAAAGACGGGTGCCCATGAAGCCCACATATTTCTGATCACTGTGAGAAGAATTTGGGGACCCGCAGTTTTAACTTATGCTCCTACATGTGGCATTAAGGTTCTAGGAAGACTGGGGGTGGAATGAAAATGGAAAGAGGCTTCCTACAGACAACAGCCTTCCATACAGGCACTGAGAGGCCAATCACATATGTCCTTTGAGGTCAAATATACCTGGGTTTGAGTGTCTCCTCTGGCAATTATTAGTGTTGTGACCTCTGATACATCCCTTTATTTTAATTGAACTCGGATAATAATAATCACCTTATAGGATTTGAGAAGGATTAAATAAAATTATACCACTGCAGCCTCACAGCCCACAGTTCCTTTCAAGGTGCACGAATTCATGCACTGGGCCTCTAGTATGACTATAATATCGAGCCAATAATCCTTAAAAACATTTTTATCTACCCTTTAAAGACTGACTAACAAGTGAGGTCTATTTTCTAAATAACAGCACACGCTGTCAGGAAGGGATCAGGTGATGGGACTGGCAACGTCTTAAACAAGGAAGTGAGTTGTGAGCTCTCCTATGTGTGCATGAGGGCACACCTGCGCATACACCTCTTACTCCACCCTAACGTCCAGCCATGCGGGTCCGGGGTGCAGGCGAGGAGGAGAGGGGGTGGCTCACTGATGCCTGGTGAGGAGCACCACACGCAAGGACTTCGGGAAGCTTCCCACTCGCAGCTCCTCCTGCAGGGCCGCACTTTCTGCTTTCTCTGTGGGACTTTGGGAAGCTTCCCACTCGGAGCTCCTCCTTCAGGGCCACACTTTCTGCTTTCTCTGTGGGACTGAGTGTAGTGACCAGCCCACGTGGCAGGCCTGCGAGAAATGCCAGGGGCTGCTGACGGCATTCAGATGCACGGGTGGCATTTGAGTCCCCAGCATCCGCTGGCCTCTTTGTATGAGAAATCCCAACCAGGTGGACACGCAGGGTAGACGGAAAAGAGGCCATCTATTAATACATACCTGTCTTCGCCAGTAAAAAAAAAAAAAAAAAAAAAAAAAAAAAAGTGTGTCCCCTTTTGGAGTCACATCTAAAGGTTACAAATCTAAATCATTTCTTATTTGATTGGCACGCCTAAGGCATGGCTAGTTCTTTTAAATAAATGTCAAGCTTATATTTTTCTGCAATTGCTCTACTACATGAACCCCATGTTATAAATTAGATTTTTTTTTTTTTTTTTTTTGCCACAGTCTTCTACTGTCTGATCTGGTGAATTTCCTCTATACTAAGTGGCCAGCATGCTCCAAATTATACTACTGTAGTCTCTGTTTGACATTTTTGAGAGAAACATTAAGCCATTGACGATGATCTGTGATCAACAGCCACACTTTATCCTAATTAATAGTCAGTGCTTGAAAAGGGTACACGTGTGGCTGTAAATTATATGCGATTTAATTGAAGTGTTGCAGTCATCCTGCTATCATTCAATATTCCTTGAACTCCGAGTCTACCTGAGCTGCATAATGTTAAAAACAATGCAGATGTGTTGTCTTCTATTCCGTGGTAAATACGACGTAATTCATCCAGCAGTGTGAAACCAAGAAAGGCACAAGAAATAAATGCAAAGGCAAACGCTGCATTGGAAAAGTACTAAAGTGAAACCACCCAGGCCACCAGCAAAGGTACTTTGCCACCTTAACGCTCTGCATTATGTTGTTAACTTACAAAAATAAAAAGAAAAAAGAAAAGAAAAAGAAAAAATCCATTCCGCACGATATTTTTAAATTCCCATAAAACAACCGATGTAGATTTGAAGTATTTGCAATGCGGAGACTTAACCTCACCCTCCAGACAAGATGTTTAAGGTTACTTGTAACAGAAACATAAATCTCCCCTCCGTCTTATTAAAGGAGAAATATCTGCAGTATCGCAGTGAGATTTCTTTCAAGCGAAGAAAGCTCCCGTTCTGAAGTGCTGGCATTCTGACACGGTGACAAATTGCCGGGACAAATGCTAAATAGTTAAGTGGACAGGTGATGGATGGCCTCATAAGCTGGCGGGGCGGCCTGTGTAAGATACTAATTGGTTCTGTGGAACCGGTTTTAGTCAATAACTTCACTTGAGAGTTTTTTTTTTTTGTTTTGTTTTAGACATCCTGATAGAATGCAGTGCTGCGGGTGACAGGCCGGTGGCCAGCAAACAAATTAGGCCACCGACAACTTTATCACATCCACCGAGCGCAATCTCTCTCTCCTCAGGACCCAGCCTATCCTCCAACGCTCAATAGTCACCGTGAAGCCCACTGGTGAGACACCCTCATTGATGAGTTCTCACTTTACCGTTTGGCCTCTGGGGCTACCTCACCTATTTTTCCGCACTCCAATAGTGTCCCTCATTTTTTTCTTCTCTGGGAAACCTCTCAACTTGGACCTTTTCAAAGAAAGTGGAAGGAATAACATTTTCTCATTGTCCCTATAGGATCAAAAGCCAAAGAAGGATTCTTTTCTTCCAGTATAGCCAGGATATGAGCAGATCTAGCATTTTTTAAGGACACATCCATTCTCTTTCCCTGTGCTTTGTAAGGAACAATGAAAGTGTGGAATATTGATCGCATCCATTTTCAAATTTCCAGAATCCTGTTTAGTGGAAGGAAAGGGAAAAGGAAGGACTGCGGGTGGGGTGGGAGGGGGACTGGTTAGGAAAGGAAGGGAAGTCACTGAGAAACCACGACTAGACTTTGCTAGGTTAAGAGAGATCAACACTAGCAAACCAATTTGTTAGAGCACATGTGTCAAACACAAGGCCCGCGGGCCAAATCCGTCCCGCCAGGCCTTGCAATTTTAGATTTAGGCCCCTTCTCTGATTGAGTTCGACACCCCTATGTTAGAGCTTTGCCACGGCCCCAGACTTTCTGTACAATCACAGAGAAGGTCAGTGTACAATACCAGTAGTTCAATGGGGAAAGACATTTCTTTTGAATCCCAAACTGTGTTTCCATATTCAAAATATCCCAGAATCCCCTCCTTCCAGACTGAGCTGGACTGGAATATAAACTGGAATAATTCCTCTGCTCACAGATACCCCATCTTCTCCTCAAAGAAGAAACGAGATGGAGATGCTTTGTGGGTGATAAGAAACACCCTCCAGAGATGGACCGACCGCCTCACTTTTAGCTCCAAGACTTACTACTGTGTGACCCTGAGCCAGTTACCCACCTCTCTGTGCCCAGTTTCCTCACCTGTAACACTGACATAGTATTAACACTGGGTCCATAAGTTTGTGATTGATTGATGTATAAATCGAACCAGCTTATGTCCTAGTACATTCTGGTTAACATTGAGACATTGTCTGATATTTAGCTACCAAGCCAATACAATTTAAGAGAGATGTGGTTTTCCAGAAAAACTTAAAGTCAGTCCAGCTGTTTATGAAAATCAGGTAGATAAGGAGGGAAAAGCCTATATAAAAATCTTATTATTTTTGTTTAACAATGACGTTTTACCTCTGCCTGCAGTTAACACCTAGTTAACGATGTTTCTCAAGAATTTAACAAATTAGTATGAATGTCACAAGCATTTATTACTATAAAGAGAATTATTTCAAACTTAAAAACACGGTACGCTTCATTGGGGACATGGAAGACACACAGAAGCACAGGTCATATAAAAAAGGGGGCAACAAAGTTTAAAACCATGTAAGACCGAAGTGCTAAGAAACCTCCGTCCATCAGGGGCTGGGTATATATTCTTAATATGTTGCCTCCAGAAGTTATACAGTCATCTCCCACTTTGTGTCTTACAGGTTTTACACAATTATATAGTTCATATTCTTGTCTCTGTATTAGAACAGTCAAAGACCAACACTTTTTTTATTTTATTTTTTAAAATATATTTTTATTGATTTTTTACAGAGAGGAAGAGAGTGAGATAGAGGGTTAGAAACATCGATGAGAGAGAAACATTGATGAACTGCCTCCTGCACAACCCCTATTGGGAATGTGTCCTCAGCCAAGGTACATGCCCTTGACCAGAATTGGACTTGGTACCTTGCAGTCTGACATATATAGAATTTTACACTAAGTGCACAATTGAGATAGTTTCCTGTTCCTCACTCTCCTTACTCTTTGTCATTCTCTCCTCCCCCCCCCCCCCTCACAACACCCTCCCCCAGGCCACCAGGTACCTGCGTTGTCACCATAGACTAATTTTCACTGTGTAGAATGTATACAAGCAGAATCATTCTCTATGCACTCACTGTCCCCTGACTTCCTTCACTCAGCATGAGTACTGAGAGATTTATCTTGTGCATATCAACAGTCCAGTTTACTCTGGTTTGTGGCAGGTAGAATTCCATTGTAGGATGTACAGTGAGTTTCTATTATTCAAGGTAGTTATGTTCTATCAATTCCCAGCAAAGACGGAATTAGCAGATACTGAATCACAGCCCCTGGGGGTCACGCAGGGATAGGTTCCTGCCAGTCTCTGTCACAGCATCTTCATCAACCAATCGATCCATACCCCTGCTCTGTGTGTCTGTAGAAGGGCACTTTATTTATTCCCATTCATTAGCATTGGATTGACGGTCAATCAGACTGTAACTCACGCCTAAAAGGCATATTTTTTTCTGGAAGGTACAGCATTGGGCACCTCTTTAGCATGTGTGTTGGGGGCATTTTAAACAACAACAGCACCAAAATGCAATCATCATGCCACGAAAAAGCAGAACAGCAGACTTGCTTGTGGTGTGAGTGCTGAAACAAGACCGCAGAGGGGCACCTTGCCTGACCCTTCAGTTCCTCACGCTGGACTCACACACATCCTCCAGTGCCGGGAAAGCGCCACAAATGCTAACTGAGGGGTTACCCATACACTGTAGCGGGCCACAGAATTCACAAATGTAGAATTCGCACGCAACGAGGATGCGCTTGTACTGCAGTGTGCTTATCCATTTCCCCATCGATGGAGCTTTGTGTTATTTTACTCATTTTAGCTATTACAAATAGCGTCGCCATAAATATTCAGGTACCATTGTTGGTGTGGGCATATTCTTCCTCCCTTTTTCCACCTTCCTCCTCCTCTCCCCCGCACAGGTAAAGGCCCAAGAGTGGACTGGCCAAATCATCCAGCAAGTATAGATTTAACAGCAAGGACTGTCCAACTGTTTCCAAGATAGTTGTAGTTCACCTTCTCGCCAGCAGGGGGAGGGGTCCGGATGCCCGGGAGCACTCAGCACTCCACACAGTACTACTACTATTTGTCATTTCATCCATTCCCATGAATTTATATCTCATCCGGCCATGTAGATCTCATTGAGACTTTAATTTGCATTTTCCTAACAATGCTGAGCATCTTTTCAGGTGCTTTTTGCTACTTTTCAATCTTATTTGCTGATGTTCTTTTCAAACACTTTGCCCATGTTACATTTTTAAACTCGTTTTCCTTTAGAGTTGAGAGTTTGCTTACATGGTCTGCATACAAGGCAGGTGCTTAGTAAGGATGCTCTCTCTGGCCTCTGGCTAGTCTTGTTATTTATTTTCTAGAACCTTAGTTTCTATTTGCAGGAAGTCCATGTCATCAATGTTTTCCTGTAATGACTTAATCTTTTGGTGCTGGAGCTAATGAATCTTAGCATAAGCCAAGGTAAGGGGGAAAAAAAGTTCTCTCACATTTTATTTTAGAATTTTTTATAATTCACGCTTGACATTGACATCTCTGAGCCATTTATAGTTAATGTTTGTATGCAAAGCAAGGTACACATTGAAGTTTTTTTGTGCCATTTTTTTCCCCAATTGTCCCACAGTACCATTGGTTGAGAATAGTTATCTTTTCATCCTGAATTGTCTTTACATTTTCAAAAATAAGCTGTGCATATACATATGGATCTATTTCTAGAGTCTCTCTTCTTTTCTTTCATCTGTTTGACTATATATAAGCTAACAACTTTCCCATTACTCTTTATTTTAACCCTCCGATTTTTTTCAAAATTATTTCAGCTATGAAAGATCCCTAGATTTCCCATATGAATTTTAGAAAAAAAAATGTTGATATCTATAAAAAATCCTAGGATTTTTATTAGAATTATGTTGAATCTACAAGTAAATTTGGGGAAAATGTATGTCCTCATTCTGAGTGTTCTGAGCCAGGAACATGGTAACATCTCACTATTAAGTTGTGTCTTCTTTAATGATGTTTCAATGCTTTAAATGTGTGTCTTACACATACTTTGTTAAATTTATCCAAAGTAATCATATTTTAATCTTTTGAAAATATTACTTTTAAATTAAATTTCTGACTTTATTGATACAATAAAGATATAACAGAACTAATTGTTATGTATTTGATATTTGATATTGCACCTTTGCTAACTAAACTCATTCTAGTAGTTTTCCTTAACTTACATAATAATGCCCCATATAAGTAAAATTTTACCATTTCTTTTTAAAGTTACATGGCACTTGTTTTATTTATACCTTATTTCATAGATTAGTAAGTTCAGTACAATGCTGAATTGCACAGACATCCTTATCTCATTCCTAATTTTAGGGAGAAAGCATGATATTAGCTAAATATTATTGGTAGGTGCCCACTGTGACACAGAAGTTCTCTTTTGTTAGTTTACCAACAGTTTTCTGCTTTCTGTTGAAAAAACAGAAATGGATGTTGGCTACTATATCCCATCTGGCTGAATTGTTTTATCTTACTTATATATTGTTGGGCTGAATTAGCTAGAACTTTCTTTAGAAGTTTCTAGAAGTTTTGTATCTATGTTTCTGATGGTGACTGCAGTTTTCTTCACTTGTAGTGCTTCCCATGATTTGATATTAGAGCGATGTTGACCTCACAGACTGAGCTGGAAAGTACTCTGGCTCTTGCGTTTCTAGAAGGTTTTGTATAGAACTGGTATTATTTCCTTTTAATTGTTTGGTAGAATGCATCAACAAACCATATGGGCCTTAAATTTTCTTTATGGGAAGATGTTCAACTCAATTACCTAATGGCTCTCGGGCTATTTGATTATCTATTTTTTCCTGAGGGAGCCGTGGCAGTGTTGTTCAAGCAAAGTGACCACTTTAACTGAGTGGATGAATATATATTGTTACAAATTGTTCATACCATCCCCTTTTAAGCTCTGTAAAACCTATTGGAATGTCACCACTGTTATTCCTGATATTGATCATTTTTCTTCTGATCTGTCTAAGTTTTTATCAATGTTGTTATGTTGCAGAAACTACTCTGGTCTTGTTCATTTTCACTGTTGCTCTCTATTTTCTGTCCATGTGCTTTGCACTCTGTCCAACCTTTATCATTCTCTCTGTACTGCTCACTTGAAGTGAATTTGCCTTCACTTTCCTATTTCCTAAGGTGGAAGCAGAGGCCATGAATCTGTGCTCTTGCTTCCTGTTCAGGCCAGGCCCTTACTGCCATGAACTTCCCTCTGACGGACAGTTACGTTTTCGCTGTCATTCATGTGCGACACGTGCCCTTTTCCTGCTGATCTCTTCTTAAACCTATAGGCTATTTAGGGCTGCACATCTGATTCTGAAAAATTTTGAGGGGACTCTCCAGATAATATTTTGTCATTGATTCCTAACTCAGAGAATATCCTATTTAGAAATTGAGCACTTCTAAATGTTTTAAAAATCAACTTGGACCAGAGTAGGTTTTGTGGTCTGTACTGTGACTTCTGAGTTGAATGTGTGATTCCTTGTGGTTGGGTGGAGTGCTCTGTGAACATCAATTAGGTCAAGCTGTCTGGCAGCGATGCACAGGTCCAGTGCACCTGCCATGGTCACCTGTGCACAGTTCTGCTTCTGAATGAGGAAGAGCTAAGCCAGGCCACAGGAGCATTTGGTGATTTACTTCTGCTTTTATTAGATGAGTTTTTCTTTCCCATATTTAGGAGCTCTGAGATGCAATACCACAGACTGAAAGAAAATCTCAATCCTCTATCTGAAAAGGAGCTTCTATCCAGATTATATAGGGAACTCTCAAAGTACATTCACACACAACGAACAACCTGATAATGAGATGGGCAGCCACATCAAACAGACATCTTCATCTAAGACACGGAGATGACAAATGATTACTAAAGGCGCTGAGTTTATGACTCGTTGGGAAATGCAAAATGAAACACACGAGGCACCAGGCCACACTTAGAATAGACAGAATTCAAAAGATGTACCCAACCAAGGACTGGCAAGTCTGCGGAGCAGCTGCTGGTGGGGATGGAAAAGGCGGTTCTGGGAGGCAGTTTCTTAAAGAGGAAATCAAAAACTAGCAAACGACCCAGCGACTGCGCTGCCAGCTATTTACCCAGCGGGAATGAAGGCACATGTCCACACAGAGACTGTTATATGGATTTTCATACCATATTTGTAGGTAGAGAAGCCCAAAATTAAAAACCACCCAAACGCCTATCAACAGCCACAGCAATAAACAAACACAACACAGCCATATAGTGGAATGGTGACAAGACACTGAACGACTAAAAACAGCGTGAGTAAATCTCAAAATAGTGATGCCGGATGGAAGAAGATAGAAGAGGGCATTGTAAATGACTGTGTTTGTTTAAATTCTAGAGGCAAACTAACAGAAAACTGAGGACTGGCTGCCTGGGCCGGGACGGGGAATGGAAAAGGAACATGCAGAAAGTTTTAGGGGCGGTTGATCTATTTGCTACCTTGATGGTGATCATGGTTTCAAGGATGTATATGTGTCTTCAAACACATCAAATTTGGATGTTTTAAAAATATGAGCTTATTTTATTTCGATGGTACCATAATATAACTGCTAAACAGTAACCAGATTTTTTTTGTGTGTGACCCTTTTGCTGTATATACAGTTGTTGAACTATAATGGTGTGCCACTGAAACTTATGTAATAAAAAAATATTGTTCAAAGCTAAATTAAGTAAAAAAAATAAATAAAAAAAAAGACAGGATTTCCACTTTCATAAATATTCGCAACCCAAAGAATAAGGTTTTTTATATTAAAAGCACCTAACAGCAGATGCATTTATAGACATGAAGAGTCAGATGCGCTTAATTCAACCTCCCATTTAGTGAATTAATTACAAACACACACTTCCATTATTAGCCATTCAGTTATTATTTTTTATTTTTAAAATGCATTTATATTGATTTCAGAGGGAAAGGGAGAGAGAATCATCGGATCAGCTGCCTCTTGCATGCCTCTTACTGGGAACGAGCCCACAACCTGGGCATGTGCCCACACCAGTAATCGAATCATCATCTCCTGGTTTATAGATGACACTCAACCACTGAGCCACATTGGCTGGGCTAGCCATTCCATTATTATTTTAGTTTCATTTTGGCAAGTAGGTTAATATTAGTGATACATTCTCTTACTGACGGGCGCTTCCCCATTTCCTGCATGATAGCATTTTTCCCTGTTGTCTGCTCTTCGCCTCTCAGCTCTCCATCCCGTGAGTTCATGCACATGAGGCGGGCCTGGCTCCCTCTCCTGAGTGTTCACTTTTCAGAGTTTCATCCCTTCCTTCCTCTTCCGCTCTCCCCGTATGCACACAAGCAAAACAAGGCCAGAGAGATTTCCAAGCAGATGTGTCAGATCCCAGAATATGCTTGTATTTCCGTTGACTGTTGGGCGTGGCTACTGATCCTCAGCTATCGAAGACGTACTCTGATATGCAGCCCCCCTCCCTGGCTCCACGGAGTTGGCAGGAAACTGGACAGTGACAAGAACATGATTGCTCATGTTGGTAACTCTTGTTGAGGACGGGACCTGACACGTCGCGAGCATTGTTAAATATTCATCAGATGAATACAACGAGAAGAATGTGAGCATTCCGTCCTGGAGACGTGGCAGAGGAGATATTTCCACAAACTAGGAGGAGAATCATCAAGGCACAGGCAGACTGTCCAGCCACCTCAACAACAGGGAAGGCATTCACACGCCTCCGCCTTTTCATTGCTGTGTGAGGGTTTTTGCAGAAATAAACTCATTGCCATTAAGTGAGCACCTTCAATGAATACGCTGCAAGAGATCTCACATGCACTGTGGCTGCTCCTTGCCCTGACTCTGCCAGGCGGTGTTATTTCTATCTTAGCTCTGGGCTAAAGGAATCTGGGTGAGGACCGCATATGAATATTATAGGTATGTGCTTCTTTCCAGTGACTGCGTCTTTACATGAAAATACAAAACGATAAATCTAATAGCATGTGCAGTCTGAGATAATGTTTAGTGTCACGTGCTTTGGACAAATGAATGTTTAACTACATGCTAGAAAATGGGGGGGCAGCCCAGTTCACTGGGTCAAAATGTTGTCCTCTCTGCAAAGGCCTCTTTCCTGGCCCACTCTCTCACACATTGGTGTTTGTTCCCACTTCTTGGAACTAAAACTTCCTGCGTTCGAGGGAACCAGTCCCCTGTGCTCTGAGAACCTTCACTGAACGGGATGATGACTTGCAAGTGCGTAAACGTGGCCTGAGCAGCCATCCTGGAGTCCTCGGCTGCGGCATCGGGTCCAACATCTAGGCATCCGGCCTGCCTCCCGCCTCGTAGCTCCTGAGATTTGACAACTGCAGTCTCACATCCAGACAGTTTTCTCCCGGGCACCGAAGGCTATGGCATTATGTGTACCTACTAAAGAACCAGGTCATCTTAAATAAACGAGCACCGTATTCTTCTCACCAGACCCAACGGTAAGAGCAGCATCTCTCTCTTTGAAAGCATGCAGAGAGTATGTACTTTCATCAAAATACCCCTTTCCACCGAACAGCTGTACGCATGTTAAAGGCATCCTGGAATGCAATTCCAGGTGGTGGATTCCATTAATGGGGCTCAGAACGGCAAAGAATAAATGTCAACAAGAGCAATCTATTTCCAACAAAACTATCTTGAGTCTCAAATTCCCCCTACTGGAATGATCATTCCGTTAAATAGCCGTATAATTTCATTGGGAGCCAGAGTAGAAGCACGCTGCTGACTGATGTGCATGTGTTTTATATAAATAGGAGCTTTAGCCCGCCGTTTAGCAGCTAAAGACACACAGTAAATTGAATTGATTTGTAGCTGAGTTCTCAGATACGCTTCTCTTGTTTCAAAGCTGCGATCAAAAAGGGGGACATAGTACAGACGTTCGGCGTAAGCGTTTAAGGAAGATGAGCTGGGACCGGGGCCATCTGAGAGCCCGGGGGAATGCTATGTCCTTTCTCATGTTTAATCAGACTTTGTGGCTCCACAGCACCGGCCGAGGGTCTCTTAGGAGCTGAGCTGTAATAAATATTTTATTTCATTAATAGTGAGAGTTGTGGCCGTACACCACAGTGAGCAAACAATGGTTATGCGATTTCCAATACGATGCTCTATATTTACGTGCCGTAAAAGCCGAAGGCAGGCTTATCTAGACTATGGAACTATAAAGCTTTAACTACCGCATCAAATATAGCCGAGAGACAGAAATGCCTTAAATAAGTAAAATAACTTGTAGACACATTTGCTCTTGTTTTTGCTATTTTTATAAACTCTTAGTCTATGTTCTGAACATAATTTTAAAATTCACACATTCTAATATATACCACAAAAATCTATTCATGCCCAATCTTGGCAAGAAATGAATGTTACTATTACGGTGACATATAATGTGTCATTGTCAGTTGGCTCTTATAAAATCCGAAGACCAAGATTCAGTAATGATATCTGTAATCATCATATCAGAAAGCCACCTTCCTTTAGAAATTCATAATAAGGTAGCTCTTCTATTTCCTACTTAATAGTGCAGTTTGACAAATATAAAACTAAACGCAAATAAGGGATCCTGAAAAATTATGATTTTAATATAAAAATGTGCAGATAAAATTGAGTAGCATGCAATGTAGGGGTTTTCTTGAGAGTAAGTCTACCTTGAGCATTAATCAAAGTCTCCAATGAATGTTAGCCATTGCTAAGAATAAAAATGAAAATAACCTAGAATTGATATTTCTTTTTTACTTCTCTATAAATGTCTGTGCCTTTTAAAAAAATATATATATTATATTTTATTGATTTTTTACAGAGAGGAAGGGAGAGAGACAGAGAGCCAGAAATGTCAATGAGAGAGAAACATCGACCAGCTGCCTCTTGCACACCCCCTACCAGGGATGTGCCTGCAACCAAGGAACATGCCCTTGACCGGAATCGAATCTGGGACCTTTCAGTCCACAGACCGATGCTCTACCACTGAGCCAAACCGGTTTCGGCTGTCTGTGCCTTTTCAGTTATAATTAATTAATTAAGAAAAATCCTGGTATGCTTACATACATGTCAGTGATTTCTAAAGGAAAGTTAAGTTCACAAAAGTGAATATCAGAGCCAACAAAGGATGATTTTGAAATGGGAAAAATTAAAAAGCTACTATTGCTACTACATTCATAGTCATTTATTTTTCTATCTCTCTGATTTTCTGGTCATTATAAATGCTTAAGGTAAAATTTTGAATTTCTTTTCGTGTTGCTTATTTGTAGCATTTTACTCTTTATTAAAGATCATATACAGAATTATAGCTTATATACAAAAGTATTCTCTAAAAGGTAATCAATGACATGTTTACTATCTTAAAAGAATATGCAACTATTTGTACATCGCTTTTCTGCTGTAGAGTAGAAAATTCATGCCCAAATCCAGTAAATTGTTTATGCCTTCTTTGTCTCGGTTCCCAGCTAACATACTTAAGGTGTTATTAAAGGCATTAGATGAAGAGGGGATTAGTAATAAGGGAATAAATGGTGATGACATGCTTTGGAAGAAAAAAGTGATCAAGAGATGATTCTTTTGTGCTGGTCATATCTGAGTCCTGTTCTTAATTCCCCCATCAAATTGACTAATCTCTCCCTATATCATACTGCATCAGAAAATATGAAAAAAATG
Source organism: Pipistrellus kuhlii (assembly GCF_014108245.1). Taxonomy (NCBI): domain Eukaryota; kingdom Metazoa; phylum Chordata; class Mammalia; order Chiroptera; family Vespertilionidae; genus Pipistrellus; species Pipistrellus kuhlii. Next base: position 6,222,729 of record NW_023425523.1, read on the forward strand.
AATTTAGTCAGCATCATGGTCATTCATTGCCTTGAACATTTTACTCATTATAACTGGAGTGTCTCCTGAGAATAGCAACTGAGTTTACCAGGAGCAATACTACTGAGGTCAGTGCACAGACAGCAAGCACTGCTGTCAGTCCAAGGATCTCCAAGTAAAGACAAGGAGACCGTGTATTTCCCCTTAAGACTAGGCAGTGGTCGGCAAACTCACTAGTCAACAGAGCCAAATATCAACAGTACAACAATTGAAATTTCTTTTGAGAGTCAAATTTTTTAAACAACTTCTCCTAACACCACTTCTTCAAAATACACTCGCCCAGGCCGTGGTATTTTGTGGAAGAGCCACACTCAAGGGGCCAAAGTGCCGCAGTTTGCCGACCATGGGGCTAGGGGATCTTTAACTGGCTCTCCATCCCCATAAGCCTTCTAGCTTCTATCATGGTACCCAGCATGTACCAGGAGGCTAAGTGTGTTATAGGGACTTCAAACTCTGGGCTAAGAGATGAAGTTGTAGGACAAAGAATGAATGAGCTAGTGGGTCACAGTACACAAGCTTGAGGTGTGGCCAACAAAACCCAGCAGCTGGTATGATAGGAAGGAACTGGCATTGGGGCAAGGTGGGAATGCACAGAATTCAGAATGAACTTGGCATTCAGGCAGCAGCATCCCTGCTGCTAGGCATTATGGGAAGTTTCAGTGACCAGCTGATGGCTCCGCTTTGTCCATGCTATAGTTACTAACAAGGTGATATGAGTTCTCTCCATTTACCTCTATCATTCAGGCCCCCAAAAATGTCCTTATCAAGTTACGCATTCGAGTTAGTCTTAAACCCAGCATATGATCCTGTTCCTTCCCACCTCACCCATCTCTCTGAGAGAAGTTGGTGGGGCTGCAATAGACTGTGAGTGGGCACGGGGAAGAAAAGGGGGTAAAGCTTATGTGGAGTGACTTGCGTTTTTCCATGGCCATTGGGGTCAGGGGAGACAGACAGACAGACAGACAGAAAGCAGGACAGGCAGCTGCTTACAGTGACCAGTAAAGACAGAGAAGGCAAAGGAGTGTGGGCAGGAGAAAGAAAAACAAAGAGGAAAGAGATCTGAGGGGAAAACTGAGCTAGAGAAGAGGAGGAGAGAGAGATCTTTGGGGACACTTAACAGAGTTATGAGTGCCCACCCGGTCAGTTTTTAGGGTTGGGAAGCCTGTAATTTCTTTTTAAATTTGCTTTATAGAAATGTAATTTATAATTAAGTCACCAAGGTTAAGTGGGTCATTCTATGACATTTGACACTATATGAAGTCATGTGACCACCCCCACTATTGTGATATATGTACACACAGAACAGAGGCCATCTGATGACCTTCCCTAATGGTCAAACATGAGATTCCCAGGCTCACCTTGTCTTTGCTGTTAGAATCCGTGCTGCACTGAGTGACCCTGCGGACATGTCACTGCATACATATGCAGGGACAAGAATTCACTCTTTATTTATACCTCTTTACCTCCTTCACTCATTATTTTTTTTTTAATGTTTTTTAAATTTATTGTAGAGAGAGAGAAAAAGAGAGAAGGAATGGGAGAGAGAATCACCGATGTGAGAAACATCGATCACTTGCCTCCCATACACACCCCAAGCAGGGAATGAACCTGCAATCTAGATATGTGTCCTCACCTGGAATGGAAGCAGTGATCCTTCAGGACACAGGACGATGCTCGAGCGACTGAGCCACACTGGCCAGGGAACTCATTGTTTAGTGCATAGTTTAAAATGCCCTTTATAGATGAGCAGTCATAAGTATATTGTATTTTTATTTTAGTTTGCATATTTTGGTCTTTGATTCCACTGAAGTGAAACTAGACACAGAGGACAACCTAGAAACCTTTGTTTTAGTTTTAGTTTTTTCCCCATGCAAAGAGAGCACCTGTCCAAAGCATTGCTGACGGAACACTGCAAGTATTTCCTCTCGGAATTGGAATGCAGCCTGTGTCACCCTCTTGGATTCTCTATATGCATGGGTCTGATTTGTGCTTTCATTTCTATTCCATTGGCCTGTCTGTCAAGCTGTTTGTCAAGATCTAATTACCATAGGATTAGGAGAACTCCCATATTGGGAGAGTAAATCTACATCTCATTCTTCAGAATTCTTCAAGATATTCCCCATACACATACGCCTTAGATTTATTTTTAGGACCTAAAAAATGTTGGTATATATTTTATATGTACACATATGGTTACAATTTTTAATGTTTTAATGCTGATTTTGAGAATAAACTTAATTATTGGTTATTGATTTTTCTATCAGAAATTTTGTCACCTTTTTTTTACTGGTTCTAATAGTTTGTCGTTCCATTGCTCCCCTGTTTACATGGAAAATCATTTTATATGCAAGTAGTAGAAGTTTCTTTTCTTTCTTTCCAGACATTGCATAACATTTAAAAAAATTACTGTGTCTTTTAAAACACATTATTGAGTAGAAGACAGAAGTGGTGTTGCTAGCTATCTCATTTCATTCTTGATTTTTACAGGAAATGTTTCTCATACTTTTTTGAAAATGCATTCACTTAGGTATAATAAATTGTACCCAGTTAAGAGTTACTAGTTTTCTAAGAGGATTTTTAATGTTGTTGTTGATGTCTATTTAACAGGATGATCATATATTTTTTATTTTTTTAAGTTAGTCAATGTGTGCTATAGTTGGCTTAAAATTATAAACATATATACATATGTATGACTCTCATTTACATATAGATACATGCATATATATGTGTGTCTGTACACACATAGATGTGTTTGGTTTTCTACTGTTTTGCTTATCATATTTGTGCCCATACTTATAAAGTGCTATTGGCCTATTGTTTTCACTTTCTTGTCTATGCACAGATTTGGTATCCAAGTTTTACTATCCACATAGTCATTTGAGGACTTTATTCCCTCCGTCTTGTACCCCGGGAGACCTGCTCGCAGTGTCACCAGCAGACAGGAGCGGGTGCCATGGTGGCTTACCCGTGAATCCCGCTGCCATTTTCATGGTGAGATTTTAAAGATTTCTGGCCTCTTCTGGTTGCTCTGGAGTTAATTTCAGCCTCCAGTTCTAGTAACTGGTAAAAACCCAGACGATCTCTGAGTGCCTACCCCAAGAGTACATAGATAGTCAACTTTAATGGGTTGGGTTATCCCATGTTCCAGGCATATGTTAAGCACCTGATAAGTGTCATTTCATTTCAATCTGTAAAGGGTTTATGAGGATAGATAAAGAAATGGGCACAGGGAGGTGAAGTACTTTCTAAGGTCCCATGGCCAAGGAGTGAGAAAGCCAGGCTCTAAGCCCACGCATTGCATATCCTGAACCCAGCTTTTGGGTGCCTCCTCCCGCCACCCCATTTTTCCAGGGGTGGGATTTCCCTAGCTTAGTGCTTCCTAATGTCTAACTTTTAAATATATAATAAACATCAGATGTGATACCATTATGTTTTTCAAATATTAAGAATTATTATTAGAACGGAATACATGTATGAAGAGTGAGACACTGTGGTTGATGTCCACAGGCATGGGATTTGGGTTGAACTAGCAATCAAAGCTTTGCTTTGTGCAAAACTAGGGCACTTAGTTGACGGCAGCAAGCTAATTGTATTTAGAATATTCTGAGCTGCGAGAAGCTGTTATTCACACAGGGAAGTGGATGCGGAAATTAGGAAATCTGGTACTTTATATAGAACGCATGGCACATGTCTGTGCTTCTGTGGATTCTTATTACTTTACATGGCGAGTACAGTTTTTTGGCCCCTGGAGTTGGTTATTATTAGTTCCACGTCTACATAAACCTGGGGAAGTCGGGCCGACATGGCTCAGTGGTTGAGCATCGACCTATGAATCAGGAGGTCACAGTGCGATTCCTGGTCAGGGCACATGTCTGGGTTGCAGCCTGACCTCCAGTGTGGGGTGTGCAGGAGGCAGGGTTCTCTCTCATCATTGATGTTTCTCTCTCTCTCCCTCCCCCTTCCTCTCTGAAATCAATTTAAAAAAAAATAATTAAACATGGGGAAGATGAACCCAGGGTGGGTGGTCCTAATTCTGGTGGCCTGGCCCGTACATCCTCCTCAGAGGCCCGTGAATCCTCCTCAGTTTCCATGGAAACTGATCAGTTTAGAGAAAGATGCTGTATTGTACCCCAGCCCGACCCTCCGAGCAGTTCCCCCAGCACAGGCTCCTGGTGTCTCTTGGGGGTCCTGGGCCTCAAGGATTGAAGTCATTTTCTCAGTTTATACACAAGCTGGCCTGGAGAGGCTGAGGCCAATGATAAACAGAAGTTGGAGCTCAGGTACCCTGCATCCTTGCCCCTTCAGATGGGCATTGGGGAAACCCTGAGGTGTTTTGCAGTCGGTCCTGCCGGTCCAGCATCGCCCACTGCCTCCTCTTCCTCTTTAAGGGGAGCCTTCCAGGCTCCGGTTGTTAGTGATAAGCATGGAGCCCCTCACCCAGCCCGGCAGGAAAGAGCGAGTTAAAACTGGCTCCCACAGTTGAGAAACTAAACTGCAATCCATGAAGCAGAGAACTGAAGTTCATCTTACTCATGGGAAGAAAATCCAATGTAAAATGATTGTATATTATTTAAAAACATCAAATAGCCGGGACCGGTTTAGCTCAATGGATAGAGTGTCGGCTTGGGGACTGAAGGGACCCGGGTTCGATTCCGGTCAAGGGCATGTACCTTGGTTGCGGGTATATCCCCAGTAGGGGGTGTGCAAGAGGCAACTGATCGATGACTCTCTCTCATCGATGTTTCTAACTCTCTATCTCTCTCCCTTCCTCTCTGTACAAAATCAATAAAAAAAAATATGTTGTTAAAAACATCAAATAAGATAACTTTGATTTATAGATATTTAAGCACATGATTTGGGGCATCTCGTATGGCAGCCCTAACACCTAGATCTAATTGATTAATGTGTTTTTTATCCCGGTTTTTCTTACCAGAAATTCTTTATTAATGCCTATGTATATACATGACAATAGTTCCTGAAACAATATGACTAATAAAGTGCTTTTTAAGGATCTCTTTACACTTCACATGAAATATGAGCAAAGGCTCTTTTCCTACTCACACCTCTTGTTCACATGTCCTCCTGTTGGGCAGCATAGACAGACAGGGTGCTTGCAACTATTTTGATGATCTCAAGTGCATTGTAAATGTCTGTTTAAAATGTTCTCCTGTATCTTTCCACATTCCCCAAAGTGCAAAGCTAGAGGTGAGAAGAGGAAGTGAGAGAGAAAAACCTCAGCCAAGTTCACAGTTTCCCACCTTCATGTTCTAGCACTTTCAGCCTGAACTGTTTATTGTTCTTACAGCTTAACTCCTTAGTGCCAGCAACAAAAAAGATAAGCCTGGCCAGAGTGGCTCAGTGGTTGATTGACCTATGAACAAGGAGATCATGGTTTGATTCCTGGTCAGGGCGCATGTCTGGGTTGAAGGCTTGATCCCAAGTAAGAGACATGCAGGAGGCATCCCATCAATGGTTCTCTCTCATCATTGATATTTTTCTCTCTCTCCCTTCCTCTCTGAAACCAATAAGAATATTTATTTTAAAAAAATGTAATATAACTTCATATATATAAAAACCTAATATGCAAATTGTCCCCCTGGGAGTTTGACCAGGCATTTGAAGGTTTGCTATGATGTGCACTGACCTCCAGGGGGCAGCACAGAATGAAGGTAGGCCCTAGCTGGCAGCTGGAAGGCACTGATCAGCTCTAATCGCTGGCCAGGCCTAGGGACGCTACCTGTGCATGAATTTCATGCAGCAGGCCTCTAGTAGAAAATCATCATCATTATGTTGGGTGGGGAAAAGTAGGCTTATAGTTGTTTGTATGGAAAACAATGTAAGAATTTATAAATAATAACACAACAATAAACTCTGTGTTTCACGTACTCACAATTATAGATATTTTGCCCACCTCTGTTTTTATAGAGAAAGCAGAATTTTCACTTTAATTCCCCCCACCCCCCAGATTTTGTTAATGAAAATAGACACTCACTCACATATCCCCCTTTGCCAACCTAGTAGCCTGAGGGATGTTTAGAAGCACCTTAAATAATTTCCCATAAGAGATAGGAGAGAAAGGTGAGTGATGTAAACATCCTTCTCTGGAAATTAATGCCATGCAAGCCAGAAATACATATTTTTTTTAAAAAAGTATAAACAACTTTTTCAATCTTGGAAATATCCTTTAGAAAGCTGATTTTTTCTCTTTGAGTAGGAAACAAAGTTCCTTAAAAAGCAGCTTTGATTTCCTTAGTTTCTGCTTAGCCTCTTCCTTCTCCCCGAAAGAGCCAGCGTATCCTTATCCATCTCCCTCCTCATCCGACTTCAAGACAGCCATTAGGACCCTGGTCGATGCCATCTTCAAAATCACAGCTCCCCACAGCCCCGAAGTCAAGGCCCCTCAGGTGGCTGACTGGAGTGGTTCCTGGGAGAGACTGGGAAGAAGAATTACGGCTAGTTCTGCAGGTTACGTAACCAAAGCCTAGCACTTACGCATAAACGTGCTCCTCTTTAGCACCTCTCGGAAGGAAAAGTTCAGAATAGAACCGCTGTATATTTAGATCTGTTTCACCCCTGGCTGCCTTGTTGGGCTCCCATCCTCCGAGGTTCCTCTATACATAATAGTGGCACAAACCCTAGCATCTTCTGTGGAGGCAAATGCCCTTAGTGTACAAAGATGGTGCTGCAGCTGGCCCATCCTTACAAGATCCTTTCCTGGTGCCCATAAGCTCATGGCACAGATGAGGTGTCCAGAGCCAGAAGCTTCTGGAAGAAGGTCATGCATATGGCTGTGCACCTGCTGCCGACTGGAAGCAAAGAGATGGAGCCAGACTTCTGAGAGTCCCGTTTCCAGAGCAGCAGCCCCGGATGACCTGGAGGGTGATTGATTCTTCGGGACCCGACACAAGTCCTGGGCCTCCAGCCTCCCCTGGGCAGGGAGGGGGTGAGAAAGCTGCTCAGCACCGAAGGCGGACCTAGCCTCTCATACTTCCTTCATCCGCAGCCAAGAGTGATGACGGAAAAGTAAGGGTTACTCTAAGGATAAACAGAGCCATGCAGAGCAATAAACCAAGGAAGGTGGCCGAAGAACAGATCCACTATCCCAAGAAAGAATTTTTTTTTAAATATACTTTTATTGATTTCAGAGAGGAAGGGAGAAGGAGAAAGATAGAAATATCATTGATGAGAGAGAATCATTGATCGGCTGCCTCCTGCACGCCCCCTACTCGGGACCAAGCCTGCAACCCCAAGCATGTGCCCATGGCCCGAATCAAACCTGGGACCCTTCAGTCCACATGCCAATGCTCTATCCACTGAGCACCACCGGCTAGGGTGAGAAACAATTTCTTAATACTCATCCAGGGGCATTTCCCACAGCATAGCTTCTTGCAACATTTGCCCAAAGAGGTTCTGCTATGGATCAGGGGATATATGATTGTGGGATCCTGGGGTTCCCACTTTGATCACGATTGGGTGGAGGGGGGGTAGAGGAGTGTGTTTTAGCTGAGGGAGAGAGGAAACAAATCTACTTGTGACTAAAAGGGTGAATTATTGGTGACCAAGAGCACACGGTGGTGTCCAATCACTGGCCATGCTCCTATGCACAGGCTTGTCTTGCTCCAGCCAGTGCTCACGGGCTTTGCTGCGGCCTGACTCTGGGAAGGAAGTGTAAGTGGCAGAAATGAATGCCACTTCTCCTTCTACTTCTTCTTTTTTTTAAAAAAAAAATATATATATATATTTTATTGATTTTTTACAGAGAGGAAAAGAGAGGAATAGAAAGTCAGAAACATCGATGAGAGAGGAACATCGATCAGCCACCTCTTGCACACTCCCTGCTGAGGATGTGCCCGCAACCAAGGTACACGCCCTTGACCAGAATCGAACCTGGGACCCTTGAATTCGCAGGCCAATGCTCTATCCACTGAGCCAAACCGGTTTTGGCACAAATGCCACTTCTGAGCCCGAGCTGTGGCAGCTGCTACGGGACCACCAATGCCCTTTTCCGCTGCCAGGAAGCTGCTCTGGCCTTTCTCCCCAAACCGACACAGCCCCGGGGGAGCCTTCACGGCCAACCAAGAGCCAGAAACTCTGGCCCCACACAGTCTCCCTAGCCACATCCCTTCCAATACGCCTAATATTGTGGAAGTTACAAAAATAAAGAAAATAAAAACTCGTCAAATCTAATAAACTCCACCTATCCCCATTTTATCAGAAATAAGAGGGGGCTTCTATTTTTTGACAAACGGTGTGATTTGCTTGTCCATGTGCTACAAAGTGAAATCGTAGCAAAGGATGGAAAAGGACCTGTGTCACTAAAGAAATCACTGAGTCATGCCCAACTCAAAAAATCTTCAGCAAATATACATGTTTCCGAAGGCCTTCCCTTTAGAAAAAAAATGTATTATTTTTGCATGTTGGTTGATTATTCCGAAGAAAATAAAGGTATGTTTGTTTTCTAGTTACTTTTCATTGAGATCCAGGCTGCCTAAGAAGACAATTCCCCGCACCCTTTTTTTCTCTCTATAATTGCTTAAAGTTAAAGCTGCTCTATGAATTTAAATTATTGAATAATTAAACCTATTTAGAGTTCCAAAGGAAGGCAGTGCTGACTAGTTAATTGGTGCGTTCCCTTTCTATTTAAAGCTTCGCCAGTCTTCCTCTTTAAATACCCGCATTAAAATGACTCTGAAGCTATCTAAACCTTGCTGTTGTTTTTAATAATTGAAGAAATACATTTCTTGGCATGCACGCAGGAAAACAAAGCCTGATAAATTGACTCTGGACAGTTGCATAAACAGAATTGCTTGCACAATTTGCCTCTTCCCTATGGTTTAAGGTGGTAAGTTACATCACAGCTCTTAAGTATTTCTAAGCTAACAGAAAAGATCCCTTTTTAATATAATATGACTTCTTAAACATCTGGGATAGAGGAGAGCTGTCGGGATAGCGGCTCCCAACCTCAGCAGGGAAGCTGGGGCTGGAAATCTGTTAGCCTCTGTGTCAATTTCTGTTTGTCGATAGCCTAACAAGAGCCGTCAACTTCATTTATACACAGACGTGTCTCCACCCTTGCAGTTCTACGAGTTTCTTTTCTGTAATCCTTAGCTCTTTTTCTCAAAGTTTGTACTTTGCGAATGTAGCATATTCTAAGTAGCGAGGCTTAAAATCTGATCAAACTGGATGTTGAACAATGGAACTCTACTAGAGAGGCAGTTTTTTTTTCTTCAGGGTTTATGCCAGGGAATTCTTATAAATAGATCCTTCTAGAACTTCCAGGAACTATTTTTTGTTTGTTTGTTTTTCTTTTTGCTTTTGCTGAATTCAAACTTCTTCCAGGGTGAAAAGCAGCTACCGAAGACCCATTTGGTCGCGTTTATTGTGAAATCTTACATGCATGTACCTACTGGCTGCATGCCTTTTGTGTCAGATTCTTGTCACAGCATCCTTGCCTTTTGTGAAAGATCATGCTATGATTATTCTCATTACAAAGTGGGAAGCGTAACCTAATTTCTTTCCCTCATTAGCTGCCAGAAGAGGGGCCAAAGTGAGAATTAAGGGGAAAAAATTGGTGGATTTGATTTTTTGGGGGGAGATCATCAATAATTAAGAACTGAATTTCTGACATCCCTTCTAGGTTATTAAGCAAGTGAAACTAAAAAAATATACTTCTTGAAACCATGGACCAAGTAAAAGCTAAGTATTCATATTTCAGATGACCCTTGAAAATGATGACCCCAAACCTTTACAGTTTTAAAAACAAATTGGAAGAGGGTAACTGAGATGAAGACTGAAAGGAACAGGCAGTGTCACTTCAGCCCTAGGAGGGGACAGGTTCAAGTTCACGGTAGAACCTCTGGTGGTATCTTAACATCATAACCATATTCTTAGTGAATGTGTCAAGGCAGGTAAACCTTGTAGTGGACATGCATTCTACAAGATAAAAAAAAACAAAAAAACTTATTTTCACCTTCCAAAAATATCCATAGAGTTTTCTTTTCCAATAAGGGCAAAATCCAATTTTTCACGTGGGTGGAAGAAAACAAAACAAAAACCAAGTTTGAAGAGCTATGGAGTTGCCCTCGATGTGTGAGAAACGTAACTCATATGAGACCCTATTCTGAAGATTCACACCCTCTGAGGTTTCTCAAGATAACCGTGAAAAAATAACAACATATAGTAGTTATGAAAAAAATAATGACATCTCCCTAAATTCAACACCTCTAAATTTGATGTTAAACTGTATTTAAAGGAATTGTCCTGATTTAAAATAATTCCCAACCTACCATATGCTTTGTTTTCAGTTAGAAATAACTGTCATTGAATCTTTAATCAAATATTACAAATCTATTTCTAATAATAATAATGAAATGTTTATTCTGTATTTTAGTTACATAATTTAATTTAAGTGCAAGGCCATTCACAACCTGTCATTTACTGACATTTATTTCCCTAGGTAAATACAATAGATAGGAAGGATCCTGGCATTTATACACAGATGATAAGCCTAAATAAATGAGTATGATCTTTTTCTCCCTATCTATTACCTGATATTCTTGCCCTGTTTATATGTGTTGTTAAAACTTAAAGAAACTGCCAGTTTCCCTCCAACTAACCTATACAAATAGACAGGAGATTTCAGAAACGAAACGCCCTCGGGCCCCATTAAGTGTTTTAAAAACCATACACACTTATTTCAGAGAATAATAGTGGGTTGCTAAAAAATAACAACACAAACTCTAAAACACACTGTGCCTCCGGCCCTGGTCCACTGAGCTCCGTTGGTTGAAGCGTGGTCCCGTACACCAGAGGGTTATCAGTTTGGTTCCTGGTCAACACACATACTTAGGTTATGGATTGGATCCTTGTTGGGGTGCATATGGGGGAGGTCTCTCTCTCATTCTTTCTCTCTCTTATTCTATAAACATATCCTTGGGTGAAGATTAAAAAACAACACACTGCTTATTTGCATGGAGACCAAGAAGGAAACTGAGACCTGAGGTGAAGGGCAGTCTTTGAGGTCGGGCATCGGAATGTGCTGCCTTCCTCATCGGAACGGATGACGCCTGCACGTGGAGCCCACAGCCAAACCACAGCATACAATTCGGAGCTCCACATACACTGCAGATTTAACGTCTTTTAGCTTTTACTATAATACTTGGTCTGTGGCTTTAAGATTTTTTAAGCTTCCTCTTCCAAACGTGGGTAAAATCAGAGGATTTACATTCCGTTACTTCCAACTTATAGATCTTTCTGGGGAAGGAGTGAAAAGTGCTAACCTCAGGGAAATTTTACCAGGTGGTTCCCCCACCACTTTTTTCTGTCCCTTATGCTAAACATCTGTCCTCACACATTGAGGGAATGGTCTCCAGGCCTGCAGGGTATCAGTCCTCGTGCTCTTTGTAATGCAATGATGAGAATAATCATCAGAGGGCGGAATCTCAGATGATGTCTACTGTCCCAGTTTTCTTCCTCGCCCGTGTCTAGCATAGATGGAGGGGCAGTTTAAGAAGGCTCTGGTGTTTGGCTGTGTGAACATGAACCTGGACATCAGAGCCAACAGCCAACGCCCAGGAAGTGCTAGTTCCGAGGGACATGATTCTCTGCCTCAAAGATAACAAAGTAAAACGGGTCATCTTCAATGTTCAAGTATGGCAGATGCTGTGCAAGGATTGCCCTTCCTGGAAAAATGGCAATGACGTTAATATGGTAAAGGCTTGAGGGGTCTTCGTGCAGAGAAACACGAGGGTCTCCCACACAAGCAGAACCACGGCCCCCTTGTGCGTGGTGTGCTGGCTAGACGCTACTATTCTCTCCAGCTCCACTCGGGTTTGCTACTACAGGGCAATACGAACCAGGAACGGAATCAGTGCTCCATGGGCCTTTGGGCAGGACCGGTATTAAACATCCTCTGGGCCACGACCGAATCTTCAGCATCAATGACTTTATGTTACGGACCTGACCTTGTGATGCACAGATACGCAGTGAATCCTCTCCAAACACCGCACCTCTAACCTTGGCCCATGACCATCTTATAAACGCGTTCTTTGGTCCAAGTGGGAGAGTGAGGTGGGAAGAGGAACAGATTCAATCAGTAAAAACTCCTGCTGTTACTACAATAGGTCAGTAGATGTAATGTTTGGCACAGCCTAGTGAGCAGAGTCAGTGGTTTCTGAATGACCCTGTATGGTGGCTGTGGGTATAGACTACATGGTGATCACTTTGTAAGCTATATAAATGTGGAATCACTAAGCTGCACACCGGAAATTAATATATTATTGTACGTCAACTATCATTTAAAATAAGCTTACATAAAGTTGTTGTTATAAATAAATAATAACCTTTGAAAGCCTCTATCCCTTCTCTCCTGACTCAGATCCCATATGTCTATCATGCCTATAAAAATGTTGCTATTTCCCAAACTCTATTGTAGTAAAATGTGGTAAAGGAGACATAAATTAAATAACCACAAATTTAAATGGCGCTGGCAAGCTGGGGTGAGGTTTATAAGTGAAGACAGGGCGACCAGCCATTGCTGGGCCTGGGGAGGGGTGATCCTTGGGAGGGTTGTGGGTAGTGGGTGAATGTCAGCGATGTTTTTCCCCTGAAGAATTATATTTAAATGGAGATCAGAAGCGATAGTTGCTTTTATTATCTTAGTAACCACTTGAGAGTGAGACAAAAGTCTAGATGAAACTTGCTGAAAACTGCGTTTCTCTCATACGCCCTGCATGAGTTATTTTTAACCAGGTAATCAATAATGCGTTAGTGGATGCAACTATGAGCTCCACACCAAGGGAGATCCTGAAGGTGAATAAGACTTGGTCTCTGAGCCAAGGAATCTGCAAATTACTGAAGCTGCTAAAAGGGACAGACACAGACGTGTGTCCCTGTTCCCGGACACACTGGGGGGTAAATCCTGAGAGAAAATACAGCACCTCCTCCTTTTACAAAAATTGACTGCACTGACATGAAACGAATACTGGAATTCCTGAGACAAAAATGAAATCACATAGGAACCATTAAAATGCTATGTGCATAGTATTGTTTCAACATTGATAAAGAAAGCAAGAAAAGAAATCCTGAAGATGCTTCACTGGATTTCATACGCAGCCTGCTTGGCCCAGACGGTTGCTCAGCTTCTCCCCCATGATGGACCACTGCTGTCTGGGGGGTGTGCTGAGCTGACTGCCCCTTTCACAGGCTTCCTGAGGGCCAGCTCACCCATGCACCGTTCCCCCAGTGGCGCAGGTTGACTTCTTCTCGGGGACACTTCATGGTATTCCATTAAAACCCTGAATAGACTTTCCCTATCTATGGAAAAGGAGGAGCTCAGGACCGAGATCCCTGCCTAAGTTTTGAACTTTGCTGAATCAGGATGGACTCTCCTTAGAGAATGGTTGTCCATACTTTTCTTCATATTTCCTCTGGTATTTTACATGGAAGGGTTTTCAAGACTCTAAATGACTGTCTTTTGTTTTGTTTTTCTCAATGATGACCAAGGCAATGACACGATCTCTATTCTTTATTCTGCTTTCATTTCATTCTTAAAATTCTGACTGGATGAAATCAACCTTGAGTCTTCTATTTCTTAGTTCAGAAAAATGTAGAGAGAAAAGCATCAGTGTGTTTGTTGGCAAACGGGTCAAGTGAGTAGTGGGTTTCAGAAAAGGTTTGTAGGGGGAGTCAAGGATGAAATGGAGGTCATTCATCAGAGTCAGCTTATGTGATCTTGGACCTCGGGACCCTGTCCCCAGCTGGGCAGGGTCCTAGGGACAACACATCGCAGTGGTTTTCTAGGGCTGCCCTGAAGGAGCCTGTAAACTCAAAAATGTCATCATCTGTCTTTGTGTTTTGGGTGGAATGCTTTTCATTAGAAGGTCCAGTCTTTCAGAACCTACTTAAGGTTTTGGATAGAAATTTGTATTGTATTTGTAGTTCACCGCTGTGGAGCTTTTCCCGGTCACTGTCACATGTTGACTTACTTCACTAGAGACTGAATGATGGCAGACAGTGTGGGCTCCTCCTGAACACGTGATTCCTCTTATTTCAGTGGGTTTGCTCTTTGAAAGCTACACTGTTTTCCAGCCCAGCGCTGCCTGGTTAGCCATTAATTTTTCACACAGGAAATTCTCTAGAAAATGTGCCTCCTCCTTCTCATTTGAACAAGTCTCCAAATCTATCCGCATCGTGACTGGTAGATGATAAAATACGTTTTGTTTGTTCTAATTTCAAATAGAGGACTTCACTCAGTAACTTAACTAATGGCTCCTTATGACAGTGTCTAAATGAGAGGATGACTCGCATGCTTAAATATTATCCATCTATTTCTGCAAAAAATGTATACACGCTTTGAATAATTGTCAATTCCAATGGGTTAAATCTGAAAAGGATCGAGCTGTCAGCTTTTAGAAGTGTATACATTAGGGGGGACATCAGATATTACATATACATATATTATATATATGTAATCTGATGTAAGCACACTGTGATGCAAAGGTATTACTGCTACCAGGAGGCTGATTCTTGACTAGACAGCAATATCCCAGCTCCTTTTTTTCTCTATTCCAGTCTAAAAAAAAACAAAAACAAAAAACCTATTGAAAGAGCAGAAATAAGGCAGCTCAAACAAACTAAAAATCAAGACATGAAGCAAATGTCAGGCAGCAGCAGACTCCCCAGTCATTGATAGATCTGTTGGAATTCAGCTGCAGGAGACTGAAGCCATTCTATCCATCTTAATGAAGAATGTTTAAACACAGGAAATTTGTTTCTTACAAAAATCAGTCGGAGGACAGCAATAGGCTGACTTTTCAGAACTCACTCCGGGCTGCATTCCCAAGGCCCAGTTGGAGAGCTGTACTTGCGCCTCAGACTGGGGCTTCAGGCGGCCTCTGTTGGAAACTGAGTCAGAGACCTTCCTCCAGTCCCAGGAGGCAGCAGCTGTCACTTTCCTGCCACAGCCGTGGATGGGTCACGGGGGAGGAAAGCTAATATTTCAGTATTTGTGGACATCAGCATCAAATGCCAAAGCCTTCCACTCCATCGCTGCTTCCCAGTCTCATATGCGCACATCAGATTGGATGAACCTAATTTCCATTTAGAATACAACTGATCGGGAGCCTGAGAAATGCAGCTGACCAAGCTCTGATGTACAGGAGGGCCCATCAAAAGGGATTATGTCCAATCAAAACAGCCACTGCACACTCATCCTTTGTCTCTCTCTTGTATGTGTGTGCATTCCATTCAGCATATTTTAACCCTTTACCCTTGACCATGTAAACTCAACTGTTTTAGGCTGGGATTGTTTTCTAATTAGGCAAAGTCAGATATACTTGTACACAACCACGAGGGAAAGCAGTCTTTGGGCAAACAGAAGATGAAGAGCCTCAAGAAGCTGGCTCGGGGCCTCCTGCATTGCGAGGACTTGCTTTGCTGCCCCCACACGTTCCATCTTATGACCTGACACTAAAACTATGGGCTCTTCACACAAATCTGCATGCCACCCTGGCACAGGGGCCATGCCAATCTTCTCTGAGTCCTTCCAATGTTTACATTTGTGCTGCCAAGGCAAGCACTTGAGCTGGGATTTTTTAAAAAAAATATATATATTTTTTTATTATTTATTTCAGAGAGGAATAAAGAGGGGGAGAGAAATAGAAACATCATTGATGAGGAAGAATCATTGATTGGCTGCCTACCGCATGCCCCACACCAGGCATCGAGCCCACAACCGAGCATGTGCCCTGATCAGGAATCAAACCATGACTTCCTGGTTGATAGGTCAATGCTCAACTACTGAGCCACACCAGCCAGGTTGAGCTGGGATTTTGAGGCTGACCATATAGCATGTGAGAACATCAGCCTGCTTGCAATGGACTCATTGGGTCTTCCTCAGTTTCAAAGTCATAGGGGTTAGAAACTTTAATTTGGGGACTGGGCATTAGCAGTCACGGCACGCTGCTGTTTTTCTTACCAAATCTGCAAGTTTCTTGAATTCTTTCCCAGGTTACATAATGGCCACATTTCAAAGGATCTTATATCCGTTTCTCTTGCTTCATAAAATTCCTATTGGAGTCACCATTTCTGCATTGGAAACATTTTCATCTATCAAGGCCCTTTTCTCTTGCTCATTCCACATCTTTTTTTTTTTTTTCTTTTTCTTTTTTTTTTTTCCCATTCCCTCTCTCTCTAAATCCAAGGCAAACAACAAGAGAGCAATCCAGGACAAACTCAGAAACCACGCGTTCATTTCACTAATAAGTTATAGTGCTTTCAGACACACATTTATCTCATAGTCCACCCTCCCACAGAGTCCGGAGTTTAATGGCGAGTTTAGGATGCAAGGGCACCTTAATGGAAAATGGAAAACTACGTGGGGAGATTAGAACAAGCTTCCTCCGTGTTGCGTTACTCTGCACCACCTGCTTCCTCTGGACCTCGCTGTCCTCATTTCTGTTTTGAGATTTTGTTCCTGAACTTAAAAATCTGGTGATCTAATACGGCAGTCAGGGCAAAGAAATACAGCCATAAATAGTCTAATAAAATCCTTTAAACTTGAATCCCCCAGTCATAAAGGTGTCTGCAGCTCTATCTTGCAGTCCTACTTACCAACATACTTAACTCTGTTACGTGTGTATTTTTCTCTTCATGTGTGGCCTTCGTGACCCCTTAGGCTTCTCTCACACAGCTTCCCACTTCTGTAAACATGTAGGGAGCTGGTTTTCTCTGATGGGCTCTGACTCTACCTCTCTCTGATTCATGCAGCAAACCCTTGTCAAAAAGAATCTTGACTAATAATTGCTCGCAAATGCCACTCTGCCTCACACCTTCATGCTGAATATTTTTAGTAGTTTGGTATTCGTTATTGAATCAAAGCATGAAGTCATAGGCCTGGGTGGCTAAGTGGTTGAGTGTCGACCAATGAACCAGAAGGTCATGGTTAGATTCCTGGTCAGGGAACATGCCTGCATTGGGGGTTAGATCTCCAGCAGGAGGCAGCCGATCAATGATTCTCTCTCATTGTTGATGTTTCTATAATATTTCTCTTTCCCTCTCCCTTCTTCTCTGAAATACATAAAAAATATATTTAAACAAACAACTCCTCCCCTCAAAACAAACAAATGAATACCTTGAAGTCATAAAAGGGATATATTAAAATTCTTTATCCTGATTTTGCACATGAAGGAAAAAAGTTCAGAGTAAGGGATTTCCCCATCCACTTAAACATTTATTCAGCATTCACCTAACACTGATGCAGTACCCAGACTGATCAGCAAACAAGCACACTTCCATTTTGATCTCCTCAATGCCTGGCAGTGTACCCGACTCCTACAATGCATGCAAACGTCACGGATCAGATGGGTAAATGGGTGTGCCAGTGGCTGAGTGACCGAATGAAGGCATCTGAAATATACTGAGCATCAAAAATTGCAGTGGTCTTCCACTGTCACTCAGCCCTGGTGGCTCCACCCAAATTTCAAAATTGAAGACCCAACAGTTTGTGAACTTGCTTGGGAAGGTCTTCTAGATTTCTGATTTCAAACCTGCTTTTCCATAGAACACTGCCTTTACATATTCCTCGTTGGTTTAAAGAATTTAACAGAACAGAAGAGGACTGTCTGCCAAGGTAACCTTTACTGCAACTGCTGCCCACCACAAATCCTGTGTTGGCCTGCAAAGAGATATATGGCCAGCTATGTTACTTGTATTCATTTACACAATACATATTTATAGGGCATATATTCGTGGGTAGATGATTCCCAACCTGTGGGGTCAAGGGCTCTTAGTTTTTCATGTTGGCCTTCCTGGTTTTAAACACGGATTTTGCAATTTATTGCCCATGAAACCTTAGTGGGTTATTCAACCACTCTGTTTCCTAATTGGTAAAATGTGGATAACTCTAGAATCTATCTCATAGGATCTTCGTGAAAATAAAATGAGTAAATAGTTGTGAAGTGGTTAAATAGTGTATTTATTGATAAGAACAACACTGATGAGGATCTTCATGACCATAGTATCATGTATACTTCAAGAGATTTAGAGATTTCTTAAGAGATAGTCCCTATCTTCATGACATTTTAACCTGTTACATCATTATAGGGTGTCCAATGTATGATCTAACCTTCGATATGTATATTCTATCTTATTAATAAGATTACAGCCCTGGCCAGTTTGGCTCAGTGAATAGAGCATCAGCCTGTGGACTCAAGGAATCAGGTTTTATTCCGGTCAAGGGCATGTACTTTGGTTGCAGGCACATCCCCAGTAGGGGGTGTGCAGGAGGCAGATGATTGATGTTTCTCTCTCACCAATGTTTCTGGCTCTCTATCCCTCTCCTTTTCTCTCTGTAAAAAATCAATAAAATATATATATTTTTTAAATTACATTCTTCAAAAAGATAGACACTGTTATAACTAAAAATAGATACATTTATTTATAAACATGTATATTACTATTTATGTATTGTATTCTTATCTACATGACGTACTTACATATTTGGTAAAAAATATAAATGAGCTGTACACTGGATTTCGATTAATTTGACTGCTTTATTTCTTTGAAGGTTATTTTTATTTATCCTTGAAGTGAATCTTATTTTCACCTCTGAGTATCACCATGTAATTCTGAGACTAATGCTCTCAATATCAGAAAAAAAAAACAAAAAAAAACAAAAAAACAGCCGAAACCAGTTTGGCTCAGTGGATAAAGCATCCGCCTGCGGACTGAAAGGTCCTGGTTTCGATTCCGGTCAAGGGCATGTACCTTGGTTGCAGGCACATCCCCAGTAGGGGGCGTGCAAGAGGCAGCTGATTGATGACTCATCGATGTTTCTAACTCTCTACTCTATATCTCTCTCCCTTCCTCTCTGTAAAAAAACACAATAAAATATATTTAAGCACACACACACACACACACACACACACAAAAAAAAACACAAAAAAACAAAAAAACACTCAAAACTGCAGTTCCCAACTTCAGTCTTTGGTTTCTTGGAAACACTCGTTTCTTCAAACAAGCTGCTCTGTCAGGATTCCTGCCTTTGGAATTAATCATTAGATCTTCTCAAGTGGATTTTTGTGTGTTTTGTCTTAAAAAAAAACATTTTAAAATATATTTTTATTGATTTCAGAGAGGAAGGGAGAGGGAGAAAGAAACATCAATGATGAGAGACAATCATTAATCAGCCCCACCCATAGTGGGGATCGAACCCACACTCCGGATCGTAGGCCGATGCTCAACCACTGAGCAACCCGGGCTGGGCTCAGGTAGATGTTTTATTACTCGTTGTGCTTAAACAGTTCCCGGTGAATTTTCTGGAGATTCCTTGCGGAGGGTTTCCTCACTGGAGCTCTTGGCACTCTAATTATCTAATTTCTTCCTAGCATCTTGTCAACAGAGTTAACAACCTCCCTAGTTTTCCAAGAGCTATATGCTTTAGGGGTATAACTACAATTACATATTGACATAGCATGCATCTTCATCATATTTCTATAAGTACATTCTCCTACTTTATCAGACTCAGAAAACAGTAATTTATCCTTTTTGGATCAAAGGCAGTGACATAATCATTATCATAATTCTGCCACAATTTGGGCCTAAGTATGGGTAGCAATATTTAATAACTCTTCTGGCCCAGTTATAATACTGAAGTTACAAACACAGATTGGCAAAAGAGATAATATTAAGTCTAACACGGTAATGGTATGGCAATGGGCATTGACGGCTGTGCCAAATGGCAGACTGGATTTTAAGAGCCTCTTAACAGCCTTAAAGTTCTTAGTTATTTGCCCATCTGAGTTATTTCTAGATTTTATTATCAAGACATAGGATTTAAATGTCTCTACTAACTCATCAATGGATCAACAACAACTATGTATTAAAATAGCACCTTTCTTAGAGGAAATTTATATTAAATTTAAACTCTAGTCTTTAAATGTCTCTGAAAATTAAATGAATACAATCAAGATACATGTAAAATGGGGAGTCTGATGCCACATCCTACATTTCATGTAAAAGATTCTATGTGGTTTGGATAGATGGGGACGTGAAGTATGACCTTGTCAAATGCCGAAGCACCTGGAAGAGAGCCTTTCCCCAGAGTCAGTGCTCCAGGAACATGTGTGAGAGCTATATGGATTCTGTTACTTAATATGCACTCCTTCCCTGATCCATACCATCAACATACATGTGACTTATGTGGATGTCCTGTATATATTACGACCCTAGAACTGATTTACTGCTTATAATTCAGATTCTTTATTAAACATATTCTTTTATTTCACAAAATTATGTTATAAGCATATTCTTGTAAGTATTTGATACTTTGAAACATATTTACTGAGCATCTTCTATGGGTCAGGTACTGTACATACTTCTACAAGTCTTTGCCCTTCAGTAGCTTATGATCTATCTAGTGATGCATACAAGCAATAACAACACAGACTGATGGTGTTAGGATAGACTCATTCCATGGTAGGGTGGCAGTATATGGGTAGGCCAATAAAATTTGGGAGGGGAAGAATGTAATGACTTTTTGAAGGAAAGGACAAAACAAAACAAAAGCTAAGATGGGATAGACAAGGAGGGTGCTGGACCAGTTGAGACAGACTATTGTACACACTATCTCTCAACTCTGGGATCAGTGACAGAGAGTTGGTAGCTTGAAATAGACCATGGGTTCCTGGTTTGTCTGTTTAATTCTCCAACCACAGTCGACTTCCTAGTGTTACTGGTCTAAAGCTTATGTTCCTGAAGCTTCAAAAAGCCAAAACTCAAAATGTCAGAGTTTGGAGTAAGGAAGGATTGATTGATGAAGAAAGCACCAATGAAGAAGATGAGAGACCTAACCCTTAAATCCATTTGAAGACAGCACAGAATTCAGGCTTCTTTTATGTCAAGGGGAAGAGAAAGGAGAGGGACCATTTTAACAGTTAAGCCATTTGCACAATTCCCCTAATGATGAGCCTGTCCAAAAATCAAGACTAAGCAGGAGCTATTTGCTTGAAGGCCATGGGAACAAGAGAAAAGTCAGAGAGACGAAGCATTTCCCTTTGTTACACCAGTGCGTTCATAGTGGTGACCAGTAAAAAGAGAACAGAAAGCAACACAGACAGAGAGAAATGGCATGCACAGGGCCCGGAGGCCGAGACCTCAGGTGTCCTTGAGGAAGACTTTTCATATGGTGGAAGAATGATGTTTGACATGGAGTGTGCTAGAGATGGAGAGGTGAACTAGACACTGTATCATAAAATACCCAGCCAACCACATCATGCACCATGCACATTACAGGAAATACACTTGAAATATTTTGGGGGAAAATAACTTCAACATTTTTGTGTCAAAAATATTAACTTGTTCAATGGAAGCTGAATTTCCTGTAACTTTCCTGTACATATCATTCCACTTTTTCCTAGGGCAACCTACAGCTGCAGAGCTGCATGCGGCTCTTTTGAAGCTTTACCGCGGCTCCGACAACTTGCAAGCCTGTGTGAAAATGAAGGTAATGTCTTACAGCCCTGATGTGCTGACACTGTGCACTGAGGTTCAGGAGCAAAAATCCCATTAACCAGGTAAATTAAATATTTTAATTAGCTATTAATTTGCAAAAATATATTTTACATTGTTAAGTGAAAAGGTCCTTTTTTTGCTTCAGATTGACAGCTAACTGCACGATCCGATATATAGCGTTAAGGTAAGAAACAATATATGCAGTGTCATATTTGTTTTAAATGTCGCAATGGTTTTGTGGCTCCCAGGTTTTTTTTCCTTCGGAAATGGGTCCAAGTGGCTCTTTATGTCTTAAAGGTTGCAGACCCCTGCCCTAGGGAGTTCCTCTCTGATCTCTTGGGGTAGGGAATTGCCCTTGGAGTTGTGTCTCTATTGTTTCTCATGCGGTTTCACTACTGACACTGTTTTGCTTTCTGGATCTGGACATCACTGTTGTTATAATTGTCCTTTTGCCTTCATCTCTGTGACGACAAGGGTTTCCAATGCTGCCCTTCTATCACCAGCTGCCGGGAATAACTTAGCGTTTCTACATCAACTGCATTTGCCCTACTATTCTTTCTTTCTCATACAGATGGTAAACGGTGATGAGGTTACTTAATTTTCTCATCGCCGTGACACAGTCTGGGACCAGAATTGCCTGCACGGAGACAGCTTTGCCTGGAAAATGTTTTTTTCTATAATGTATTGTAGCCATTTCCAGAAACTCTGAAGCTGGTTACTATGTGAATGGGACATCACAGACAAATGCAGATTCTGCAGGGGGAGAAAGGGTTCGGGGGTCATTTCCTTTTCTTCTGATCCAATAGGAGGAGGTCCAGTGCACAGCCCCTACCATTCACGGGACCAATTACCTTGGAATTCTAATTCCAATTCTCCGGTGATTTCCCTGTCGCTGGGCACTTCCTCCTATTCTAGGAAAAGAGTAACATTTACTCCTAGTGTTGATGAGGCCCCACTTCCCTTTCTCTTAGGATTCCAACAGTATGGAAGTAATTTGTTGATACTTGTTTGTTTTTATTATTGGCGTTACTTTGTCCTTTTATGTTTGTTATTGGAATTGTCCATCATTATTACTAATTTGCACTTATTGACTTGTAGTAATGTGTAGTATGGTTTTTTTACACCTTGTTTATAAGTGACAGTACTTCTCAATTTTAATATGTTTGTGACATTTTACATATATATTTCATTTTATTGAGTGGTGTAGAGATTGCAGATCCCATTACCATTCTCCATTCCTCCCACACTGACAACTTTTTCAGCAAGGCATAAAGTCAAAGGAAAATTACATTTCCAAGGCCCTCTAGCAATTAAGGATGGACTTGTGTCTAAGCTCTGGGAAACAAAAGGCAAGTTGGAAAGCATGTTCTGTTTTCAGGGACTTTCCTAAGAGGCACATCAATGCACGCCCATTGCCAATTCTTTATCAATCTCTCCATCCTATTATGAAGTTCAGATGACTCTTTAGATATTAAGGTTTTAAGGAATAGAGGAGTGACGGATTTCACTGACTAGACCCACCATGCCAGCCACTGACTGTCTATCTCCAGAGTGAGCCTCTGCTATGTTTCACCCACTGCCAACTCTTCTTCTGCCTAGATAATTCAGGATACTCCTATTTCAAGGTCAGTGGACTAACAACTTGAACTCCATCTGCAACTTCAATTGTCTTTTGCCATCTATAGAGAGTAATTACGCTTGGTGTTCATTTCCACATAGTTCAACAACAGAGGACAATAACTATCTTGTCCATTAAATAACATTTGAAATCCCTTTATCATCTAATGGGAGTTTGCTACTTGTGAATCTAATATGCATTCTTATCTCACTTTTCTAATTTTATTTAAATGGAGGAATGCAATCAGCTAAAGAGAACAAACACATGAAGAAACATTCTCTAAGCCACGCTTTCCCATGGCCTGAGCAGTGAGATGGAAGTGGAAGTTAAAAGGGGTGTTTTTATCAGGAAGCAGTGCCCTCCAGGCTTCCGGAACCTTGTACAGATTGCTGGAGCTCCAGTGAGAACCCTGTGTCCTTGAAGTTGGAAACTATGAGAATTCAACAGATCAAAAGATAGAAGGACTTCAAGTCCTCCACCTGTTTGGGGAAGTCCTACGCCAGCCTTGGCCCGTAACCCTTTTACACAAGATAATAAACTAATTAATTTAAGGGACGGAAAGCTTTACCAATTTCTTGCCTTACAACTTGTTGAATGCAATTCCTAGGTTAAAATTTGTTCTCTTTGTGTATCTAAGATTATGTGTTTTTTAATTTATTTTCCTCTTTTCAATATTCAAATCATCTCTGCAAACTGACATTAGCAAAATTAATTACCTCGCTTCTGTTCCATGCAAATGTGCATAGTGTTCTCACAATACAGCGCACATAAATGGATGGGATAATGTAAATTGCTTAGCCAATGGATTCAATAATACTGGATAATTGATGTTCCTAGTAATATAGTTTCAGGAACATACAGATGCATGCCATACACTTGTGCGTTGAACATAACCATAAAAAAAAAAAAGTCCATCTATTACCCAGCCTTTGTGGCTCAGGGGTTGAACATCAACCCATGAACCAGAAGGTTATGGTTGGATTCCTGATGAGGGCACAAGCCTGGGTTGCAGGCTCAACCCTCACTAGGGGGCATGCAGGAGGCAGCCAAACAATGATTCTCAGCATTAATGTTTCTTTCTTCCTCTCCCTCTCCCTTTCTCTCTGAAATCAATTAAAAAAAACACAAAAAAACATGAATTCAGGAACCACATATAGAACCTCATGCTAATTACTGCGCTGGACGTAAATCTAGACGGACACACGGAGGAAGCAATCATGATCAGACACAGCCTTGCTTTTCTCTCCCTGAAGCGCATGGGGGCTCAGCTGCGTGTTACTCCGGCTCTTCAAAAGTTGTTTGATCCTTAAAGAATGTGTTAATACTTTAAAGTTTTACACTGAAGGTCTATAAAGATGTTTCTGCTTCTGAGTCAGCCGTGTGATGGTTTTATTGAAATGAGAACATTCTACCCCTCTCCAGACCAAGGGCCCTGCCCACACACGTTTGCCATGTTGTCATTACAGCGAACAAAGGAAGACAAGTTTGAGAAGAAAATCTAGCTGAAGACAGAATGTAATGAAAGGGAAGACCCAGCCTGCAGAGAGTTCTTCAAAAGGTCACACGAGAGAGATTGCATTCCTCTCCTGTCCTAAACATTTCCACGATGGTCCTCTCAGTCTGGCCCAACTTGGAGTTTACACTTTACATCACGGTCCTCAGATAAGAGGTTCTTGCTCTCTGTCAATCACAATGCATTTAAAAAAATATATATTTTTATTGATTTCAGAGCAGAAGGGAGAGGGATATATAGAGAGAACCATCAACGATGAGCAATGTGTTTGGTGACTTGATTGAAAATGTTCACTTTTGGTAAAATAATATATTTTTTATTGCACTCAATGTTTAAACAAATTTCCATAACTACTGCAATCAGTTATCTTTGCCATCTCTGTATAATCATATTAACTTTATTGTTTTGAATGAGCTTTGAAGGTCAACCATTTCAATAAAAAATTAAAAACCTGGGCCATCACGTAGGAAAGCTGTCACTGGTGATTGTTTATCGTGGCTTATAGTTTACCTCGCCTTCGCTATCTCATCGCCTAAGATTGCTTTCCTCACCCACAGTCCGTCTTCCAGTTCAACTCTTGGAGGATGTTTTTATATTCTGAGTTTGGAAACTCAGTAACCGTGGTCTTGGTGAAACAGACTCATGCTAAGTGTCCCCAAGAGACTAATGCATTAAACTAAAAATTTTATGCATGCATGTTTAGTCTTAAATTAATTTGTCACATGGGTGAAAATACTAATTTCATTCAGTGTGGAAATGTAACTGATATTCCAAAGAGGTTTTGGTGAGGGTATTATCAGAACAAGTTAAATTGAATGAAGCAACCATATGAATGATTTGTCTTTGGATGTGTGTAATCCATCAACTTGGAAAGGCAAAATGCCCGCATCTCTAGCCACGTCTCTAGGACACAAAGAGCCACACCTTGACCCGTGAACCCTCTAGCCTTTGTCCTCTCCGTCAGCATCCCTTCTCCTCCCCAGCAGGCCTTGGTTGGGAACTTTTGACGAGTCATTCATTTACTTTCTCCTCTGGGTCCAAGATTGGTTAACTCCCCCCCAGCCCCAACCTTTCCCTTTCTCCTCTCCACCCCTCCCCCATTAGCTACATAAATTCTACAAGGAGAGCCGTTCTCTTAAACCCAGGAGTCAGTTTCCTTGGGGTGACTTTGCTTGGATATTGATGTGTTATTTTTACAGTTCAACTTTTGGAGGATGTTTTTATATTCTGAGTTTCACTTTTTTGAGAGAAGCCTTAGTGCGATTCTCCAAGTACTGACAAAGGCCTACAAAGGAGGCTGCACACAGGAAACCTAACATTCCAGGTGCTGAGGCTGCGGGGATGAAAGCCTGAGATCTGAGAAGTATTTGAAGCTCTCAGTGGACTTGACCCAAGGTCTTCACGTTCACATAGACCTCCTTCACCGCTGAAACACTGGCAGTCGGAGGAGCCTTTGGAATCGTCATTCCCAGGACTCCGGGGAACGTGGGCAAATGGTAAGAAACCGTCGCCCGGGGTTTCCGTGTAGACATGAAACAAACAAAATAAAACTATTTTGTTCTCACGTGTCTCGGCTTTCTGTTTCGTTTTTCTTTGTGAGGATTTTTTTCCTGTAGAAGCGTAAGCCTGATGAAAATTAAGTCTTCAGGAGGATTTCAAAAATGCCAGATTTTTATACTTTGAATTTATAGCCTTTTAATAATAATAAGCTGTTACTAAAATAACAGGGTTGTTCCCATGCTCCCTTTGTTTTCCAGCACCCCTAGACATTTAGTGATTATTATATTCTGAAATAGTATCATTAAAAAATAAAATAAAACATATATATATATATATATATATATATATATATATAGTGATATTTTATTAAATGAAAATTATTAGATTCATCATCTATTGGGTTATGAAAAACAATTAGCAATATTTCTAGCCCTGCTGGCTATGGCTCTGTGGTTGAGTGCCGGCCTATGGACCAGATCACAGTTCGATTCCTGGTCAGGGCACATGTCCAGGTTGCAGGCTAGATCCTCTGTGGGGGGCGTACAGGAGGTAGCTGATCAATGACACTCTCTCATCATTGCTATTTCTAGCTCTCTCTCCCTCTCCCTTCCTCTCTGAGATCAAGAATGATATATCAGATAAACACACCGATATTTCCATATTCTTATTTTTCATGCAAGAATAGCATGCGAGCGAGAAGCCTTGTCTTCTTCCCCATCCACTCAGGCTGCTTCCTGTCCGGTCCGTTTTCTGTCTCCAGGCTGGTTTACTGCAGCCGGCAGGACATCTAACCGAATAGCTTGCTTCGCCGCGGCAGCCTGGACTCTAATTCTGTCCCCGTCCTGTCCCATTACCGTCTTGCCCGAGGCCTGTCACCGCGCCGTGGCAGGAGGCAGGAGGAGCAGGGAAGGAACATTGAGGGAGGCAGTTGCAATCCAGTGATTTCCCAAGAGGAGAGGAACACCAATCTACCGGAGGACCTCGGCCGCTGCGGGTGAAACCAGGACACCGCCTCTATTTCCAGCACATTAGGGCGGCTTCCGTTCTGCCGTCCTCAGCTCCAGGGGAACATGCTGACAGCCCCTGACCTTTCATCAGGGGAACCAGGGGAGTGGAGGTTATTTTAGGACTCCCTAGCAACGCAGCAGAGGCTTCCCGCTTCTGAGGGGGAGCCGGGAGGCCCCTCTCTTAGGGGATGTGGCCACCTATCTATTTGTATCTGTTGCAATGGCAGGAAAAAAATACATAGGTCATGCTATGTAGGTATGTTTTTAAAAATATATATATTTTATTGATTTTTTACAAAGAGGGATAGAGAGTTAGAAACATTGATGAGAAACACCCATCAGCTGCCTCCTGCACACCCCCCACTGGGGATATGTCCACAACCAGGTACATGCCCTTGACCGGAATCAAACCTGGGACCCTTCAGTCCACAGGCCGACGCTCTATCTACTGAGTCAAACCAGTTAGGCTGTATTTTTGTTTTGTTTTTCTCTTTGCTAAATGGAGGTGATTATTCTTATAAAACATTTCAGAAGAAATGTTTTCCTAACTTTCCTGTGTTCGCTGGCCCGCTTTAGAGAAGGTAATGATGCATTAACATCATCCATGACCTCGAGATGCAAACTGGTCCTTTCTGATTTCCGCTATCAGCCGGCTCCACCAGACCACATGTCAGTTTCCCCAGAACCCTTCTCTCTCTCCTTCTAAAAAATGTATTTTTATTGATTTCAGAGGAAAAGGGAGAGAGAGAGAGAGCGAGAGAGATAGAAACATCAATGACGAGAATCATTGATTGGCTGCCTCTTGCACACCCCCTACTGGGAATCAAGTCCACAACCTGGCATGTACCCTGACCTGGAACGGAAGTGTGACTTCCTGGTTCCTAGGTGGATGTTCAACCACTGAACCACACAGGCCGGGCCAGATCCTTCTTTAAATCTTGGAAGGTCACATGTCTCCGCTTTGTCCTCATAGCACCTTTTATTCCAATAGAAGGCTAGCTGTTCATTCCGCAGGAAGTAAAAAGTACTTGTCTTCTTTTTTTTTTTAAATTTCCAATGCATAGCTTACCTGCTGAAATGCTACAGACTTTTAAATTAATTATTTGAATAAATGGAATAACGATGACTTGCTATTTAATGTTTCTTAAAGAAGAGAATAAGTTTGTAATTTTCCCCTTCAATTAAAGTGAGCCTCATTTCACAGTTTTAATGGTGAGGTGTTTTTTTTTTTTTGTCTGTGCAAAACATTCCTTGAAGAAAAGACTTACATCTGTTTATGTCCCTATTAAAACCATACCTAAGCCTTAGAAATATTGATCTCTACTGCTATGTCAACCTTCAATTACAGAACAGCTTTTAAACAAAGAGGAAGCTGTGGCCCCCTCCGGTACCTATGGGCTCAGACACATTGTCACTGTCCTTGTCCCGTTACATCTTTTCCATAACGACACAGGCTCGCTGCACAACTGGGGCTTAAAACGCATTACCTTTAACAATCCTCACAACTGGATCTCACTTTAACACTGTGTTCTCAGGGGACGAAGAGGTGCTGGGGCCAAGAAGCCAGGTGAGAGCTGGTGTTTGCAGACTTGGGAACACTTACTATTCCCAGGCTGCCCTTTTCTCGGACAAATCTTTCCCTCAGCCACGGAAGAGAATGCTGGGTCTGGGCGGTGTTCTGTCACTCCCACCCCAGGCACCTGCTCCTTCGGCTGTCCTTTCTCCTGTGGGTGGACTCATGAGGCCCGATGAGGCCACTTTTTTATCTTAACTGAGAAGATGAAACCGCCTCAGCGTGAGGCCAGGACCATGTGTCCCTTATCACTACCTTTAGCTTTAGTCTCTCTTCTCTTAGTCAATCCCACTCCCCATTCTTATGTATACGTTCATCTCTCTCCAAGCTCCTCCTCCGCCGTAAACATCCCTCAGTGAATCCTTCCGATTGCATGTTAACTCGGGATTCCTAAGTGGCATGTCCAGTGCTCATGTGCTCTCGGGCTCCGTGTTCTGCGGAGAGCCGGGGAACTTTCCCAGTCCCGTGTCTCCTTTCTCAGGAGCGTGCTTCAATACTCCTGGAGACAAAGGACCCTGACGGTGCGGCACCTGTCAGAGGCGATTCATTCCTGCTTTCCGAGCTGAATGGACCGGAAAGGAGCGGAGGGCCTGGGCAGAGGGAGGTGTGCAAGGAACTAGGTGCCCCTTTAGGGATGCCCCTGGCTGCCATCCTTTCATCCTCTCCCGCGTCTTCCCCGCATTCCCCCGAGTTATTTGTCTGCAGCGCTGCTCTGTGCAGACAATAGGAGGGACTCATTAAGCTTTCAAGGCAGCTAAGAGTGGTTACAGGTCACCAATGTCCCCGTTATTCCTGGGAGCGCTTAATTGCACTCACTATTAGCATTGTTTCTTTTCGGGCAACAGAAAAGTGAGTCTTCCTACATGCCAAGTGTGTCAGTCCATAAATGCGCAGACCGTGTGTGCTGCTCAGTGTGGCGCTGCTGATGGAGCCCTGCTGGGTTTATGACACGTGGATCCCTCACTGGTTAACGAGGCCGGGAGGAACCCCAGGGTGTTATGTCTGAGGCCCATCCCGCCCTCTTTGTAAGAATAGGGTCCCAGCCTTGATGAGGTTTCTTTCTTCAAAGCAGAAGCCTAGTTTTATAACATGAAAAGGTAAAAGAAGATGCCCTTACTTTTTTTTTTTTTTTAAACAAAAATGTTGTACTGAATTTAAAATCCCTATAGTTTTGTTTATTTTCACCCTCACCTGAGAGATAGAAACATTAATGTGAGAGAGACTGGTTGCCTCCTGCATGTGCCCTCTACTTGGGCCGGGAAGCGAACCCACAACCCAGGCACCTGCCCTAGATCAGGTGCGAATCAAACCCAAGACCCTTAAGTGCGCTGGTTGATTCTAACCATTGACCACACTGGTCAGCACAAAAAAATTCCTATAATTAAAAGTGATTTGGAAGATTATTGTATGCATTCATGAGCAGCTAGTTTATACTTAGTGATGTTTCTATTTTACTGAGTATCATATGGGTGTTCGTGGATAACAACTTAATTGTAAAAATCTACGAGAAATGCTGTTAACATTTAAAAACCAAGATAACTCTCATTCAAGAAAGATATTTTTATTCACATCATCCTTATCCCAATCTCACTAAATATATAGCCATATACACTTATACTCCTGTTGATATTTCCCTAAGAAACTAAAGGCCAGGGGATATAAAGTCATAATGAAAGGAACATAAAGTCATCACATATATTTTCAAACATAATTCCTAAAGCCTAAGCTCTCCATTATGAAGCCTGTGCCTGGTTCTCAGTAAATATGTACTCCCTGCTGGCTGGCCTCAGCCCGTGGGATAAATCTTGAGCAGGTCTTGAAGCAACTGGTCATAAAATATAGACAAATGATTGGAATGTCTGAAGGTTAAACTCATTTTCCAATAAAATCAAAAGGGCTCTTATAAAAACTAAGATAAGTGATGATTTAAAGCCATTTCTTTGCTTTCCAAGAACTATGGAATTTCAATTAAAAAAAAATTGGAGACGTATTTCAGGTGGAAGAATGAGAATGCTCCCGTGGCTTCAAGAAAACTGGTTTTGCCCTGGCTGGGTTGGCTCAGTGGATAGAGTGTTGGCCTGCAGTCTGCAGGGTTCCAGGTTCGATCACAGCCAAGGACACATGCCAGGGTTTCGGATTTTATCCCCAGTAGGGGGGCGTGCAAGAGACAGCCAATCAATGATTCTCTCTCATCATGGATGTTTCTCTATCTCTCTCTCTCTCCCTCTCCCTTCCTCTCTGAAATCAATAAAATCAATAAAATAAAAAAGAAAGAAAACGAGTTTCTTCTTTAGAACACATTTCTTTTTGTGTGGAAGCAAAGAGACTTGCCTGCTGTTGGCTGAGAAGTGGCCTATCAGCCATGGCTTTTCAGTGGCATTGAGTGTCCTCAGTGTTCAACTTGATCCCCAGGAAGGGCGGCAGGGAAGTGTTATTGTGATGAAAAGAATTGTGTGTGTTTTCTCAGCAACAAACTCATTGAATACGTGCCTTGTTTATGAATTAGGGGGGTCACAGCTTCTTTGTGGATATAAATTTACTTAATGAGTAGAGAGAATAGATGGCTGATCTTCAGATAATATAATACACCATAGACAGTAGCTGGTAAAGCAATGTGAATAATAGAGCTGCAGACGATTCTGTTGAGAGGATTTTAATTTACAGCCAGCTTGGGCCTAAATCATAATTTGATGATAAACAGGATGTGGTATTGCAGATATTTATGGCTCTTTCAGCATTTGTCTCTATTTTGAATGAATGGGAGACTGTAGTAAATTATGTCTCCTCTGCATTGACTGCTATGGATAAAATTTAGGAGTTAGATGTTGGACATTGGGGGGAGGGGGATTTTTGCACTAAACTGATGATCTAGGAGTAGGCTACTCCTTGGGTGTACTGTCATTTCAAACAAAGTTGTGAGTAGATCAACTTGTGTTCAGCCAAAGTGCTCCAATCCTGAGCACTGTGATGGGAGCTGATGAATAGCAGGAATGTTGCTATCCCAACCAATGCTAAGCTAGCTGGTAGGGATGCTGACCTTTCCACCCATGAGTGTCTATATATATATATATATACACACACACACATATATATATAATTGATTTTTTACAGAGAGGAAGAGAGAGGGATAGAGAGTTAGAAACATCAATGAGAGAGAAACACTGATCAGCTGCCTCCTGCACACCCCCTACTGGGGATGTGCCCACAACCAAGGTACATGCCCTTGAACAGAATCAAACCTGGGACCTCTCAGTCCCCAGGCCGATGCTCTATCCACTAAGCCAAACCAGTTTCAGCACCATGAGTGTCTTATATCATATATTTATCCCAGTAAAATGTGCATTGAAGTCAGTTACCCCCCTCTTGGAAAACTGAATTTGCATATATATATATGAAATAAAGAAGCATGTTTATCATAGGAAACAACCTCCACCAATACATTAAGATGCTATTAAATTACCCTTCGATATGTGTTTTAAATAACGATTACAATTAAAAGGACACAGGGCCCATCCACAATCTCAGTGGAAGATTTCCACACTCATGTCTCAGAAACTGATAGGTGAAGCAGGTACACATGAGTAAAGTATTTAAAATAAAATGATCTTATAAAGTGTTAAAATATTTGCAAATCAACGTGAGAGTTGAACAGTAAAATTTTATGGTTTGATTGTACATGTCTGTGTGTGAAGAGACTGAAAGACAAGCAAATGGATCCTGAAAAATAGGATAAACACCGTCTTTTCTCCTATGTGATATGTCACAACGAAGTTTCAAACAAAAATCCTCACGTGGAGCAATTTTATATACATTTTGCTTTGTTTATGATTCAATACAACTATAAACAAAACAAACAAAAAATCCACATCTCTGTCTCGATACACAGGCACGAAACACACACATCCTGCATGCCCATTTTTGTGGGGGGTGTTACGCACCGCTATGTAATCGAATTTCTATCTGTGTTTCTACCACACATGGGATATAGCTTCCAGTACAGCAGACATTGTTGTTGACCCAACTTCAGTGGTCATTCTGTTTAAATGGTTTTCAGGCTAATTACAGTATTTACATCCCGGACACAGTCACAGCTGCAGAGGAAAAGCCCGGCAGGGAATGGCATGGCGCAATCACAAAGACCTGATTTCTCTCCCGAGAAGACGAGGAGCAGGAGGGATCGAATGGCAGCACATGACCCGCAGCCCTGCAGCCTGTTCATTTCCAAGGCCCCCGGCACACTGCAGGTGGACACACACACGTGGGGAATGGAAGGGATGCCCGCAAGTACCCGCAGCTCCTCTGCTCCCGCTGCACAGGAAGACGGATGAGGCGCTGGGGTCTTCATTGCATTGTTTGCTAATCAATATGTTCAGTTGGAAAAATGAAGCTGAGGACTACACTGTAACTCTCGGGTTGAAACTATTTCTCACCTTGGATCCCCTCTTGCCCTGTTAATTGGAAATTAAAATAATCTACTCATTTTTCCCCCCTCTCTTCTATCTTTCTTTTTGAAAGCTTACAAAATACCATACATTAAGATCATTGGACTGATTTGTCCTTAAGAATCACTACTGAATGGGTGTAAGCTGTGCTTTTGAATAATGAAGAGCAGATGTGAAAATGTGTTAGTGCTCTTTCAATCGCTAAAGCAATTCAATGTGCGAAAGTATTGCTTTGTGTTCTACATAATAATCAGATTAGGTGGAATTTAAGGAAATCCCACCTAACAATAATAAGGCATGACTGTACAAAGCAGGCCATTACTCTGAAAGTGAAAATGTTGTTTATTCCCTTGGTAAAAAAAAAAAAAAAAAAAAAAAAAAAAAAAAAAAAAAAAAAGGAAAAAGATAGTATTTATCAGTTTTCAGTCTCAAGAAACAACATCAGAATCCTTAACTAAGGAATAATAAATCAGCTTCCACTTTAATAGTGACTACGCCATGCGGTATTTTTTTGTCACTTGTCAATTATAATACTACTAGGAGCCAGGGTGCGATTTGAAATCGCCCCTCCGCCCACCCTGGAGTTGCTGGCCCATCCTCACTCTCGGCCCCTTGAAGCAGCTGCAGTGGATGCTGATCAGGCCCCTCCCCCAGCACAGGCGCACAGACACCCCTGCAACCCCGCCCCCAATACTGCTTGCAATTTCCTCCTGTCTGGTCGACCCATTATGGCATCCTGGTTAATTAGCATATTGAGAGAGAGAGAGAGAGAGAAAGAGAGAGAGAGAGAGAGAGAGAGAGAGAGAGAGAGAGAGAGAGAGAGAGAGAGAGAAAGAGAGAGAGAGAGAGAGAGACTTTTTAAAAATTAACACTTCTTGAAAGATGCTCTACATCTGTATTTATATACCACTTTTCCTTTTTGCACCCAATGTTACTATGTTATATATGTAGCATGAATATTCTTAGAAAAATGTTTCTTTGTACATTAGGCAATAAGATGCTTAATATCCCAATCTGAGATAAAATGGTAATATTACTTATACTTTTAAAAAACTGCTTAACTATTGATGATAGAGTGACCATTTTTATTGATCAATATTTTAAAAAATCTTGCATGCCTAAGTCATGGTAAGCCTATTTGAAACATTTGAACCTTCTAACACAAACATGAAAGTAGGTAATTTAAGCTTTTAAAATATTTTTCTGATTAAAAATAATTCAGAAAATAGAGAA
This sequence comes from Pipistrellus kuhlii, assembly GCF_014108245.1. NCBI lineage: Eukaryota > Metazoa > Chordata > Mammalia > Chiroptera > Vespertilionidae > Pipistrellus > Pipistrellus kuhlii. Next base: position 6,257,164 of record NW_023425523.1, read on the forward strand.
ATAATAGCAAAAAATAAATAAATAAATAACTGAAGCCAAGAGTAACCACCATTAAAATACAGTATACATTCTTTAAGCCTTTTCTTCCCTGCACACACCCTGACACTCTCTCTTTCTGTCTTTTTTGTCCATACACACCCACACCCACACCCTGCAGCGATACAATAGATTTCATAATACAGAGACATGCTTACATTTTGCCTTTAAAAACAAACAAACATGTAGCATCATAATTCTTTGAAAACTTATTTTAATAGTTGTATATTGCATCCTACGGATGCATGGTAATTTATTGTTGGACTTTCGGTTGGTTTCCAATTATTTTCTAGGGTAAATACCACCATAGTAGATGTATTTAATCAGATCTGTAAAAAGGCAAGGGCCTCTAGTATCTTCTATTTGTTACTGTTAAGATGTCAGACCTACTGTGCAATATGCTGATAAGCTATTTTGGGAGTGTCAGGGAGCCAGCTCCCAGCCCTTTGCAGATGGGGACTGGATTGGGTCTCTCTGCAGAGGGAGCTGTGTGTAGGAAGGAGGGCAACATGATCTTCGACGGGAGAGAACACATTTTGTGGGAAATCATGTTTTGGCGTCATCATGAAAGTGTATGTGAGTTGCCTGAAGCAATACGGGAAGAAGGACTACTTCTGTTGGAGGACTTCTGGGAGGTGATGTCACAGGATGGAGAGATGTGGCCTCAAGTCCTCCCCACCAGGAAGCATACCCACTGTCCCTGCACTGATGGGAAAACGTAGATGGGGCTGGAGGCAGGAACTGAGCAGGGAGATGAGAATCCTGCCCTGAGGGAGCTGGAAAAGGGCCAGGAAAGGCAATCATGAGGCAGTGGTCACCACTGTACACACCTGCCGGGATGCCAGGACAGTTGTTTTTAGGGGCAAAGTAGAGAGCTACACCCACAGGTAGGCTGTGAAGGGAAGGCTCTGTGGACCGGGGCACACGGAGAGTTCAAAGGTAAGAAGTGTAGGCTGTGGAAGTTCAAGCCCAGGCCCGTTCCCTCTCTCTCTTTTCTTTGGAATCTGTTGGTAATGTATTTAGAGATGAACATATTTGTAGGTGTTGTTTATAGAGATGTACTGCCACTATGTCATTGAAATAGAATTTAAGCAACAGAAGACAAAACCCATGTTATTTTGAAGGAAGATAATATTTTATGAGATATTATCAAGTAAGAGATGCCAAAAATGAAGGTTAAAGATTTTTGTATAATAAAATACATCTATTCCATTCTTAAGCTCTGTTGAAAAAACATCCTATTGGAACGGTGTTAAAAAATAAGAAACATTAACTGGAAGGAGATTACCCTACTTCAGGATTTGTTTAGAAAGATTTCTGGATATTTCAATGAATATATGTTGTGTGTGTATATATGATGAAGAATGAAGATCAAGTATGGCACCTTCAGATAAATGAAATTGGGCATTTTGAAGGATAAATAAAGAAAACAAATGAAGATGCATGTACTAGATGATGATAGGAATATGAAATATAGGATGTCCCCAATATGCATGCACACACTTTGAATAATTACAAAGGCAGTGTTTATTGGACTACATTTCATTTTCAAAATTGAGCCATCAGCTGTGAAAGGACGGGGCAGCCTGTCTATTGTCAGCCCCAGTTACTTGTAACGCACAGGTTATAGAGAATGTTTTTCCTCCGTGTAGTTAGGCATCGCTCAGTGCCCTTTCCAAAGGTCAGCACTCCCAGGAAGATGGATGGTGCACAGGTAGAATAATCTGGCATCCGTTATGTTTAAATTCCTGCTAACACTAATAAGATTATCCCTGCCCTTTTCTTCCATTTCCAAATTTCCAAATAGTTTTTAGAGAGCTCGTTTTTTTGTGGTTGTTGTTTTGTTTTTTAAAGTGCTCCATATACCTTATATGCAAAGATTATGCCCCTTTCCTATTATTTGGTAATGAGTTATGATGTTTTATAAGAAGCAGTAGGTGGAACAAAGCCTTTTTGGGAAAAGAAGGAAGCACTGAAATATAAAGGGCATTTCTCAATTTATAACTGGGCTCCATTATATTTTAGCTGGAAATGGACTAATAGAATAGCTATATTAATCTTTTTTTTTCTTTTTCTTTTTTTTTTCTTTGGTAGTTGGAATGGTATAAATTACCTTGAAGTCATCAGCTCCTTTTCAGATGAAATGAGGCACTTTATCATTCATGTTTGAGTTCCCTGGCCGCTCACTGCCTAGGTGGGCCCAGCAGGGACTCCTGGCCTCGCTATCGCCTGTCCTGAGCTTCATGGCCTTGTGCGTATACTTGCCAAACTGGCCAGCTGATGAGTGAAAGCTAGAGTGACATTTTCTTTCCTTCCAAAGGCTTGCATTAAATAAAGCCATCATGAAAAATTCAGTTAGGAGATAGATAAAACCAAGTACAACCTCATGCACTTGTGTATGCACACGGAGTGTGGACAGCGCACTTCCTGTGGGACCCAGGCTGATATTTGAAAGCGTGACAGCAATGCCTTATGGGACACATGCGGTGAGTGACAATGGTTTGCCTAAAATACATCAGATGGAATGAGAAATAGCAAAGATTGCACTTCATTTACTCCAAGTTGTCTTTCTAAAGAATTCAAAAATACCAAGTGCTAATTTACCCATTAAGAACAGTACATTTCCTAATACGAACTGGTTTGATGGGAGCAGTCCCTTGAAAACAAACACACACATCACTATATTATCTATTAATCACTTAAGATAATAGTGAAATTGACAGCGCTAGTAACTTAAGTAAAAATTATGCTGAATCCCAATTCATGTATATATGTTTAAAACTTTGTGAGAAGCAAATTTTGTCCACATCACTATTACCTTTCTCCTAAATTTTTATAGTAAAACCATTATTTTTAAACTCTAATTTTAATCACACTTTGAAGTGATTAAAATGAATGATGACTTGATTTTTATGCCTCTGGTTCTCCATAAGGAGAAATAGTACCATTTAAGTTATTATAGTGTTATAATTTTAAGTAGGCATACTTTTATCATCAGAGTAATATACACTCAAGAGAAAAAAGGAAGAAAATAAAATTCCACTACCCATAGATTAGGTTTGTTAACAACTTAAAATATATACCTAATCCAGACTTTTTGCGTATGTACCTAAATTAAAAATTGAATCTCTCAGCAAATTTCAGTAATGTTCTTTAGTCTCCTGCATTTTATAGTGTTTTGACATGTTCTATTGGCCACCATGTATTTAATCAATATTGTTAATTCTTGTTCAAGTTATTTGTCTGTTTTTATTGGCATGTTCATCATTTTCTAATGAATTTGTAGGTGTTCTTTATGTATATTAATAGATACTGACTTCTCTAAAATTTCTCATTCTGAGCTATGTGAGATACTCAATACCGAATTAATGAAATTTGCATTTTTAGACAATCAATCATGCAACTAACTGACTTAAGTGTTATATGAAACCCATTTCTATGGATGGGTTAATATTAACCTGGAATGATCTAGTGGCCTCTTCATCATAGAGCATGCTAGTTAGTCAAATAACGGAACAAATTATAAAGTATAGATGCTTGTAGCTCTGTGAAAGAAAGTTCAAAATTAAAATTGATCGTGTTAAGAAGAAAAATAACATGGCACAAAATAAATTTAAAAGAATAATTAGTGAGTAGTATATAGCGAGAAGAAGTACAAACTGGGAGATTTTAATGTTTGGTGGCTAGTATTCTGGATTGAAAATAATCTTGGTGTCATAACCTTGAAGTGTTTCAATGATAAGAAATAACTGGTGATGAAAAGCTTGATATTCGATGGCATTAATGACTAATGTAATAGGGAATTGATTTGCTAACACCTTTCCCTTTACGCAATGTCTTTTTCCTTAGATTGAAAGAGAATCAATATGTGAATATCTGAGTATATGAGGGGCAGCCAGGTGAAGATAAAATACTCTTCAATTCGCTAAGGAAGACCTGGTTTCTTTTTTTAAAAAAATTGCATAGTAATGTTTTATTTTTAATTATTATTTTTATTAAATGCACTGGGGTGAAATTGATTAATAAGATCATATAGGTTTCAAGTGTATATTTCTATGATTCATGATCTATAGATTGCATTGTGTCCCCACCACCTAAAGTCCCATCTCCTTCTGATCTGACTTCTAAGTGTCATTGGGCCACAAATGAAACCTGTGATCTTAGGTAAGTCATTTGGTTCTTTGGAAAGTTTACTTTCTTGTTCCATAAACAAAAATGGTTTCTAAGGCCAAGCAATAAGTTTATGTAATTACTCCTGAGATAAATATAAATCACAGAGAAAGCTTTGCGATGTTTCTGCAGCTGCCTTCTTTTATAGAGGGCCAGTTTACTTTCTGGATAACCGACGCTTTATGAGAGTTTATTGGGAGTGGGCACTATTCTTACTGAATGCTCTCGGGACTCCAGGCGGTCTGAGTTGCTGCTATTTCCTATGTCAGATTCTGATGAAGAAGCTGATTGAAGGGGGTTAAACAATCAGCCCTGGAGGCCTCAAAACCAGGCAGACTGATCCATCACCTGCGACTTCAGTGGGCCTTTTTGCTCAACTTAGGCTAAATATAATTAGCTGGACAAAAAACATGTAGGGATATTTTGATTTCCCAGGAGGGACATCAGGCAGAGCTGTCCACATGGAGTTTGACGTTGGATGTCTTATCAAAAGCAATACTCAGTGTGTAAAGGCACCCAAGTTCTGCAAAAACCTGTCAGCAGATGCCCCAATGGGTTTTGACCCAGGATCATGTAGAAAACAATTCCTGCCCTAAATGCTTTGGCTCAGTGGACAGAGCATCGGCCTGCAGACTGAAGGATCCCAGGTTCAATTCCGGTCAAGGGCATGTACCTTGGTTGCAGGCACATCCCCAGTAGAGACAGTGCAGGAGGGAGCTGATCAATGTTTCTCTCTCATTAATGTTTCTAACTCTCTATCCCTCTCCCTTCCTCTCTGTAAAAAAAAATCAATAAGATATATTAAAAAACGAACAAACAACAAAAAAACCCCAGACCATCCCTTAAAAAAAAAATCCCTAAGTCATTGGAGGAAGTAGGGAGGATGAACAAAGTGTCCATGGATTTGCTTTCCCATAAGATTCCGTCCCATTTCTCACTTTTCCCTTCTTCAGTGCATTTGGACTCAAGAAGTGCCCCCCGGTGCATCAGAAGTGAGTGGACAGGGCAACCTGGCTCCCAGCTGGGCTGCGGCATCTGGGGAGATGTGGAATTCTCACACTGAAACCACTCGCTCTGTGCCTAGCAGCTTTGCTAGGACGTCTCTGTTGTGGAGAACAGGGGTTACCATCTCTTTGTAGCCTTCAGCGTCAAACATATTGATGGTCTGAAAAATATTTCCTATCCTATGTTTGAAAAGAATAAAAATAAACATAATTTATGGCATCATCCTGTAACCTCTAAATATTTCATTTATATTTATAAAATAGGCAAGCTACCGTAAAACAAAACCCATACATCTTCCAAATTAGATACTCTGTCATATTCGATCATCTGAGATTTTCCAAATATCACTTTGAATGAAACAAATCTACATAATGTCACAAAATAAAAAAAAACACAGGATTTATACTTTATGACAGTGTCGATGATGGAAGCAGAATGGATAGATTTGTATTTTATCTATTTCATCTTGGTTTTTCTCTTTATCCTGGGACTCATAAAACAAATTCAATCTCATAAATACCCCAGAAGTGGATAGAATTCAGGGTACAGCGTAGCACCGTTGATCTTCGTTATTCCCAGACTCTCTGAACCGGCCATGTAGTCTACTCTCTGAGATGCATTTGAGACCCCAAAAGCAATGCTTCCCGATCTGCCGCAGTCCTTCGCAGACACGTTCCGAAGGGAGCCAACTAGGCCCCTCAGCTCGCTTGCTGCCAGGGCAGATGCGTGAGCAGGTGCTCTGCCTTCTTGTCCCTGCTCTCACTGTAATCTAGTGTTCTTCGCAATGTACTCCTCTCCCCCTTTTGTTGCATTTTTGTACTTTGGGTTGCTAATTTTGCTGTTTAAAATGCCTCAGAGCTAGGCTGGCGTGGCTCAGTGATTGAGCACTGACCTATGAACTGGAGGTCAGGGTTCGATTCCCGCTCAGGACACATGCCTGGGTTGCGGCCTTGATCCCTATACAGGAGGCAGCGGATGCAGGATTCTCTCTCATCACTGATGTTTCTATTACTCCCTTCCTCTCTGAAATCAATAACACTATATTAAAAATGAATGCATAAAAATAAAATGCCTCTACGTGGCATGCCTCCAGGGTGTCTCAGTGCAGGAAGGCTGTGTGTGCCTTCCGGAGAAAACCTGGGCATTCGCTGAGCTTCCTTCAGGCACGCAATCCAGGGCTGTGGCTGCACCTTCAGCCTTCGTGAACGAAGCACGCAGTGCTGGGAGAAAAGGAAGACCTGCCACAAAAGTGCAGTGGGTAACCCTGCTATGAGGCTAAAGCCAAAGGAATGCACAGCCCTGCTACCAGGATCAGGAGAGTCCAAGCTCCTCCTGGCTGGTCCTAGCTGGTCCTGGCTGGAGCCCTTTGGAAGGTGATGACTGGGAAACATTACACTCAGGGCGAGGCGGGTCCTGTCCATCTGGCCACTTTGGACATGTTGTAAACGTGCCTGCTGTGTTGTAAAGGTCAAGGGTCATGCTGAAGAGCGAACAGTGAGGACCACACTGTACAGCTGTAACATTTCGTTGCCAGATACTCCCCTGGCTTATGTCTAAAACGTATGGGAAAAAGTCTTGCACATAAATGCTGAAATGCTTTGCAAAGCTGCATCATCACTGCTCCTGAGGTTCTATAGTAAAATTAAAGCTAAGAAGTGGCATCGAGTGTCCCAGTGCCAAAATGACCCATTGACTGTGAGGGCTGAGAAGCTGGGAGCCACTGGGATGCTCCAAGGAGAGTTGAGAGAGAACTGAATTCTTAAAGAGACACAGGTCCCAGGAAACCCCATCCTGCTCCCCTCAGGAAGGTCCCTGGATCAGAAAGTGCCCAGTGGGAGGATATGACAGGCTGAGTCTTGAGCGTGAGAAGATGCTGAGACTCACCAGACAGGCTTGGAAAACTTAGAAGGAGCTGAGTTTAATTTTCATGCAAATGTCTAGTCAGTACAGTTTATTATTATTCTTGTTCATTTGGTGCAATCAAGCATATCAGTAGCTACTGCTATTTAGCAAACCTGTAAAACCTGGAATTCTAGCAATAGAAGACATATTAGATTTTATATGTTGGGAAGGCTGCTATGTATATAAAATCTAGTACATGTATACACAACTTTTTAAGAGCAGTTCTTTGGAAAAGCAAATCCCTGGTTCAAGAGAAGGGTTTACAATTTTAGGTATAGATATGATTATAGATATAGCTATAGAATATTATACATGTTTATATATATGATATATATATATATCATATATATACTTAATATATAGGGTGTTCCAAAAATGTACACATACTTTGAACAATTATAAAGGCAGTGTTTATTAAAATACAATCCATTTTTAAAATTGAGCTATTAGCTTTGACACTGTGTTTACATTTTTGGGGAACACCTTGTATTATATTATATTAGAGGCCCGATGCACAAAATTCATGCAAGAGTAGGCTTTCCTTCCCCTGGCTGCTGGCACCGGCTTCCCTCTGGCACCTGGGTCCGGGCTTCCCTCTGTTCACCAGCAGGAACCCGGGACCCGGGCTTCCCTGGCAGCCCTGCTTCATCCGGAAGGATATCCTGACTAATTAGCGTATTACCCTTTTATTATTATTATAGATATGGATCCATTTAGCCATATAGGCCACAGTCCGAAGATCTGGTAGTTAGCTTAAATAGGGGCCTTTGAGCACATTCTCCAAGGGATAATGTATGCGGCATGGGTAGCAGCAGCAGCAGCCCAGGCAGTGTCCTCTCCTAGGAACTTTCCAGAAGAAAATGAGTTAGCAAAATGGAAGGTGGCACAGTGCGAGGAAGAAGGGAAGGTACAATATAATGATGTGGCCACTGGGACTAAATGTCATTAGCGATGCGGTTTTCACCTCAGCAGAGGTAACAAGTTTGAACAAGGTGTGTTACATAAGGCAATCAGCGCACATCACAAAAGCCAAGTTGAAGGAAACGCTACACAGAGCACTTGCGACTGGGGTTGGTGGTGTGTGGATGAGAGAAACAGTGACCTAAGCAAAACTGAACTTCCCAAGTTCCCGCAGCCTGCATACTTCTCACAAGTTCACTTCGGACAGGATGGTTTCATAAGAGGGGGAACAGTACAAAGCTTCCTATCCCAGAAATATTTAGTTAGCACAAATCAAACGGGGCGCATGCTTTGATGTTCATATGGATATTAAATAGATGGATGGATTCTTGAGGATGGTAAGACCTTAGACATGTGGTAGTGAGCATTCAGTTTTGAATTAAAATGCAAACACCATTAAAATGAATGCTTATGATGTCATATAAAACAAAATCTTTAGAACGCCTTTTTTTTTTTTTAAAGCTAACTGTGCCAGAATAAGTTTTACAATGAAAAATATAGGTATGTGCTCCTTTTACATATCAAGTCAGAAAACTGGACAGTCACAAACAATAGCCTAGTTATAAAAATACAAATACAAATAAATGATCCATGATTAAAATTAAAAAAAAGAACATAACATATGCTAAGGAAGGAAAGTGGAAGCATATAAAATGCTCAGCCAAAACCACAAAAGGCAGGAAAAGAACAGAAGACAAAAGTAGGAACAAACAACAAGGGACACAAGTAGAAATAGTAACAGGTATGATAGATGTCAATTCTACCCTCTCAGTAACCACTCTGAGTGTCAACAGTTCAAATACACCAAGAAAAAGACACAGGCTGTCTGAGTGGATCAAGAAAAAAAAAGAATCAATTATTGTCTTCAAGAAACCCATTCTAAATACAAGAGACACAGAGATTAAAAGCAAATAGATGGAGAAAGAAATACTAGGCCAATGGTCATCAAACTGCCGTGGTTTGCCTCTCTGTTGACTAATGAGTTCGCCGACCACTGTACTAGGCTAACACTAATGCAAAGAAAGCAGGGACAGCTATAGTAATTTCAGACAGACCAGACTTCAGACCAAGGAAAGTGATAGGGACTCATTAGGGGTAAGAATTTGCCACAGCTTGCATAAAAAGAACAATATACATAGGCCTCTATCTATGGAAAAAATGGAATCAATAATTAATAACCTACCATAACACAAAACACGAGGCCCAGATCTGTTCACTGGTGAAGTCTGTTAAATATTTAAGGGAGAAATTGTACCAATTCTCTGTCAACTCTTATAGAATAGGGAATACTTGCTAACTCATTTTCTGAAGCGAACACTAATGACAAAGCCAGATAGAAACATTACAAGAAAAGTAAGCTACAGACCAATCTCTCTCATGGATATACTGGTGGATGAAAAAAGATTTCCACAAAATTCAAGCTTCTGTTCTTTGCAGTAATTTCAGGGTCCATGGCAAGTTCCAGTTTTTCCTTCCCCCACTTTATACCCATTCTTCCTTCCAGACCACTGGGGGCGGTGGTGCTGGGTCATCTCCTAGTGGTTATGAGTATGCACCTTGGCTCAAACCCGACTGAAAACACAGATCCAAACTGGGACCATCACTTTTGCTTCAGTAGTTCCCTGGTTGTACCTGTATCTCAGCATTTACCAAACTGTCTTACACTTGCTTTTTTGCCTCTTTAACTGCATTGAGGGAGGGCTTTTATTTATCTATTAGAGGCCCGATGCACAAAATTCATGCAAGAGTAGGCCTTCCTCCCTCTGGCTGCTGGCATCAGTTTCCCTCTGGCACCCAGGACCCGGGCTCCTCTCCCAGCCCCAGCTTCATCTGGAAGGTCGTCCGGGAGGACATCCAGTCTAATTAGCATATTATGCTTTTATTATTGTAGATATTTTATTGCAATAGACCAGTTGGGTGTATTGTGCATTAAAAGTACTATATGCATCCTAAGGCAAATGAAGCCCACAACAAATTATGTTTACTTAAACACTTCTGAGAATTCATTTTTTCAGGTAAAGTACTTCAAGGAAGCCTAATGTTATGGTTTGTATCCTCAAGGGCTCATGTATGCAATAGCAAGTTGAGCAGATGTTTTATTATAAGGAAGTCCTTAGGTCAATTGCTGATGTATTTAATAAAGCCTATTTCCCCGGAACCATCTGTGAACTCTAGCTTTCACTATTCAAGGACTATAGCTTTGTTCTTGGTTATATTTGGGGATTGATGGTGTAACAGGCTATATCATCCTATGAACCTTCATCTACTGTAATCCTTGCTTTTCTATTTGTAACCAAAGACTGTTTCGAAGCCTGACCTAAATGCACATTCTGGTTCAGCTACTGCTATTCTGCTGATTTGAGCCAGACACAGCACTCCAGGTGTATTATGGGTAATGTCCATGCTATAAACAAGTCTATAGGGATAAAAGGAATACATGTAAGAAAAGCCCATACACAGTCCTTACCATGGAATATTTGAACAATTAGTATCAGCTATTAATATTATCAGATTTCTTTTAAGAAAGTAGATACTAAGAACAGTGATTCATAAGTGCTGTGCAACATAATTCAATGCCAATGAGGGTATAATTTTTAAAATGTTCACTGCTCAGCTGAAGTTATGAAAATCTCGTATCTGTTACCAGACCCTACTAAACTATGACATCCCTCCTGACTCAAGTTAGGCAACTTTTAAAACCACCCCCTTCCATGGCTGACAACTTACCAGCAATATATAAAAATTCTAAGAATATGATTCTTAACATTTACAGGTATAACTCATGAAATACTATTTACAATGAGAATTATTCAACTCATGGTGTCTCAATCTGCTGTTTCTTATATATATATATATATTTTTTAAAAAAGTTCTTTGCAAAGTAGATTCTGGTATTTCTATCAAATTGAATATCTCTGTATATGGCATTCCGAATAAATGGTAAGTTAATGAAAAAGTTCCCAAGGAGGAAAAACATAGTTTTTAAAATAGTGATAGGTAGTGATATTATATTGCTATGTGTGTTGATGTTGGTATTCATTAAAAACCGAGTCTAAGTAAATATCAATGATTACATCCTATTTCCAATAAAACAGATTCGTGTTTAGTAAACTACGCGATATCTGTGGTTAGGACATGGCACTGTGGCTAAGACTGATAGCGAGTTATTTCCGGGGCTGGCTGAGGGGCTGCCTTTCCTTATTCCCACGCACTCACAAGGAGCTGGTGAATGCATGAGGGAAACCATGATGCTACAAATCCCTATGAGATTTTTTTTTTTAAAAATATATACCTGTATTTTCTGGCGTATAAGACGACTTTTGAAACGAAAAAAAGTCAACCAAAAATCAGAGGCAAAAGACCAAAATTGCACAAAAATTACCTGTAGATCTTGACGGCAAAATGAGTCTTTTCTTTGAAGTGGAGGGTAGTCTTATACAGCAAATATAGGCCTACACCTATGTTTTAACTGTAAAATTAGGGGCTTGTCTTATACGCTGGAAAAATACGGTATACTTTATTAGAGAGGGATAGTTAGAAACATCAATGAGAGAGAATCATCGATTAGCTGCCTTTTGCATACCGCCTACTGGGGATGTGCCTGCAATCAAGGTATTAGGTCTAGTAATAATTAATGTCGTTTTCTAATACTTTTTTAAATCGAATTTATTTAAACAATACAACAAAATTTAATCAACAATATAGTTGCCGTTGTTTTCTACTACTTGTGCCCAATGCTCAGGAAGCATTTTAATCCCTCTGTTGTAAAATTCTTGTGATTTTGATGCAAAAAAATTCGGTCAATGCATTTTTGAGGCATTCTTCATTATTAAATTTTTTTCCAAGAAGAAAGTTTTGCAAAGAATGAAACAAATGGTAATCGGAAGGGGCAATATCAGGAGAATATGCAGGTTGAGGGAGAACTTCCCATTCCAACTGGCTCAGTTTTTCAGCAGTGATTCTTGCAGTATGCAGTCGTGCATTATCGTGGTGAAGAATTACGCCCTTCTGATTAATCAGCGTGGGTTCTTTTTCTCTTAAAGCTTGGGCTAACCTTTCCAATTGGGCACTATACACTGCACTTGTAATGGTTTGGGTAAATGGTAAAAGTTCATAATGAAGAATTCCTTTAAAATTCCACCAAACACACAACATCACTTTTTTCGCATGCAAGTCAGGTTTTGGCGTGGGCTGCTGAGCCTCATTTTTGTCCAACCATTGAGGCCGCCTTTTCAAATTAACATACAGCATCCATTCTTCATCTCCGGTAACAATTTGCTCTAAAAACGGCAAACGGTTTTGACAAGAGAGGAGCGAACTGCAAATTGTGACTCTTTGATTACGGTTGTTGTCGGTCAACTCATGAGGAACCCATTTTCCAAACTTTTGGACTTTGCCAAGTGCACGCAATTGATTGGAAATTGTTTTTTGGACTTTGCCAAGTGCACGCAATTGATTGGAAATTGTTTTTTGTGAACAATTTAAAGTTGTCGCAAGCTCTTGGTGGGTAATTTGAGGATTTTGCACCAAAAGAGCTTGAAGAGCTTCTTGATCAAAATTGGACACACAGCCTCGACCACTCTTGTCATCTAACAAAAAATTTCCCTTGCAAAATTTCTCAAACCAACGCTGGCATTTTCTGGTGCTAACTGCATCTTGACCAAGAGCACTACAGATGTTTTTTGCAGCCTCACTTGCTTTTCTTCATAATTGGAACTTGTAAAGCATGCAGTGCCGAATATGCTCTTCATCCGCTATCTTCTTAGCCCTAGTTTTGCAACAAAAACCAAACCAAACACAAACTTTTTCAAGCAAAACTTGTTAATTGCACTTCACACGTTCTGTAGATACCACGTGTTTGAAGGTTATGTCAATACAAGTCAACGCCAAGCAAGATTTTAAACGAATGTTAAAAAACGACATTAAGTATTACTAGACCCGATACATGCCTTTGACCGGAATCGAACCTGGGACCTTTCAGTCCGCAGGCTGACGCTCTATCCACTGAGCCAAACCGGTTTCGGTGCTATGAGATTTTTAAGAACCAATCTAATCATTTCTAAAGTGCATGATCAGGTACATGCCTGGCAAACGCATATACATTCATTGACTTATTAAAATTAATAAGAACATTTAATTAATCTGTGCTGTGACAACTTATGGCACACGTAGGACAACTTGGCTAAAAGTGACCAACTAGATGGCATCCTAGTGTGCCTTCCCATAGGGGAAATTTCCTGGGAGGGAGGATTTTATTGTATTCTATTTTTATTTATTTATTTATTTGTTTGTTTATTTATTTATTGTTGGGAGGGAGGATTTTAAAGGAAAAAACAACAACACCCTTTAAGAAGGCAGTTGTGATGGTCAGAATACTCCTGTAACATCATCTCCTGGGAGCTTCGCAGGTGAGCTATACTGTCCCCTGCCACCTGCGCATGGGCAGTGCCATGCTGGCCTCCGTGAGCTCGGCGTTCCTGTGCTTCTTGATTAGAACTCCAAGTAATTAGTTTATTTTTTCATTATAATCGATACCCTAAGGGGAAGTCTGAGACAGCTGATATGATGTATGGGCAATTTTAAAGGCATTTGTCTTGCTTTCAGGTGACTGTACTATCTCAGAATTGCCCCTCCGGCCTGCTCAGCAGCTACCCGCCAGGGTCCTGTGACTGTCGCATGCAGGGGCCTTCCTGCCAGGGCTTCCTCCATCCTGGTTGATATGTGCCCACCTTGGAATCACGCCCCCACGGTCCTGCGTTAGCCTGTGGACCGGGTAAGGCCCATGAAATCATTTGAGCTGGCCCTGCCCAGGCATGAGGGGTGAGTGAATGAAATGTTTGATCAAGCCGAAACTGGTTTGGCTCAGTGGATAGATAGAGCGTCGGCCTAGGGACTGAAAGGTCCCAGGTTCGATTCCGGTCAAGGGCATGTACCTTGGTTGCAGGCATATCCCTAGTAAGGGGTGTGCAAGAGGCAGCTGATCGATGATTCTCTCTCATCAATGTTTCTAACTCTCTATCTAACTCTCTCTTCCTCTCTGCAAAAAAAATAAATAAAAAATAAATAAATAAATAAATAAAATAAATAAATAAAATATATTTTTTTTAAAAAAAAGAAATGTTTGACCAAATATGAGGCTGATTTTTAAGTTGATAATTTTGGGTGGTCCAAGAATGACGTTGTAAATATTCAGATGGCCCTGGGCAGGAAAAGATGGCTAACCTCTATTCTACAGCCTCATCAATTGGGAGAACGACACTGCATACCTACAGCCACACACGCACAGGAGCCAAAGCCAGTGTCATATGTATATGCCGGGAAGTGTGTGCGATCGCCGTAACACCCGGCTAGGTGGGCTGGACAAGTGTCTGTGGGGAGCAAACGCCTCTCTTATTATGATAAGGACATTCGAGAGGTTCTTAAAAACTGGGAAAGCGGAAAATGATCTCAGAGGCATGCGTTCGTTTCCCCAGGAGTAATAATTAAAAACCAGAGATTCTGAAACACCACAGGCTCTGTGGTAGGGTGGGGATTTCCTACATGAAGTTATTAATAAAGAGCAGCACCGAGCATTCCAGTACACGCGCCTCCTCTGATGCAGTGCTAGCCTTTGTTGGAAGCTCTGCCTTGGGAGGTGACCCTGTTTTCATCGATAGATTTTTACTCTTCCCTCATGAGTATCCAGGTATGGGGCCAGGCTGACCTTATGCCCAGTGTATGGAAAAAAGGTCCTCTGATCCTACACCGTCATTTCTTTCAATAAGAAGGAAAACTCTTTTTAAAAACAATGTTAGCCCAGCCAAAGTGGTTCCATGGTTGAGCATCAACCTATGAACCAGGAGGTCAGGGTTTGAGTCCCTGTTAGGGCACATGCCTGGGTTGCAGGCTCGACACCCATTAGGGGCATGCAGAAAGCAGCCAATCAGCGGCCGTCTCTCATCATGGATGTTTCTAGCCCTCTCACTTTCTCCCTTCCTCGCTGAAATAAAAATATATTAAAAATAATAATAATTCTATATCAATACAACTGTACTTGGGTTATTTAATATTGTTGAGATAAACACCATCATGGGAAACAGATTTGATTCGCAGAATCCATCTGAAGTGAATCAGCGTTCCCATTGCCACGCTGGGCGGCACCCAAGGAACGTGGATCCATTAGAAACGACCTGTGTCTCATTGGCGCAGAGTTAGTTCAGCTCTGAGGAGAAGACAGAGGCTGCAGCTGCGGAGGGCTGTGTCATGGCATGATAAGGAGACAGAAAGATATTCATAGGTGATAAGGGCTGAACACTGGCCAGGAGTAAGGCACTGATCCCTGGCTCACTGCCCGCAAGTGCATTAAAGTGACAGATAAAAGTTGTCAGATTGGCCATGCTAAAAAAATAAAAATAAAAAATAAATGAAATTAGCTTGAGACAGATTAAAGGCAACCTTATCAAGAAATTGACTTTGACTACAGAAAGTAGCTGGTATTACGTAAGTTAAATAACGTGAATATTTTACCATGGAACTAGATGAAGGAAAACAGCCAACAAGATTTTGCTTTTTTTTTTTTTTTAAAGGGGAAAGACTTTGTACCTTAATTTCTTCCTCTCTATATTTGGTTTCAATTTAATGATGTTAGATGTTCAGAAATTCAAGGAAACTTGAAAACACTCTTCCCTCTTCCAGAGAGGAAAGTGAAGATTCTAAGTGATGTCCCTCAAACCCACTGGTTAGAATGAGTGCCACAATTAGACAGTTCTCCAGATTTAATCCACGTTCAACAGCCTCTACCTGTGTTGTATTTTTTAAGGCTTGACTTTTCCTTAAATGAGTATTACATATGCACAATTTTACTAGTCAGTATCTATGCATCTTAGACTTCCAATGTTACAATGTGTATCTTTACATTAAATCCACTCCATATTGTAATTTTAAAAATAAAATAGCCTGGTATGTCTAAGAATTGGTAACGACAGGTCTACTGAATTCACTGTGCAAAGATGCCTTTATGTTAGGAATGTCTGAATTCCAACCACTTATGTATGTAGTAAAATGTAATATATCAAAAGGTATTGTCCTATTAGTTCCCTTTAAATAGACATGTCTACTTTATCTGTTTCCCTAACTAAACATGGTGTCAGGCCTTATTTTCTGTAACTCGTATCCCAAGATCAATTATATTATAGGTTGCATGAAATGCTTTCTAAAAGTACATTCTGGCCCCTCTATCAGAGAAGCTATACCTGCCTGAGAGACATGGACGGATCCTCCCTCCCTCCTTCCTCTCACCAAAGCAGGTCATCTGCAGAGCATGAGAATGAAGGGGAGGGGCGGGGAATGCCAGACAAGGGGGGGTTGCTGATTTCTGGGATTACTTTGTGGATGGTCTTAAGTAACTTTGTAAAACAATGCTGTGTTCTTGTGCTAACACTTACCACACTCCCACTCCATATTAGCAGACCCTCTAGCTTAAGGGGTTGAGTCTGTCCATATTGTAGGCTCCAGAGTGTGTCCTGCCCTTCTCACCCAGTCCAGATCCGCTAGACCCCAGCAGCAAGCTAACCTACCAGTCAGAACATCTGCCCCCTGGTGGTCAATGTGTGTCACAGCGACTGGTCAAACGGTTGAACAAACTGTTGGACACAGCTTATTAGGTTTTTATTATCTAGGATAGTCACGTTCATATCTTCAAGTTCCATTTTTATTATATCACTTATACCTATTGACTTTTTCTCTTTTGTTTACTGTATTGAATTAAAAAAAAATACAACTCCAAAAATCAAATTACCAAGAGTTTAATAACACTGCAAATTTTTTTGAAAAAGGAATACAAGATATGAATGCCTACAATGTTTCCAGGATTTCTTTTTAATAACAGAACACTCTTTGTGTTGATAATATTGAGTCTGACTGCATGGTTTTCCTTTGTTCTTAGTCATCTGTTATATTATTTCCATCAAATGTATTACATTTATTGATAGTAAATAAGAAAATTTACATGTTATTAACTATCAGGTAATCACTTTTTCCTATTCATTATTCCCTGGGAGGATGTTGCTTTAGCACATGGTTTTTTAAAAATATTAATCAGGGTCTCACATTGAAATTCTCCTACATCTCTCTTTCTACCAAGTTACTTTTCCTAAAACATAGTTTTAGACATATAGTGGGGAGATTAGAATATATCATATGAGAATATTTGGCTCCAGGCAACTAATCTCCCTAAAATATCTTTTTCACATCTATAAAATATTCATTCAAATTCTCATATTACACACAAATTTACTAAGAAATCAAAGAAGAATAAAATGCAGTAGCTCTTTGTAAATTGATCTAAGGATCTTAAAATAAATGTTGATTTTTTAAAATCAAAGTATACCTTTATAAAAAATGACAACATAAAAATATTTCCCCTTTTTCACCTAAGAAATCTATTAACTCCTAATGCTTAAGATATAAAATCTTGTGAAATCAGACTCTGTCTTTGATTAATACCCAGCAGGAAATGTCTGATATTTATTTTTTCAATATTTCATTCATTCATCCACTCATCATCTAACCATTCATAAAACAATTCTAAAGTTCTCTTTGTGATGTCAGGGCCTATCATAGGCACCTCCACTTCCCAAAAAAGCATCTTTTATTTTTGCTTCCCCTTCTTACTCTAGCAGCATTAATTCTCAACCCACCGCTTGGCTTTGCTTATTCCCCAAGTGATAATAAATAATGAAACGATGGGAGACACAAGCAGAAAATATGTGATGACTAAAAGAGCCTGCAATTTACTGGCTTTTGAAATGCACCTATTGACTTTGCTTTTCCAAGTCTTAGATTATTTAAAATGCATCCAATACCTAAGGTTAGTTTGATAAAAATTAAAACCCATCTTTTAAAGTCCTGTGTTAAAGACTAGCAAACTAGGCATATTTGGAAAGAATATTTTCCCAAGAAGAATATAATCAATTTTCTGGCGGACAGATTCATTTTTCCCTTTTCTCTACTTGGCTTAGGACTTAATTAAAAAAATTTTTTTTTACCACCTTCATACTATTATATGGCCTACACTTTGCCATGCTCTGGGAGTTATGCACACACTGTCTCATTGGATCTGCACAAGGAGCCTAGGAGATAAATAAGACCACGACCCTGTGTTTCAGATGAGGAAACGGGGGCTCAGAAAGGCGAGATCTCAGTAAAGGCCAAGTCAGTCTAGTCAATGCTAACCCGGGATTCACATTCCAGGTTTGTCAGGTTCCCAAGCGCCCTCCCCAGCAAAGAATGGGCTTTCGGGTGTCTTCCCACGTGAGCCACAAGCTCCTCGTTGTTCAGATTGAAGGGCACCCGTCTCACACAGATGGCTCTATGATTAATAGTAAATTGGCTCTTAATTAGAAAGTAAAAAAAATGGTCTCTGGAACCCCATGTAGAAAAATCACTTAATATCAGTCCCATTGCTTTGTGGTGAGAGCTAATGAATTAATTATATTTACATAAGCAAAACAATGAAGCAGAAAGTAGCTCCTCAAACTTGGGAGAGGGAGAGAGAGAGGGAAAGAGGAAAAGAGGGAGAGAGGGAAAGAGGGGGAGGGAAAGAGGAAGAGAAGGAGAGAGGGAGAGAGGGAGAGAGGGAGAGAGGGAAAGAGGGAGAGAGGGAGAGAGGGAGAGAGGGAGAGAGAGGCTCTGAAAACCTGTTACCCCAGCAGAATCCCCAAGGAAAGGATGCTCTCCAGTTCACCGTACATCAGCAAGTGAAAGGATTAGCTTTCCAGGGTTATCACACTTCACCTCTGTACTACTCATTCCTTTCACTTATGCAAATCAGAGAAAGAGAAAAGAATCTCAAATTAAAAAGAAAGGAAATGCTGATGACCTGTGTGAGGATTAAACCTTTTATTTCCACAAACTTCTTCTTGCCAAAGTGTAGAAAAATGGCCATGGTTTGTATTTAGAAAGTTCTGAGTGAGAGTCCTGCTAGCAGTAGCCAAAGGAGAAATAAACCAACAAGGTAAGGTTTGAGAACCAGCATTCTGTAGGGAGGGCTGATACAGGCTTGGGTTAGTTTGCTAACTTCATAGCCATATAGAGGCCTCTCTGGAATAAGAGAATGGAGGTGGAGACAGGGTGGTTTATCAAGGTCTAGTATTCTTCTGGTATGATCGCTTGTCTTTGACCAGAAGGATCATTGGGAGTTGAGAGCATGGTGAATTGGATTACCGCAAGGAATTTGGCTGAGCACACAGAGCTAGTACAATTGCACCTTTATGAGCTCTCCTTCTGCATGAGGTCCGTGTAATGCACAACCCACAGCTGAGTGAGCTCACCAGAGAGCCATTTGTGGCGTGCAAGGCTCTGTGTCTTTTGCTGCAGCATTGGACGGCGGGTTAATTGAATAGTGTGGCGGAACAAATGATCAGGCCACGCGAGAGGACCAGTGTACACGACAGCCAAAGACAGCACTTCATTACTAAAAAGCTTTTACTCACAAGTTCCATTTCAAAGGGTCCTTATAGAAAAGTGTTCGTTCATCTCTTCCCAGGCATCCAGAGATGTATTTGGCAAATATTGTAACAAGAAACTTATAAACAGTGAGCCAAACAGCGGGTCAAACAATCAATGAATGTGTCTTACCTGGTCACTCCATGGTGCTGTCCTGGACCTGCGCTGGCCCGCAGTCCTGGGCTGTCTCTGGGATTGGTTGTATCAAAGCTGAAAGATCACGTGCCCTCTTTCCATGAAGAAACAAATCGCTTCATCCTCATTTTCATATTTACCCCATCGAGATCTAGCCCCATACAGTTACAGTGAAGGTGTATATTTTACAGTGCTCAGAAAAAGAACTAAAATAGAAACCGGTATGCAACATTACCAGAGGTCATTGTTAATTCCTTCCCTTTCAATCATGCTAAGCGAAATAAGCCAGTTGGAGCAAGATAAATACCGCGAGGCAGTTTCAAAATTATGTTTCCCCCTGCCACTGCAAACCACTAATGTCCAAACACCACTTGATGACTTGTTTTTGTTTTCATATTTATCACTGACCAGCATCCATTCATTTTTCCATTTCATAGATTTTCATGTCAGATCTATTGCTCTTATTTTCTGCCGAAGTCCATTTTAGGTTTTGCAATGATGCCGTGAAAATACCCAGCAACCCACAGTTCCATAAAAGAAAGGAGAACAGGCACACATAGGCCCTGCCAGCCTTTCTGAACCCTGAGGATCCGCCAAAGGGCTGCTGTCAGCTGAGGAGGATTTTCCCAAGGAGAACGCCTGGACCTTGGGAAGCACAGAGAGTGCTGTGGCGTTTTAACCTGACCTTCCCCCTGCGCAAGGTGGCCTGGGAAACCATCAATCATGGGACCAAGCAGTCTTTGAACACCAGTGCTCTGGGTTGCCTGGGAGATGTAAGAAGGGCTGGGAGCTCTTTGGAAAGCTCCAAGGCCAATGAACTGTTCTCATTTAGCCAGTATTTTATGAGTACTCTGGAGAAGGCCCACTCAGTGAGAAAGGTTTTGTTCAATAGCAACAACATCAGGAGCAATGGTTTCGCACTGAAGCTGCCTTCAAGGGAAAAGCTGGGCAGACAAGCAAGAAACCTGGCAAAGCTGTGAAAGGAAAATCTGCGGTCTGTGCTATCCATCCACAGTGGCTTTGAAAAGCCAGGACTCGTTCCCGGGGCCCTAGATGCACGGGGTCGCCCGCAGGAGTCTGTGGCAGGAACGTAGGAAAAGACAGAGAGGGTCCCACTGCCCACTGCTGTGACCATGGAGGTCCCAGGCGATGGGGGAGTGGCAGGTAAGGCGCAGTGACATGTGGCCAGGGTTTTGAAGTTGCATCCTAACACCAGACCTACAAAGAGTCCTCAGCCAAAGGCGGGGCTCTTTAGGTTCCGTGCATTTAAGGACACCGTGGATCCGTCTCAGGCTGATCTGAGCTTAGACTTTGTGCCACACAACAAAGAGTTCACACTTTGCCGAGTTAGTTCAAGAAAGCAATTCAATCAACAGCCAGCGGCGGCGGCAGCAACAACAAACCCAATGAGCCAACGACAACAATATCCAGTTTCCAGCACAAAATCATGAGAGGCGCAAGCAAATAGGAGAGCAGGACGGAATGAAAAGCATCAAGCTACACATCCAAGAAGCACAAGCTCCCAGCAGGAGAGACTCAACAGCAAAGCACATGCTCTTCTAACTGTTGAAAACTCTGGAAAGCCAAATGATAAACGGCAAATCTTGAAAGCAGCAAGAAAAAAATAATAATAAAAAAGGACTTACCTTTCCTCAGGCAAGGAATCCAGGATGACAGTGAGACTTACCTTTAGAAGCCTCGGTGGCTGGACGGCATCCGGCTAACATCCTCCAAGTGCTGAAAGAGAAGAAAAGAGTCCAATCATTACTCCAGAGGCCACAAACTACCTCCAAAAAAGGAAGGAGAAATTAGAACATGTTCATAAAAACAAAGGAAGGAGAAATTAGAACATGTTCATGTTTTATGGCTGAGTTAACTGTCACTAGCAGATATGCCTTAGAAGAAATGCTAAGAGAAGCCTTCAGTTTAAGGACTCTGCACAGAAACTCAAATCTACCCACATTCATAGGCACACACACCATAAAGCGTACCAGGGAAGGTAACTGCAGTGTTCATGATAAAGCACAATATTTGTAGCTCTCTTCTTTGCCTATCTGATGTAAAAGGCGACTGCAGAAAGAAGTAACTGTTAGACCATGTTGAGGGGACCATAATGTATAAAGATGTGATTTGTATGACGATCTAGTGGAAGGAATGTTTTTGCACACTATTAAATTTAAGTTGGTAACATTTTCAACAATAAAGATCCATTTGAATAAGCAGGCTCTCTTCTTCTTTGTGTAAGTACACTGATCCCATCATGGAGTCTCAACCTCCTGACACTAGTTACCTCCCAAAGAATCAACCTCCAACACCATTCTGTTGAGGGGTAGGGCCTCCACACATGAAATTGGGGATGGGGGTTGCTATAAATATTCTGTCCACAACAAATGGTAATGAAATCCCCAGGGCAACCAATTAAAAAAGAATCCAAATACTAAAAGAAACAAGAAGAATTTAAATGAGAACACTAAAAGCTAGTTAACACTAGAAAATATGTATGGGCCAGGGTATAAGGGGAGAGGGAGGATTAGGGACCAAGAGATAGAGTCCCAGTTGAGAACAGAACCTCAGCCCAGGTCAACCTAATAAAGCTTCTGATGGGGCAGCCAGGACCAGGGGTGCAGGTGCAGGTGTAAGCCTGACTGGCCCAGGGGTATCTGAATTCTTGAACGCAACTCCCTTCGGAAAATTGCAATGCGCTGGCCATGCACCAAATTGAATTATTAACCATTGAAATATGTAGTTATAGAGCTGATCTTCATATCCATATGCATGATATTCTTGTGTAGGTGAAACTTTTCTTTATTTAAAAAACCACAAGGTTCATTTTCTTCCCTACATTTTTCAACCTATTGGACTTACCTGAGACCTAAAAAATATGTATATCTTAAAAAAAATAAAATCATCTTGTCTTCACTTATGATGAGGTTAGATGTTGCCATTTTTACCTTTCAAAGAAAAACCTTGAACCAGATGTGTTTTGAATAAATTATTGATGTATAGTGGAAGTTGCTCACAGCTAAAATGAAATATAACGTAGATTATTTTTTGTGGGGTTTTTTTTTTTTTGCATAATCTCTTCACCTTTTCACCCAATCCCTCAAACCCTCTTCCCTCAGACAGCTATCAGTCTATTATCTATCTATCTATCTATCTATCTATCTATCTATCTATCTATCAGTCTGTTTCTATTGGTATTCCACTTAGCGTAATACTCTCCAGGTACATTCAAGCTATTGCTGAAGGTAAAATTTCATTTTTTATGGCTGAATAGTATTCCATATGACACAGACAACTGTATGGTGATTACCAGAGAGGAAGGGGAAGAGGGGACGGGGGGGATAAATGGTGATGATATATACAGATGATGGTTTTTAGAACTGTACACCTGAAACCTATATCGTTTTATTAACTAATGTCACCCAATCAAGTCAATAAAAATAACATTTCAAAAAAAATAATTATGTGCTGCCTTTGCTACTGTTTGTTCTCTGAGGTTTCTAAATAAAAGATAAAAAGGACAGAGAAGATTTTTGTATTTGGTATAACCTTGAGATCAAACCTAACAGTTAAATGTCAAGTTGTTGAATTACTTGCTCTTATTATCTTCCAGCTATCCCACATTCTTTTAATTGATTCGGTGCTGTAAAGCTAAGCGCCTTGGGTTACATATAACGTGGAACACAGTACAATATAATGCAATTTCATAAAGGATCTTCTGTAATTGCTTATCACACATGGCTGTGCATGACAGATAGAAGCAATAAAGGGATATGTGAAAAATATATAGGCCAAACCTTATTATTGAAATGATATTGAAATTGTTCTACAGTACTTTAAAAAAAATTATCTTTATCATTAAAAATATTACTGATGTCTCCCCCTTTTTCCCCATTGACCCTCTGCATCCTACTTACGCTTCACTATTGTCTGTATCCATGGGTAATGCATATATGCATAAAAGTTTTTCAGTTAATCTCTTCCTGCCCCCATGCTTTTTGATAAAACAAATTTGCCTTCTGAATAATCAGGATAAAAGGTGGGCATTTTCAGAAAGCAAACAACCATTTCAAAGTAAAAACCAATACCTAAGTAAGAGACCATTAACTTGTCTGCTAATGAGGCTGTGGTTGAGATGGCATTTTCTGAGCCCTGATCTTCACATGTAATTTTGCTGGTGGAAACCAATGTGTGTAGAGATTATTTAAAAATGTTTGATCATGTTTGTCATCTTGACGGAGATGAAGGATACAGAATATGTGACTTATTACAAGGGCTAGGTCTTCAGCAATGGCGGGAATTGGTAGATGGGTTTTCGCAGGCTACTGTCTCTGTGTATAATGTTCACCCTGAGGCATTATAGCTTAGCCAGATACCAATAAAAAAAGAAAACACCTTAATAAATAAAGAAAGAGGAAAAAAGTTGGAGACTGAAAAGAAAAAGGGCAGAGTGGAACCCGAAAGGATGAAAGAGAACTTGCACGTCTCTTACACCACCTCCAACTTGGGTGCTATGGGTGACCTGTGAGGAGACCAACTGCCCCTTCCCATAGATCAGTGTTTCCCAGACTTCTCTCATGATGAGAATCACCTGGTGGAGATGTTAAAATACAGATTCCTGAATCCCAACTAAGAAGTGCTAAACTAGAATTTTTGGGAACATATAGGTAAAATTGTATACTTAACTAGTGCTCTAAGCTTAGTTAAGGAAGAGATTTGGCAGGAGCTGAAGGTCTAGGTCTTACCCCAATGAGATGAGCTACTGAATGAGTTACATCATGTCATAACTATTGTGGCTCCCTGCATAGGTTTTCAGAGTGTAAAAGGAGATAGCTACTGATTCACTTAGCAAACACCAAAGTCAGGTTACCTTTAGCAAGTGGAAGCTCAGCTCATACTTACTAGTAACCTCTGTCCCTGAAACCATAACCACTTCATTCATGCACTCATGGAGAAATGACTAGGTCATCTAGAGTAAGAGGCTGGCTGACATCCAGAGCATGGGTCTCCTTGTCCACCTAAATATTAAAATCCTCCTCTTTGAAGAGATGGCAATTCCCATACAGCACAAACATTCTCATGTCCTTTCACCATTCAGAGAGGTGTATCCACATACACCCTCCCCCACCCAGGCAGCCATGGCAGTGACCTTCCTTACAATCTTGGACCATTCAGCCAAACACTAACCACTGCTCATGAATACCTGTAGCTCTTGAACTCTGGTCATTTGTTCTTCCAGGAAAAATATTGTAAATAGCCAACCACCTACTTCAAGTTCTGTCTACTTGAAAGAGCTGCCATCATCAGATTCTTTCAGGGACATTCTGAAGGTAGGCTGCAGACATCTACTTGCATTGTCTACATACTGTCCAGTGTCATCTATAGAGCTAGACTGGTTTTTTCTTCCTCAGTCAGCTGATAGTATGGAATTCCACAAGAGGCCGTAGTGCAGGTTGAGGGACAGATTGCAATGTATCAGAGCAAAGGGCCGATGTGAGATGGATGTTAAGCCAAAACTTTCTAGGTCTTTACCTTCCATTAGTCCCTACCATGATCACAGTGACATTTTAGATCTTCAGGTGTGCTTATCAGTCCAAAACTTATATTTGGTAATTATCTTGAATTATAATAAAGTCTCTACTCAAAGTAAAGACTCTGATAAACAGCTTCAGGTAAAATGGCATAAGGATGGAGAAAGGTAATAAAATGTTGGCTGTGTACCAGGGTCGTTCCTCTGAGGGACCGAATCTCCATTTCATGTGAAGGCTCTGGCCCATGAAACAGCCCATTTAGGGAACTGTTAGAGCCACTACATGCTATTTGGGCTAACGGATTCATTTGAGAATCTCACATCAAGAAATTCAGCCAGACCAAACATTATATTCTTTCCAACCGAATCCAACACCCTTAGGACTCATTTCCACAATATTTCCCCCTGATTTCTATCGATATAAATTGAGAAAATAGTGTAATTATATTGGTGTGTATTACAGTACCAATTGTTTATTCTTTGTAATTCATCCTCTGGGATCAATTGGGGACTGAAGTCTAGTTGTATATCTAGAAGCTGTGATCTTCCTGAAGAGGATCAACATTCCCTTACAGACATTACAGAACCTTCAGGCAAGGGAAGGCCAGCTTCCTTAGACACAGGGAAGAGCTATCTTCATATCAAATGTGGCTCAGTAGGATTTAAGGGATTAAGACCTCCAATGTCATGAAAATCTCTCTATACGGACCCATTCCCATTTTTAGAAGCCGAGTCTGTTCCCATCCATGTCCTATATCTACTATAAAAAATCCAGTGAGCAGGGGAATTTAACTTACATTGTAATTCAGCTGCCCTCAAGAAGAGACTATGGGTTAGCGTTCAGAAATTTCTGCCATGCCCTAGCCAGTTTGGCTCAGTGGATAAGGCATTGGCCTGCCAACCGAAGGATTCCGGATTCAATTCCAGTCAAGGGCATGTACCTCAGTTGTAGGCTCCTCCTCCTGGGCCCTGGTCGGGGCACATGCATGAAGCAACCACTGGATGTGTTTCTCTCACATCAGTATTTCTCTTTGTCTTTCCCTCTCTCTTCCACTCTCTCTAAAAATCAATGGAAAAATATCCTCAGGGGAGGATTTAAAAAGAAAGAAAAAGAAAATCTCAGCCATGTACCTATAGAGGACTTAGAGTTCTGAGCTCCGAGCTAGCCATTTTCTTTTTCTACAAGTATGTTCTACTGTGTTTATAAGCAGCCCACCAACTCAATTTTACTGGTTAATTTCACCAAAGTGTTTCAGGACCACAACTACTCGCCACGGGCTCATTCTCCTTTCTCTTTTAGGCGCTTGGCCACAGGTGTCTAAAGGTGATGCTTCCCAGTGGCCATCTCATCACTGCATGCCAAGACAACCAGTGTCCACTTTACAGATGGAAACAATGGGACATGGAAACTGACGCAGTCGGGGGAAAATCATATTTTCCTATTTGATTCGTACTGTGAAGTGGAACGTAGGAGGTAGGAACTTCTAAAGAGCAGAACAGAATCCCTTATTAAGATTATTCATCCCAATGGACAACTGATATTTTTTTTTTCTTATGAGAACAGAACAGTCAGAGATAATACCAATTAGTTCAACTTGTTGTATCAGCTACAGACATCAACTTCTCAGCATTTATTTTGACACCCAAATAATATGATCTCTTTCATGTGTTAATTTCCACATTGGCTTGGCCCACATGCATAAGAAAAAAGTAGAGTTGGCATCCTTTGGCGATTAAGAAGAAAAGAAAAATGCTCCTATCTGGTCCCAGCTAAATCTACAAGAAAGAGGCTGATCAGAAGACTTGAAGGGCACCTGCTGTTAAGTAAAACTGTTGATCTCTGTTGACTCAAGCTATGTAGTCAGCAAACACATGCTTTTCCCAATGCAGCATTCAGAGAGAACACCCATTTTCAAACTCGGGTATGGTCATACGTTAAAAGGAAAAGAAGAAACGCAGTAACAAGACTGACAGAAGTCAGAAAAGTCTTCAGGACAGGATTTGAGTTTGGAAATAAACGGAGGTCTATGGCTGAGATGCCAGAGGAACACTTCATTGCCCACAGGAGTCCTGGATGAGTGAGGAGTCTGAGATGAGATGTATGTGTGGAAACTGATGGGAGGGATGCACTAGGTGTGGCTCTGTTGACTGTTATCTTTCTAGGGGCAGAGCGGAATGGCAGCTGGGGGATCCCTGATGCAGCTCATAACATAAGTGAGGATAGCGTGGGACACAGAGAAATCCTACTGCCTATTGTTTTTCTCCACTGGCTCATCCTTCAAAGACACGGAGGAAATTGAAACACTGAATTTCATTTGGTTTCAAAGCTGGGGCAAGGCGGATGGGGAGATGGTGTTAATGGCACAGAGAGGAAGAGCATATAGAATCCAGGGTGAAGACAAACTAAACCATCTGGAAGATTCCTGAGGCCCATAGAGATGAGGGCCATTAGACACTGTGAGAAGGGTATTTTGTCCAACTCGATAAAGGCATATGATGTTAAGGTTCTAAACTTGAAAGTTACATTTAAGTTTTATTCAAATGTAGTCAAATTAAAGGACTGGATCAAAAAAAAATATTTAATGTGACATATCCCACAGAATGTGTATATCTGAAGTAACTGAATAATCAGGTGGACCCACGAATGAAACAATTTCATATTTTCTTGTCAAGTAGTGTAGACATAAAGGATTCTGATGCTAGTGCCAGACTAACCTGAGTTTGAATCCTGGCTATACTTCCCACTAGCTACATGAGTTGTGCAATGAGCTGAACCTTCCTCTACCTCTAATTTTGCATTTTTCTATATTTAAAAGACGGAGCTTTTAACTTTTAATCCCTTCAAATTAGGTCCGTGAATTAAAAAAGAAATCAGAGAAAGCAAATATGGCATGATTATCCTAAAAGCAGACACTATGTCACAATGACTTACTTTTATCTTCTGCTGAAATGATACATCTTCAGAACTCTCCTTTCAGGATGAATTTACTCATATTTCTACATGGACAGAGTGTACAACAGATTGTGTTAAAAAGAAGGTCAGCTAAATGTATCATGCTGGCTTCCTCTGTTCATGGAATAAAGTGGAGAATTGTAAGTAACCACTTCTCTAATTTTCCACTTTGGTTTTTCTTTTTAAATAATCATATTTTGCTAAACCACTTTATAGACTACTCATACCCTCAGTTTTAAGTCTGTCTGTCTTTCAGAAGTGTTGGGCCCATGTAGACTGATAATGTTTATTGTGTACCGTGAAAGTAGGAAGACAAAATAAAGCCTTCTACATCGTGTTGTTACAAATTTATTCAAGGCGGTAGAAAACTTTTTTTTTTAATAGTTGTTTTGTTTCATTATACTGAGTCCCAGGACAAATATCATGGGATAAATATAGCATCAGTGTTTATATTTCTGCATGAATCTAGGATCATAAAGCTAAATCCTCATCTATTGCTTTAAATATTTACCCTGGATGCCTAGATGCGAGTGAATGCATCAAGGACAAGAGCAATCATTCTAAGTGTTCACAGATCATTAGAGCTGCTTAACTAGAAAAGTGGGCATTTCCTGCATACCATAAGAAAACACTAATAAAGAAACTTCCATCAAGTTTCTTTCTAGATATCATGATACTTATAGAATTAACTGCATGGTAATTATCTATAACTAGT
Organism: Pipistrellus kuhlii; assembly: GCF_014108245.1. Taxonomy (NCBI): domain Eukaryota; kingdom Metazoa; phylum Chordata; class Mammalia; order Chiroptera; family Vespertilionidae; genus Pipistrellus; species Pipistrellus kuhlii. The sequence goes on from NW_023425523.1 coordinate 6,286,057, forward strand.
GGCCTGGTGCATGAAATCCATGCACGGGGGAAGGAGGGAGAATGTGTATGGTGTCCCTCGGCCCAGTCTGCACTCTTTCCAATCTGGGACCTCTCCGGGGATGTAGGACTGCCGGTTCAGGCCCGATTCCTCTCACAATCCAGGACTGCTGGCTCATAACTGCTCACCTGCCTGCCTGCCTGCCTGATCACTCCTAACCGCCTTTGCCTTGGCCCCACCACCATGGCTTTGTCCAGAAGATCCAGATGGTCTCCTGGTCTAATTAGCATATTACCCTTAGATAATAAAAGTGTAATATGCTAATTAGACTGGACAGCTGAACAACTTTCCAAATGGTCCTTCCAGACAACCTTCCAGGTGAAGCCTGGGCTGTGAGGGCCTAGGCAAGCTGCCATGGCTGCCATGGCTGAGCCCATTGCAGGAATTTCACCCACGGGCCTCTAGTATGTTAATAATGGAAATGATTTCATATATTATTACATATATTTTATACCTGAAAATCAAGGTGCTTGAGGACATCAAGGGGCAGGCTGAAGGACAGGGTGAAATGGGAAGTCAGGATAAAGTCCTTGAAATTGAGAGTAGAGACACTCACGTCACCCTCAGAAAGTATTTCTCACTCTAGGACAGCAGAAAGATTTCTTCTCCCTCTTTTATGACAGGTAATGAACACTGAAATCACAAAGCCTCTTTCTGCTGACGACACTTCACCGGTAAGCTCTTTCTTCCCTTACTCCAAGTCTGCTTCACCGGCTCCTTTACCAGGACCGTCCTTCATTCTCCAGCTCTCATTTCCCCCACTCCTATTCCTATAGTCTGATGAATGCTCCCTTCCTTTCCTGCTTCATGTCTATGGACCACCACCTCAAACACGTGCTCATACTAATTTCCCAGAATAAGACCAAACAGAAACAAGAACAACTGGAAGAAAAATATCAGCATGTTTGAAGACTCCACACCTTACAATACAAATTTACAGCAATTAGAAGGACACACAGCTCTGAGACAAGAATAGATGCAAGTTGTAGGCAAGAGAGGGTGAAAATGAACATCACAGATACATGAACTCCAGCAGATGACAGAGAACGGGTTAAGAGAAAAGGGGAAAATTTGAATTAAGCCATGATAAAAAATATCTTAGCAACATCTGGCTTAAGATTTCCACACATTTTTACGGAGAACGATCTATGTTTTAATCACATAATCTATACGTAAAGCTATAGTGAGTAGTGTTTGTAACTGCTTTTTTACAAAGCAGCACTTTTTAAAATTTTTATCTTTATTGTTGACAGTGTTACAGGTTTCCCTCTTTTTCCCCCCTCACTTACTCCCACCACCCAACAGCTGCCACTCCCAGGCCCTCCCCACAGCACTGTGTCCATGCTATGCATACAGGCACACAAATTCCGGGGAAGCAGCACTTTTGAAAGACTGTATCGCTTGCCCAAGAATGGTCCTATTTGAGTGGTCAATGCATTATTTTGATATCATGTTTATTATTATTACACATTACATTACAATATATTTCATAAAGTAGTTTGAACTATGATGGTTTAGAGGTGCATGGCAGGATGTTTGTAAAGTTGAACATAGGACTTTTTCCTTAGCTGGGCTGAGGGCACATTAGGAGTGGACCAAAATGTTTCATCTCAGCTACAAAGATTAAGGTTTAATATGCTTTCGTGTGCTTTTATCTGCACTGGGCCTTTAAGAATTCAGGCCATTTTTGTCATGTTTGTGTAAAAGAGAAGGCATATATTAGGTCCCCAAGAAATACTTGCTGAATTGAACTTAAATGAGAACCAAGTTGTTGTTGGTTCGCTTTTCTCCATATGTAATTTAAAAATCGATACTATGCTGATGTGAAATTGAATAAAATAAAATAATACACAGTGCAGATATTACAGAGTAAATAATTAATTTTTCATCGATTTTTTTCTACCATTAATATAATATAGCCAGCCACAAATTTCTATTGAGTATCTATCTATCCGCAGCAAATTGTATTTTGCATGCTGGCATACAGCACTGACAAAATCTTAGATCTGGGCCCAAACAGCTCATAAGCCTTGCGAAGCGACAGCATCTGAGAGCAACTCCAGCACAATGCTTTACGTTCTGAGGTGGAGAACAGTGTGTGAGCACATAGAAGGTGGCCTAATTCATTTCTAGAGGGGGAAATAAAGCTTGGTTTTCAAAAGAAAATAATATCTAGCCCTGACAGGTTTTCACTCAGTGGATAGAAAGGTGCCAGGTTCGATTCCGGTCAAGGGCATGTACCTTGGTTGTGGACACATCTCCAGTGAGGGGTGTGCAGGAGGCAACTGGTCGATGTTTCTCTCTCATCGATGTTTCTAACTCTCTATCCCTCTCTCTTCCTCTCTGTAAAAAATCAATAAAATATATTTTTGTAAAGACAAAATATCTAAAAATCGTGTCTTAGTATGTCTAGCCTCAAGACCATACAAAATGTAAAAACATGTTGAATGACTTGAATGACTTGTTGAACATAAAATAACATATTGATGCCATGTGATAATTCCACTATCATTTTCCTTGATATCCTTCTTGACCAAAAAAAGTCTTCTCCTATAATAAATAACCCAAGAATTGTTTAAACTTGAAACAACATCTCTCCTTCAACTATAAATAGTTTCTTTTAAATGTTTAAGATAATTTGTGAAGTAGGGTGAGATTTTTTTAATAGGGCATATTAAGAAATCATTAGAATGAAATTAGTCTGAAAATGCCATCATATGGAAGTTGCCTTTCAATAAAAGTTGACAAAAATGTAAGTATAATGCCGTTCTTTTGTATAATCTCATAATTAAGGGAATCAATTTAGGTAAAATTAAGAAATAACCCTGCCCTCTAGTGGTACTTAATAAATGTTAAACCATACTGAAAACACCATTTTGTTGCTACTGCAATTGCACATTTACACATATTTGAATAGAAATACTGAAACCTTATATTTTGCATTAATGCATCTGCATTTTTAAACTAATGGTTCTGGATATTGTTTGGGACATTTCTTTCCATTAGAGATTCCATAAAACAAATGTTTACAACATGGGAAGCGGTACTATATCTTTGCTTATGAACAGCATTACCAATATTGAATTAGATACTTTGATGAATTCCTTAAGATTTTATGCACACACACACACACACACACACACACACACACACAAAACACATGGATAAGACAACAGTGTAGTGATAGCCAGAGAAAAAGGGGGTGGGGATCAAGTGCAGGTAGGTAAAGCAGGGGGAATAGGGATGTAAAGAGACAGCTTGGGGTGATGGGCGCACGATGCAGTGGGCAGATGATGCTTTGCTGAGTGTTACACTTGAAACCTGAATGGTTTTGTGAACCAATGTCATCCCAATAAATTCAATTAAAAAAATAAAAGTACAACCCTAATTAGACTGTACGTTCCATGAAGTCCGGGATTATTTCTTCTCTTTTACTCATTCCACTGATTGCACTATTATGGTGCTGAATTCAGGGACTCAACATCATTCCGGACTTATTGAAAGTGCAAGTTAACTCATTCCAACCCAGAAAGGTTACATCATAGAGACTGTGGGAGCGACTAAAATTCTGTGTTTTCAGAAGCTCCTTAAGTAATGAAGGCTACTAGTAAGTTTTGAACCACGGATTTACATAGCACATTTCCTTTATCCGGTACAGAGAAGAATGCAGAAGAGAGATTAATATATATTTTGATAACTAGAATTACTGAATTTTAAAACTGACAATCAATACCTTGACTGGCTCCAAAATATTGATTGATAATTTAAGTGTCCCAAAGACTTTTTTTTGTCTACATATTTTTTTCAATATGGTTTTGATAATAAAGTCTGTTTCTGAGATATCGCATGACTTTCAATTCAAAGTATGTGTCAGATACCAATGCTAGAAAACGGAGACACACAAATGGGTTTCCATGTGGGTAGCCCCCTACTCAATGTCAGAACCTGGGAACAGGATTCTGAGAGGTGGCCTACCTCAGGGAGGGTCATGAGAGACAATGGCTTTGAGGTGCACTCTAAAAAGGGGACATCCAGAAGACCTCTTCAATGAAAATAGAGTGAACGTGAAAATTCCCTCCCCACTGCGCACTCCCTCATACAAATAGGATTCAGAGCAGAGAAAGAGTTAGCTAAGTTAGTAGAAGTTGGTTGGGTGATCTAAATGGTTTCAATCTGCCAAAACAGGCTGAGAGGGAGGCGGGAGCAATTTTTCCAGCGACAATAGATGTATTTGGTTGATCAAATCAATAAATTAACATTCTCAAGAATAATGCTAACACTTTAATTGTTGGTTCTGTTTTTAATTACCTAGGTATATGTAAGATTGAAATATACAGGTTGTGCCATTTTCAAATCATGCCACAATGATTATTTCTATAATATGTACTGTAAAAAGCTTGCAGATTGTATAAGATAGTATTTTTGGTAAACTTTAGAATATAAAAACATCTATTAGGATAATGCATATCTTTATCACTAAAATCTCCTAATGGCCCTAGTATGTCTGACAAGTCTGTGAATGTCTGGTCATTGCGTATGTCTCATATGGCCAAGTGTGTTTTATTTTTTAAAAAAAATATATCAATATAAACATATGTATATATTTACAAATTAAATATATAATTAAATACATAATTATATAATTGATTTCAGAGAGGAAAGAAGAGATGATGAGAGAATCATTGATTGACTGCCTCCTGTACACCTGCTACTGGGGATCGAGCCCACAACCTGTGCGTGTGCCCTGACCAGGAATTGAACTGTGACCTTCTGGTTCATGGGTAGCCGCTTAACCACTGAGCAACACCGGCTGGGCTGTGGCCCAGTTTACAAATGGAAACATCTGAAGACTTGGTGGCAGCTGAACCCTTTTCCTCCCACGAGTTCCAAAAGGAAGACGACTAATTCATTTTCTTATTTGGAAATCAGTCTGAGGTCCCATAAAAGAAAATAATAATAATAAGGCAAAGTAAAACCTATTCAGCAAATGTGAAAGTTTCTACTGGGATATTTTGATCTGCAAGAAAATGGGAAACATTATTTTCCAGTCCTATGAAAACACTTTTGGAAAGATGAAATGAAAGGAGGGGGAAATGCGAATGTGTTTTAATTACCCAGATTCTGCTAAGGGAAGAGGGGATGAGAGTTACACGGGAACTCGGCCAATAATTTACAGAAGGTAGAAAAGTAATGCAGTGCTCACTAACACAGATACAATTTAAAACTGCTCAGAGTGGAAGTACAAAACCAAAGTAGATGCTATTTGGAAGATGGGCTAATTCAGGAGAATCTTTTGGCACAATTAGAAGCCATTATTTCTAATTTCTGCAGATTTAATTCCATTAATAATGTGAAATTCACATTGTGTTAACACATTAAAAAGGCAGAAACCACTGAGGTGGGTGAGAAGTAAATACAAACCGTCATATTTTATAAAAAATTGTGTTCATAATAATAGTCACTAAGAGATTATAATTGTAGTTATCTTAATTGCATCTTCAAACACTCCCTTGGAAGAAGTTAGTCTAAATGGATCCAATTTTATGAATTACTCTATTTTGTTGTTGTTGTTGTTGGAAAAGGACATATATTTGAGTGAACATTTATTTCCAAATAGGGCAGGGAGAACAGAAAGCACAAAAGTTAGCAACTTGCATTTTTCAGTATATTTGCACATGTCCGTTAAAACTCCAGTGAGGATCTCTTAGGTACTGTGATGAACTGATAGACTGCAAATAAGTGATGTTTAGGGTCTTAAAATTCCTCTTCAATGGCAATCCACCCATTTCTAAAAGGAAGAGCAGGGAAAGGAAGAAAGAGGTTGTACTGACAGTCTGGGAGTGAGAGAGGAAGGGGCAAATGAGAAATAAGCTGAGTAGCTAGGACTGAGCATAAATCACCACCCTCAGGGCTGGTCAGTGTGGTGCTGTCCAATCACAGAGTAAGCTCTGGTTTTGGCTGACATGTTGAGTGGCCAATGCCATGCTTTGTTCCTTTTGAATTGAATTCATTGGTCCAATAATTCTTATAGGATCCAATAATAATTATTATTTTATGCCAATAACACTTAAAGATAGTTTTGGCTCTTCTAGTTATTTACATTTACATATGTATGTTAAAATGTGTCAATTTCCAAGACAAACTCTATTTTTTGAGTAGTTGTAGGTTCACAGTAAAGTTGAAAGAAAGGGACATATTTCTTATGTAACTTCTGTCGCTACACGTGCAAAGCCTTCCTTATCAACATGCCACGCCAGAGAAGTAAATGTATTACAATGGATGAACTTGAACTGCAATACATCATTATTACCCAAAGTCCATAGTTTACATTAGTTTACCTTTGAAGTTTTTTGACAGTTTTTAGTAATAATAATTATTATGCTAAATGAATTAAGTACCTTGAGTAGAAGCTACTCAAAAATAACTGTAATTTATATTAGTGTTGTAGACAGTATCATAGTTTACGAGCAGCTGGCACATACATAAGCACCTCTTAATAACACAGAATTTAACTAGTTGTTAAAGGTAACTGCTTGTATAGAAGAGAAAACGTTGGTTTCAATTACTTGTCTAACAGTACATACCATATGGGGCATACCCAATACTCAGAGCCAGGTATGCTTAGGAAATGCTTTTTTAATGTAATGGCCATAAAACAAGGAACAAAACAAAAGTGAATAGAAATGGTATCTTCAATAATAATGCACATTTTTCAAATAACACATGTTTCCTAATATTTTATTTGATATCATCTCAACAGCCCAAGAAACAAGTTAGTTGTGGCTGGCAAAGACCATGGGATCGCAAGGCTTATTCCGGTATTTCATTTGGAGTCAACTATCATGGCTCGCTAGGATGGCACCAGGTTTCAAAACAGAAACAGAATGTTTTCACGGTTATCTGCTACCCAGGCTCTTCCTGACCAGGTGTCACCCTATGGCCCTCTCTCTGCTTTCAGGTCAACATTATTAACCACCGAAGTTTTGAGTGTTCTTGTTAGAGAAGCTTAGCCTTTCTCCAAATAAGAACACAATGCATATTAACAATTACTAACAATAGAAATTCACAAAAGAATAGATCATGATACCAAGGATCAGAAAAATATACAATTAGGAAGAAGCGTTATTACCTAGCATTAAATCAATGTTTTTATATAACAGGCACTGAATTAATACCTATTTAATGAGTGAAATAGTGGCACCATTTACTGAGATAATGACAACTGTGGATTGGGGAATTCCTGTGGAATATTACAAGCTGAGGTTTTGATACATTGAGTTGGAAATGCTTTTGAATCTTCAAAACAGAGGTATGAATTAATCAGAGTTGAGAGACAGGAGGGCAGGTATATAGTCTGGGCAGAATGAAAATACTTAGAATCTTTTGCATATAGATGGAACTCAAAGCCAGAAGGAAGGACTAGAACCTATTCTGTTTGCCTTGAATGATGGGAAGAGGTACTATGATGTGATCTGAGAAACTCCACAGCCTATAAATAAGTGAGTAAGGAAAGTCCAGTCCCACCAGCATGAGCTAGTGGTTGAGCATTGAACTATGAAGCAGGAGTTCTTGGTTTAATTCTGGGTTGGGGCATACACCTGGGTTGTGGGCTCGATCCCCAGTGTGGAACATGCAGGAGGCAGCCAATCCATGATTCTCTCATCATTGATTTTTTTCCCTCTCTCTCACTCTTCCTTCCTCTCTGAAATCAATAATAATATATTTTTTTAAAAAAAGAAGGAACATGATTAAGGGGCGATTGCCTATGTATTTCATCAGTATGCTGGGGCCATCTACCTGTGAATAGAATAGGCCATGGAAGCCACTCAGAGACCTTGTGAGTGACAGGATAATAAAAATCGACAAGAATATGACCTTTCTTTTCTAAGTGGTAAATAGCTGTGCTAACATGATGTTTGAACACATATGAACAGGACTTCAAGCTTTAATAAAATACAATTGGCAGCAAAATTAGCAAGCATATTTAATAACATGACTAATCCTCATTGTGCTTCATAGTAATTAGGCAAAATGCTGAGCAGTTTGCATAAATGAATTAATTACCATGATGTTTATGTGCTAAACTCGATTTTTCTTGGTCAATTGAAGAACAGGGAAACAAAAAGCAAATGTGAAAAGGAGGATGCTGACTTGAGGCCTTTTCAAAACTCTTTGATAACTTGGTACTATCCTTCTTCGTAAAGAAGCTCTTCAATCAAAATCCTTGCTAATTACCTTATGAGAAGAGCCAGTAACTACTAGACTGATTTCCTGTCTTGCTTTACAATCTGGAATCCCCTAGACAGGTTAAGGTACTTCACAGATGAGAAGGAAGTAGTTTGGTAGAATTTACACACATTGTCATCCCATAAGAGGTAGGTTAGTCTAAGGTAGTCTAAGGAAAAGCCAAAGACAAAATTGGAAAGACATGGGAATAAAGGTTATGGTAACAAGCAATATTGGGAGAGAAAGTCATGAAATATTTAATTTTTTCTTTTCCAGTGCCAACAAACTCATTTCTGACTGTGTAGGCAAATCAGGGAAAGCTCTATGCCTTCTATGTGTACTTGCAGATAACAAATTCCTACAGTCATTTTGCTCATAATATAGTGCAAGGTCAGTTGTTGATACAGTCAGTCCACCTCAATAATGAACATTTATGGATTTTATTGATAAAGCTTTTATTAGGTCTAGTAATAATTAATGTCGTTTTCTAATACTTTTTAAATCGAATTTATTTAAACAATACAACAAAATTTAATCAACAATATATAATAGTTGCCGTTGTTTTCTACTACTTGTGCCTAACGCTCAGGAAGCATTTTAATCCCTCTGTTGTAAAATTCTTGTGATTTTGATGCAAAAAATTCGGTCAATGCATTTTTGAGGCATTCTTCATTATTAAATTTTTTTCCAAGAAGAAAGTTTTGCAAAGAACGAAACAAATGGTAATCGGAAGGGGCAATATCAGGAGAATATGCAGGTTGAGGGAGAACTTCCCATTCCAACTGGCGCAGTTTTTCAGCAGTGATTCTTGCAGTATGCGGTCGTGCGTTATCGTGGTGAAGAATTACGCCCTTCTGATTAATCAGCGCGGGTTCTTTTTCTCTTAAAGCTTGGGCTAACCTTTCCAATTGGGCACTATACACTGCACTTGTAATGGTTTGGTTAGATGGTAAAAGTTCATAATGAAGAATTCCTTTAAAATTCCACCAAACACACAACATCACTTTTTTTGCATGCAAGTCAGGTTTTGGCGTGGGCTGCTGAGCCTCATTTTTGTCCAACCATTGAGGCCGCCTTTTCAAATTAACATATAGCACCCATTTTTTCATCTCCAGTAACAATTTGCTCTAAAAACGGCAAACGGTTTTGACGAGAGAGGAGCGAACTGCAAATTGTGACTCTTTGATTACGGTTGTTGTCGGTGAACTCATGAGGAACCCATTTTCCAAACTTTTGGACTTTGCCAAGTGCACGCAATTGATTGGAAATTGTTTTTTGTGAACAATTTAAAGTTGTCGCAAGCTCTTGGTGGGTAATTTGAGGATTTTGCACCAAAAGAGCTTGAAGAGCTTCTTGATCAAAATTGGACACACGGTCTCGACCACTCTTGTCATCTAACGAAAAATTTCCCTCGCGAAATTTCTCAAACCAACGCTGGCATTTTCTGGCGCTAACTGCATCTTGACCAAGAGCACTACAGATGTTTTTTGCAGCCTCACTTGCTTTTCTTCCTAATTGGAACTCGTAAAGCATGCAGTGCCGAATATGCTCTTCATCCGCCATCTTCTTAGCCCTAGTTTTGCAACAAAAACCAAACCAAACACAAACTTTTTCAAGCAAAACTTGTTAATTGCACTTCACACGTTCTGTAGATACCACGTGTTTGAAGGTTATGTCAATACAAGTCAACGCCAAGCAAGATTTTAAACGAATGTTTAAAAACGACATTAATTATTACTAGACCCGATATTTTGATCTCAACTTAGCCATTGGCAGGGAATGCACAGTTAGTTGGAAAATGACAAGCCTGGAATCTGAAGCCACTGACATCAAGGCTTCAATATCATGTAACATGGAGATCAGGCATGGGTGTTCTTGACTACACATGCATGGGTGTTCTTGACTACAAATGATTGGGAAGAAAGATTTGTCTGTGTAGGTTTGTGTGACAGCCATCCTCCTATCTTGTAGCAAGAAGCTACTTAACTACCTCAAACAGAGAGCGATGGCCAAATTGTAACCTTTAGATTCATCTGTGCCTAACTCCTGGGGCCCTCTTCTTGTCAATAGCATCAATCAGTTCACCTCTTTTAAGTTCCCTGGGGCAAGGACCTTCATGTGTAAGGTCTTCAATTCTTTCCTAGTGACAATGAAGATACTACACAGCCTCTTTTATTATTAAATGATTGTTTTATCTGAAGGCATATGTATGTTCTGGATCCCTTTCTACTAAGCTAGGGTACTACAGATTTACTTCAGATGAAATAGATTTTAGCCTGACTCTCAAGTCTCAAGCAAAGTAAGGCTTTACTACAGAATCAATAAGTGGTTGTAAAATTAACACTAATTACAAATCCAGTGTTTCTAGAGCAAAAATGTTGAACTACAGTTGATTTTAAGCTTTGACACTAGAAATAGAATAGAAATTTGAAGACCAAAACAAGTATTATTTTGTGTCCTCCTTTGTGACTCAAAAGCTGATACCAAGAAAAAGCACTATTTTATTTGAAATTTGACTTTTTAAATTTAGGCCAACAGTCAAATAAATGAGGAAAGAAGCTTTTGAAACCAAAAGTGGCCTAGATATTTTTCTTTCAAGAAATACCTTTCTTTTTTTCTTTTTCTTTTGTGACCCAACTTAAAATTCACAGCTTCCACATCCAGAATAGATAAAATAAACTAGTATGAAATAGGCACTTAAGTAGAGAACAGCATTTCGCAATTCACGATTATCCTCAACGGCAGATTTTACTTCTAACATATGCCCTTTCTTCCCTGCGCCCCATCAAAATGAACATTTCTGGAATTCTGTTCAAGGGTTTTTAGTTTTTGCTATTTTAAAATAAGTATCAGCTAACCTGATTCTTTTTTTTTTTTTTTTTTAAGATATATGAAATTCAGACAGTTTATGTGATGGGTGCTTACATAACTCAAGGCATTTAAAATATATAAAAGTTACTGATTTGTATCTTTCATCACCTGAGATGCCCTGGGATGACTGATGGTCACAAATATTAGGTTTACTCTCCATTTCTGGATTGTTAGTTATTAAACAACTATTAAGTGTGCAATGTGATTCATGTTGAGAAGAGGGAGGTAAGATGAAGGGCCCAGCTTCTATGAGCTTCCATTTTAAGTGAAGACAAGGCATAGTGCTTGTTCAGAACAGGGGTAGGCCCAGGGAGAGAGCTGAAAAGGGATGAGGTGAGGACTGGGTGATGGTGGGAAAATGTGGATGTGAGAAAGTTCTGATCATCGAGTGAAATGGATCAGAGAGTTATTTGGTTCAAGGTTTAAAGGCACAAAAAGGATGTTTATGCCACATTTTGATGTTTCTATGTATCACCCCATCATCACAACCTTCACCATCTTCCTAACTTTTTAAAAAAATTTTATTGATTAAGGTATCACATATTTGTCCTCATCCCCCATCCCCTTATTGTCCTTGACCACTAGTTAGGCTCATATGTATGCACATAAGTCCTTTGATTGATCTCTCCCTTTTATCCCCACCCTCCCTTTGAAGTCCTATGATGTCAGAGGCATTGCTCCAAGGACTTTTCACAAACTAATTCATGAGTCCTTACCAAGCCTCTGTCAGGTAAGTGTAAACATTGTATCCGTGTTAGAGGTGAGGAAGCAGAAGCATAGTGAGAGTAAAAGAACTTCTCCAAAGCCAGGATGGATGAGTCATAGGATTGGGTTTATACCGCTTCTGACATCCAAGTGGACAGCTGAGCTCATGTTTGAACACTCTTCTGAACAATGTTCTTCTCCTAAGGATGTGTTTACACTGTATCCAGTTCTATTTAAAGTAATTTTCTGCTAATACCCTGGTTCTTAAAGTACTATTAAAATGTAAATCTTAATAAATTAACTAATGAAATTATCTCATTTAGCTTAATTTCCATAAGCATGTGCAGTATTCAATGTACACTGACCCTGTCCAGAACACACACACACACACACACACACACACACACACACACACTATATGGTTTTGTGTAATTGCTCTTAGGATAGTATGGCATATAGTAATTGCTAAATAAAATGGGCTATTATTCTAAAGATGCTAATATTTCTATTAGTGTCTTTGTAAATACTATATTTTTTTAACACCCTACTCACATAGCAAATAGTTTGGAAAGCTCTTTGAGAATTCACTGGAAAGATAACGTTTTGTTCAATGATGTGGTCTTGTAATTCATATAGAAGCAACTGCGTTGATCAGTTGACCTGAGAGAAGTGTCATTTGATTTTTTTCTAGTACTAGATGCATGCTCAGAAATTTTTTGGACACAAAAATGTATTTATCATGTCATGAAAGGAATGTGATGGAGTGTGTATTATAGAATTCTCTGTCTTTTTGCACACCTAATATTCAGTCTTAAAGCTTATCAAGTCAACCCATGTGTATGGGTCCTCCTTGTTGTTATATTTAATTTCACTGCTTCTCCACTTTTTCAAGATTTTTGTCCCTTTAAATCAGAGTAACCATTTGCTAAGAAGAGAAAGGAATACATGGCTAAAATCTAATGAATTATTTACATTGATATGTTCTCTTATGTAGATATAATGTTACGCTTGAAAGCCACTATATCCTGCCCAAACACACATAAAGACTATCCCCCAAATGAAACCTAACTAGTAGTATGAATGATCTGTCATGGAAAAGAATTAAACAACTCAATTACATTTGGAAAAATTCAGAAGTTATTCACTGAACCTTTAGCATATGAAAACACACACACACACACACACACACACACACACACAGCAAATAGAGACACATTAGTTTATAATCTAGTGCAGAGATTCAAATAATACAGAGAAAACAAGTAATAGAAACAGACTAGGAAATGATGAGTTCCAGTGGACACTGACTTCACTAAAATATGCTTCCAGTCCCATTTAAGGAATGAGTGAAGCTGTTGTGTCTGTGGGGAATCTAGTGAGAGGTACTTGACTGAAACCTTTGGTCAGATATGGGCACTGTGAACAAGAAAATGGACATGAAGCTGCTGTATTCCACCCTGGCACAGGGAATGTATCCTGTTACAGTAAAAGAAAGAGAAAAGTAGGCTTATTATAGTCTAAGGTGCTTGGACTTTCTATCAGTTATTTCTGTTTCTTAATGTCAAGGTGAGAAATGGAACTCTCTCTTTTGGCTTTCCTCTGTCTGTGCTTCTATGTTAAGTTAGAAGAGGAGGGTGAGCATCTGAGGGACAGAGGTGGAGACCATCGTTTCTCCAGGTCCCTGGGCGTGTGGACACGTGTGGAGACATACAGGTACAGCCACGGACACACAGACACAGAGTTCCACTTAACCTAGAGCCATGGTCAGCAAACTGCGGCTTGCGAGCCACATGAGGCTCTTTGGCTCCTTGAGTGTGGCTCTTCCACAGAATACCACGGCCTGGGCGAGTCTATCTTGAAGAAGTGGTGTTAGAAGAAGTTTAAGTCTAAAAAATGTGACTCTCAAAAGAAATGTCAATCATTGTACTGTTGATATTTGGCTCTGTTGACTAATGAGTTTGCAGACCAATGACCTAGAGGAATAGACACATCAGAGGAGAAACTCAAAACACCTTTATTTTGTTTGTCTGTCTGTCTGTCTGTCTTCCCTACACCCCGAGGAGGATATCTCCGTGACCTTACGCAGCCTGCCCTGATGGCAAAGTGCCTTCATGGGCAAGGTTGGGGTGCGAAGGAAACCACCTCTTGGTCAGAGAACATTTCCTCTCGCCCCTCTTCTCTCCTTCCCAGCATGAAAGCAGTCAAGAACGTTCTGCTTCCTCTGAAGGAACTGCCTACTACTTCCTTTTCTCTCTCCTGATTTCACCATCAAGGCAAACAAACATTTTTTGAAAAATATGTTTTATTGATTTTTTACAGAGAGGAAGGGAGAGGGGTAGAGACCTAGAAACATTGGTGAGAGAGAAACATCAGCCAGCTGCCTCTTGCACACCCCCTACTGGGGATGTGCTCGCAACCAATGTACATGCCCTTGAATGGAATCAAACCTGAAACGTTTCAGTCCGCAGGTCGACGCTCTATCCACTGAGCCAGACCGGTTTCAGCCAAACAGATGTTTCCACAATGGCACTGACATGATTGATTTCATTTCCAAAGCCATAGCCTTTTTTTAAAAAAAAATGAATGTCAACATTGGCAGAAGTCAAGATTTGATCTGCAATTTAAACAAATACGAGCCCACACTTGAATCCTCAGCTATGATTTTGACATATGTGTGTGTTTGTATGTATCTCTGTTGTGTTTTCTTAGTCCAGGGTCTGTGTGACCTGTCACATTTCTAATTCTAAACTCTTTGTCGCTTTTTCAGTGCTTCTACACTGAGTATGCTTCAGTCCCTTACATCCTTCACTGTCCTTTCCACCGGGAATGCTTGGTACGTTCTGGTCTCTTTTCACAAATCTTTGTCAACTCAGAATTCATAGATAACATTTCCCTGATAAATGTTTAACATAAAAGTTCCCTGCGAAGTGTCTCTTATATCTTCTCACAAGTAAAAATATATTTGTGCAGTTATGATTATTATCAGCTGCCTATTTCCTCAGCTAGACTGTAAGTTCCATGTCTTTATTATTGAGAATGATTTTCCCAGAATCCAGGCTTCAAGCTTTTCTTCATGAAAATGATTTTCCTAGAATCTAGCACAGTGTCTCATTCGAAATAAGCAACTTTTGAATGGATGAATTCATTGACATATTTTAAATCTGTTCCCAAGTCCCAAAATATAATAGCATGATCTCACTTCTAAGTGAAATCTAATGAACATCATAAACTGAGGAATAAAATAGGTACAGAGACATGGAGGCATGGGACAGATTGTCGAATCTCAGAGTGAGGTGGTGGGGGGAGGGAGAGGACAGGAAGAAAGTAACCTAAGAATGCATGTGCATATATGCATGGCCCATGGGCATAGACAAGAGTGTGCTGAAGGCCTGGGTTAGAGCAGGGGCTGAGAAGAAGGGGGAAAAGAGGGAGAAATTAGGGGACATCTGTATTACTATCATCAATAAAATAAAAATAAATACATTTTCATATGAGGAGAGGACTTCCAAGTAAAATGGAAAAGAATGATTTCATGCAGCTAAAAGTATTATTGAATCTTTGGATAAACATTCTAACAAGTCTAGAGAGAAAGCCTGAGGTCTGTACCTGATGGGCCACTGTCCTTCCTGCACACTCATGACCTTGGCCAAGCCAATAACAACTGAGGGACGTATAGTCTTCACCTATAAGAAGCAGGCATGTTTTTATTCTACACATTTAGTTCTTCACATACTAGTAAAGAATTATTTCCAGGAGAAATTAAGCAGGAGGTATAAGGCACTTCATATAATTATCCATGAGTATTTTATTGGGATTTCTGATGCCGTCAGCTGCAATAACAATTATAGGGAAGATGTAATCCATAAAGATCATTCAGGCCTATTTTTAACCAAAGAATCAAAATAAATCCTCACATTCAGTAGAATACATTTCAGGAAAATGTGCTCAAATAATGCAATATATTAATTTTCTATCCAGGTAGCTGGGAGATTTAGAAATCAAAGGTTATATTTCATCTTTGTGTTAAAAGCTAAATCATTTCAAGGCTAAACCCAGCACTTCGCTTCTCTCAGGAGGAACCTAGGCTCCTGAGAGAGTCCCGCTGTTTCTGGGGCCGTTGTTTTGACTTTGTTTTTGTTGTTTAAAATCTAAGTAAGTTTCACATGTGCATTATTTGGTCTTTAGAGTTTTAAATGATTTTCAGGTACTGAAACCCTTTATTTTTCCTTTTCCCTTCTGGATGCCGATTCTGAATGGCCTTAGGTGGTGGGCCTTTATCATTTCTGCTTTGAGTTTTATCCTTCTGTAGCCGAGAAGAATGCTTTTATTTATTTATTTTGGCTCTGGACTCAGTAACCTTCCTTGCAGGAAACTCCCTGTCACTAACTGCCACCTCTGGGGCCCTCCACTAGCTACTCTAAACATGTCCTCCTTCATCTGTGGAGAACAGATAGAAGGATGCTAGGTAAGCTCAGAGTTGATTCTAGTGGCTTTAAGATCAACTTAAAGCATTGGGGTTTGCCCTGCTGGAGTGGCTCAGTGGTTGACCAATGAACCAGGAGGTCATAGGTTCCATTCCCAGTCAGGGCACATGCCTGTGTTATAGGCTCAATCCCCAGTAGGATGCACGCAGGAGGTAGTGATCAATGATTCTCTCTCATTGATGTTTCTCTCTCCCTCTCCCTTTCCTTCTGAAATCAATAAAACTAATACACACACACACACACACACACACACACACACACACACACCATTGGGTATTTGGAAGAAGGTCTTGAATTCCTGTCTAATGAACCTGTGAACCGTACTGCCGATGCTATTGAAAAGATGTAGATGTATATACAAATGCTCAGTGGAAGGAGGTAAAGAACACTTTCTGTCCATATCCACTGTCAGCAGCGGTGGACCCATGGCTCAGGTGGAGGGGCATTATTGGCCTAAGCTAGTCCAGAGCTGTGGGCAGTGGTCTAACAAGAAATGATGTTTCCTCCAGCAAGCACGGCCCAAAAGCCAATCTCAATCTGTGCTCTTCCCAAATGTCCCAAAGTCACCCAGGCCCCCCGTTCTCCCTGCCACTTTCCAACTGTAAGTTCCTCTCCACTGACGTCCGTAAGCAGACAAAAGGATGGACCCGAGATCTTGAACTGTCAAGCACATTCCTGGCATGGAAATGCCACCCATAACTTGTGCTTATACATAATTCCCGGGCCAGACCT
The DNA here is from genome assembly GCF_014108245.1 of Pipistrellus kuhlii. Lineage (NCBI taxonomy): Eukaryota > Metazoa > Chordata > Mammalia > Chiroptera > Vespertilionidae > Pipistrellus > Pipistrellus kuhlii. The sequence continues at coordinate 6,303,114 of NW_023425523.1, forward strand.
ACTCAAACATTCCACTCCGCCACTGGCAGAACCGGAAATCATATAGCACACTGTCCCCAGAGAATAGAAATATTCACTCAACAGCAGCCATGAACTAAAGACCCCTTTATAGCCATCAAAAACTCCATGGGCTACCTTCCCACACTCAGAACACCTTACCCACACACCTCTCTCAAGGAAGCCAACAGACAATCCAATCCCTGCACAAGCCAGACTCCAGGAAGTTGGGGGGGAGGGAGGAGTAGATGCTAGTCTCTCCATAAATTCTGAGGCTGCTTCATATGCAAAAGGTTGAGCCAAGGGCTGCTTCATATGCAGAAAGTTGAGGCAAGGGCTGTCTTACATTTCCACTCACAGCCTGCCTTGATCCACCTGTGTGGATAGCTGGGTGCTTTCCACACGCTCAGCTTCCTACTTCAAGCTACGAGTCAGTTCCAATGTGATAATCATTTCACAGAGTGTTTTTGTTTGCTTATATGTCTGGAAACATGCTTTGCCATATGCTGTGAAGACTGATGGTGCACTGGTCTGTGGGTCTTCAGAACAAGAGCCCCCAATCCTTCCTCATACAGGAATTTCTTAGGCATCATCTCAAAGACATGTGACTACTAGGCTCTGGATTTCAAGCACTCAAAAGGATACAGCCTCTGCAGACTTTTGCATCAAACCTTCTCAGTTTATATTTCACCCACTGGCCATGAGGAGTTGCATCTTCCAATGAGCCAGTTGCCAGATCTCTGGAGCCTCGGTTTCTTTTCATTTTTCTTTGTAACAGCAGCTGGTTAGTTCATATGTTCATCTCTTCCCAGCAGCACTTTGTGAATGTAGCCAAAGTAATAAGCAAAGGCTGCTGAACACTCTCTTTTCCAATCTCAACTATTGGAATATAACTCCTTAGCTACATTATTTGATTTTACATCACTGCACGCCACAAGTGTACTGAGGTTTTGCCAATGTATTGCAAGTTCCATTCTCCAACCCTTTAATTATAGCTTTCACTCTGCTTGCCACATGATCTGTTATTAATTGTGTTACAGTAGCATCCCCTATCTAGGTACCAATTTCTATATCACCAAGGATCAGTTGAGTTAAGCGACAGTAACTAAAATTTTCAAAATCTTAGTGGCTTACAATAAAAATGTATGTCTTGGTCACATGATACCCATCAAAGATGGACAGAGAATTCTCAGAGGATGAGAGAGTAGGCACAACCTTAAACACTGCTAGTTGCCATGAAAAGAAAAAAAAAAGGTTATTTTGGAAAGACATGAAAAATTAATTAAATGCTAAGTCTGGAAGCAACATTCTCATTAGCCATAATTAATCACACAATTAAGGTAACCTATGAAAAATTTCAGAAAATGCAAGTCTAGCATGTTAATAGAAGGGAGAAGAATTTGAAATATTTGGTCAATAACCACAATCGCCAGGCAAGAGTACCCCTCACAAAGACTTAAACTGGATCTGGTGAAAAAGTATGTAGTATAAATACATAATACATCATTTAAGGGCATACATTTTAAGTTAACGAAAAACACATAACAAGTCAGCAACATTAGGAGATTAACTCTCACGGGGAGTAAAACAGGTTTTTAAATACTAACCATAGGCTTTAATTGGAATTTCTCAACTGAATGACAATATATTACATAGGTCCCTCATTTAATAAAACTACTGAACTGTAAAACCTTTCTTCTAGAAAGCAATGATTTGCTAGCAACAAGTCAATTTCTATATTTATAAAAAAAAGTAAATATGTATTATATATGTATCACTTATATGTCATTTTATTCATGGTTTTTAACATATAGTTCTTTATACATATTATAAAAAGTATTAAATACCTCTTAGTTTTCATATTTTATTACTTATAATAAAACAGTTGTTTTAAACAAAATTTAAATTTAAATTTGAAATTTCCACACGCTCAGCTTCCTATTTTGAGCTTCGAGTCAGTGTGAAAAGGTGAAATTTTAAATCTATCAAAAACAACTGTATTAGATTTCAATGCAATGCATGCATCATCCTGTCTTTACCAACTTTTATAACAAGAATACTTTTAAGTGTTTGTTGTTTCTATGAATGCACATTAATATTCTTAATAATTATACATTGTAAACCGGCATTTGATATTGGCACCTATCTATAATAATAAAAGCATAATATGCAAATCAACCAAACAGCTGTACAGCAGAACAATCTGTCTGGACAGACCACTGGCCAGTGGACTATAGCAAGTGGGTGGGGCCTCCCTCTTTGGGGCAATCGATCCGTGGGGCTCCTGGACTGTGAGTGGTGCAGGTTGGGCTGAGGGGACTCCCCCCCACCCCCACCCCAGGAGTGCACACATTTTGTGCGCTGGGCCTCTAGTCTTTACATAAAATAAATTTTAGCATTTTTAAGGTTGGAATTGTCACTTGACCAAATGTATATGTGAATTTTGTCAATCTTTGAATGTATCCAGTCAGTCCATTGTGGCCACTCTGCGTTAAGTTCCTCGGCTCCCTGCTGTAGACTTCCTCGTCTAGCTCCATGGCTTCTCTCTGGGAAACACTCCCATCTCCAGTGAGGACTCCTAACTCATTATCTTCCATCAAGTCTTCCTTTCAATTTTTCACACACAGATATCAGATATCAGGGTTTTATCTCCTGATACAGAGCCAATACTTTAAATGGAAAAGAAAAAAGTGGGTCGAGCCTCATGAAATTTTAGAACTATACACAATACATAGAACTATTTCCTCAGAGGACTAGTTTTTCTTTTTAAAAGGGTATTATACAAATTACATAACCTACTAACAATAAAGTATTTTCTAATTTTTTATAATATTCTCTTATTCTGTTCCTTGACTTTTGTAGCCATTTAAAGTTATTAAGCTAGACATGAAAATGACTTCTTGCTTCATGAGTTCAATGAATTCTTGAATGTCAAATGGCACATTATCGTGCATTGAACTTCCTGAGAAAGTGCTTGCTCTTATTGCTTTATTCAGAAATTTCAAGATTGGGTTAAATTCTTATTAAAGACTTGCCTTTTATAGGTCCTTTTTGTGACATTAGCATCTTCATGCACAAATGAATAACTCACTGATATTTAATGAACGGATGTCACATAAGGATTAATGATGAAGTTAAGGGTTATCATCTGAAAACCATGAACATATTCTTCAGTCATTGTCCACCATTCAATTGTATCCAGCTTAAGAAAAGGTATATTGATTCAGTAACTTAACTGATTACGTTCCCGGCCTCTGCTCCAATCTATAGTTTAACCCACAGCTAGTAAAATAGGCAATGTGCCTTCGATCACTGTTAGTTTCCTGATGACTTAGAGGGTAAAGACTCCTAATTATTGTGTTGTTATTATTCAGGTGCACATTAATAAAAATTCCTGTCCTTACATAATTTTGCTCAATGATTAAGAATACATGTAGAAAATTCTAGAATCTAGAGTTTTTAGTAGATACATATATTTGTAAGCCAAACATGAACCCCAGAGGTAAAGATATACAAATTAAACTTATGTAACTATACAGTAAATGGCATCATGGAGAAAGCAAGAAAACAAATGCATTACCTCTTGTTTACCTCCCCGTGACCCCCACTGATGGACAGACATTTATACACTGTCTCTTCTGCCCATGCCCTGCCTGTCTCACACTCAGGTAGCTGCTTCTGCAACAGCACACACAGCGCCAGGACCTCATGGACCATGTGTCCTCTGTCATGACTTCAGAAGTCATGCTGTGAGACTCTGGAATGAGTGTCTGCTTTCATCGCATTCTGCCATTCCACACTTCAATATCCTGTGTCCCAAGTTTCAATCCAAAGCCATTACACGGTGAATTCTCAGTAAAATTTTCAATACCATACCAGGTATGTATACATTTTTCCTTTTCATATTTCATAGAAAGGCTCAGAATTTAGAATGACTCCGTTTTAGTTTATGAACGTTACCAGATTTATTCTTATTATTGCTCACTCATTAAATGTCTGCTCAGCTCCTTGCCTGGACTCAGATAGGGTCCAAAGTCCAGGGTACAGAACTGGGACGAAGCCCATCAAGGCATCTGTCCTGGGAAACTCTCAAATGTAAGGGGAAAGGGAGAAACACAGAAGGAACAAGTAAACCAATTAATCTGATCTGACCCTCATGACATTTAGAGAGGATCACAGGGGGTGGGAGGGACACTGGGTGCTTGAAAACTGTTTTATAAATAATAGATCTTAGCCTTAATAATTATTAAGGCTAAGATCTATTATAAGGTTCCTTGTAAATCAATACTGATTGCTTATTACATTATATATTTGTAATTTTGTTTTAATCAATACTATACACAATACTAAATATTAAAAATCTATCTAAATTTCTGCCTGTTTGTAACATGAGAAATTACAAATGTTACTAATGTACTTTTGATGGTTCAGCTTAAAATATTTAATATTCACTTGGAAGGATGTAAAGGGGTTCTGTGTCATTTTTCTCTATTAAGCATAATAGTAGGCTGCACATTATTTGCAAGTTTACACTGAGATGATTTCAGAAACGTACGTTTCGAATGTGTCTATAATTATACGTTCAGGGACTCAAATATCAATTTTGCAAAGGGATTGATTTTAATTTCACATTCTCAGTGAATAAACACAAATTACTCTAGACAAGATTCCAATCTGGGGATCAGGAAGTCTTAGTTCCACTCCACAGAGAGCTAACGAGACAGAGACTCCTGGCAGGGTCCAAGCCTCAGCCATGGGGGCATGACATCACTGAGCCTCCTGGGAGGGACCGTCATGAAGGGCAAATGAATGCACCACATAGTGAGGGCAAGAGGAAAGCGGTGGCTTTTCAAGGGCAACTGAGCTGATGTCCCCAAGAGACAAACTCGGGGAGCCTGGGAAAGAACAGGGTCATCCCTCAAAGCAGCAGAGTGGAGTTGTTGAGGTGTGTCGCTGCCACCATGCACACACACACAAGGAGAGAGGCACATGCTGACAACGATGCAAGCAAACAGACAGGGGACATGGCACCACTACTTCTGCTACACAGTCCAAGGTGCTGTGGAAACAGTATTGGGTGAAACAACCCACGGAAGTTGGACATTAACTTTACCCATCTGTTTGTCTGTCTATCTATCTATCTATCTATCTATCTATCTATCTACCTACCTACCTACCTACCAGCTGTACATAGATATATACGCTCCCACACACCCAAAATAATATAGTAAAAACAGAGAAATCAATTTCTTTCCCCTAACAGAATACATTATATAAGGCCTGGGTTACTGAATACTGTTTTTCCTTTTTTTAAAAATAATATATTTTATTGGTTACAGAAAGGGAGGGAGAGGGAGAGTGAGTTAGAAACATCTGTGATGAGAGAGAATCATCTATCTGCTGTCTCCACAACCCTGGTATGTACCCTGATGGGGAATCGAACCTTGACGTCCTGGTTCATTGGCAGAAGCTCAACCACTGAGCTATATTGGCCCAGCTATCTTTAGCGTCCAGTTGGCCTGAAGAGTGCCTAGCTCACAAGAAGCACATTACAAGTCTACTTCCGTAAACACACGGAGCTTAATGATGCACACACAGACACAAACACAAGCTCACACTCTCTTCTCCAGCCGGCCTGGCATCTAGGGCACTGGTTCCCTTTTTCTGGCCGCCTTCCCGCAGCCCGGAGCCCTGGGCACTCACTGCTCCTGGAGCACCGTGCTCCCAGCCTTCCACCTCAGGGACCCATCGCTCCTCAGCCTGTGGCTCCTCTTGTGGGACTCTGCCTTCCCACCATCTTCCGTGCTCACCGAATGAGTACCTCATTCATTTTGTAACATTCAGATGGGCCTGGCACATGTGTTTTCAAAGTTTATGGATCACAGAATGTGCTTCAAATATTTTTAATGAGAAATGTTAGCTTTGGAAGTATATGTCCCATAAAAGTGGTATTTCAGGGGGAAAAATATAAAATGATTTTTTGCATATATATTTAGAGATGTACTGATTTATTCATATGCTAATATTTTCACTATCATCTACTTTTTCCTATTATATAATTTATGATATTCACTTCATACTTCAAAATATCATTACATAAAATTGGGTAGTGGTTTCCCTGTACTTCTGTATTATGTATACACACTGCATGACTATATTACAGACCTGTTATAAGAACAGTTTCATGTAATAAAGCCATAATTTCATATTATACTGAAGCAATGTTCTTGGCTTTTCATCCTTTTATTAAGGAAAAAAATTTCCCCACAGAATGTTTTAAAAATGATAGCCTTTGCAGTTTTTTAAATACGTTGATACACATGAAATATCGGGCAGCCTTATCACCAGTGGTGATGACCAGAAAATATTCATTCAACAGCCCAAGATTCCCATGTTAGCACGGGGACCGTGGAGTCGCTTCAACCCGGGTTCTTACCGAGCTCACAGCGGCATCATTATTCCAACCAACTTCTATTTCGTTTTATTTCCCGGAGTCGTTACGCCGGTGACAATTTTGTCATTGCTCCTTCTGCTCCCGGTTTCATCACTTGGCAATTTGTATGGATTACCCAGCCTCTCCCCAAAGCGCAGAGAGGCCGGAATATAAATGAAGTCCCCGAGCATTCTCTTTCAAGTGCAGGCGGGCTGGGTTAATCTCTACATGAAACAGCCTGGCTGCAGCACGGAAGCTCGGCCCCTGTGGACGGAGGCTGGCAAAGTCAATATATTTTAGGGGATTTATCATGACACCCTTTTCAAAAGTTTCTTCCTAAGAGCCCTGTGTGGTCCAGACTAATCTAATGGCTGTGATTCTCTTTGCTGGTTAATTGGAACACGGCTGCACCTTGTAGCTGTAGGTTTTCGGGCAAACAAAGAACTAAGGGAGCAGCTCCCTTTGGATGCTCGCCGTGGGTGATGGGGGGCCCGGCCTCGAGGCGGGCACGCTCTCTCCACGTCGGTGTTGGCCGTATTTCAAGTAATAATTGCAAGATGACAGGGCAGGTGACATTGGGACTGCTGCGGATGAAAGGGAGGACCAGATGCCTTATGATATCGCTGATAGGTGGAAGCTACAGAACAAAAAGTAAATTTTTGGGAATCAGAGACACGGAGAACAACAGACTGATGGCTGCTGGAGGGGAAGGGAGTGGCAGGAATGAATGCAAAGGAGGAAGGAAGAAAGAAGTGGAGATGGGCAGTTACAAAATAGCCACAATAAAGCAAAGCCTAGGGAATATGATCAATCCTATGGCAATAATCATGGACGGTGCCAGTTGTGTACTAGAAATAACACTGTGTGATATGTGATTGTCTTACCACTAAGCTGTACACCTGAAACCAATACAAAATGAAATTGGGGGGGGGGGGGAAGGAATATTTAGACATTTTCAAAATAATAACCTTTACTAAATATATCTGATGAATGAGACAAAATATTTAAATTGCATCTTTTAAAATTCCTATCCTGGATAGGAATATTTTAAGAAGCAAAATAATATGTAGAACCTATTCCAAATAATAGGCTGTAGTCTGAAAAACTACAGGGGTGAACTTAGAAGTCCCTATTTGAACCACATGCTCACCATTTTCCTCTATCCACACTGGTCATGTGATTGACAGGAAGGACTGGTGGTTGTACAAGTTAATATTTCCAGCAATTTTTTAATGTAAATAGGTAAATACCCAATGGTAACTTAAAATAATTCATAATAGCATTTACATAGAATATTAAAATGATTTCATAAAAATATAATCTATATACATTTTTAAATTAATGTTCTTCAGATTCATCTCATCTTACACAGATAGCTCATATTTTGGACAGTTACAGACCTGAAAAATTCACTTTATATTCACAGTTTGTTGAAATACTGGTCAATGTCTACTTTAAAGGTGATATTTTCATGGTGTGATTTTTAGGTGCGTTTACACTTTAAATGTCCTCAGTCTCTGATCCATGTTAAGTGTTGGGAATAAGGTTGCCTATCAAATTAAGACCCAAAGACCCATGGGTGACCATATCTCTTGATACAAGTTACAGATCTTTATTCTGATATTATAATATTCAGCAGTAATACTCTTTAATATCACTAGTATAGCTTTTTTCCCCTGTGGGGCTACCAAGCTTATGCAGATAAGTTTTTTCTATAATTCAGGTCTGTTACCTTGTGTGGATTAAATATTTGGATGTAGAGTCTGAAATCCTATACCATCTGGAGAACAAAAACTACCACCACAGGAAAACATTTTATTCTGATTAAAATACTACTGTGATGGCCTGCCCAGCCTGGCTCTGTGGTTGAGTGTTGAAATATGAACCAGATTACCAGGAGGTCAAGGTTCAATTCCCGGTCGGGGCACACACCTGGGTTGTGGGCTCCATCCCTGGTATGGGGCGTGTAGGAAGCAGCTGATCAGTGATTCTCTCTCATTGATGTTTCTACCTCTCTCCCTTTTTCTTCCTCTTGAAAATCAACAACAATATATATTTTTAAAGACACTGCTGTGATAAAACAAGGTGAATGCACTTATATTTCCACTGAAGAGAAAGTCTAGAACTTGAAACTGTATTATCCTTAAAGCCAAGATCCATGTAGCTTTCACAATTTAAAAAACATTCGCTAATGCATTTCCTAATCGCTACAACATTTCTTTTGACACTACTGAATTTCCCTCTGATCTGTCAATTGTGATAGTCGATGTGACATTGTTGTCACAATGTTGAGATGCTGGTGTCACAGCAGATGGCATCAGTGTAGTGTGTCACCAGCTTCTAATTTTTAATTCAGTGAAGAGTCAAGGAGTAGGGATGTGATCAGATAAAGTCTATCTTCCGCTAAGAAAACTCTAAGCACTTAACTTTCACAAAGATTCAGCCATTTACCAGATGCTGCCATTTACTGACACATATTACAAGGAAAAAATGGAAAACAACATAGACTGAGAAACAAGAACAGACCCAGAGATAAGGAGCCATGGGTCAGACTGATGGACCTCAAAGGGAGGGTGGGGATAAAAGGGAGAGATCAACCAAAGGACTTATGTGCACACATATGAGCCTAACCAGTGGTCAAGGACAATAAGGGGAGTGGGGGATTAAAATGGGGGGTTGAGGACAAATATGTGATACCTTAATCAATAAAGAAATATTTTTTTTAAAAAAAAGAAAAGGCCTAGATCAAAAAGTGACACCCATTTCCCCTTTTGTACACAGAATTATCAATAATGGGGAGAAACTGATTGGAAAGGATCACCCTGGAGTAGGAAGCTATTGAAATGAAAGTAAGGGAAGAAATAACAGAGCTTGCACGAAGCCCCAATGGAAGAAAGGAGAGTCAGTGTAAGCAAAGTGCATGTCAGGGCCGAGGTTCATGAGGAAGGGAAAAATACATAGTCTCCCCAGGGTCTCCTCTCATGTGGCCTCAGCGGGCACTGCTCAATAAGAAAGGAAGAGAAGGAAAATATGGGGGCGGGGTAAGGAGGGAGAAGGCTTTTATTTCCATACACTGGATCTGGCATGCTTTTGGAACGTAGTATAAATTCAACACCAAATAGAAAATACAGTGGAAGGAACAATGTAGGCAAGATGTGCTAAAAGGAGAAATAAGAGCAGGCAAGGAAAGAGTCATCAGGGTGGCAGGTTACTGGACCAAAAAGCAATAGATGTCTGATTCAAAGGCAACAACACAATTACCGGCTCACTGTGGCCGCCTTCCGGGTCATTAGAGCTGCTCAGGGGTCACTGGAGCTCCTCTCCTGTTCTGAATGGTGGAGGTAATGATTTTCAGCGCCCTCTCATACCTTGCCCCTTTGATTCAGTGTTGGTTTTCTCTCTCCTTGGCTTCCCAGTTCCCTTAACATAAATAACCACTACCTGAGTGGCATGAGAATACCCGTGACTCTTGAGAACTGAAAGCATTAACATAAAGGAGAGAAATACTTAGCCTATAATTTTTATGCAAATCGTTCAATGGATATTTATTGACTTCTCTCTGTGTGCCTGATATTACACTTGGCTCTTGTAATAAAGGGTAAATAAGGCATTCTTTGCCCTCATAGGACTTTGTTCTAAGAGATGGATTTAAAAAAAAAAATGATACATATAGCCTGGCTGGCATGGCTCAGTGGTTGAGCATTGACCTATGAAACAGGAGGTCACAGGTTTGATTCCTGGTCATGGCACATGCACAGGTTGCAGGCTCAGTCTCCATTAGGGGGCATGCAAGAGGCGGCCAATCAGTGATTCTTTCTCATGGTTGATGTTTCTATCTCCCTTGCCTATCCCTTGCTCTCTGTGATGATTAAAAATGCATTAAAGATGATACATATAAACTAGTAAAATACTTTCCGGTAGGTGTGATATTGATGATGACAAATATTACTATGTGCTCAGAAAGATACTACACACTTTATTATTGGATTTAGGCATCATTTTAATATGGGCACCCTGTGTTCCATTTTACAGATCAGAAAGCGAGGCACCAATGAAATCTATAAAGAAATTAAAAGAATGAGAGAATTGTTAATTGAATACTGGAATACCCATGGGCATGTAATTGTATAAAAGGGGGGGAAATGGCCCAAGAAAGGTAAGAAAGCCTCTAGAGAAGGATCCATGAGCCAGAGGGAAGAGCAAAACGAAAGACTCCACACCTGCAATTCTTTTGGATCTGAAGACAGTCAGGAGGCCAAACTGGACCGGGTCCCGCGAGTTAGAATGAGAATGTACGAGAACAGGGCCCACAGTTATGTAAGGAGAGATTTTGTAAAGCTTCTTAGGCCACAGCAAGAGGTTTAATTTTATTCTGGGAGCAGTGGGGAGTTATAAATCAGTTTAAAAGGGGGCGGGGGCGATGTGATTGAACTTTTAAAAAGATCACCCTGGCTGCTGCAGGAAGGAAACCAAATCGGAAGCAAGGAAACTAGTTAGAGCTGAGGCAGTGCGGGCAGCAGGCGATGGGGAGCAGATGGCAGGGCGGGGAAGGGAGAGGTAGTAATTGCATTCAGAGCAGGCTGGAGGCCAGGCTCAGGAGGACTCATTGGGAGACTGAGCACAGGATAGGAAAGGAAGGAAGCAAGGAGGACTCTCAGCTGTGGGCAGGGAAAACTGGTGATAGTGGCCCTTTCACTGAGCACACTGGGAAGTTTCAGGATATGTTTTAGTGGGAAGAGGCGGGGCAAAGAATTAGAATTTGTGATGTCTGTCTATTAAGCAAAAGTGTCAAATGGATAAAAGAAACCAACACCACCATAAGTGAGTTCTTTCTAGACTAGAGTCAATGAAATGATTACCAGACCTGTTTTAGTCCCTGGTGGTGAAACTGCCCATTTTATTAGCTCATTCACTGACTCATTCAAGACAAAAATGCAGGAATTATTTAAGGCCCTGGGAATGACTTCAGATATTTTTAGCCCCCTCCTCTCAACTGAGCTTTATTTTACGCACCAGTTAGAGTAGGTAGGCATTAAGATAGTTTCCTAACAATGCACCAAGCCCCAGCCTATGTGGCTCTGTGGCTGAACATTGACCTATGAACCAGGAGGTCATAGTTCAATTTCCGGTCAGGACACATGCCCAGGTTCCAGGCTCCATCTCCAGTGGGGGGCATGCAGGAAGCAGCGGATCAGTGATTCCCTCTCATCATCAATGTTTCTATCTCTCTTTTTCTTTCCTCTCAGAAATCAATAAAAAATATACTTACAACTTAAAAATAAGAATGTACCAAGCTATACTCCTGTGCCCTATTTTAGACCTCTATCACCTTTTCTAAATTGCTATATTCAAGCCCTATGATAAAAAATAAATAAATAAACAAAAACAAACAAACAAAAAAACACCAACAACAGTGGATGCTAAGAATTTCTCCCAGGAGTTTGTATCCCAGCAAATGGGTTCCTGCAGGGAGCCGCCGGCCCCATGAGACACAGGAGACTCTCGGGTGCCCCTCTACTGTTGATCTATGACAAGGCCATTTACAGACCCCCATTCATTGCCTCCTAAATGATCAGCTTAACTTTTTGGCTCCCCACTGATCAACCAGAACAAAATGCTTATTATCTAAACTCCTCCCACAATTCTGCTCCCCCCGACCCCACCCCACCTCATTTTGAGCTAGTATTCAGCCAAGAACAGACTCACGCAGGGAAAAATGTTCTCTGACCTACTACCCAGTCATGCTACACTCTCACCCCACTTCCCTACATTCATCTGGGCTTGCTCATTCCCCTCTATATTATATTACAGACATTTTATTATGATTAAAAAATGGGAAGGAAATAAAATTATAGAAATAGAGAAAAACAGCATTATTTTATAAAAATTCTGAAAATATGAATTATAAAATGTTTTTATTACTGACTTTAGAAAGAGATGAAGTGAGAGGGAGGGAGGAAGGGAGGGAGGGAGGCATGGAGTGAGGGAGGGAAGGAAGAAGGGAGAAAGGAAGAAAGAGAGAGAGAGAGAGAGAGAGAGAGAGAGAGAGAGAGAGAGAGAGAGAGAGAGAAATATTGATGTGCAAAACATCCATCAGTTGCCTTTGGTACATACCATGACCAGGGATTGAATCCATACCTGGTTATGTGCCCTGACTTGTACTTGTACTTAAATCTGTGACCTTTAGGTACATGAGATGAAGCTCAATCAACTGAGCCATTCTGGCCAGGGCAGGATGAAATGTGCTTAAAGGTTTACCACCTAATGAGTCAAACTGGTTTCTTTCTGAAATCATTTGTTTGCCCATCCAATATTTATCCAGCACATACACATTGAGTACCTGAAATGTGCCGGGAATTGTATGATCCAGAGACCAAACAAAGATCTTGCTTGCATGAATCTTAAATTATAACGGGAGAATTAGATACATACATGATATATACACGTGCACAGACACCCTCATAGACAACTCCATAAAATCCCTAACCTAAGGTGATAATAAATCTTTGGAAAGGCATAATGCAGGGAAGAGAGCAGAGAATGGCAGGACAGTGGGGGATGGGCAGTTGTCATTTTACATAGCTAAGCAAAAAGGCGAGATTCAAGACTCCATTGAGGTGCTCTTTGTTTAAAGAGCTGAGGGCAGTAATCACTGCACCTCCCCAAGTCTGTGGGAAAGGCTGGCTGGCAGCGAGGACCCTGAAGAGCTCTGTGCCTACTGTGTTTGAAAGCGCAACAGGAGATAGGGGTGGAGAAGCGGAGGTTTGCTCAGTGAGTAAGCAGCAGCTGAATAATTTAGGGCTCTGCAGGCCAATGTGAGGCCTTTGGCCTTGACCCTGAGTCTGATAGAAAGGATCTGAGCATTTTGAGAATTCTGGATCATTCTAGCTGCCAATTGCAATGCAAGGGGCAGAATTAAGGAGACAGGTTACCAATTTCAAGTTGCTCACTATTCTGCAACCATCATTGATCTGTAAGAGTTGAGAAATGGAAAACTAAAACCTTCTCATTGCTATTTATATGAAGATTGGTGAATGCCCAAGGAAGCTTTTAGTGAGCATGAAGTAGCTGAAAAATAAATTCTCTGGAAGAGGTTTCAGGCTACCCCTTTCATCATTGCCTCATTCTTTCCCTGTGTCAAAGGTCACACCTATTCTTAGCCATGTGTATTCTTTCTTCTACTGTGTTCGCTTTTGGTTAAGGGAGTGTAAGTGTGAAGCTTCAGTGATTCTCTTTTCATCTTTTTAGACTATGAATTAAGCATAGTCCCTACTTTATATCCTACATAAAAAACAATTAATGTACAGTACCACATTATAGAGTTGGACATCAAAAGAGCTGAATTTCCAGTTGATGTACAATTTATGCAAAACTTCCACTTGCATTAATGAAACTTATCTATGAGCTCTGTGAAGAGATCATTTTCAAGAGCTTTTAGAAAATTCATCAGAATATGTGTACAGCTCAATTTTTCTATATGTCTATTGACTTTATTGCTTAATTGGTTTATAAGAGTGCTTGAAATTGACCTGACCACAAAACCCTTAATATTTCAATGTAGAACAAAGTATTTTCAGATATAGCATGTGTAAGACTAATTGCTAAATTCCTCCCTTTCACATAAATGACTTCCTTCTTGTGATTTTTCTTCTCAAAAGAAAAATTCCACTAAGTGCCTGCAGTCCTCATAGTTACTCTAGTTCATACTGTTCCATGTGAACGCCTCCATCTGTGGCCATCTACATAGAACACCTACTAGACACTACAAGAGACTTCAAAGTGACAGAGACCACTGGCCCGGATGAAAAGGTAATCAATTCTTTTAATGCAAACCTGGGTAGAGTAACTGTCATCTTCAAGGTACAGGCTTAGAGATTTTTCCAGAATGGACTGTCACTGGACTGGACCCGAAGAAAAAAATAAGAGTTCAATAAACACAGACCCAATGCACTCATCACTCCCCACCCTAAAGATAACCTACCGCTTGGGTGTTCTGTTTGAAATAATTATGTTTTCTTGTTAAACAACCACAAGAACCTCTGCATTTGCAATTATGAAAACACCCTTGAACAAAGCCACTGTTGTTTTTTTTGTTTTTGTTTTTTTTTAATTTAATGCATGCTTTTGTAGTGCTGATAATATTACAGGTACTATGGTAAGAGTTTTCCATATATCCACTCATTAAGTAATTGTAATAATGGGCTTTATCCATTGATATAAGTTCCATATCATTAGGAGAGGAGACGATTTAGCTTACAGCCCCCCAGACAGAAGCAGAGAGAGAGGAGGAGAGTCTGCCAAGACCTACTTCTCAGGTCCTTGAGAAAGTCATTCCTGGGTCACAGAACTGCCTAGAGGCTGGTTGGGCTTTTACAGGGATTTACATACATTTCAAAGAGATCAAGAGAACCCTTCCATGATGAGTTTTCCAAAATAAATGCTTTAAGAAAATGGAGGGAGGGAAAGTCTCTTCCCTTGTATTCAACAGGGAGCGTTAAGCCTCTTAGTTTTAATTTGTATTTGCCCTCAGCGTGTCCCCATGCACTTGGAGAGCATGGATCAACACTCTCAACTATCAGAAGAAACTCAGGAGCGGACACAAGAGACGGATGCTGCCAGGCTGGCTTTGGAGAAGAAATGGGAGTTAGAGTCAGATTACGTAGACGTTTAAGTTACAGTGGCAGGACTGTTGTTCTAAAAGTTTCCAAGCAAAAGTAATTGCCTCCACTAAGCACCGTGTTCCTGAAAATATGTAATTTTTATGGCCATAGGAATCGCCCTCCGGCTCTGATTACAAGTAAAGGAGTTCAATGAGATTCCAATACCAATCAAAGTCCTTGACTGAGAAGTTCACTATTTTCTAAATTGATTTCAAAGCATAACATACTTACTGGACACTTTGCTACATTATTTGAAGGGGGATATGCCTATGGAACCAGGTTAAAATAAAGAACACTAAGAGTCCCATATCTGGAAATTTTTATTCAACCTAAGTTCCTGATATTTCTCCTACAAACTCCTTGTCAGATGAACTTCCAGATCTTTTACCAGGGCCATCTTATTCCTTTATCACCCACAAATCGTTTCTGTTTTACTGGATCTTCCGTGAATATGTTTGTAATCATGGACAACAAAGCGACTGTCTTGGGAACCATGGAACAGATTCTGACAGGTGGTTTGGATGACAGGCCCCTGACAGCACTGTGTAAACAATTTCAACTGTGCACTGAGTATATAGGTCTCTGGTGGAGAAGCTGATGGATTCACAGGACTGCTAACCCGACATCAAGCAGAACTAGAAAAAATTATGTGGGACTGAAATGCACCAATAAAGGATGATTACTGTTTTTGTTTTGGGCATTGCTTCTTCTATTTTCAGTACATGAGGAAGCCTTTTCCCTTTTCTCTTAAGCTATCTATCATCATAACAATTTAGTAGGTTATCTGTATATATAAAAGCCTAAGCAACCGAACAACTGAACAACTGGTCGACCAGTCACTATGACACACACTGACCATCAGGGGACAGACTCTCAATGCAGGAGCTTCCCTCTTGGGGTCAGTGCACTCACATAGTGGGAGCGCCCCTCAGCTGACCAAGGGTGCCAGATGCAGGGCTCATCGCTGGCTGCTGCAGCCCAGAGACCACACTGGAGCGGCAGTAAGCCTACCAGGTGGTGGCAGGCACAGTGGGGCTGGGATGAGCAGGAGCAGCAGGTGGCACTGGACTGCCAATTTCTGCCCAATCCACTCAGGCTATGCCAGGGAACCACACCGGTGCACAAATCCGTGCACTGGGCCTCTAGAAGTTTTATAAACAAAAATGAAACCTTCCTTTTTCTCCCTACTGGTTCCCTCCAGAATTCAGAAACTATTATGGAGTTTTCTTATCTTCGTGGAAAAATAATTATTTGTGAAACTTCAGTCAGACTTGGACTTAATTGGAAACATCAGTTACATTACCAGTGTGTTCATGGAATGTCACATTTGAGACTACTGCATATGACCAGATAGCTTTAAAGAAGAAAGGTTGACTTCATGGAACCAATGCTTAAAAAACCTTCTTAGAAAAACTGGGTTGACATTGGACTTATAAGAGTCCTACCTTTACCGGTGAATAGTGCAGGCTTCTTTCTAGGTCAGGATATCTTGGGGATATCAGGAAGAGAGGAAGTTTTTTGATTCTGTAAGTAATGCAGAAAAAAACAAAATGATGAGTTTTGGGGGAGACATCCTAGGCTCATGAGGTTTTTAAAAGTCTAATCTGAATTTCTGTCTAAAAAGTTTCCAGCAAAGTAAACTACGTACTTGCTATATCTATGTCATTAAACAGACAAAATCTAATGAGATCACACTTATTTTGTATGCAAGAATGTGTAAAATGGCAGGATGATGAGAGAGAGAAATGTGGATTCCCTGGGGAACCACAGCACACTTGAGTGGATTATTAGATTACAATCCTAGTTATTGTCTCGGAGGTCTCTTTCATCTCCAGGCAAGCTCTACTTTACTTTCTATATTTTATCCACCTTTGAACTGGTCTGGATCTCCCTCCATGTATTCTGTCAGTAACCAGCCTTTCCAATTATAATCCCACCCTCCTGCCTGGCATGCAGAGAACCTGCTCTGCCCTGTCCCAAAACCCCTGCAGGCTGAAGCGGGACGGCTGGAATAACTTCAAACAGTCACCACAGCAGTCTGGGTGTGGGCTGCCTCCATGCCTGTTGCTGCGTGGGGCACTCAGCACGTTCACTGGAAGCCAAGGCCATCAGCACACGGTCACGCTGCCAACTGGGAAACTCACCAGATGGCCACTCCCGTCCTCACACCGCCATCTAATGATGCTTCCAGCCCAACATCTACCCATCTCCCCACTGACAGCCCGCTGGACTCAGGAACTAGGTGTCCGGTTATTAATATTTTTCTTTTCTTTTTACAGAAACTTCCCTCATCCTGTGCCTGACTCTGCACCATTCAGCAAAAGGCCTCTACTACCACATACCAGTAGAAAGTTCAGTGGACCCTTTATCAGTTAGAGAGGATGGGATGAGAAATGGACTTACACCAAACAAACAAACAAAAATGCCTCTCCTTCACTCGAACAAGAGGAGGGGCTGAGGAGACACCCTACGTGCCTCACTGAAGTCAGGCTCCTGCCAGCACCGGTTTGGCTCAGTGGATAGAGCGTCGGCCTGTGGACTGAAAGGTCCCGGGTTCAATTCCAGTCAAGGGCATGTACCTTGGTTTCGGGCACAACCCCAGTAGGGGGTGTGCAAGAGGCAGCTGGTCGATTCTCTCTCATCGACATTTCTAACTCTCTATCCCTCCTCTCTTCCTCTCTGAAAAATCAATAAAATATAAAAAAGAAAAAGAAAAAAAAATGAAGTCAGGCTCCTGTCCTCCCCCTAAGCCTCCCTCTGGACATCCATCTTCATGGGCCCTGCACGGCTCAGATTTAGCAAGAATTCTGCCATCAGCTAGAATCCTGTTAGGTCCATTTCATCAGAAACCTCCCCCCCCCAATCCTCTTCATTTTCCATTCACGGACCCCCACCCTCCTTGGCTATGTCCCCTCTCATCCATGATGTACATGGGATAGTATCTGTGTAGTTCCCCGCTGAGATCTCTTCCTTTTATTGCATTTACCACTTTATGGTTGAGCTCTGGTTTTCTTTTCAGTTATCAGCCATATATACATAAACCACTTTAATAATACAAATGATAATTAAAAAGCCAAATGAGTAATATAAGTAGAAATTAGTTGAACTCAAGTTAATGAATTTCGATCTAGAAAGCTAAGTATGCTTTTATTTAAGACATAGATTGTAACATAAATGAACCGTGGAGATAAAAGTGAAATGATGTATTCACGTGAAAGATAAAAGACGGATCTCGCTGCTTTTGCCATGGACGTAATCCGATTAGTGCTGGTAAGTGGTAAGATTTATTGCATGCACTGCTTTGTTTTAAGTACTTTGCAGGTATTATATCCTTTAATCC
Source organism: Pipistrellus kuhlii (assembly GCF_014108245.1). Lineage (NCBI taxonomy): Eukaryota > Metazoa > Chordata > Mammalia > Chiroptera > Vespertilionidae > Pipistrellus > Pipistrellus kuhlii. The sequence continues at coordinate 6,321,544 of NW_023425523.1, forward strand.
TTACAAGCACCCTATGCGGGACAGACTACTATCAGCCTTCTTTTAGATAGAATTTTAGATATAGATTTAAAAACAAAATGGAAAATAAAACATTACATTTCCTAAACGGAGTATCTCCTCTTTTATTCACTAACTTGGCTATTTTAGAGTTTATAGTTGGTTTTGACACTACATGTAGAAGAACATTAAGGAGATACATAAACATTTTATCACAAAACTGCTTCAGAAATAAAAAACCTACACTCTTCCACCAAGGGCTTGCATTCCCTTAAAAAAGTGAGACGGGGGAGAGAAAATCATATTTAATCAATAATTTTTTGCAAAAAGATAAATCAGTTTCACCGTTGTTGCAAACATCTCTCATGTCGTGAGTACTGGGGAGATAATGCCATTTTTTCCTCAGCGGGTCAAGTTTACTTCCCGATGTGGAAACCAGGGGGAATTATATTAACTCTGCTGCCATTTAAAAGATGATGATGCCGATGTTCAGTTATATTTTACTTTTGAAGCAGTGACTGGAAACTAACAGATTCATATAAAAAGCTGACAGAAGCCCTGCTGGCCTGGCTCAGTGGTTGAGCATCCACCTATGAACCAGGAGGTCAAGATTCTATTCCCAGTCAGTGCACAAGCCAGGGTTGTGGGCTCGATCCCCAGTGTGGGTCATGCAGGAGGCAGCCGATCCATGATTCTCTCTCATAATTGAAGTTTTTCTCTCCTTCTCCCTTCCTTCTGAAATCAGTAAAAATATATATATTTTAAAGTCAATGGGAGTCGTGAGTGCCGTAGATGCCACTGTCCTGTTTCTAGCGTCCTTCACTACCAAACAGCAAATAGAAGCAAAACTGAGTCTTTGCCTGGGAGGAGGTGTGACCCAGCCTTCACCAGTTGATGGGAAGGAGGCATCCATTCAGCTCAGATACTTCTCGCCCCATTGTGGGCTCTGTGGTGTCTGACTCATTATTTCTTCTATTAAGAGCAAAATAAAGGAGGCTGTACTCAGTTCCCATCCTCTCCAATTCCAGCAGCATGCAGAGTATTTGCTCAGTTGTTTATTTGCATGAAATCTCTGGCCTTCATCCGATCTACAAAGAAAATAACAGCAATGCAGTCGGTGTATTCATAAGAGGCTTATTTGGGAAATTATATAATGACAGCTAATTACATTAAAATAGGGAAAACACGTTCTTTTCTATCTTCTTTTTTTAGTGATTTGCAAACAGAATTATAGAGGCGAAAGACCTAATGACTGAGTTAAAAATAACTTTCTATGGAATATTTTATCTATTCATTACATCACTTTCTTTATTTTCTTTTGAGAAGAAACATATCTCTCATAATAACACATTTATAATTTTTTTTTCTTGTCAGACCTGAGCAACATGAGAAAACTTAGGGAATTATAATGCCTGATGTTTAGAACATGAAAAACTATTCTCCATTGCATAATATTCTCCAGAACTTAGACTTACAACTTATTTAAACTCATTGCATTTGTCAAAAAATAGTTTGCCCAAGTTATTAACAGATTGCAATTTTGAGTCACCTGTTAATAATCTCCATCACAGAGAACATTTTCCCATGATTGAGCAACTGTTCTTAATATTCCAATAAAACAGCAACCGTGTAAACTGAAAATCCTTCCAAATAGTCTTTCTTATCATAAAATCTTTTGTTTTAGCCTGTTCACTAGTTATTCATACCTAACAATTATATATGCAATAATAGAATAATGTTTAAATGTTATTCTGGGACCTGACTATACAACTCAGCAAGATTTTTGTGTTAAAAAAAATCAAGCCACATTGATTTATTGTAAAAAAAAATCTTCTATCACTAAGAAAAATTAATATCTGCATTGATCTATCTTTAATGTTTTCCCAAACAAAACAAAAAATTGCCAGAAATTACACACATTTTGTGAGCCAGTCTGTACACAGGATAAATCATATGTCTTTTATAGCTGTTGTTTTCTGTATCCTTTTAGGATTGTACCAAGCTTTTTTATAGGTATCTAAAATATGTAGAATTCTTCTCTAAATGTGTGATTAGTTCCTTTCTAGCCAAAGGAGATCCCCCACCCCATCAGAGTCAATCATTTGTCTCTCCTGGAATTCTGCCAGAAAGATGCTTATTTTTATTTATGAAAACTGTGCCAGCGGATCTGCGAGAGTGCCATTTTTGTTACACTCACAGAGCGCATTGTTTTCCAATTTAAAACCGAGCTTATCGCTGGAAATAGCAAAACAAATTAAAGGGATCTCATTATGCGTTTGTAAATGCTGTGACTTCAATAGCAGGGCGAAGGAAAGGAGTGGCAATCTTTTATTTTCAGATCACACTACGAGTGGACAGCATGTGATTATTAAATACAATGGATCCATATTGGGAATATAGCATTCTAAAAGTTTCTCAATGAGCACACCAGAGTTTATCATGAAAAATGCTGAGAACTGAGAGATGATCCTATAGGTTTTAGTTTTAGCTTTTAAGTACGGTGTGACAGTTATTGGCTTATTGTCTCTCAGCTCTAAATTCACCCTTTTTGCCTGTTCTGGGAAAATGACTGATGCCCAGTGTCGTTTTCCATCATCCACAGCTTTCTCCTGACGCCCCGTGGCATGGTCTGTAGCAAAGTGCCCAGCGGCTCTCCCAGCACCCTGAGAGCAGATTCCCGGGAGGTTTACAACAGGACTTCTCTGCCCACAGGAGCCACACCCCTGCCCTCCTGACAAGATCCTGATCTAAGGCCCGCGTGTGTGCGTGTGTGTGTGTGTGTGTGTGTGTACCTGTATGTGTGTGTATGTGAGAGTATATGTGTGTGTGGGTAAGTGTATGTGTGCATGTGTGAGTCTGTGTATGTGTGTGTGAGTGTGTGTGTGTGTGTGTACGTGTATGTGTATGCATGTGAGTGTGTATGTGTGTGTGCGTGTGTGTATGCGAGTTTGTGTACATGTATATGTACGTGTGTGTGCATGTGTGTCTGTGTCTGTACCTGTGTGTGTATGTGTGAGTATATGTGTGTGCGTGTAAGTGTATGTGTGCATGTGTGAGTCTGTGTATGTGTGTGTGAGTGTGTGTGTGAGTGTGTACGTGTATGTGTATGCATGTGAGTGTGTGTGTATGTGTGTGTGCATGTGTGTATGCGAGTTTGTGTACATGTATATGTACGTGTGTGTGTGAGTGTGTGTATTGTGTATGTGAGTGTGTGTGTGCGAGTGTGTGTACATGTATATGTACGTGTGTGTGTGCATGTGTGTGTCTCTGTGAGTGTATGTGTGTGTGAGTGTGTTCGAGTGTGTGTACATGTATATGTACGTGTGTGTGTGTGTGTGTGAGTGTGTGTGTGTGTGTGTGTGTGTGTGTGTGTGTGTGTGTGTGTGTGTGTTGGGAGGCAGGCACCGCTTCTTGGTGCTCTTTAGCTCTGAGGGCGGTGTCTGTTCTGCCCCCTGTTATTCCTGAGTCTGGCACTTCCCATAATTCCAGAGTAACGTGTGCTGTGCGCTGGACCTGACTGTCCCTCCGCGACTTCTCTTTGTATGCACCTAAGAGAACATACAGATCAGTTTCTACCTTCATGCTTTTGAAAACAAACAAACAAACAAACAAACAAACAAAAAACCCACCTCTATTTGTTTATTTGTTAACCTGTTAACTTAAATTTAATGTAGTTTTTGGGTTCTCTGGGAAGTTTGACCAGAGTGATGTTCCTTTGGCTGAGGACTTGAACTTGCTTTGTAGCTCTGTGGAGTTAGGGTTATCATCATAACAACAATTTGCATTTATTGGCACTTTACAATGTACATGATGCTTGCTAAGGGCTGGACAGTGACAGAAATAACAGACACACCCAATGTGTTGTGAAACAATGTTTTGTGTGTTGTTGTTGTTTTTTAAACAAAAACATCTTTAAGGTAACCATAATTTTCAGATAAATTTAAATATTGTATTTATATCAAAATTTATGTCAACTACTGAGTTGGTATGTGGACTATACATTAATTAGGAGAAGCTCAGGAATATAAAAAAAAATTTTTTTTAAGTTGAAGATACAGGAAGTTTATATTGGAGCGATCCTTCACTCACCAATATGCATTAGGTGGATTGAAATATGCTTTGAAATAAAATCAGTCCTTATTCAAAAAATATGTTTAAAGATGCAGTGTGAAACACCCTACATATTTATTTAGTCCTTAACATGGTGCAAATATTATTGAGGCACCGTTTCTCAACACAGTCCCTTACTGCTTATCATACTCCATCTTGTATGTCGGAGCTCCCCTGATTAGAGTAGACCATAAAAACATGTATGAGTGTATGCTTCCAATCATGTTCCAACAGTTATAAGCTGATAACACATGGTTGTGTGCCTGCCATATTTGGGTGGAAACCAGAATGTGAATTTAAGCTTTTACTATTATTATTATTTTAATTCTTACCTGAGGATAGGTTTATTGATCTTAGAGAAAGGAAGAGAGGGGGGAGGAAAAGAGGGAGAGAAGGAGGGAGGAAGGGAAAGGGAGAAGGAGAGATGGAGAGGGAGAGAAACATTAATCAATCAGTTGCTTCTGGTATGCACCCCAATAGGGGATTAAAACTGAATCCTAGTTATATGCACTGACCTGGAATCGAACCTGCAAACTTGGTGTATGGGGCAAGGCTCCAACCAATTGCACCCCCTGATCAGGGCTATGGAACCAATAGTAACAGGTTTTGTTAAACCTCACAGTCTGTGGTTTAATGATATTTCCTTCCCTACCAGTGATTTCTACAGTGAATACACAGAGGTGAAATCATTTCTTTTCAATGAGACAGACTGACTTTACAGGTTAATGTGCTTTCGTTCTGAAGATAAACTCTATCATTTCAGTCAATTAACTTTTGGTCCTTTGTTCAACGTCTAGAAATGATAAGAAGCCCCTCTGTTACTGGGTCCGATCTGCGGATTCCTCTGGTGTGGCTACTCCTGTGGTGAGGATTTGAGTTGCGTGGCACTTTACCTGTCTGGAGAGGCGGGCTGGTGTCTAGCGGCAGTGGAATTTTCTGTAATGGGCTTTATCTGGTGGTCAGGACCTTTGGAAAGAACTGGAACAAAGGTCTCGGTGTCCATCTGATACAAATAGCTGAGCTGAAAGGAAAGGGAATTGTGATTAATGCTCTTCCACAGCTGCCGCCAGCCCGCACTTTCCCTGGACATGCACAAGCCGGAGACAGAGTCTGAGTCTGAAAGTTTCCTGGGAATTTGGCAGACCCTCGTTCAGACATTCCACCGTTCACACCCATTTTACCTGATTCCTAACTGGCTTACTGACACTAACATTCACTCTAAATCACACAGACATGCTAGTTATTTGAAATTACTATTATACTATGCATCAGGAAGATCAGATTTGAGAGGTTATATTGGGGTCTGGATACCTGTACTTAGACTTTTCTCCTCTGGGCTTCCCAAAGTGACCTACTCTGTCATGGTGGTCAATGAGAAAGAGAGAGAGAGAGAGAGAGAGAGAGAGAGAGAGAGAGAGAGAGAGAGAGAGAGAGAGAAAGAAACATCAAAGTAAGAACAAAACATCAACTAGCTGCCTCCTACATATGCCCTACTGGGGGTTAAGCCTGCAACCCATGTGCCCCAATCAGGAATTGAACCACCAGCAACCTTTGGGTGCATGGGACGACGCCCAACCAACTGAGCAATGCTGGCCAGGTCTGCGATTTTTTACTGGTGCTCTCAGAACACACTGAACTTCAACATTATTTCTCAACTTGACTCATCATTTGTCATTTGTGTACACACCCTCTGATTCTTAGGATGTAGCAAAGGCTACATACACTAGTCAGTAATCCCAAGTCTTGACCCATCATTTGTCATTTGTGTACACACCCTCTGATTCTTAGGATGTAGCAAAAGCTACATATACTAGTCAGTAATCCCGAGTCTATTATTGATGATCCTAGTGAGGAAAATAGACCAACATATTAAAATGACTAAGCAAAAGAATACATGGTATGTAAGGCTCTTTGTCTCCCACTTAAACTTGAAACTGATATCTATGTCTCCTCCACAGTAACGATATTACACGATGACAGCTGTTAGTGAAGCTGGGAGAACTTGTTTCAAACATGCGCATCTCTGGTGTTGACCAAAGAGGAGAAGCTGCACAGCCCTCCAACAACAATATCAAACCTGTATCCTTGGTAAAGACTCGGTCCCTGTGAGTTGAAAGTCAACCCATACACTTTACAAGTAACCCAGAGAGCCGTGGCTCCTCAGCATAATGTAAGCACCAAGCTAAAATAACCGAACAAACACATTAGACTACAATGTGCACAGCAGAACTATCAGCTATTGTACGCACTGAAGTAAAATGGTCCAATTTATAGCCGTGTTGCTCTTTATTTATCTCTCAGTCATAATGACGAAGCTGGAAGAGAATTCGAGTACAATTGGCTGTAATTGTTTTAGAATGTAATTATGGAGAAATGCATGACAAAGAACATCGCGGAACTGAAGTACTACCTGGAGAAAGGGTTGGGGATAAGTGGCGCTTTCTCTAAAGAAGGGAGGGGTTAAACGCTGCTTGCGTGCTGATAGAAATAATTCAGTAGGAAGATGAATCTTAATGGGGAAAATGAGAGAAGCAGGGAATTGCTCTTGGGGTGCCCTTGAGAAGGAAAGAGGGGGATGGGATTTGTGCCAAAGTTGGAGAGAGAGAGAGGCATCCTTTCTAAGAAAAGGACAAGCAGGGTGCCTGCTCAAAGATGCAAATGCAGCGGTGTCATTTGGAGAGAGATCTGGTGGAAAGCCTCTTCTGATTACTTCTATTTTCTCACTGAAATCAGATGGCACCTTTATCACTTGTGAGTGAAGAGAGGGGAGCGGGTATTAAGAGTTTAATAAGAGAAAAGTTTGCATAAGAGTGGAGGTGTTTGGTAAATGTCATAGAATTGATGGATGTCTATTTGCTGTTGGTGATTATAAACATAAAGAGAGAATAGTCATCATGGTTGTGTATTTTTTCCTCAATTGTGTTTTGCTTAGCAGTCCCAGAGAAGTTGTGGAGTAGGTAGAAAGTTAGGATTTAACTAGATCAGTGATTTGCCAGAGGGGGGAGGGGGAGAAATAAACATATGTATGTGAAGAACTAACTGTAACAATTCTCCTAGGCTGGATATGGAGATCCATGAGGATATGAAGGGACTATAGGACTCTGGAAAGCTAACATAGTCAACCAAGGAAAACTTCAAATGGGTAGGAAGAGGAGTGGGGAAGGGAGCAGACCAGAGAGCTTTCAATGGATTCCTTCAAGGTTAAATATATTGTTGAAGGGGTGCTTTCTTTGTAAGGGAGAATCCTAGGTTACAATATGGGAGGGAAGATAGACAGCAAGACTTGGAGAGAGAGGGGTCAATTTCTAAGAGGTCAGGTTATTTAAGTTGTTTATACTGAGTACCTCAAGGGTTATCATGAAATTAATATTAAATATAGATTAAAGATAAGATCTTCAAGCCTTGTGGCTTTTAGAGAGAAGGGAAGGACAAGTATCTGGAGGAACACAGAGGTCATGTACTACTACTACATGAGGACCAATGTCAAGGGAACTTGTATGGCTGAAGGATAGCTTGTTTGGTGGAAATCCAGGTTTCAGTTAAACAAATTGGGAAATTCCAGAGAGGAGAATGAGGGCATAGGAGATGGTACATCAATGGCAGACTGTGAGATCCAGAGGGCAAGGTGGAAAAATTGGGGGAGCTAGAATGAAGTGAGAATTGGAGAAAGCTCAGCATAGGCACAGGTCCAGAGATGGTCATCTATTAGGGCACATGTGTCAAACACAAGGCCCGCGGGCCAAATCCGTCTTGCCAGGCCTTGCAATGTGGCCCGCACCGCGCTGTCATCACTGCACTCCGCTGCGTTTCCATCACAATGACAGTTTATGACTGTTCAGTAAACCATTCGGCCCGCGATTTAGGCTGGATTTTAGATTTTGGCCCCTTCTCTGATTGAGTTCGACACCCCTATATTAGGGGATCTTGAGGGAAGTTGGCCCGATAGTGTTTAGGGAGAATGGGTTGGTGTCCATGTAAATCTGTGAGAATAGACTTAGGTCCTGATACATGGAGCTCAGTGGCTCCTCTTTGCCCACATTCCATGAAATAAAATGTTTTGTTCCTGACTAAACATGTACTCTAGTTTGGGATATAGATTATACTTATAAAAAGCATACAAATATCACCCACATATTAAAATGGTATGAGAAGGTGAATATAGGCCCCAACTCAATATAATGCCAATACTATGGTTACACAAAGAAGGAATTCTTTAAGTCCATGGAAGTCTCTATCTGTAACCCCATTGAATCCAAGCTAACACCATCCTTTTCTGAGGCTACTCCAATTTTCTAAATGGTCCAATGGTACCAACTCTTGGCCTGCTTTCAATTTTTCATCCTTACTACGGCTAGAGAAATCTTGCTGAAAAACACTTACAATCATATAATATTTCCCACTTAGAATATTTTCATGGCTTCCCATTTACTTTTAAGGCCAAAAATTTTTTTATTTATTTAAAATGGCTTAAAAACTGGCTTTGAGAGTTTTCATTTATTAGCTTCTTAAGCCTTTTCTTTCCTTCTACTTCATTTCTTCATAACTACAAAATTCTGCAGTTGTAATTAGGTCTACAATCCTTACTTCCCATCTTCAAATTAATATCTTAATAACTACACCCAATTCCAGTCGTTATTTCTAAAGAGAAAACGTTCTTGCCCTCCTTTAGTCCACCAACCCCTTAACTGATGCTCACCTGCTACCCTATCTCCATTCCTGGCACTAGCTGCCTTTGCAATGTTACCTTTCCCTGAACAGCTATTTGATTAATATCAGCATTTCTCTCTAGACTCTGACTCTTGGATGACTGTTCTAAGTTACACATCCCTTTTTGTCATTATGTAAGCAAGTCCCAAGCATACATTTGGCTTATAGTTACAAAACCAAGTAATGGATTGATTAATCTGTATTTCTTTAAAGATCCCTGAAAAATAATCATAAAACCTTAGGGGGTAGATAAAAAGCAGATAGAACTGGGGTATATTTGCAGGATAACCATTGAACAGAAGAAAGGAAACATAAGATCTATAGTAGAGCAAAGGAAGAGAGATATTAGAGAAGGTGATTTTAGGAACACAAAGGTAGGATTCTGTATTAGAACCACGGTGAAGAAGAGACAGATACTAAATAGGAAGAATTGATTCTGTTGTGCTTTTTTTCACACAAGCACTGCCACACCCTCCCACTCCTCCACCGCCATAACTTTGCCTTCTTCACATGTCCCATTTCCGATGTGTGCTGAATATTGAAGAAAACAGCTGGCTTAGACTGGTCTTAAAGGTCGCCTGCTTACTGACCAGGAAATGCATGTTGTGTGCCAACGATTTAAACCCGTTCCACTTTAAATGCAGCGCTGGCTATGGCCCTGAAGGATACTGTGCACAGTGCAACCTTCAGGGGCATGAGCGCTGAGGAGAGAGGTCACCCGATTTCCATTCTCCATTCCTTTGGTTGTGTGGATTTCAATTCTTTTCTTTTTATTTTGCTTTTTCCTAAGAGTCCCTAGTACATTCACTTCAGAGTTTTGTGTTTTGTTTTGTTTTTTTCCCTAGTGTTTTAAAATATACCTAAGAAATAGAGCTCTTTGAGATCATCTTAAACTATTACAGGTAAAGACATACTCAGAAAAGACTGTGTTCTTGCTTCTAATTCTCAGATTAAATTCATCCTCTGCATAATCCCTTATTGGTTATGAAGACAAGCTTCTATAATCTTGTGACAAAGAGAGAGATCAGGAACCCAGACAACATTAATTTGCAGATAGTAGTTTGCAGGTCTCTGGAAAATCTTTCTTGGAAATATACAAGCATTCTGGTAAAGGGTGATTAACTTTGAGCCCATGTTTAATTTTATGACTGCAGGATAATTTCTATTTATTCAAAAGCATGAGTTGCACTAAGATATCACATGGTCATTAACTTTTGTACATCTTCTACCTTGCCTTATGAAACACATTATTCTCATTCTTTGATATAGTTGCACGTAGGTTTACAATAAGCTTATGAGTTCTCTTTATTTCGAAATAATGCATGCTTTTCTCTGTTTCTAAAGGGAACTTTAGACAGACTTGGTTTGCTGTATATATTAATATGCAAAATTAAGAAATATAGACTTAAGGCAAAAGCCATAACCGCCTCTTGTAGATTTAACGGAGCCTGAATTATGTGGTATCAGAATTGATGGCAATTAAGATTGAGAGGGCACTACCCAAACCACCTCACACAGAGTATGAGCTGAGAAATATAGCCTCCAGCCATTAAGATACCCTTGCAGGGGTTAGGGGGCCAGGTGTCTGCATCTGCACTCACATCCCATAATCCTCCACTTCCCATTAGCACCGGCAGTCTTTACGTGGGCCAGTTCTCTGTGTGTCTAACCTGTGGCTTGAAAGGAGCTCAAACTTGCTGGTCAGATGTGAACTATAGAGGGCCGGACCGTCTAGGGATTCTGGTCAAATATTCTTACACTTACAATCTTGGTAGTTTATCCAAGGCCCAGGCACATTTATTTTAGTTACATATTTTTTTCTTTATTAGACTGAGCGTGCTTCTCCATTTCCTATTCCCCACAATCTCATGAGGCTGTGCGTATCTGGCTTGGAGCCTAGCATATGTATATACAAAATATCTACTTCACTGTGCTGTTTGGAAAAGTACTGAGAGTGTTCAGATCCCTGGCGGTGCAATGGAATCAGGGATGTCCTGGTCCCATACCAGCCTGAGAGAAATGACTGGGAATACCACTTTTTAAAAAAATATTTTTAATTGATTTTTAGAGAGAGAAGGGAGAGGGAGAGAGGGAGACAAAGATCTATATGAGAATGTAACATCCATCAACTGCCTCCTACACGGTCCCCACTGGGGCTGAAGCACAGCACCTGAACACAGGCCCTAACAGGAACTGAACCAGCATCCTGTTGGTACAGTGATGACACCCAACTAACTGAGTCACACTGCTCAGGGCCCTGTGTGCACCTCTTTATAACACTGCTTTATAATGTGCACCTCCATATACTCTCCTACTTAATAGGATATGTGTGTACCTTATTAATATTTTAATTTGCACTTCCTTACCACTAGTAAGACTGACCATCATTTTCAAAAGAAATATATTCATTACTGTTTGTCATTACATGCTTCTTAAGCTCCGGTTATGGGCAATTATTTCAATATTTCTCCAATCATAATCCTTTGAAATATTAGGGTGAATAGTCATAGCTGTAGGTAAAATAGTCATCATTAAAGTGTACTAAATATATCTGCATAGTAAAAGTCATTTAACTAATGGCATTAAATTGAATTCAGCTAATGTATCTGCATGTTTTCTTGACAATTAATTTCTTCATACATGCTATCAAATTCATTAAAAATTAGCAGGTGGAGCGGATTAGCCATGATCATAGAAACACATTCCCAAGAATGCTATGCATCATCAATGATGGGAATGGGAAGTTTAATTGCTATCATCAGAATAACTGATAAGCTTGTTTGATGTAGCGTTGCCATATAAAATAGCAGAAGACATGATTTCCCAATGTTCATTGGCATATGAGTAGAAAAAAGTATATTGACACCAGTGGGCATTAAAATGCATTATTTGTTTTCACAAGTGGGTGACTGGTTCTTAATCCCACCTGATTAGGAAAAAGGTGATGTCACTATAAAACAGGTTCCTGTACAATGTGTCATGACCGGGAAGTAGAGCTCAAAAAGCCACTGACTTTGAAGAACAGAACACACACACCACGGGCTATGAAGCCATTCGGGAGCTGGCCTCACCTCTTCTCCCTCCCCCGGCACTGCTCACCTTTCACTCCAAGCTGCAGCGCTAACCATCTCAGTGCCATTCTCCGCATGTACCACCGAGATAACACAATGTAAGTGACCTCTCGGTTTACTTTGAAGCACTCCTCATTTTGAGAACACTTAATGGAGTCACCACAAAGGCCATTTCTATGCCTATAAAATATTTATCGTGCTGCCAAATGTCTCTAATCATTTACTACAACCTTTTCTACTAAATCACAATGCGACCTCAGAATGTGTTTCAATAAATCCATTCATTTGTCTAGTTATCCATGCATCATATTAGCTAATAAAACTTTAATAGGAACCAGGATACAGTACTAAAAAAAAAAGCCTTTAATTTCAGAAGATTTACATTCTAAATGGGGTGCTGCAGAGTCATAGACACGAAATAAGTAAATAAGACTCTTGCATCCGTGAGCAATGGAGCTGAGTGGAGAAAAATCAGGGTAAGGAGATGGCGTGTGGTAAGTAGAGTATATTTTATTTTATTTTTAAAATATGTATTTTTATTGATTTCAGAGAAGAAAGAAGAGGGAGAAAGAGATGGAAATATCAATGATGAGAGAGAAACATTGATTAGCTGCCTCCTTCACGCTCTCACACTGAGGATTGAGCCTGCAACCCAGGCATGTGCCCTGATTGAGAATCAAACCGTGACCTACAGGTTATGACATCATTGTTTATAGCAACCACTGAGTCACACCATCCAGGAAGTAGAGTCTATTTCAGATAGGGAAGCAACTGAAGGGGTCTTTGCTATCTGCTTTTTAGTAGAGTGTAGAAACGAGTGGAATCCTGACATCAGGGAGGAGCAGTGCAGGCGGGCAGAACCACACTAGAGCTCTAAGATGAGTCTGGCTCGCATGGTGGAGGAGAATAGAGGTGGCCAGTGTGGCCAGAAGAGGAGGCTGCTCAGATGAAGCAGGTGCTGGGGAGATGAGGTGAGATGTGATGGGCTGTTGGAAAGAGATGTCAGCATCTTAGACAGGTTTGAAAGCAAAGTGAGCACACAATCTCCCTCTAGGAGCAATGTCAGTCGGGGGAGTAGGAATAAAAAGAAAACAAACAAACAAACAAACAAAGGCTGGTTGGAGAAACCTTAGAAATAATTTCAATTTCTCCATTTTAGCAGAAAGAGAGACTGAGATTTACAATAAAAAGATTCATTTAAAAGAGCATAGGCTCTGCTTAGGTATTTAAAGTTCATTTTGTCATGGATTCATTAAGTTATGATAAACATCTAGAGATGATAATTGTTATTTCTTAAGAAAATCAACAGGGATGGAGCTTTAAGAACATCTCACAAGGGAAAGAGATGTGTTTCTCAGCTGGTTAATTTGTGGAGGGCCAGCTCAAGTTAGTAGGTCCAGGTGAGTTAAGGAATTGGGGTAATACCTAAGGATATTCTGAATGTATTTTTCAACTTGGCAAATTATTGAAAATTATGAGGAGAGACATCATTTCCCTTCTTAATAATAAAAAATATTAGCTTTGACTTTGCCCCATATTGCTTGTGGGCATGTGTTTAATTTAGTTGAATTGAACTGAAACCATTACGGAATATAAAGTAACCAAAAATGTTTCCATAAAGAAAAAAAAAATTGTTAACAGTTAAAGGGAAAGGTAGCTATACCGTATCTTTTAATAAATATTTAATAATTAGGAATCCTGGCAAAAAAAATGTGTTCTATTCCTCACTGTTAATTTATTATTTATTTGTACACACACATGGGACTTGTGGTGTGAATTCTGTGTCCACGCCGCTGGGCCACAGGGCCAGGTGTTTGAGGGGCCAGTGCTCTGGCTGTCTCTGTGAAGGCATTTTTCTAGTTTTGGATGAGAATAACATTGACTTGAATGATGCAGATTGCTCTTCATAATGTGATGGGTGATCTTCTCCAATCAGGAAGACCTTAAGAGGACCAAGACTGACCTCTGCTCAGCAAGAATGAATTCTGCCAGAAGAATGTCTTTGGATTCCAACTGCCTCTCCCCATCACATTTCCAGTTCCTTAAAGGAAATCTCTCATTCTTTCTCTTATTCTCTGTCTCTATCATCTCTACTTCTTTATACCTATATACACACATATACACATATATACAGACACACATATCTGTTTAGATAAATAGATATAATGATATATAGATGATATAGATATAGATAAGTTATAGTGATAGACACAGACATAGACCCAGATATTGACATAGATAGACAGTAAATCCTGATGCTTCAGTTTCTGTGGAGAACCTGACACATGGTGGTCACGTGTCTTTTTGTGCTCCTATATTGATTTTTATGAAGCTGTGCAAATACACCTTGAATTAAAGCATTATATAAACATATAAAATGAAAGACAGTCAAGGAAAGAATAAAAATAAAAATAAAAGTCATGCCTTACTCTAATCCATGAGTGAGAATGTGTTGTGTAAGAATTACAATTAAAAACCAACCAAGCAGGTCCCACATAGGTTTCTTTTTAATAAAAATGTCCCATTGTTTTGAAAGGGGTGGCACCATCTAATACATGCCACTATTCTCATTATCTCGGAAGATTTACAAATTAAAACTAGTAAGAAGCAGGGACGCATGTAATAAAGGATGCCTTGCTTGCATAAGGAAGTGATGAGGAGGGATCTGTACACAAGCTTGTTTGTGAGGCAGGTAAGAGGGGTTAAATTTGCCTCATGTACATACAGCAACGATTAAATGAATCGTCTTTTTTGCCCCTTTAAGCCTCTCACCTCTTCAACAGGGAACACGCTTGGAGCCTAAGCTGAGAATGGGAGACAGATTGCCGTCATTCCGGCTGTAGTTTCACTCAATCTTTTCTAATCAGAGCCCTGGGCATGGGTCTCCCACAAACCACACCCTGGACAGTGCTGCTCTGACAGACAAATAAGCAGGAAGGCAGACTGCGTGTTCAGGAGGCAGGCTGCGCGGACAGGACATCCAATGTGATGAAGGCTGTGAAGAGGTGATCACGCGCCCTGTTCTTTGTGGCAGACAGATTTCCAGGCCTTCGAGGCCAGAAGGGAGGTTGCAAGTTAAGTGGCAGACAGTTACTACGGGTAGGAAAGGAGCCTTCACTGCGGCTCTCCACAGAGGGTGTGGGTAACACGTGTAGCTCTGATCTGAGGCTCTAAAGAGCACCGCCGGAGAGGAAATCACCCTCAGCAGGCAGGAAGTCCTATGGAGAAAGTGCTCTGAAATCTGGGCAGGAGCAGCCAGCCAGCCAGCCAGCACCCAGAGGCATCCTCCAGAAATCTAAATCAGCCCCGACCATGGGTGTAGCATGAGAGGGCCTCTGGAAACAGGGTATGACATCATTGTTTTCAACATGGATGACAGTTGTACAAAGACAGCTTGGGTTGTGCTTAAATTATTCTCAAAATTTAAACTTTCCTTTTAATTCTCTCTACAGAGTTATCCTAATAATAAAAGCCCAGCAACCGAATGGTGGAACAACAAGAATGACCGGTCAGTATGATGTGTACTGAACAATAAACACAGGAGCTGCCCCCTGATGGTCAGTGTGGGAGTTCCACTCGGCTAACTGGATTGAACAGCACTCCCACACAGCAGACTGATCCCCACAGAACAGGGTCACCCCTTAAGCCCCCCAGTGCACGAATCCTGTGCACCGGGCATCTAGTTGCATTTCAGAAATGTTGAGCTTCTGTGAAGTTCGTAACCTGTGCTGGCCTCTCCCCTGACTGTAGGTGCTGGGGATGCAAACGTTACCACATCTGGCTACAGTAAAACATGCGTGAGACAGTTGACTGTCAGGACACTAATTTGAAGTGTGTCTGGACCCTGTTTGCCCACATGAATTAATTCAGAGAAGAGATTCACTACCTGCTCTTTCTTAGCCATTAGCTTGTTACAGGTCAATGAGCGAGGTAAATGATACTGTTTTTGCATGTTTGAGTTATTTCCCTGGGAGTCAATAGAAAATACAGAATTCAAAGGAGCAGGTCATTTTCATTATCTTGGTGAAAAATGGAGAATTTACCAAGGGCACTCGTCAGATACTGATGATAGTTGCTGTCCTTTGTGGGCATTCATTTATGAAGCAATTCTGTGGATACTTTGTTTTCATTCATCCTTTATAAGAAGTTGGAAGAAGTGACCACTGGAAAGATTTAGATTCTGCCTTATGATGTCTGGTTTGTGATGGAAATAGAGATTTCTATACATACTTGGTTAACTTAATATAATGGCATGCTTTCTTCTACAAACTAGATTTGCAACAAATTGTCCATTATCTTTACCATCCATTATTTTATTTTTGTATTTTTTACAGAGAATGGAAGGGAGAGGGAAAGAGAAACATTTATGTGAGAGGGAAACACTGATCGGTCAACTCTGGCACTCCCTGTACTGGGGATTCAGCCCTTAACCCAGACATGTGCCCTCATCTGGACTCGAACTGGCAGCCTTTGTTGCACAGGATGATGCCCAACCACCTGAGCCACACTGGCCCGGATTACCACCCATTCTTATTAATGAATAAATGATATATTTTGTTTTTTGCCTTGTATTTCTTCTGTTAAGCAAGTGAACATAGCAAGATGGTTCAGTGTAAGGCAAAATGACAAGAGGGTTCAGTGTAAAGCGAACGTGACTTCTAATCTCAGCTTCATAACATCAGATTATATTTGTGAAAGACAATTTACGCAAGTGTTGAGAAAAATAATACCTTTTTATTCCGCTCATTTCATTGGCCCTGCCTCACTCAGATTTCCATCACCTTCCACTTACATTACCACAGCAGCCTCTGAGGGGAATGTTTTCCTCTGCTCTTCGCCTACCTCAAGTTCATGCACACTATTGCCAGCATGGCCTTACCAAGTGCAGAACAATTGTCCCCCTGATTAAAATACTTCTGTTTTCTCCATCGCCCTCAAGAGGAGGTCAAGATTACTTTGATAACCATGCCGTCCCTCTGTGAGTTGACAGCTTCCTGTCCCCTTGGCCTCATCTGTTTCCACTTGTCATCCTGAACTCTCTGTCTTCGCCATATGGAACAAGTGGTATCTCCTGGAACACATTCTTGCTCCCCCTCGCTGAATGTCTCTGCACATAATACTTAACCTACCCGTTAGACTGCTCCTTTAGTGGTAAAACTCAGCGCATCCTTCAAAACTCAGTTATAAAAAAAGCAAAAAACAAAACACACACACACACACACACACACACACACACACACACACACAAAACCTTACTATCTTTCCCCTAACCTCAACATCAATGCATTTTTACTTGTTTAAAGCATTTCACGTTGTGCTGAAATGTGTATTTCTGTCTCAATATTGTTTGCGATCTGTCTCACAATTATCCAATATTTTAACTTATATTATTCAGAATCCCTGACTCTAGCCCTCTGAACACAGTAGATCCTTCATGAATGTTCCCAGGGAGGGCTACATTCATTCAATTGGATGCTTTCTTGAACTCTAGTGGAATCTGTGGAGTCTGAGACAGAACCCAGTAAAAAAAGCATCTTATCCTGGACGGTGCAAATGAACGATAAGGGCTAACAGAGTGTAGACTGTGGGCAGAGGGTTGGTAGATGGTACGTGAAGAAGAAATTACACTTACCCAACCCTCACTACATGCTACAAAACCAAAGCGCACAAGCAATTCAAACACACAATCACAACCATGATCAATGCAGGAGTACAACTACAGCTATAAACTTCTTCCCAAAACCCCTCACTATTACATTTGCTTCTTCATTTGACCTTGAACTGGTCTTTATTTCCCCCTTTAGGCTGGATCTATCTAGAATTGTGTGCTGCCATTTTTAACTTGGTATGATGTGTAAAATATATTCACTATACATCATATATCTTTCACATAACATCGTATTTGTGAAAGACAATTTATGCAGGTGTTGAGAAAAATAATATAAGACTAAAAAATTAAAAGTAGGACCTTGGTCTTTGCAAAAACAGAATGGTGAGATGGGAGAAGGGAGCACCAGCCAGCAGTCCCCCAGCACCTACATTAACATTATTGCCACTTTGTGCACACAAAGTGAATCAATGACACCTTTTGAGACTAGTCTTGAGGTCAGGGGAGTGAAATCACTGCGCCCACAGGTGTGATATACAAGACACAATATCCTCAAATAGGGGAGGGAGGGGTGGATCTGTAGTTATAAAGTTATTAAAACTACTTAATTGTGGTGCTCATGAGGTAAGTCACATGATATGTGCAAGAAATACCTCAACTTTGTCTCTGGTTTATAGTGTGTAAGTAGGGAGGAAAATATAAGTTCCTCTGAGCATTAGTTGAGATTTTAGTGTACCACTAAGCTGAAGTTCTGATTATTACAGAGACCAATTTCTTCATAGTAATTACTCTTGCAATGTTGGACAATAATGTTATGTAAATTTTTTGCTATCTTAAAAACTACAACATCAACATCCTTTACCTAAAGTTTGAGGCTGAATTACTAATTACTTTTCTCATGAATAATTTCTAGTAAAACAACTAAATGAAAAATACAAATGATGTTATGGCTTTTAGTAAGTATAAACAAATTACCATTAAGAAGTTCTCTGTTTTTGTTTGTTTGTATGTTTTGTTTTTCACAGTTTATAATATGCATTGTCTCTCCCACTGTAACTTCATCAATAGAATCATTTCATAATTTAATAGGAAAATACCACCCTACTGCTCAAATCCTTCATTTCATTTGAGAGAATATCTTTGTATTGGAAACATATCTTTTTAGATTTGTTTTCCTTCCAATAAATATTCTCATTTCTGAGAAGTTAAAAGTACTTGCAGATTTTCCATTAGAAGCATATGTCTACACAAGCAAAATTTGCTGAAACATAAAACCTAATTTTAGATTTAGTGTATATTTAGAAAAAGTTTCCATTTATGTGAGTACACAAATTTTCGTGTCTACCAGAAGAGTATAAAGAAAAACTACAATAGAGACTACTTCTGGACATGTTATTATTTTTGTACTATTTGTCTTTCCAATATGTGCATGAGTGTCTAATTTTTATAACTAATAAAAACTACTATTTTTATGTCATTATTTATACCACTAGACAAATAACTATGTGTAATTGAAGTGCACACTTTGATGAGTTTGACAAATATATACACCCATGAAGCTACAACATCCAGGACTTATCAATAAAAGCTGTTCTCTGGTCTTTGGTTTATCTACTATTTTCAACTCGTCAATAAGGCGGGACATGAATGAGTAAATAACGAGTCTCGCTCCTTCTCTTGGTGAATTTGCTGACCTCTGTATAAACAATGAAGTTATGTGATGTCAAATTATCTAAATAAGCAAAGATAATTTAAAATATATTATTCCTCTATTTTTAATAACCCATTCAGTAGTGGAAATTCAAGTCATTACTGCTAATTATCAGAGTTGACTACCAATCAAATAAGGATTGCATGAGGCTTTTAAGACATGAGATTATATATGCATGAGAAAGTGTGACTGGAAGCCATCCAGAATTACATATACTCTGAAAAATAATGAGATATGCATTTATTAGTTCAGAAAACCAGTTTATAAAACTTTCTGAATAAGTGTTTTGACAGGCAGAGGAAATAATAGGTAGAGAATTAATAGTGCTTCCAAATTTAGCCAGAACACAATGCCTCTCTTTAATGTTTTATTAATATACTCCAGCATTTCGAGACCAATATAAAAAAAAAATAAAAAATATATATTGTATGAGTTAGTAGGACAGATCTACATTAATTTCATGGCAGCTGTGTATGCAACTAGTTATAATATGATATAAGGAAGATTTTCCATTAACCTACTGAACTAAAATTTATCTAATGATGGAGGTACCATAGGCTTTTAAGAAAAATAACAAAAGAGAGGAGCACATTGAAGTAAAAGTGAAATCATTAACTAACTGATAATTATTGAAACTGTTCACAAAATCTGTATCCTACCATCCCTTCCCAAACTTATGTTTCTGTCTTAATGAGTAAAGAACTGGTATCAAGGAATTAACTCCTTCGCAGCTAGGGGAATCACACCCACTCTTGCCTTCTCAAGTCAGCTTTCACTGTCAAATATTAGCTATTCCTGCTGCATATTCTTACTCATCCTCTCCGCAATATCCATTAAAAGAGCAATTTTGAAAAACAGCTCTTCACAGACACTGTCCTGTTGTCTCCTTCCCCCTTACAGCCCCCTCCTCAGTCCTCTCTTTACCTGTCATTCATTACCCTGGTCACTGCAACAGAGTCTGTTCCTGTCACGCCAATGACACAGCAGGAACTAACTCAATCCATTGCATTTCAGCAAATACGCACCAACTGGCAGACACCTGATAAGGGTGGGGAAGGCAACTGCGACCTGGACAACAGAGGCCGCTGCTCCTCTCGTAAAGGACAGAGAATGTGTAAACAAATACCAACATTAGTAAATAGCAATACATTTTAAATACATTTTATTGATTTTTTTTTTACAGAGAGGAAGGGAGAAGGATAGAGAGTTAGAAATATCGATGAGAGAGAATCATCGATCAGCTACCTCTTGTACACCCCCTACTGGGGATGTGCCCGCAACCAAGGTACATGCCCTTGACCGGAATTGAACCCGAGACCTTTTAGTCTGCAGGCTGACGCTCTATCCACTGAGCCAAACCAGTTAGGGCAAGCAATACATTTTAAAGGAATGTGCTTTGATGTAGAGTTACCTACCTAAACAGTGACAAGGTTTTTTATTTATTATTATTATATTTACTGTTGACAGTATTACTGATATTCCCTATTTCTCCCCTTTACAACTGGATTAGATTTAGGGCAGGAATGCAATATGCACAAATTGATCAAATGCATTCAACTACTTAGTTAAAACAATTATTTTCAATATATGAGCAAATACATGGATAATAATTTGCTATTAGATAACATATTACAGGGAGGTCCCTAATGTAAGACACAGTGTAAATTGATTATTCTTTAACTTGGTCTAATGAAATTTTGTAAAAATTACTTACTGAAATTTCAAGTCAATTTTTGATAGTTGATAGTGGCTGTTATTTTCACATTAATATTCAGATTTTTCTTTTAATAGGCTAGCCTCTATTTGCTTTAATTTTGTTAGAATTAAAACTGTTCCATACTCAAAGAAAGGAGGCTGGGGAATTCTGTTAGCTCTCACTTTTAAGTACTGGAAAACACTAGTGCCCATCCTTCGATTCACATAAGCTCTAATCTATTTTTTTTAAATACTGACCTGATTACATTATAGATTAATTCACTATCATTACAACTTATCTCTTGTGATACACAGTGACATTGTGAAGGCTAGATATGGTTTCACTCCTAATGATATAAAATAAATTCCCAAAGTTCTCATAAAATTCAAAAAGGTAGACATTAATGAAATCACATAAAGAAATACTTTTATTGTCTAAGTCTGCATGGTTGGCAAACTGCGGCTCACAAGCCACATGTGGCTCTTTGGCCCCTTGAGTGTGCCTCTTCTGGCTGTCTATTTTGAAGAAGTGGCATTAGAAGAAGTTTAAGTTTAAAAAAATTTGGCTCTCAAAAGAAATGTCAATCATTGTACTGTTGATATTTGGCTCTGTTGACTAATGAGTTTGCCTACCACTGGTCTAAGCGAAATTCCATCATAATTTAATCTAATTTCATATTAAGTATATATCCAAAAAATAATTTTACTATAAAAATTAGAGTCATCTACTGCAGTGATTCCTAGAGCTATCCCCTGGATTAATTCTAGACTGGTTATATGAAAACCTCCCAAGGAACTTATAAGAATATCTGTGTATATTAATGTGCCCCACGCCTAGAGACTCTAATTAACAGATTGACAGGAGAGGCAACATTTCTAAAAATTAGCATAAAGCTCCCAAAGGGATTCTCAAAGGCACTGGGCTCAGCCAGGTTTGAGGATCAATAATACTGTTTAGAGGTCACAAAACCGGCTGCCTGCGGGTGGAATCCAGCCCACAGAAAGGATACCTTGGCCTAGGAAGTGTTTCCAAATGTTCTGAATAAACCTAAAATGGTCACACTGACATCTTTTATCAAAACACGAGAAATCTGATCAAGGGGAACCCGCGCTATTGAAAAACAGCTATGTGCTAGGAAATGCCTCCTTTGTGAAAGAGATTCATTCCACCACTTGTTCATTCTAACTAATATTGATGCTTAGCCCATGGTGCATGATACTCCTCCAGTTACTCGAGGAACTAAGTACACAAAACAGACAAAAACCCTGCAACTACTGGAGCTCAAACTCCTGTGGCCAAAGCAGAAAGTACATTCACACTCTTTGCTTCACCACCATCCCTGCCAGTCATGACCGTCAACATGGTCCCCAAGACACAACCAGTAGCTATGCTCTTCCCTGTGCAATGTGGGAACTCCCTCTCCTTTCATCTGGTCCTTTCAGATCCCCTGAGAGGTCAAGGTCACTGTGACCGCTTAGTGGAAGGAAAAGAAAGGGTGTACTTAGCATAAGCATCTTATCATCCTACAATCGTGCCATTCCACGGCCTGGGAGTGATGCTCACCCTCAGGCCTCACATCCCTTTGGTGACAGCAAGTCCCATATTCCACTTGGATGTACGGGAGGGCCGGGGCCTGAAGCCCAGGGCTCGCAGTTCCTTCAATGCCACAGAGCGGAAGAGAAAGTGAGAGTATTTACTGCACAGAAAGCTTGCTTTTGCCCAAATCTCAAAATGTATAAAATGGAAAGTGTATCAAGAGGGTTGCCTAATTGCAGAAAACAAGAGAGAACATTTTTCCTTTATTTCTTTTGTTTTGATATGCAAATAAGGAGCTTCTACAGGGAAAGCTCTACTGTGCCAATGTCAGACATCGGTGTTATATCCTTTGCATCCACAGGCAATTGAGTTTGACTTCTGATCTAGCCCAAACCTTGATTTTAGGCAGCACAGGATGATCACAGAAGGGAGTAAGATTTCCTAAGGCCATGACTGAATTAACAGCAGAACCAGGAAAAAACATGGAGCAAGTCTATTAACTTTCAGTTGAGTCCTATTTCTATCACATTTTCCTCTCCACCATCATATAACTAGCACAGGTAGGCAGCTATGTGCATGTCTATGCAAATATTCTTGTTCTGATCCTATGTTAACAGATACTTATTTTTATCTTCACAGTATTTTTGTTTTCCTCTGGAAAGAGCACTTCCTTAGTAAAACTACACCTCCTATTTTTCCCCAGGATTACATCAGAGCAACAATTGGTGGACCCTAGTATTATGGCCACCAGGATGAATGTGTTACATAAGCATATTATAATAGATCACAGTAAACATCCATAGCGAGGAATCTGGCCCATAACATGAAACTTATCAGAGGTCTTTCTGGGGAAGGGAGTGGGGTAACAGGTTGGCTAGTGATTGACTAAACTCATTTATCTTTCTCTTTGGAAAATTGGCCTTACTTTCACCACCATTACAATTGGCATAACTCTGGGACTAGGTTCTCAACAGTAGAATGTGGATGGAAATGATTTATGCCATATAGAAGTTTAGGCCTTAAAGAAATTCCCAAATAATCCTGTACTTCCTCTCCCTCCCCCCCAAATATATATTTTTACTGATTTCAGAGAGGCAGGGAGAGGGAGAGAAAGACAGAAATATTAACGATGAGAGAGAGAGAGAGAGTCATTGATTGGCTGCCTCCTGAAAGCCCCACACTGGGGATGGAGCCTACAACCCGGGCTTATGCCCTGACAGGGAATTGAACCACAACCTCCTGGTTCATAGGTCAATTCTCAACCACTGAGCCATGCCAGCCAGGCCTGCATTTTCTTTATTCCAGATCTTCTGGCCAGACTAGTCCAAGCAGAAAACCTGAGACACCTAGGAGGTGCCAAGACCACAGACAGAGGAGACTGAGTTGCTATTATCTACACCCGGAATGAGACGCCAGCCATGTACACAGCACTGAGAAAGTGTTGTTTCCATAGTTCCTGCCCTAATCAGAAACTATTTCTATTTTTCATCCCAGTACTTCAGGGTCCCATAAAAGTCAATGTATTTTCTGGCCATTTGATTTTAATGCTGAGGCACAGTCAGGGACATTTGTAACCTTAGGTTGGTTTGTATGGGCCACTGAGCACCACAAGGGGGCAGAGTTGCCTAATCCCATCAATCAGCCAAACCAAGTCCATGCTCATGACCCATTCAATATACATGCTTTTGTCTGGAATTGTGGACTTTGGATCCTTGACTTGGGACATGCAGTAGATTGCTATGAAATTTCTGAGATAGGTACGTATTTGCTATTGTTCCAGATTTTACTATTTGGTATCGACACCTTTGGAACACCAAAGGTGACAGCAAGTTTACCTATTTGTAGATCTGTAGCCCCATTTCGTATTTACTAGATATGCATATGTCATGCCGTATATTTATGGAGCTATATAGGAAAAAAATACATTGTTTTCTTAAGTACACGAACACATATACATCTGTAAAATTAAATATAGCCAATGACTGCAGGTCTAAAGGATTCGATTGTTAACTTAGTCAAACTTCCCCAAATTCTGAATTCATTCTGGTCAAGCCCATTTTAAATTATGTATGTTTACACATGTACGCAATGCCTGAATTAAAAGTTTAGAAGGTCTAGGGTTCGTCCACCCTTGATAGGTGTCTGTTTAAAATGTACTGAATGGAGCTGCAGTTTCTATAAAGCTAGTAGTTAATCTGGGTGAGCGGCATGCAGCCAAGCCACCATGAATGAGATCAATGACTTGAAAGGCAATAAGCCAATGTCACAATGAAACAGTCTTATCAAGTTCTGAGTAAGAGTTTCTGATGACCAGGCGATAGCAACTGCAAACTGGTGGTTAGGAAGAGGCAAGTGTAGATGGAAGGCTGATGACATTAAAGTACCGACTATCTGATGCCATCCTCTACTTCTTGACCAAAGGAGACCATATTTTTATTGGGAGAACCAATCCTCCACCCTTTCAAATATCTATATTTCTCAGGTTTCTATTTCTGCCAAAACATATTACTACCAACACAGTGGCTTAAAACTGCACACAGTTATTACCTTACGGTCAAGTAGGTCAGACGTTTCAACAGGCTAAACTCAAAGTGCTTGTGCTGTGCACTCCTTTCTGGATGCCCTAGGGAACCCCGTTTCCTTGACTTTTCCAGCTTTTGGACATCTCCCACATTCCTTGGACCATGGCCACTACTTTTCTCCATCTTCAAAGCCAGCAACAGTAAGGGGGGTCTTACTCAGGTCACACCTACCTGACCTGTCTCTCTCTACCCCTCTATGTCCTGCTCAGGGAGAGCTCTCAGCTTCAAAGGACTTGGGATTAAATTGGTGCCCACCCCAATAGTCCCATTTAGTCTCCTCATCTCTATGTCTTTGCCTTAATCTCATTGTCAAAGCGTCTTTTGCCTGATTAAGTAACAAATATATAGGTTGTTGGGTTTAAGATATGGGGAGCCTTTATTCTGCCTACTATGGCAGCCTAGCCAGATGGGTTGGTCAAAGGACTTACTGGTGCTAGTCAGTAGATAGAGCATCAGCCTGCAGACTGAAGGGTCCCAGGTTTGATTCTGGTCAAAGGCACATGCCTGAGTTGCAGGCTTGATCCCCGGTAGGGGGCATGCAGGAGATGCAGGAGGCAGCCGATTAATGATTCTCTCTCATCATTACTGTTTCTCTCTCTCTCTCTCTCTCTCTCTCTCTCTCTCTCTCTCTCTCTCTCTCTCTCTCTCTCCCCTCTCTCTCTCTCTCCCCCTTAAAACAAAAACAACAAACAAAAGGAGCTACTGTGTAGCTCTTCTGGAGAAGTTCCTTAACAGGAAAACAGGCCCTGAGTTTTCCCGTGACCCCTGATCCTGCACTATCCTCCTGCCCGAAGCACGAGCTACACCTCCGATGGGTACCTGAGAGCAGGTATAGGCAGGGCGGCAAAGGGGAAGGCTGGGAGGGAGCACTGGGTAGTCTCCGGGCTTCCTCCCTCTGAACTCCATTTATATGAGAGAAAAATAACTCAATTTCTTTAAGGAATCATTTTATTAGATTTCGCTTAATGGCTCTAGGACAAATTCCTAACCAATACTCTTCATTAAAGTAAGGCTGCCTCGGTTGCTGTAAGAGGGAAAGATCTATGTTGGCTGGAGGATGGGTTTCCCTTTAATGACTGAATTAGATTATCCATTCAGCAGTCTTATTCGCTGGTGGCGCAGCCTTTAACCAGTTGCATCGACTAACCGTACGGACCTGGACAAGTTTAGTTATCTGGAAAGACAACGAAGAGTTGATGTCCCATTAACAGCGAAACTGTAATTAAGCCGACAGTCAGACATCAATATAAGTGTCAGTATTCGGAGAAAATGGATTTTGCTGCAGAATAGTATGGCCATAAATTTAATTACAATTGTAATTGCTTTTTGAATCAGCAAATCTTAGCTGCCATAAAGACATATTATCGTTTCAAATTTGCCACATATATGCTGAATTTTATGTCTAACTTAAAAAAAAATCCATTATATTCTCAGGTTTCTATAGAAAATATCTATATAAAAAATATCCAATAAATAGCATAATATTAGAATAATTTTTAATGTATCCCCCCCTCCATAAAAAAAAATAAAAGATCTTTGGGAGCTAAGTTTAAAATAAAAGCCAACAGTATTTCTTGTAGGCTAATCAGAGTTATAAATATCCGTATACTGTTATTTATTTACAATCCTCCCTAAATCCCAACAGTCTAACACTTTCCACTTAATGTTTTACTGAAAATGGTTTCATTGGGGGTGGGGCAAACATAGGTTTACAGCTGTAAGTACACGAAACACGGGATTTATTGTTGTGCTGTTATTTATTAATTATGGTATTATTTACCAAATGAACAACTACAAACCTACTTTTTTCCCACCCTGTATTTAAAAAAAAAAAGTCAAGTTGGGTGAAACAGATAATTTTCTAATGGTCTCAGAAGAAATAAGATTATTGAATCGACAAATAGTCACGAAGGCTATTTTTCACGTTTCCAGAGGAGCCATTTTCTGCCCTCTGTAGACATCATGTCACATGTTAGGGGCACCTGGTCCTCGAAGCCCTGTGATGATGCAGTGCATGGTCAGATTCCACACCTCATAGTGTTTTGCTACCCTGCACCCACCTGACTATCACCTGTGCTGACCTGCTAGGATCAGGCGTCCTCAAACTTTTTAAAGTGGGGGCCAGATCACGGTCCCTCAGAGAGCTGGAGGGCCAGACTATATGAACTACTAATTCCTACTGTAACACCTCGGCTGCGCTCACTGCCCAAAAAACCTGGCGGGCCGGATCAGACTCCTCTTCGGGCCGTAGTTTGAAGACGCCTGTTAGGTGGAGCACCCCTCTGCTTCGTTAAGCCTTAGGAAACAGGTAATTCCGTTTGGTAGCTTGGTTTACCTCCTTTACAACAGAAACTTGTACTTGTTAGACAATTTTATAGGATATGCTCATTTCATTTATGCTAAACCTATTTATTAAAGTATATTTTTATTGATTTCAGAGAGGGAGAGAGAGAGAAAAACAAAACAAAACAAAACATCAATGGAAAGAATCATTGATTGGTTGCCTCCTGCACACCCCTTCGTGCGGATCGAGTCCACAACCAGGCATGTGCCCTTGACCAGAATCAGACCTGGGACCTTTCAGTGTGCAGGCTGATACTCTATCCACTGAGCCAAACCAGGTAGGGCTAACCCTGCTTTTAAAATGCAATCAATGCGATGCTCTTTATTTTAGAAAAGACCAAATTGGAGGGGAAACCCATTCTTTTTAACAGAATGCTACTGCGGCGGTTGAATGGGGGCCTCTCCTGAAGCCCTGTACCCACACTAATCCCTGAAATCTGTGAATGTCGTCTTGACTGGAGGCAGACAGAACAGGAGAGACAGAGGCACAGAGAAGGCAATGTCCATGTCAATGGGAGGACCGCAGCTGCAGTGGAAGAGACCACCACCAACACATGGAAGCTAGGAGGGGGCGTGGAATGTATCTTCTGACCTGCTGGCAGGCCCAGCCTCGCCCACACCTGGGCTAGGAGATCCTGGATGCTATGTCACCTGTGTGACTTGCATGAGCCCTTTCTCAGGAAGCTTCTTTGGGAGCTCCTCCGCCAAAATATAGGGGGAACAAAGAGAGGAAGGCACGGGCCAGAGAAGACAAGAGAGATAATAAAGAGTTCCCTGGATGAAGGTGAAGAAGAAAAAAAGAACTTGAATAATAGCTGTGCAACAAAAATAAAATAAAGTTATTATTGCAGAGAGCACTAGGTGTCTCCAAGAAAATGACCTTGAGAAACATATTTGTACTGCAATACATTGAAAGGAGATTTCAGGTAATTTGATGGAAGAAATACTAGTGGTTGGATTCCTAAGTACACAAAAGACTGAGCTGCATCTGCATTTTGTTATGTTTTGTCTGTGACGTGATGTCACTTGTATTCTTGAATCATTTAAATAAAATATTTGAGGATCAATGTACAATTTTAAAAGTTTGATAGGCTGTAAGTGTTGTAATAGATAATGTCAATATCTTTGATTGGGTGTGTAAAATATAGATGATTTTAAGCGTGGTTCTTACAGTTTCATTAAGGAACACAGAAATACTAATTTAACTGAATCCCACACTTTGGACACAATCCCAATGTAGTCTGAGTCACTGTCTCTTTAATTTGGAAAGTGACTTGCCATGGATAAGAAGTAGGTGAATGGGGGGGGGGGGGGAGGAGTTCAAACTCTGCTATCTACCCTCCCACAGTCAGCTCAAGAAGGTCCAATGGATAAAATATCAGCAGATGAAACACTGAACTATAAATCACCTCAAATGATTAAATACTCAACTCAATTTTTCCTCTTTTTTAAAATTTTCTACTGACATTTCCTAAGTAGTACCAAATGGAAAATGGGCTTATTGTATATTAAACAAGACGAAGTGGGATGGAGTTTTGCTCTAACTTAAGAAAAGCATTGATAAAAATGAAGTATCTTATTGTACCCTCTATAACGCACTGTCATCTATGCACCTTTTATTATGTGACCTGAATGTTAAATAATGCATAGCATGGGTTTCATTCTATTGGAGTCTAATATCTGACTAAAATTGGATTTCTTAATTCATTCTGCCATGCCTAATGCTGCGAAAAGGTTATGGAAACAGCTTTCTGGTAACTTCTGCTGCTGAAATAGCCCTGCTCTCCCCATAAGCTCTGAAACTAAACAGCAGAAACCCAGAGGTCAGGCTCACTCACCATATGCCTCTGAAGAGATCCTGTTGAGAATCAAGAAAAAGCAAGCATATATTTCCAGTGTTCCAGCGTTTAGTTTCTTAAAGAAACATGATAATTTATTTTAAAATTTAACTTTGAAAAGTATGGCCCTGATTTACAGTTTTGGAGTTATATATTATACTTCTGGAAATAAAAGTAAAATAAAATAAAATAATAAAATAAAATAAAATAAACACACACACCATTACTTTAAAGTCTTCAAGGAAGTATTTTCTATCTGCTGGCATTTGGAGCTAAAACTCTGAAAGGATGTGGAAGGATGGCGTAGTGCATTCCCACTCACACAAAGCAATAACAGCACCTTCATTTTTATTTTCTAACGAATTTGTTTGGAGAGCTGCCATATCAAAGACCAAGGACTGGGTGGCTAAACCAATAGGAAACTATGGTCTTAGAGTCTGGAGGTTCAGGGTATGAAAGCAAGAAAATCAAGGTTCTTTAGAAGGGATATGGGAAGCATCTTCCCAGGCCTTCTTAGTTTGTAGAAGTCTACCTTCTCTCTCTCTTTTTACAATTGATTTGAGAGAGAGTGAGAGGGAAGAGGGACAGGTGAGAGTGAAGAGGTGGAGAGCATAGATTTGCTAGTCCACTTAACTATGCAATCACTGGTTGCTTGTTGTATGTGCCCTGACCGGGATTGAACCCACAACTTTGGCATTTCAGAATGATATGCTAACCAAGTGAGCTCTCTGGTCAGGGCAGCCATCCCGCCTTTGTGTCTCTTTACATGGCATTTGCATGTCTCCAAATGTCCCCTTTCCACAAAGGCCCTGGTCATCCTAGATCAGGACCCACCCTAAAGACCGCTTTTTCACTCAGAGTCCAAATAAGGCCCCATTCTGAGGCTCTGGGAGTCAGTGTTCCAAAATGTAAATCTGGGGAAGCTTGGCACAATTCAATCCATAACAGGAGTAAAGTATTTAAATTATTCCAGAAAATGTTCTACAGGCATTCTTAACTCACAAAAACAGTTATCTTCTTACCGCAAAGAATTCTGACTCCATTGAATGTTATGGATGTCTTTTTAAGAGGCGATCTAGTAAGGGAAGATATGTCCAATGCTCTTGTCTGCATCTTCAGAGATATTTTACTGCATTATACTCTTCTCAGCCATTGAACAAAAGAGTGAAGATGTGGGTTTTCTCCCTCCCTCTCTCTCTCTCTCTCTCTCTCTTTCAGAAACACACACACACACACACACATACACACACA
Organism: Pipistrellus kuhlii; assembly: GCF_014108245.1. Lineage (NCBI taxonomy): Eukaryota > Metazoa > Chordata > Mammalia > Chiroptera > Vespertilionidae > Pipistrellus > Pipistrellus kuhlii. Next base: position 6,351,994 of record NW_023425523.1, read on the forward strand.
CAAACGCATACACGTGTGCACATGTATTTGTTCTACTTTGTCAGTATTCTTATAAAAAGTATTTTTACATTATGTTTTGATTAATATAAAAGTGAAAGAAATTTTATTAAATTTGGCAAAATAAAAAGCATTAAAATAAATATCATGTGTTATAAAGGATAATTAAAAGATTTGTGTATATATACTTCAAATAAAACACTGTGATTAAGAGTTTATAAGTGAAATAAAATAAAATTTAATAAAAGTGTTATAGTTATTGACAATATTAAAGGTTCATATAAAATTGTTGATGTGTTATAATTCTAAAAGGTCAAGGATAGTGTGATTATCAAGCAACCTTCCCATGCCATCACATTTCAGATATAATATGCAACTTTTTCTCCTAGAGTACAATTTATCCATTTTTTATTGACATGTAAAACATGCTTAAAGACTCTAAATTCCACTACTGTTACATAATTGATCATCTCCCATCAATTTCTATAGCTAAATGATCCTTGCAGCTTTTTTGTTACAGAAAAAAATAGTACTGTAGTTGAATAGAGTAAAAGCAATGTTCTAGAAATATTCTATTATCATGCACATCTAAAAAATTGCCAATAACTTACTGTCTTTGTTGGTTTTATACCTAGGACTGCTAATGCAACTCCCTAGATTTAGGCACCTAAACTTTCTAAATTAATTGGCTCTAGAAGGTGTTACAATGTTAGTTAGCACACTTACGTGAAGCTCTGTGTCCTCAAAACCCTCTATTCTTCAACCCATCTGGGTCCTCAGAGTCTATGATAGTAAACAGAAAACTTACAGACAAGTCACTGATCTCTCAAGCAAATAGGCACAACAGGATGTTTATATGTGGATCAATCTTCTAAATTCTAAATAATGAAATCTTAAAGAATATTGCCTCTACAGCCCATGCTTAAGAGAAAGCCGCCATACAAAAGGACTTTAGTGAATGCCACCAGTGGAGTAAAAACCAGTTTTGGAAATGCATTATTCAAAATAAAACTTCACATTGCATTTTGTTGTGAATAATTGCTTTGCTTTGATATGTGGGATGTGATAGCCTTCAAAATGAGAGGCTACTGATAAGCGCCTTTAAAAAATAGTATTTTATACCTTGTGCCTTCTGTATCTTATATTGAAGATGGGATTGGAGTTGACAACCTGGTTTCTTATTCATACCGGTAAAGCCGAGCGATTTCTAGGACAAACTAACATGATTTCTCAAGGTAGTGAACAGTGAGAAGAAAGAATTTAGAAGGCTGTCCAGGAGGGGAGAGATGCTGGCTACTGATCACAATGCTCAGGAAACTATCTCAGAATCTGCAACAAGGTGGAAAAATTCCATCTATAAGGGATAATGACCACTGCGTAGGCACCAGTAAAACTATCATTGGCCCATTAAGTAGTCCTTCCCTGTTGGGGGAGGGACCAGGCCTCAGGCGAAAGCCTAGGCTACATCTTTCCCGGAGTTTCCACAGAAAGACCAGGCCAGGCAGAGTAAACAATGTAGGATTGGCTGCTTTGAATAGTTCCAGCAGGCTTTAGGATACAGGAATGCTTTCCAGTGCCCTGGTATGTGGCCCTGGGGTGACTTACGATAGAGGAAATAGTGACATGGTGTGTGAGAGTCCCACAAGGAGGTAGCTGGGGACTCGAGGTGCGTTGGGTGGCATGAGAACTGCATTCTCAGAGACAGGTTGGTTATGAGGAATTAGCTGGCCCTGGAAGAGGCAGCCTCAACCCCTGGGTCTGGAAGGCATTCAAATGCTATAGCATAAAAAAAATACAGGAAAGGAAATACAGTGATGGGTGGACACCTTGTAGACAAAGATGGTATTTAAGAAGACAGAATGGGTGGTGGACCATTCAGTGAACTGTTGCAGGATTAAAGGATGGTCTGCTCATGAGCTAGGGAAGGAGAGGCTTGACCTAGTGTTAGGGTTAGGGTTAGGGGTTAGGGTTAGGGACACCCCAACTCAAACAGAGCTGTCCAATGAGCAAATGTGTAGATCAAGACACCAGAAGAGAGAGATGGACGTCAGAGTTGAATTTGAGAGTTTTCAGCAGGAGTTACTCAGGAGTCATCAGGGAATTATCAATGGGAGCAGGACATAATACACACACACACACACACACACACACACACACATATATATATATATATATATAATGTGGATGAGTTATAATAATTAATAGCCACAAATAGGCTTGCTTCATTAAAAAAAAAAGTACAGTTCACTTATCTTTTCAATAATCATTTAAGGGAATATTTAGGAGATTTCTCAAACTGAAGTTCTTGAACTACATTTATGAGACAATATTCATGTACATTGCATGTGAATTTTTTTCAAAGGACTATCCCTAAAACAAATTTAAATCCATCAGTTCCCTGGGTATTCTCCCTGATTCAGCTGTAAATTAGTAAGATACCATTTTTTATGAACTTGTGCGTTTTTCTCTGCGTGTATTTCTCCACCTAGGAGAAATAAATCCAACGGATTTCACCTCAAACGGGGAGACTTCCCAGGGAATCAGTTTGATTTACTTGTCCCCATAGCACCCCGAAGAGTTATTGTGGTTTTTGATGAGTGCCCAGAAATGAAAGCAGCCCAGTGCGGCTCGGGTTTGGAGAGAAAGGTTGCCATGATACAGAGACGCTGAGCCACGGACAGGTTGGACATATATTTAGGAGGCAGAAATGACAGGTTGTATTGATGGATTTGAGGCAGGAGTTGAGAGAGAAAAAAGATCCAAGATAATTGTGGTTTTCTGGCATGAGCACCTAGCTAGATGGGATGTGTCACCCACCTTCTGTGGGAACACTGGATCGTACACAGCTTGGGAGGCCCAGGAAAATTATGATTTCTGTTTGATATATATATTAAGCATTGTTGCTTTGGAGCAGGCGTCTTCAAACTACGGCCCGTGGGCCACATGCGGCCCGCAGAGGAGTCTGATCCGGCCCGCCAGGTTTTTTGGGCAGTGAGCGCAGCCGAGGTGTTACAGTAGGAATTGGTAGTTCATATAGTCCGGCCCTCCAGCTCTCTGAGGGACCGTGATCTGGCCCCCACTTTAAAAAGTTTGAGGACCCCTGCTTTGGAGTATCCAGGGAAGATGTAAAGTAGGCACTGGAATATTGGTCTGGAGCTGAAAGGAAAGATCTATGTTATATAAACTTGGGGATCATGCCTTCAGGAATACATGCCATTGAAATCCACTGGGAAGACTGAGCCCAGAAGAGAAAATTGGCCGAGGGCATACTCGGGTTAAAGAACTTGATATTGGAGTGGAACAGAATAATGCTGAGAGAGAAAATGAAAAATTTGCTGGTGAGATCATAATTGGTGAGATCAGACTAATGCAATATGATGAAAGCCAAGAAAGAGAGTATTTAAAAAAAATACACTTTCCCCACTAATTTGAATACCATTAAGATGTTTAATGAAATTAGAATTGAAAAGATCTACTTGCATCATGGAGTTGGAGGTCTGGGAGGAGAGGAGGGAAGGGTGTGCTTGATGGCAAAGTTGGGAGTGAGATGTGGAGGCCACATGTTGTAAAAAAAAAAACTTTTGAGAAGCTTAAATTAGAAGAAAAGTTAAAAGTCCATGCAATGAGTATTTTGAAAACAGAGCAAATGTAATTCAGACAACTGTTGCTTTTATTGTTCTTGCTGTTTTAAATTTGTTTTCTGGGTCCAATTAGTCTGATAATTACAATGATGCTTAAAAAAATGCTATGATGGCAGACTTGGAAGAGGGTAGGGCTAAACAAAGGAAATTTCCCTATGCAGGTTAGAGGGATGGATTCATAATACAGAGGTGGAAAGTTTGGCCTTTTCTAGAAAAGGAAACTTTCTGTTGTAACAGAGAGCAGATTGATGCAAATAGAAAGTAGGTCTGCTCATTTGTGAATGCTAAGGCTTCTATTAACTCAATACATCACAAGAAAATTCTGTCAGCTAGTCTTGATTTTGTTTGGGAAAGAAAGAAAAAAAAATGGCCATTAGAGGACAGTGTACAAGACAGAGAATAGTCTGTCCAGAGAGTGAAGAGCAAGCTTAATTAGTGCCCATCAGGGAATCACAATCATGAACTTATAATTTATATTCATGAGTTTGTGTCATGAACTGACATACCCATTTGCATGATTTTTCTCAAACAATGTTTAGCTGTAGAGTGAAATATTGCTGTTCATTTATTATTTCTAGGCTGGCGTTTGTTCGGAGAATATGTTGGAATGAGACTGGAGTTGGATGGGTTGGTATATTTACAAGAAACTAATTTATGGTTGGTGCATAACTCAGAGCCAGATAATCGGGAGGAGTGAAGAGTTTGATGGGAGCAAAAAGGACAAAACTATCAATAGATTAGAGCTTTTCATGAGGTTAGAGAATAGGTACATGTCAGGCCCTCACATTACCAAGTACAATGAAGGATGTATGTGGTTTTGATGAGAACAAGGGCTAAAGAAAGAACATACACTCTGATACAGATGTCCTCCAAAGATGATGATAGCACACTGATGCATGGAAATGAATGCGAGCTGGGAGAGAAGTTAAAATTAAAAGAATTTAGTATATAAAGTTGGCATATGATTCCCCCAAACAGTAGCTACATAACAGGTGTGTTATGTCCCAATATCAATTTTCAGATGATAACTTGATGTCCCAAAACTTAATTCACTTCTGACACTGACTCCCAAGAGCTAGCATCAGAACCCACAAGTTAAAGGCAAAGTGCTTAAATTCTGACACTAATTACACACAAATTCTGGGGTTCCCGTGATGCCTGTTCAGGTTTGACAATATGTTGCAATGATTCACAGAACTCACAGAAAGCAATACACTTACAGTTACTGCTTTACTACAATATAAAGGGTACAATTTAGAACAGCCAATAGCAGAGAGGACAAATAGGTCAAGGCCCTGTGGAGGGGCTGCAGGAGTCCTTTTACCCTTGGAGTGAACTACCCTCCCTGTGCATAAATATGTTCACCAGCAAGGAAGCTCTCTAAGTCTTTTCTCAATGTTTCTTTACATAGGCATGCTTGATCACTGGATCAGAGATTGAACTCAACTGACCCTCCTGGAGGTCTGAGGAGGTGTGCTGAAAGAGTCAAACCTCTAACCAGAGGTTATATTTTCTGGAGACCATCTGCCATCCTGAAACTATAGACAGATGATATGTAAATAGATGGGTAGATAGATACCTATGTATATAAAACCTAAGGGACCATTAAGACCAAACAACTGGAGTGACTGGTCAACCAGTCCCTATGATGCGCACGACCACCAGGGGGCAGATACTCAACACAGGAGCGGCGCCTTGGTGGTCAGTGTGCTCCCACAGCCAACCTCCCATGGCCCCTACCCTGGGCCCCAATTTGGGGGGACAGCAGACCAACCTCCTGGCATCCCTCCTCATGGCCAGCACCCCCAATAGACCTCAATCGCCAGCCAGGCAGAGGGACCTCACCCATGCATGAATTTGTGCACCAGGCCTCTAGTAGATACAGATAAATAGATAGGATAGTAAGGGCATCGGTCCAGAATTTCAATTTTAGTTTAAAAAATAGTATTTTTGTGTCGTTATAACTTGTCATTACATTTTCCTCCACCACTTCTATTAATTTTAGAGCACCTAAGATACTGTAATTAATTTCAGGTCCATGGAAATAAAAAGAGATGTCTGACCTATAGAATTTTACTTTTATGTTCTCTGTCATCATGATGTCTTTCTAAGTTGCTGCCCAGCCATCATTTTTCTCATCATCCTTTTGCAATCTAGTATTCAATTCTGGTATCTTCTAAGAAGAAAATTTCCCTTCACAATTTTCTCTAAAGCGACTCGCATCGCTAAAATGGCCACCTGAGAGCTCCCCTGTGGTGACTGGATCAGGGACCTTGCCAACAGTTTATATCTTTAGAAAAATGAACAATGACTGATGCCAGATTCACGTAGAGTGGGTACTTGCGATTTTTCAGCTCTGCACTCTGCTTTAAGTCCTATAACCTACATAGCAACTCACAGAACTCTCTGTGGGATGGAAAGAAAAGAAAACCAGACAGTGCCTCTGCAGAGAAAAGCTTCCTTTTCTGACTTGAAAACCACTGCAGGTGCTATAGCTCCAGTGCCGTGGTTCTTTTCTGCCTGAAGGCATGATGTCATTCATATTCCTTCTCACCTGCCCTTCCCCCAACCACTGGCAGTGTCATGACCTCAATGCTTGTTCACAGGGGATGGCAGCACTGCACTTCCCCCAGTCTCCTGGCTGATGGGATGATTCTGGATGAGAAGTCGCACCAGCTGAAAGCTTGCTTTGAAGGTTTTTCTATTTCCTTCCATAATCCCCAGAGTGCTTTGCTGTCATACTTGTCCGGGCCAGCAGTCCCCTTACTATTGTAGATCATGGCTGACTGTGAAATGATGACAAGAACACTGCCAAGGTGCAGTGCTCTCCTTCATAAGCTGCTTACTATTAAATTGGCATCTCATGGTGGAATTAGTCCAACAATTACACAGCTGCCTGCAACTGGGGATACAGGTTTTGACCATCAATGACGAACCAATGCTCCTGGGAGTTTATGGCTATGGTTGGTGTGAACCTTTTGAATACCGGGTATGACTATTTTCCCTCTGGCAATGTTTGCTAGTTATTGACTTCATCTTTTAAGTTTCTCAAAATTAAACATGATAGCCACAGATACACCAATTATAATACAAACTAATGCATATCCTAATTGAGCCATTTAGAACGATTTGTCATCAATGATGAATATAAAACAGCCACATGTAAATACTCAAAACACACATACCCTGAACAATAATCACAGCTTTTCCTTTGTCTAGGATGCTATCCACTTATTGAGACAGTCTGCGTAACATGAAACATCTAGAAAAGTTAGCATTTATTGCGTATTTAAAATTAATGTAATTGTCATCAATAATTACCAACCATTGGCTGACCACAGGATTCCTGTGCAGTAGCCAGCAAACTGATCTAGAAGACCCTGTGAGGCACTACAGTATAAAGGGAAGTGGACGGAAGGTGTAGTAATTGAATCTGTCCACTGGCATGAATCTAACAGGTTTGCTAAGACACCGCTCCCCACATTGCAGCCGTGACAGGTAGCATGCTCCTGGAGCCAGCAGCTGCAACAGCATCCTAATCTACAGAGCCTGCAAAGGGCTTAATAGTAGAGATATCTGGGACAGCAGCTTTCCGATTTCCGGGCTTCCTAATTGCAGTAAGTTTTGTCCTGAGTATGTTACTCTGGAGACCTATCAGAGAGTCTATGCCTCCAACTACTCAACACATTTTAAAAATAACTGAATTCCCTATATTAAATTGATACCTATAATAGCTACAGCAGTATCTGTTAACAACTGAATTCAGAATGGTTCAGAAAAGAGTACAAGTTAATCCTAACCACATGAACAGGCTCTAAAATTAGATATTGGCATTCATGTTGCATTTCTTGTCCTTTTTTTGTTTTTTGTTTTGTTTTTTTGTACTTAAAACTGCCTTCCATGCTACAGTTTTGATCAACCATATATTTTGGTCTTCTTTTATGTGTTGTTTTTTTTAAAAAAAATATTTTGTTTGTTTATTGATTTTAGAGAGAGATTTGTTGTTCCACTTATTTATGCATTCATTGGCTGATTCTTGTATGTGCCCTGACTGGGGATCAAACCTAAAACCTTAGCATACCAGAAGGATTCTTTAACCAACTGAGCTACCCAGCCAGGGTCCCAACCATATATGTTGGTATTTACCTATGCCACATAAAATTTTAAGATGTTGACAGTAATGTCAATTTTTTTTTTCAGCTTAATGGATATTTACCAGTCTTTAGGTAATTGCAATCCAAATACTTTTCCTATTTCGGTGGAAATGCCTAATTGTGTTAGTCTCAGAGAAAATCGGGATCCTCCCTCAGCTACAAAATCCATGTGCCAAAGAGGTGCCCTTTGTCCAGGCTACTCTGATCCTCAATGTGTGATCATGCTCTGCCAAAATGATGCACTTGTCCAGGTCATAACTCCTTGAGGAAACGACAGATTGAGGGAGTTGTGAATTTCCGTACCACTTCAAACAGTGGGGCCACATTCCTGCTGATGGTGTCAACTGGGACATTCCAAACAGAATATTCTTATGACATTCCTTTGGCTTTTCCTTCTTGATGCCTGCCCACCCTAAGTCCTGCATGTTTTCCAACGCTGGCTCATCATGTTTTCTTTTGATTCTCTAGTATGAGCTATCTTTCCAACAAATTTTCTTCTTAAATTAGTCAAGGTCCATTTGCAGTGCTTGCCACTTCAATTAGTAACAGACACATCTGGAGTAAAGAAAACATTCTTGAAAGAAGAGCAAAGATTCGGGGAGGAAAATGTGATTGTGACTGTATACTTGCCCATAGATGCTCATGATTGGATATTGTATTTTTAACACAATTCTCTTGGTCTGAATACTTTAGCCCCAGATTTTTAAAACCAATTAACTAAAGAATCATTGACTGGGTGGATTAAAATTGTTGACGGGGTATGGACTTTGTGGGGGCAGGGAGTTGTTTACAAATTTACCCATCTCTCTATAATAGGAATCAGCATAACGGTCAGCCCTTTCCCACACTTCCTCTCTGCCTGGCAGCCTCCGGAAAGATATGTCTGCATACTTTTCTGTTCAAGTTGAGCTTTTGTTTTTTTTGATGGGGATGGGAGTAGCTCTTGCCACCAGCCTCAGATGCCACTCCCATGTTGTCAACAAGACACTGCTGATTGTCCCTTGTGCCCCTCATGAAAGATCACCGCTTTAGACAGCCACCTTGTGCCAAATTATCTCCATGAACTGTTGCGGCAGGAGACCTCTCCAGTATCTCCATGCGCCTCAGTTTGATCTTCAGTATCTTGGACAGCTTTTCCTCCTGAGGACCCACTTGGGGTTACAAATCTCTCATAGTTTCAGAGATGTTCATTTTCAAATTCAAATGTGTTACTCATTATTCTTGTCTTTTTTCATACAATTTTAATAACCTAAAATTTCTAGCAAAATGGGCTTAAACTCTCCGTGGTGAATATATCAGTGAATGAAAATAAATTGTTCCCTAGTTCATAATAAAAATATTTTTTCTTTATCTTTCCTGAACAGATCTACTCTTTCTTTCTATTACCTCTCTAGGACTAAACAATATTTACTTGAGTTGACCTTAAAAACAGCTTATAAGAGTGTACAGTTGACTTAAATTCTCTTTCACCTGACCTTTACTAGGCTTGGTTAAGATGAATTTTTTCATCCACCTTGTAGAATTTTTTTTTATTAATATTAGGATGGCCTTGTCATCCCCTAGTTTCTGAAGAGTAACATTAATAATCTGCAGAGTATACTTTTTAAAATAGATTTCTTCCCATAGATCAGTAAATTTTCATTACAACTTACAGAGATTTTGAGGTGAATGATTTAAGCACATGACACAACCGGTATTGCATTTCTTGACAATTATTCCATGCCTGAGGTGGTATGAGGCACAAAGGCCTTTTCCCTCGCCACATGACAAGTGCCAGGTTTGATCACACATCTCTCACTACAGAGTAGCTTCCTTTTCATGGGAAGAGACTTAAATTAGGGTGAGGCCTGTATCTTCTCCTCGGCATAAAGATACACGGTTATCCTATTGTCAGATAATGTGAGAACCAAGACTCTTCCATCTTAGTGCAATAATCCATTAAGTAATATGTATTGTCTTTTTAGAGTGGGACATATGTAATACTTTAAACAATAAAAATAAAATATACACCCTCCATTTCAATGCTTAGAATGCTAGGGGCGTTTTGTTGGGCTGGCTTCTTAAATGGGCTGATTTTACTCCTTCAAAGGGAAGCACAGACAGCTTTCTTTCACCTATCATTTGAGTATTTTGCACATCATTGGTTGTAGTTGGGTAAATACGTGTTTGTTCTCACGATGTTAAACACAGACCCATCAGTGCTGATGCCACAGGAGTGTGATTAAATTGTGAAAAACCCATCCAGTGCCCTGAGATGCGCACAACTTATTTAAAAATCATGAATAGAGTTTTGAAGAATAAAAATGGTTTGACAAGTAGGCAGCCCACAAAGAAACCAACACATCAAGGGAAGGAGATCAAACGGGAATGTACAGGCAAATCCCCATGGCAGGCTGTGGAGTCTGGCCACCCTCCAAGGGGATTGAAAGAAAAGGATGTGAAAAATAGAGAAAGAAGAGAGACGCGAATCTCAAGGAAGAAAATGAAAGGCCATTTGACATTCAAAAATGATTTTTCTTCTTTTTGCGATTTGAACACAGTCAGTAAACTCACCTCAGCTTAACTTAGTTAACTGGATGCAACTCAAGTCAGTGGGCAGTGACATCAAAGAGCACATCAAAAAATACCTCTGCTAAATAACAAGACTCTTCCCTTCCTGTCCCTTCATTTCCCATAACATATATGACAATGCTGATGGGCTGGATGTCAGCTTATATTACGAAGAAGGCCAGTCTACAGTTTTTTAATTTTTGAACATTATTTAATGTATTTTATTTTATCAAATGTTAATTAAGTCTATCTGGTCTAATTAGCATATTACCCTTTTATTAGGATAGATGATTTTTAAAGAGTTGATTGGTAAGTTTTTAATCCAATTCTACTGGATTAAAAACTTACCAATCAACTCTTTAAAAATCACCAAGATCCCTAAATTGTAATACTATAACATACAAATCTTAAAGAGATATTTTTTAAGTAAGAGATCATAATTATAAAATGACTGTATCAAAAAAGGGGTAATGATCAAAATTTCTGTGTTTTAGAGTCTGTCTGTATTGTTTACATTCTCATAAATGCTAATAATTGACATCTCAAAAGGCTCTAATGAGTTAAATTTCTTCCACTATATATATTTGCCTCTCTGATGGGCAAATAGTTGCATTTTAATATTGCCTTTATTTGTATGACCTTGTCAAATTTTGACACAGTAAATATTTTCATAAGTTTTATTGTCAGTTCATATTATTTTCTGTGAGTTGATTGTATATTCCTTATTCATTTGCTCCAATAGATTTCTTTGTCCTTTTTCTAGTTACTATGAATTGACCAGACAACCATCTTCTATTTCATCTTCAAAGGTTTGCTTCAGACTCCCTCCTATTCAGTATCTTCTTTTGTTTTTCTCAGGAATGCTTTCATTTTATCAAATTTCACAAGTGAAAAAAGTAAAAGGCTTCATCTGCATTGTTTATTTTACTCTTCAGTCCTATTTCGAGTAAACAAAGAGACTATTATTTCCTGAGATGTCTCAGCCCATTATAATCCATTTTCTAGGTCCACTCTGACCTCTTGCTTTTTCCTTTGTGAATGATGTCACCATCTCTTCAGTAATTATGTGCTCTCCATTTCTTCATCTGACATAATTTTTGCTACAAGAGAACTGAAAGCTCACTGAACACCTTTATTACATTTTGAGAGACCGCTTTGATTAAATTACTGAAGTTACTTTTAGTCTTTTGAATATGGACACATCAGTATTCATCTGTTTGTTGACCAACTGTAAGTTTGAGATTTGCCTGTGAAAACTGGGCCAAGCAGTTTCTAACACTGAACATTTAATCCCTTCCTTTCATTTCTAGTTCAAGTATTGAATCTCAAATAATTTTAAAGTGATGTTTATTTTCTTACCTAGTTTTATTTTTTCCATTGCAAAGGATACTATTTCCTAAGGAAACTTTTTTTCGTTCACCTATATCCAATTTTTAGATTTCTCATAGTGACTGTCTCCAAAAGCATGTCTTCATTGATTCAAATCTCTACTCCATTTCTATTTCATGTCCGCCTCCAACATTCCTCTTCAGCCAACCACTTTTCACTGCATTAAAAATATCCATTTTACTAAGTGTTGGACAAATGCCATGTTTGTATAGGTATTTGCTTTCTTTGGGTCAAATACTGTAATTTTATTATGCATAAATGGTATAAATTAGTTAATACTTATTTTTAGGCCTATAAGGATACAGAGACTTGTGACATGCTTCTCAGAGTGTAATGATGTGAAGCGTGCATTGAGAAGTAACCAGAAGAAAAGGTAATGGAGCTTGAGCTCTTCCTGAGAGATGGGCCCTCCTTACAGTACCTGCATCCATGCACATCTCACCAATGCATATTTCACGGAAGAAATATCAGGATAAACACTTCTCTCCACTCCTACTCGCTCCTGCCCTCCCCAAAATTCAATTTCAAGGTCCATTTTGAATGAGTCAACGTTAGCCTGAGGGCTATGCACGGTTATCTATTGGGAGAAATGACCTTTGGTTTCTGTGGGATGGTTTCTTTTTTGAAGGGCAGTATTGGAACCTCCCCATATCAGCTCCCTCTTTGGCTTTCCCCTTTATGTCTCTTTTAGAGATTCCTCTAATAATGAAATAAGGATTTTTTAAAAAGCATCTTTAGAGTCCATTTCTCTGTTGTTCCTAGTAGTTTCATAAATATCAACAGATTGTTAAATCTATAAAATGCATTTTATGTTGGCCTAACTACTTACATTTACTAACTTTGTAGCTTAGATATACCAAGAAAATACAAACTTTTTTTAAACCACCAAGATTCTCTGTTCTTCTCACCTTGTCCCTTTGTTTCTTCTCTAGAAATTTCTATACACATCAGCCTTTGCAGGTCCCTAATGTCCTCATGGCTCCGTCCCCTCACTAGTGAAGTGTGAACTAAAATCGCTGGGTTGAATAACCATTTCCACGGGAAAGCCAGGACAGCTCTTAGTGTTTCAGGAATTCCTTTCTGCAGGAAGCTGGGACAGGGGACAGGCACTTGCTCTCTCAGTTTCCTTTGCTGGGGTACAGGCAGGTCACGTTGACTCCTCCCATCAATGGCACTGACTCTGAGTTAGTGGTGGACCTTAGGGAAAAGGACCAAAGTGACAGCCTTGAGCCATCATTACAGCAGCACAGGTGGATGTAGCCAGCCTCCAGAAGTTGCATTTCCAGTAACATGGTCTTCAGTGGGTCGTCACGATGTTCTCGATGAAAGTGGTGCATCAACCTTGTATCACAGGCTCACGACGTCTTCCTAGGATCAGCTTTGGCATGCAACTTCCGGGTCCTCTTGGTGGCCCTGTAGTCTCCAGTTCTGGATCTTCAGCCCTAAGTGCCACCCCATGTCCTTCAGGAAAGCCATTTTCTGCTTGAGTTGCCAGAGTCCAGTTACAACAGGTCAACTAAGTTCTCTTTTGATAAAACATGCAAATTTTGAATTAAAAAACTGAAAAGCAATGATCACCTTTTATACAAAGGGACACGACTTCAGATGACTTCATTTTAATGTATATGTTTTCATGTTTATAACAGCAAAAATATGTTTGAATATGTTTATGGATATATATATATATATATATATATATATATATATGCATAAACATATATATATATGGATATGAAGTTGTTCTCTATAGATGATGATGGCGAATATACCCTCATTAAAAATACCTTCCAGAATTAACAAGCTACTGTCACAAGAGTCTGTTTGGACAAATTGCAGGACAGGTGGATGTACTTTACATCACAAAGGGAGAGTAACAGACCTGGAGGCAGATGCTAATTCTGTCATTACTACCCTCACTCTCCTTTGACAAGCCGTGTGATCATGTTTGGGTCCTATTTATGTCCCAGTTACTTGACTGGATTAGATGACACCCTTCCTTTGAATTTTAAAACATGTTAATATAAATCCCTAAATAGATGATGTAAATGTCAGATACATTGTTACTTTGAAGAGCAAACTATTAAAGTGACTATTCACATGAAATAACTCTAAAATGATCGAGATGGCTAAAAAGAAATTTGGGGAATGACCATCACCTACTACTATCAGAACAGGTGGCTTTTATTCACTTCCAACATTCAAAGCTCATTGATTCTATACGACTATGAATTCATCTTTTTTTATTTTTTTAAGTGGTGTGTCTCCCAGCAGCTGCTCTCAGCAATGTTAGTGGGTAGGTTGTCTCTTTATTCACTTTCACTTTTCCCATCTGTACCAGTTTCTCATGTGACAGGTCCTCTCCACGGGACTCTGGCAACTCAACCAATACCCATGGCTGTAAAGATCATCGTAAGAAGGAGGAAAGGAATGAAAGGCTCCCTTCTTTAATGTAACACGACTAAAATGTTCCCGTTTGGGTTAATATTTAAGGACACTTTTTGATGTACTATGAGCCTTTTGAACTGGCAAGGCTTTCCCCGTATTCCACCACAGAAATTCCAGCAGATTGAATGCTCCTTTCTTTCATTTTTCTGAGGAGAATGGGAAGTGCCTAAAATAAGCACAAAATTTTTCTTCCCCAAGGTTATTCTTATTTTGCTCATTTGGAGCCGGAACCCACTGAGAAACCAAGTCATGATCCTCATTCCTTTGCCCCGGCTGCAACATGAGTCATAGCATGATTTATGTTCCTGAGCACATCGGAAGCTTCTTTTCTCCCTAATTCAAGGCCTTCCCGGGCTCCTCTCAGCTATCTCAGAGTATCAAAAGAAGGCAAAGTGTACCTCCAGCCTCACCTATGTAACACTAAGAAAACGCAAGCAAATCTCATATCGATACATTAACATGGAACTACCATAGCAGGTCCTACTCTACACCAGGGGTGTTCAATGGCACTGGCACCACTTCCTAGAGGGCATTCTGGACATCTTCAGGGCGTTCTTGGCGTCCATAACAGCTCGGAGCCACTTTAGCTGGCGTGTCACGATAGGGTCCACAGGTGTAAGATTTGCTGCGTATCCTCTATTGTCATTCACTCATCCTCACTCCCATCCATTTTATCTCTTCCGCTTCCCCCCCACCCCCCCGCCTCAGGAACTGAAAGAATTAAACCTACAGAGTACCTTGCAGATTTTGAACAATTACCATTTACAGAGGGTAGGGGATTTGTAAAAACATTTTAACATATTAAGTCTGCTTTATATTATGTAGCCCAGAACTTAACTCTGTTTGACATCTATAAACACAAGCTATTTTTGGCGCAGTTTTAATATATGCAGAATTCTCCAAGAGCAATGTTGTCTTCATTGAGAGAGCGTGCTTTGTTTGGTGCTTCCCCAAAATTATTGTCCTCTTTGTAAATATATCAACAGTGCTTCCCCAAAATTATTGTCCTCTTTGTAAATATATCAACACACTAAACCAGTTTTCAGGTACAAATTTCATATCCACACTCATCCTAAGTACACGTCCAAACATCTGATGACTATATTGAGCTTTCTAATGTAATTGTGCTTGACAACTTATACTTCTGAGTTATATAATATCGCATTATCAACTGCTCCTTGTTTCATTTCTTATTTCATTTAGCTGACAGTAAATGCTTGAGATCTGTTGCTATATTGTGGTAAGAGACAGAAATTTCGATTTGGCTATTAAGCAAACCATTTATTCATTCATTATCAAGTTTACAATGAATTAGGTACTATTGGAAGCACTGAGGGTAAAAATAAAGGGTAGTCCCTGGATGCATAGATTTTTATCTTCTAGTATGATAGATTGATATGAAATAAACTATAAAGTACTGATTAAGGTTACAAAGAAAAATGGCTGGACAAATGTCTTATCTACTACTGGAAAACTACTCAAGTTCAATAAATTCCCTCCAGATTGGGTAATACAGTATTTTTCATATTCTGGAGTGGTACTGTCCAATGAGGGCAAAAAACAAAAATACACTTCCCATGGAACCAAAACAAAACCACCAACCTTTGCTCTGGAGTCATCTGATGTCCTGGGTTGGCTTCCTCAGGAGGCAGACACTGAGTTGCAGTTCAGAGTACAATAGGTTTGCTGGGGAGAAGACCTATCGGGGGTGGTGGTGGGGGGGGGGAAGAAGAGAAGCAGAATTATGTAAGAAGAGCCATCTGGCTGAATATTGTGGCATGGACTCAGTTCTGCCAGATAAAGAAGTCCCAGCTTGGGCAGCAGAGGCTAAGCCTATCATTACCACCTTGCTCAGCCACTGGCTGGGGCCACTTCCAGAGGAGCTCAGCCTGGACTGCCATCACTTTGCTCAGTCGTTGACGGGGGGACATCTTGGCTGAGATGTTGAGAGGAATAGGAGATGCTCACAGCTTCAGGCTGTAAATGGAGCATCCCTCAACGCCTCTGTTGAAAAATTCAGAGATTTACAGTGGTGGTAGTGTTTTTTCTCTCTTCATCTGGGTCTTATGAGGAACTGTGTGTCAATCAACGATGCTTAAAGACCATCAATGCCTTTGTGAATATGTCAGTACCGCTATTCTCTCATCAGCAGGTGAATATACACTTATAACAGAGGCTCTTAGACTCACAGCCTGTTCTTTTCCCACTTTCTCAATCTCCTACTTTTCTTTGTCAAAAATATTTTATTGATTTCAGAAAGGAAGGCAGAGAGGGATAGAAATATTAATGATCAAACAACAATTAATAGGTTGCTTCATGCACACCCCACACTGGGGATAAAGCCCCCAAACTAAGCATATGCCCTCCCTGGGAATCCAGTTGGGAACTCATAGCTAACAAGTCAACTCTACCACTGAGCCATACCAGCTGGACTCAATCTACTTTCTCTCTGTACTCTCCGCCTCAAATATGCTTTGTGCCATGCCTTTGTCCTAGAATTGTTCCTACAGAAACTCTTAGATTTCCAAACCAAAAGTCCTATTTTCCCTCCTCACTAGGTCTGGAGGCATGGGAGGTAACTGAGAATTATATAATCATTTTCCATGTTCTCCATCACAAAACTTTTGTCTTTGATCTTAATTTGTTGAGTTCTGGCCTCAAAGAACCTTTGGAACACCAAGGGCAACAGAAGCATCTTTTCAGCTATAGGTGGTCCTGACCCTTTATCCCTGAATATTTTATTTTTATTTCTCTCTGTTCTCTCCTTCCCAGCAGGTCAGGTTCAATTTCAAAACTTTGATATATTTTCCTGCCCTGCCACATGCAGACCTAACACAGTCTGTTGCATCTTCTGATGGCACGATCAAACTCTGCCTTTTGGCTGATTCCACTGTTCTCTGTTTCTAGATTCTAACTCCAAGTAATATTATTTCCCCTGAACCAAACTCTGAGAGTGTAGACTACCGGCCATGGTGTTTCTCTGCCATTAGGAACTCTTGGCTTTTCGAGTCAGAATATTGACTGAATTATTTTTAGTAGTGCTTCCTCTCTCCCTCTCTCTCTTTCTCTTAATGACATTGGGTCTGTGAACGTTCCATTTAGATATTGCTCAGTGTAAATCTAGGTGGACCATTTAATTCCTATGTAACACTCTCAGCTCTTTTCCCATGGGTTTATTAATAAATCCTATCACCGTGCCAGACAGAGAGTGACTGTGGTGATCTGGAGTCTAAAGCACTACCTACGAATGAGTTGCTGTTTCTTTGGGGAGGTGACAGCTACTTATTGGAGATGAACTGCAGTAGTCTACAGCAGCACTTTTCCACGGGTGTGCTGTAAGGGTTTTTAGAGCACGTGACACTTGACTATTTAGCCCGAGGTACTGATCTCCTCTTTGCCTTTAGATGATCAAATAAAAAAAATGACAATAGCCAAAACAATAGCAGTCCAGTGTGGATGAATCAAAATTACACCTTTTCTTTTTTTTTTTTTTGTCAGATTGGCAAAAAATACAATATACTCCTTGGTGTGCTGCAGAATTTTAGTAATTAGTTTATGTGTGCTGTGAGGTGAAAAAATGTTGAAAGTCACTGCTGTATAGACTTGCTTTGCCCTTTAATGGTAAAGTACTGGAGTACAAATGCCAGTGGCAAATATCTGTTCTCTGCTTTCGACAAAGGTTATTATCTTTTTTTCCTGCCCCAGGCTTTCAAAGTTATGCTTCTGGGAATGGAAAGAGATAGACTTCCAAGAATATTATTGATATTATACTTAATGGCTTGGAACAGCAAATTTAATTAACCTCCAATATTAAAAATGACTCTGAAGTGACAAAAATACAGCTCACATAATTTTCTGACTTTAAGTGTTATGAAACTTAATATCCTTACTAAATTTTGAAACTGTACAAACTTAATCACCCATTGATTATTCATAAAAGGAGAGCACTAAAATTATATTATGCTTCCATTTTTCTTCCCAGAAAATGGTCAATATTAGTTTCTTTATTTAGTACAAATGGCAAGTACAATCCTGTGACCTATCAATAAGTTTTTATATTTTCATTTTGGAATTGTACAGTCACTTCAAAATGACAAATTAGTGTTTAAATTACACCTATTAAAAGGGGATTTTTGAATATTGCTTTGATGGCAACCATATTATAATACAAAAATTATAGTAGCATGCTGCATACCTTAAGTTTGCAAAATGTAACATGTCAAATTTATCAAGTAGAAAAAGAAAACGATTTTTCATCTCATAGTTTTGTGTGTCTTTCTGAAAAACCTCTTTTCAAGTTCTGAATTAATAACTGCAGATACTAATTTCTAAGACAAAGGTTTATTTCTAAATTTACCCAGGATACAATGCTCTTTGACTCTATATTACAATAGTGTTTTGCTAGCATCTTGGAATTCTGACATGGAGAAAAATTGAGTTATCTTCAGAGAGAAAAACTTAGTATATTGCACTGCAATTGAATCAAGTTTTCTTATGCTTATGACTAAATTCTAATTTGAGATCTCAAAAAAAAAAAATGTAGAAAATGTCACCTTCCGCACTACAAACTGAAACAAACTGAAATTTGTTTTAATTCTGTGGTGCATCCTGAGATGCATTTTCTTCTTGACTCAGTGCAAAAATAATTTCTATGCTGTTTATTATTATATCTTTCATTTTCCCAAGTAATTGCTTTTTATTGTATAACTTTGTCCCCTTTAATATCAGATGCTTCAGTTTTATTGCTACACATCTAAGCAAAGTATTACAAAATTATTCCAAAGAGCGTTAGTCTGAGAAATATTTTTAATGCATTTCTTACAGGCACGTGCATAATATTCTTTAGATGATAAAGATATCTCCAAAAATCATGTGTGAATTAACTGTAAGAGTAGTCATTCCAGCATCAAAGGCCAATGACAATATTAAGCGGTGTGCTGATTCGTTTTAATAAGCTAATGTGCACCTTTTTATGAGGACGTAGATTCTGACACTGGCTGCTGGGTTTCAAAGCTTGCCTCGGCCACCTTATGGCGAGGTTGCCTCAGGCAAACTTGTTATGCTGTTTCCTGATTTTCTCATTTTAAGTGAAGATAATCATCATCACTAGGATGAGTGTGACAAATAAATTAGCTTAATATATGTAAATTGTTTAGCAAAATGCATGGCATGAAATGAATTCCTAATAAATATTAGCTATAGCTATTTAGCTATGTAAGTTAGATATGTGGATATTCACTTTTAAAATGTAGGTAATGTTAGCCATAAAGGAATTGAAATAAACTGAGGACCTTTCTGAGGGGATTGTTTATCATATTTCTAATTAGTTCCAAGTTTAAGAGGAGGCAGGCTTTGTGTATATTATAAAGTGGAAAAATGACATGTAAAGTAATTAAAAAATTAAAGGAGAAATCAAAGACAGAAAAGGAAAAAATTTTAAAATGTTCTTTTTAACTTATTTTTTTAAATATATTTTGTTGATTTTTTTTTTACAGAGAGGAAGAGAGAGGGATAGAGAGTTAGAAACACTGATGAGAGAGTTATCTATCAGCTGCCTCTTGCACACCCCACACTGGAGACGTGCCCACAGCCAAGGTACATGCCCTTGACCGGAATCGAACCCGGGACCTTTCAGTCCGCAGGCTGACGCTCTATCCACTGAGCCAAACCGGTTTCGGCAGTTTTTAAAAGACACAGAATTTGAACCAAAATATGAGACTCAGGCTCAGTCTCAAGATAAGAAATGCTGAGAAAGGGAATGTTATGTGTAATTTGCTCTTATATGATGCAGATGGCTATTACAGTTACAGAAGTGTCTGTGCAGAAAGTTTCTGTCTGCACAGTGCAATATACAGATATCATATAATAAAATTCTACACCTGAATCCTAGATGATCCTATTAATCTATGTCACCCCAATAAATGCAATTAAAAAATAAAATCAACTGATTATAGAGGCTAACTACCTCTACAAAATACCCTCACAGCAACTCCTAGATTAGCAGATTAAATCACTAGGTACTACTGCCTTGAAAACTGACATGTAAGATTATCTTAAGTAGATCATACTACCGTGTTTCCCTGAAAATAAAACATCCTCCGAAAATAAGACCTACTGACAGGTTTCCTTCTGAGTGAAATATAAGGCATCCCCCTGAAAATAAGCCCCCCCCCCCAGGTTCTGTCTCAGAATGAAAATTAATTTACCGTAAACTGGTCGCTAGGGCAGCCCCGATTGGCGTCTAGCAACCAGTGATGTTATGTGGAGTCCTGACGTCACTGCTGTGTGGAGGCGGAGCGGATGTCGGAGTGAGTGTTGAGCACAGGGCAGGAGAGAGGAGGAGACTTTCGCAGATGTATGTAGAAGAACAGAAGGATTAGAGCGGACGGGACGCAGTGAAGGTGGTGAAAGCTGGTCTGTCTCTTGTGACACTACCTGATGCTCGCGGCCGCCCTCATGATGACTGAAGGTTCTCAGTCAGTGGCAGACCCTGCTCCAGCCCAGATCCAGGCCGCAGCAAACCCAGTGACAGTCCCCAGGCAGGCCCCAAGGGGTAAATGTCTGATAAAGGGGTAGGGAGGATGACTGGTGAACTGTCTTTAAGAAGATCTACAACATTGTTTAGGTTGGAAGATACTCAAGTTATTAAGTGAGCACTTGCATTCAAGTCCTTTATTGATGATGCCGATTTCTCTAAATACAATCTTTCCAACATGATTGCTATGGATGAAACTGCAGTGTTTATGGGCCAATCATCTCGAACAACAATTGAACAGCAGGGTGCCTCCTTAATGTACATTCCTTCCACTGCTTCCGAAAGTGCAGTGCACGTGTTTCCTGTATTTTTGGCAATTCATCTGGATGGCACTAAAATCCCACCTTTAATCATTTCTAAGGGCAAGAAGGAAAAGATTGAACGTGTTTTGGGCGTTTTTATTCTTGAAACTGAAAAAGCCTGGGCCACACAAGCAGTTATAAGGAAGTGGGTTGATTTAATGCTGCCGCTTGTTATGCGAGGGAGTCAAAGAGGTCTGCTAGTCTGGGATGCAGCCAGCACTCATCATGCTAAAGACATGAAGACATTTCTTCACAAAAGAAAAATAGATCAGATAATGATTCCCAAAGGAATGACGGGAACCTTCAGCCTATCTCCAGACTCTTGATATTGCAATAAACAAGCCATTTAAAGACAATTTGCGCATGGAAATTAATGACTACATTGAAAATAGAATGGAGAGAAATCAGCGTGGAAACTTTGTGAAACCTAAACTGCAAGAAGTTGTGACTTGG
This sequence comes from Pipistrellus kuhlii, assembly GCF_014108245.1. Taxonomy (NCBI): domain Eukaryota; kingdom Metazoa; phylum Chordata; class Mammalia; order Chiroptera; family Vespertilionidae; genus Pipistrellus; species Pipistrellus kuhlii. The sequence continues at coordinate 6,373,460 of NW_023425523.1, forward strand.
GTGATTAATTCATGGGAGAAAATTACTGACAGTTGCATTGCAAATGCACTGCGAGCAGGCTATTATACCTTGACAAGAAGTACTCATTTAAAGACAGTGCTATTGCTAAATATGAGAGATTTGATCCACTGATTCTGAAAGAAATGGAGTCACAAGAAATTCACCAGGAAATTCAGGAATTGGATTGTTATGATGATGTTCCAGAAGATGATGACATGATTGTCATTGAATAAATGAGTAAATTCTTGATACTGTAGGATTCACAGTTTGTCTGGTTTGTGTTGACAACTACCATACTACCGTACTGTATACAGGTAATAAATTTCCTTTATTTTCATTTAACAATAAATGTGTACTGTATTCTTCTTCATGGATAAATAAGACAACCCCTGAAAATAAGATCTAGCACATCTTTGGGAGCAAAAATTAATATAAGACACTGTTTTATTTTCAGGGAAACAGGGTACATATATGTATTAATATCTAACTCCTTCATTTTATTGTGAGCATTTCCCAAATCAAATATTTTATCAGAAATGATATTTATTAAAGTGGGTTAACAGCCCAACATATCAAAATAACTTTTTTTAATCCATCCCTATATTTCAGGATATAAAGTATTATATACTTACTAGAGTAAGTATATAATGCACAAAATCCATGCACTTGGGGATGGGGTAGTCCCTCAGCCCAGTCTGAGCCCTTTCACAGTCCAGGAGCCCTTGGGAGTGCTTGCCTGCCCCCGGCTTCTGGATGAGCAGAACTCCCCCTGCACTGAAAGTCTGGCCACTGGTGGTCAGTGCATGTCATAGCAACCAGTCATCTCATACAATAGTTTGGTTGATTTGCATGTTAGCCTTTTATTATATAGGATGTGTATATTTTTAACTATTTCTGATTATTCGTTATATTTCTAAAGCTGAGATTACTGAGTTAAGGATTATGAAAAAATTTAAAGCCCTTATACCTATTGTGAAAATGTTTTCTAGAAAGTCTGCATCAATTTACACTTAAAAAAAAAAAGTTTGACCTCATTGTTGAATCACCTGGTGTACAGAAACACTCTCCATGACTCTGGAGAAGTTAGGCAGCCTTGGTTTTGTGCTATAACTTGCCAACCTGGATGTACATGTTAAAAGAAAAATAATTGCCTTTATATCAGTGCGGCCAAAACCCTTCCTCAAACACTGTGAGAGGGAGGAAAGGCTGTGAGGCAGACTGTATTGTAAACAAACAGCACCATGTGATTTTGTTCCCATTACTGACACTCTGTGTTTATTGGATTTTTTTCAAGAAACTGGGTTAACAGCACCTATTCTGTAGATATCTGGTGATAAGAAATGAGAGACGGGAACAGAGGAGAAGGGATAAGATTATTTCAATTACAATTTAATTTAGAGATCATCTTGACTATTAAATGGCATAAAAGATAACAAAATCATAAGGAAATCAGAGACCAATTTTCATTTTTACATACTATTTGTTCAGAGTGGTCGTATGTTAGCAAAGGAAGTGCTTGCCCCCTACCCCCCACTGCCTCCGCCAACCTGGCGGTCCATGTCATCAGAAATACAAACTTTTCATGTTTCCTTTTGCCTTCTAAAAAGCACGTTTCTTTGGAGCACAATCACAGGTTTACATTCCCAGTCAATTATCTGCTTGGCACACCAATGCTTTTTCCTGCCTTCAAATCCCTCAGCACACAATTCTTCCCGGGCCCTGACAATGATAATCCACTACTGAGCTCTCTGGGCCTCCCTGGCTGAGGGAGGATAAGGGAGAGGAGCTGGAGCAGGACCAGCCCAACTCATTCATCTGCCACTCGCCAGACACAGTCCTCTCACAAAGGCCTTAAACAATGCAATTTTAATTAGAGTACACTGTTTCATAGAATCTGTCCAAATCAGAGATAAATATGTTGCCACTTCTTAGTTTGATTTAAATTAGTATAATATAATCAAAACTATATGATGACTTAATAAAAATGTTAATTTACAGCCCATAACACTTCTATTTTTGTAATACCCAACAAAGATTCCGGCCACTATAAAGAGTCAATGAGAGGGAAACAATGAAAGAGGCCATTTAGAAGAAAAGGAAGTAAAATATGACATGTATATTTTAGCTGATTTCATGACATATGGTGTTAATTGAATATTAAACCGATGGTTAATTTCTGCTTAATAAATGTTAGGCACTGATATTGTTTGCAAGGTGAATTATATTGGTGGTTAATTTTAATTGTCATGCAAATCTTTATTTGAGTATTTATTGTCCAGGGTGATGAAAAGAGCAAAATAATATAATAGACTGTATATTTTCTCATGAAAGGCAAGAAAAATGCATTTCCCTTGATTAACATCCAATTTGTGTTTTTTAAGGATATCTGAATACATTTTTTAGTTTGTCCAAATATTATCCTGGCCATTTAAAATAGATATTGATTCAGACAAAATACTAATATAGGTTACCAATCCACGCTCATTTACAAAATGTTGAGGAGTAGGGAAGACCTAATTAAAACACCCCCCACTGTGACATCTCCTGAAGTACTTTGCTGGGATCATAAACGCTAGACTTAATCCATAACTAAGACGTATGTGCCAGCATGCAAAATGTTTGCCAAGATTTCAAACCAATTCACTAAAGGATACTGTAGATGGGCACTGGAGTTTTAATATTTTATGCTTATATTTTTTGTTATTATAAACAACTTTTGTGAGTGTGCTTATGCATGTTTCCTACACCACATGAGCAAGAATTTTCATTAATCATAAACCTTGAAGTAAAGCTGTATGTGAATGATGCATAGGAAAACAGATCTTTGTTATTTCCTTTTGCCAGAGTGGTAACTTCTTAAACAAATGTTCTCCTCTACACTCAGTGTTAAATTCATCTTTAGTTGTCTTAGTGGTTAGATAACAAATGTGAAGACAAGGATGAGGAAAGCTGTTTTACTTTGTCATGATGTAATACAGTATTGATTTTTTTTAAATTAAGAAATAAGTATTCTATTCATTCAAACTGACAAGCCACCATCCATTAACTGGTGGACATAAGAGAATTGGGGGACAAGTAGAGACTACCTCCTGTCTTCTTCCATCTAGGCCACCTCTTCTGTTACTATGGTCCCTCTTCCCTTCTGTCCACAGGGGATGTGGACACAGACACTGACATTCACAGATTTCTACCCAGGAAGGAAAAGTCAGCTGATCTTTCCTGTTCCTCAGATATAAGGTTATCTAGTGGGATGACCTCCTGTCCCACACAGCACTCTGTCTTGGCTAAAGAATAAATCCTCTTCTATTGCAATGAATTGCTACTTTGCATTTTATTCTCATGTGGAGAGAGAGAGAGAGAGAGAGAGAGAGAGAGAGAGAGAGAGAGAGAGAGAGAGAGAGAGAGAGAGAGAGAACGGGAGAGTATAATAAAGTGGCATGATTCAATTAATAGTCAGTGAAACTAATTTATTACCTTGAAAATGATTCTAGTGTCAAGATAAAATGATAGCATTGGGTCTCCTGGGTGTTTTTGAGAAGAATGGTAGATTTATGGGAATATTATTTCCACAACTTTTCCTCATACCCTCCACTGATATTCTGAGGGTTCCCTTGCCCTCTCTTCTCACACAATAATATCGATATGACACAATCAAGGGAAATCCTTTTTTTTATTTTTATTTTTTTTTTGAGTTTCAGTCTCCCACTCCAGCTGGTTGCCTCTGTGATGTAAATGAAACAACCTGGTGGTAGGTATCAGGGAGACAGAGCGGGACTGCCAACGGTTAACTACCATTAGCAGTTTCATCTAGCAGGGTTTGCTTCACAGAAGCTGAGCCTTATTTAGTCTTAACTCACTGAGCCTGAGCTGCTTAGACATTTCAGGAACCGAGCTCCCTGCTGCTCAGATGGCAGGGCTGAGTGATGCTCTCATGTGCTGCTTGGACTGCACAACTATATCTTAGAATCTCTCTTAACCTCTCTTCCTCCTCCTCCCAGAATAAATTACAGGGCTAGCTTTAAAATGAAAACGAATATCAGTAATTGACCTAATAATTTGTGGAGCTTCATATCCTAAACACATCAAGAAATCTTAACCTTTCCATGTTTTTATCCTTAATATCTTAATCCTTTGCTAATGAATGTTCTTTGCTCATATTCACATTTAGAGCATACATTTTTCTCTAAGTATTTCTTTAACCACATTTCACAAAGATTGACATGTTTTACTTCATTTTTATTCAAATTATTTCTTCTTTTTTAAATATAGTTTTATTAATGTTTAGAAAGAGAGAATGGCAAAGGGAAAGAGAGAGAGACATCAATGATGAGAATCATCACTTGGCTACCTCTTGCACACCCCCTACTGGGGATCTAGCCTGCAACCCTGGCATGTTCCCTGACCAGGAATTGAACAATGACCTCCTGGTTCAGACATTGATGCTCAACCACTGAGCTACACCAGCTGGGCTCAAAATCATTTGTAATAAAAGTTCCCCACCCCCGTAGTGTTGGTTAGATAGTGACTATTCATTGTTAATACATTTCAGAGATTAAAATTGTAGAAAAATAATATTTAGTTGATAAGCATTGATTTTTCTGCATTGTAGAACCTAACTTACCCCCAATGACATTGTGCATAGAATTTCACTTTTTTTCTGGCCTCATTGTTGGCAGAATAGAGTTGAGGGCAGGGGAACAGACAGAAACAGTCTTGTTCGATTATCCATTTGTAAGGACATTAAATCAAATGAGGCAACTAAGGAGATCAATATTAAATTCAGTTGCTCATGCTGTAAGTCCTGTGAAATCTATATTAAAAAATCAGTCTTTTGTTGCTATAAAATCTAATGTTATGATCAGGCAAATACAAATAGTTGAGGATTATTATGCAATCTTCAAGTTATAATGGGAATGTCCATATCTAGTGCAAGGGCTGTTCTTGATTTTGTAGATAACATGGCGAATATTGTTCAATCTAAATTTTTATGAGTTTTTAAAAAAATCATTTTTATTTATTTCAGAGAGGATGGGAGAGGGAGAGGGAGAGAGAGAAACATCAATGATGAGAGAGAATCATTGATTGGCTGCCTTCTGCACACCTCACACCGGGGATTGAGCTTGCAACCCAGGCATGTGCCCTTGGTCGGAACTGAACCTGAGACCCTTCAGTCAGCAGGCCAATGCTGTATTCACTGAGCCAAACCATCTAGGCTTCAATGTAATTTTGAAGGATGTAAAGCATGCATACCTCTGCGATTATTGGTATATACTTCTCTAAATAAAATCAACTTTCTTAAATCAAATATATGATGCCAGATATGCTGTGACAGTATTCAGTTATGGAAGCAGCTTTGTATTAGAGAATTAAGAGCTGGTTGATAAAAATAAACTAAAAAGTTAAAATGAAACGTACACTATTACTAACAAAACTGTATCCTTTGTTTGCTTTCTTTGTATAGTGGGGGGAATATATCTATTTACATTAAAGTATGGCTTTCAGTTATATACCTGTTTGGATAGTCTAAACCATGTGTTCTGAGTTCAACCAACACAATAATCAAACCCAAAACCTAGGTACATGCCCTGACATGGAATCCAATCCACCACCTTTCAGTGTTTGGGACAACTCTCCAACCAACTGAGCCCCGCTGGCGAGGCCCAACTTTTTATCTGTAAAATATCCGGTCTATCCCATTTCATGTCCCCGTCTATGGCCCCTGGGAGACATCTCAGATGCAAAGCTCAGAAGAATGTAGCTAGCTGACAGTGGCAAAAGAAAGGATTGTCCAACTGGAATGTCAGTATTTTTCTGGTAATTAATTAGCAAGTCTTAATCAGTGGGATAAACTCTGATTTCTTTCACACCAACCCTGGTGACACCGATGGAAAGGGGAGGTCACCACCCCAGGGCTCTGAAAAGCATAGCCGTAGGATACAAAGCGGACTCACAACAACAAAGATTGCTTTATTTTTCTAAAATTATCATTAATCAGCTGATGGTTTTCTCTATCTGAATCAATCTACAGCAAGCATATCAACCTCAAAGGCTAACACGGGCCAAATAAACGAGGCATGTGGCCCGCTGGCCGTAAGTTTGACATGCTTGATCTATAGGGTTCGTGACGAGGAAGTTATCCACAGCAGTCTATCCCATTTCATGTTCCTGGTCTGTGGCCCATAGAAGAGAGACATCTAAGACTCAAAGCTCAGAAGAATGAAGCTAGCCGAAACCGATTTGGTTCAATGGATAGAGCTTTGGCTTGGGGACTGAAGGGTCCCGAGTTCGATTCTGGTCAAGGACATGTGCCTTGGTTGTGGGCACATCCCCAGTGGGGGGTGTGCAAGAGGCAGCTGATCGATGACTCTCTCTCATCGATGTTTCTAACTCTCTATCTCTCTCCCTTCCTCTCTGTACAAAATCAATAAAATATATTTAAAAAAAAAAAAAGAAGAAGAAGAAGAATGAAGCTAGCTGAGAGTGGCAAGAGCAGTGATTAATATGTTCAACTATTCTGTGTATCATTCCATGTCACATGCCTGAACCGCACGGGTGCAAAATAAACCACACAGGTGTAAAAAAAAAAAGAGAACATTTTAAATCAATTATTGATTCTATCATCAATTACTTGAATTTAATATTGTTGATGAAATTGTGATTATGCATGTCCTCCTCTGACCTAAGACACAAAAACTTTCCGTTAAATAAAGGCTGCTTAATTCAAAAAGGAAAAATCAATGATTCTTTTTAATGGATACATCAAAATGCCAAAAACAACGGATTACCTGGAAGATATAAACCTTTCAGTTGTGTTTATTTGTGAGACCCAGACATCCACCGCCCTCCATGTGTAAGAATTCTTATCCCGAGGTGTATTTTCTTGGAGCATTTTGCCGACTCAATTTATCCAGAGTGACCCTCACCACACCGAGATTTACAGACTCACCCATTTTATAAATTTACAATAACTTCACACCGATTTACACAACACCAATATTATCCGTCAGCCCTTCCTTGGAGGAAATATTTCAAAAAGTGCAAGTCAGTGACTTTAATGGAAATGCCTACGGTCTTTGAAAAAACTCTTATTGATTTCAAATAATATATACTCCAGCCCATAGCCGATCCATCATGACTATCTACAGCCTTCAGATTTATAGAAATAAATAATCTCCAACGATTTCAATGGGAGACAAGGTCTGCCCATATGTGTATGAATTCTGGGGCAGGCAGCCATTAATAATTCCCTTCTAAAATCACAGCCCAGCAAGTTTATCAGGAGGGCCCGTCACCGTGAACTTTCCCGTCGCCCTGCCAAGGGCCACCGGTAGCCAGCTTTTGTCTTCCTGACAGATGTGTGTGTCTGGCTGCAAAGGTGGGAGGGGGTGGCTGTGCAGACACACACCACGCAGCACATCTATTTACAACACAAAGAGCTGGAGAGGCTCTCTCTGCCACATGAATTCTGGGAGTTTTTTTCCCTGTAAGAATTGCTCCGACTAAAATCGGAATCACTCTCATTGATGCCGAAAGTAGACGTGTTGCCAAAAGAACTAAATCATTTCCTTATTTCCTATAAAAATTGCCACTGGCTACCTTTCCTTCCCTCGAACTCCCCCGTTTTGCCTTTAGTTGGATTAGAACAGTATCAGCAAGGGGGTCGGGGATCCTGTTTCAATTTGGCAATAAGAGGGCTTATGAAAGTCGTGACATTTTATTTTGACTATAAATCCTAGGGGCGTCTCTGGATGCTGCATCTCTCTCTACTTCTGATCCACAAGGGACTCCATTCCTGTATCAGTTTTCCATTTGTAATAGGAGATGTTTTCTCCAGGCTGTTGGAGATTCTACTTTAAACCCCCTCTCCTTTATCTGTTCTTTGTTTGGGGTTAGGATTGGATACTTAAAATATATATATATATATATATATATATATATATATATATATATATATATATACACATACATACATACATATATACATACACACACACACACACACACACACACACAGTATTTTATTTTTTACAGAGAGGAAGGGAGAGGGATAAAGAGTTAGCAACATCAATGAGAGAGAAATATCCATCAGCTGCCTCCTGCACACCCCCTACTGGGGATGTGTCGCCAACCAAGGTACATGCCCTTGATCGGAATCGAACCTAGGACCCTTCAGTCGGCAGGCCGATGCTCAGTCCACTGAGTCAAACCAGTTACGGCAGGATTGGATACTTTCTATTTTAGAATTAAATGTAGATGAAACTCAAATCAGTCAATTTATCCAGCCTGCGAGTTGGTTTTTAATAAGCCATAAGGTCACTTTACCCTGAACTGCCCGTGGATTAAAATGTTAGCTCCAAACAAAAAAGGCACTGTTTCCCCAAATTAAAGAAATTGCTGTTCACAGGTATATTCCCACAACTGCTCTTATTTCGTGTGGCTTTCAAAGCACCTGTAACTTTTACAAAATCTAATGACATTTTATACCTCCTCACATCTTAACACAAAAATTACTCTATGATAAGATAAAGATCTTGCCCCTTAAAAACATGTTTTGGGGACAAGGTCAGCATCTGGATGTGCAATATTGGGGTTAGTACGGCAGTTGTATCAGGAGTCGCCCGAGCTCACTTAGTGGCAAAAACAACATATTTGGATGTATTTGGGAAGATCTCTGGGAAATAGTGACCTCTGTCATTTGCTGTCAAATTCAGGAGGAACATTTGGGGAATGGTTGGATTCTCTAATATCTAAAGCTCTGGCCTATTTATATACGGATTACTTTACCAGCAGCACCACATGCAAGAGGGACAAGTACTGCTGCTCTTTGGATTGAGTTTTTCCCTCCATTCATCTTACTGGTCTCCCTGCGAAGGTTCCCCATAGGTTCCTTGTGAAGTTATTTAGTTAGTGCTGACCCCTCATTTAGCCAGAGGAACACAGAAGGATTAAAAGACACAGTGAAGCCCTAACTATCAATAGTTTGGTTCAGTGGCTAGATTGTCTGCTGAAGGGTCCCAGGTTCGATTCCGGTCAGGGGCATGTACCTTGGTTGCGGGCACATCCCCAGTAGGGGTTGTGCAGGTGGCAGCTGATTGATGTTTCTCTCATTGATGTTTCTAACTCTCTATCCCTCTCCCTTTCTCTCTGTAAAATAAAATAAAATAAAATAAAATAAAATAAAATAAAATAAAATAAAATAAATAAATAAAATATATTATTTTAAAAAAGACACAGTGACTTTCTCACTCAAAGATGGGAACATCCCTCTTTTTGCCTTTGTTTAAAGCAAACAATCAACAAAACCCAACAAGGATGTGCAAAGTGCATGACTGTCTAACCACTATGCAGCACTCCTGAGACTAACACAAAATAATATTTCATGTAAACTCAAATGGGGGGGGGGGAAACTCACACACACACACACACACACAAAAATAATAATAATACCACAAAGCCCACAAAGGAGACAATTCTACCAAACACAAGACAACCGCAACCTGAGCTGAAGGACACAATTCTGGATCCCAACTGCCCGAGCCTGACCCCTCCCTCGACCACTCACTGGGGCTGTGACCTCAGCAGTTAACTTACATTCCTTTGCCTTGGTTTCATAACCTGTCAAACAGGGCTATGAAAGTACAATACTTCCCTCCTTTATTGTGTTGCTTAGGGAAATAAAACGTTCATATTTGTAAAGCTTCTAGACCATCGTGTTGTACATAGTAAGTGCTAGAGTGTGTGGGGGATCCCACTCCCCTGCACAGCAGTGCTTTTCAGAGAGTCTGTGCTGATTGAGTCACACGTCCGAAGCAGATCTATGAAGGCTGCCATGGCCCCGCCTGTCCGCTATTGATGGCCACCTCTCAGTTTTCCTAAAACCTGAAGAAGTGAAGTTACAACAGTGGTGGCTCATCACCATTTTCAGGAGCTGCTCTGCTGGGCAACTCTGGCCCCGCGTCTCTCGTTAGGTCGAACACTGATGTCTTCAGGAATGGCAGCCCCCCAAAAGCTTGCTGGGGCTTAGAAGATGGGCTTCGAAAGGAGTTCACTCCCATGGCAGGCACAGGGGAGCCCCTCCACCTTCTAAGTCAGCAATGCATCACTCAGAACCTCTCACCATCTCTCTATCTTACTCAGATGCTCTGTCCCATTTCCTTTCACTAAGGGGCCTGGTGTTAACACTGGCCCTGCCTGGATGACCCAAACCAATCTCCCTGTTAGAACGTTAAGTTCATCTGCTGCCTTAATTCCCCTTTGCCATGTAGCTTAACATACTCAGTTTCCAGGGATTAGGGAACACACATCTTCCCTGGGCTCATTATTCTGCCTCCATAGCAGCCATCCCATAATTATGTAATGATATAGGGCATGCTCCACTTGATGGATGTGTGTTAAGAATGACACAGCAACTACAAGACCGACCTTTATCTTTGATGTCACGAGCATCACTCACTTCTCGGCCCTGTTTTGCTGTGTTGAACATGGAACGCTTTCCAGAACACTTCATGGGACTGGGTTGCTATTTGTTTCCAATCAGTGGCCTGTATTAACCGCTGATATCTATGCATGACCCCATCCCCTGAGTCAACAACCTCCCATACGCCTGACATTTGCCATAAAAGTTGTGAGCACTGTACAATCTTATCCTTTACTCTCCCCGCCTTGTTCTTTCCCTAGCCATGACAGGGCAGAGTTAAATAATCATTTTTAGGTATATCTAAATTACATTGGCCATACCTCCATTGTGGCATTAATCCGCTGAATCCTATTTCATCCTCCATATTTCTCCTATTAATTAGTTCCCTGATCCCAGGAATAATGTATTATTCATCATCCCAGTGACATGGCCTAATACTGCAGGTTGAAGTTAATAGAGGGTTCAGTTCTGTAAAGGAATAAATCAGTTCTATAATTATTTGATGGTCCACGCATGAGCAGTGCTGCGAATTGAGAGTGTGATGGACAATACTTATTATGAAGTGAATGCAAGCGTGTGTTCATTGGTGTTCATAAGGGTTCTCTAGAAATGAGTAAAATATGTTAAAATTGAGACTGTGGAAGAGAGCTTCCAGGATGATCTAACGCTCTCTGAATGTCTCTGTGGCACCTGCTATTCCCACCTGGCATACGTTAATATAACTTGAGTGTTGGGGTTAATGTATTTGAACCTTTTTTGAGTAAAATATCATTATTCTGCAATATACTTGAATCTTTTTGAGTTAATTAACATTATCCTACAATTTGTATAACCAAGACTTCATTTACAAATGACAGTCCAACTTGTACTCATTAAAGGGAGTGGAATCTCAAAATTAGAATATTATTGATCAAATTTACATTGCTATTTCTAAGTAATTAACATTGATCACATACTGGATCAAATGAACATTTCACAAATTACTTCATTATAGCCCTGGAATGCAGAGAGGGCCCATTTAATTGCTTATAGAAAATTACTGATGTTTCCTAAATTTCTATCAATAAGTGGTTTGCATTAATTTTAGAATATCACAGATACTTTTAATTATGATTTTTGAATTATTTAACTTGTCAAATGACAGATTGTTGATAATCATATAAGTGACATTTTAAGACTCGATCTTTTCAAAGAGAAAGGAAGCAACCGCCATTTCATGAAGATTTTAGTGAATGCCTCTAGGACCTTAGTTCAAATTGAATCTGTAGTCTTTATACTATATAATACTATAGACTCACTGCAACAGAATAAATATTTATTAAACTAAAACTGACCACTGTAATTCTAGTTTCTTCTCTAGGATGTAGGAAACTAAAAGGAATGCCCACTCTTACAATGAAAAAGAATCAGACTAACTTCAAATTCATGACTTTGTTGAACTCATCAGAGAGAGCTGTGGTCACAGAGTAAACTGATCCCAAATTCTATGGAGGGACTTCAGAAAGAGAGGAGGTTCAATCTCACGGAGGCAGGACGCACCAGCAAGAAGCTGCCAAAAGGGTGCAGCCCTTGGGGGCTCAGAATTAGGGAAAGTCTGCATTCCATATTTCCCTACAGTGGTGCCACCCGGCAGAGGGAACAATGGCCACACAGTGGGGCCAGTAACTCCTATGGGATCCTTGTTCCCAAACACCCCTACAGAACACAGTGTGTGTGAGAGAGAGTGAAGACTCACTTTGCTGAGGGATAGCAATGAGGATACAGATACCTCCAGGGGTGGGATTAAGCACTGATCCTAAAACTTCAAGCAAAGGGGAAGAGAGCTAAGAAAGCCATGTCGCCGGGAGCCATGGGTGGGGTGCATGCCTGGGACTGAGTCTTAAACTGAAGGACAGAAACATTTCCTCCCCTACCCGCCTTTCTCACTTCAATATCAACACCAAGCCACATGGTTTGACATACAATGAGAGCTGCATACAAAAAGCCAGTCCCTGCATCACAGTGAAAGGGAAACCTAATATTCAGAATTAAACAACCCCTGCTCTGAAGAAGCACCAGCCACCCAGATGAAGTCTCCATAAATTGGGATACAGTAGTGCGTTGCATTGAGAAAAGCCATGTCAAGAAAAATCCTCAAATGCAGACCACATCCTAAACAAAACTCATGAAAACTCCTGAACCAGAGGCCCTGCAAATGGAAAGCTATGATTGGTTCTGTTAATGCTATTATTATAATCTACACTAATAAAAGAGAAACATGCAAATTGACTGTACCGCCACCATGCCCACCAGCCAATCAGAGAAAGCATGCAAATTAACCTAACAAAGATGGCTGTGGCCGTGGAGCTAGAGTGATCAAGAAGCTTGGTTTCCCCTGGTGATGGAGGAAGATAAGCTTCCCGCCTGCCCTGGCTGGACCTGACCTCTGCTCAAGGCTACAAAGTTTCAATTATAGAAGAAAAATAAATCCAGATAACTGCTTCTAGTCCACCCTGGCCTCTGCCAAAGGAGGCGTGCGGGGGGGGGGGGGGGGGGGGGGGGGGGGAGAGGCTGGGAGCTTGGGTTGCCAGAGGGCGTAGCCAGCCTGCAAACAGCCATTAGCCCCTCTCCCAGGCAGGCCAGGCACCCCAGGGGGATCCCCCCTCCCAACCCTGAAAGAGCTGTGGCCAGCCTACAAACAGCCCTCAGCCCCTCACCCAGGCTGGCCACAACCCCATGGCCTGATCCCTGTAAATAGGCAGTAGGACATCCTTCAAGGGATCCTAGATTGGAGAGGGTGCAGGACAACCCCTTACCCATGCAAGAATTTTGTGCACTGGGCCACTGGTGTTAATATAATTATTCTGTTGATTAAGAAACATAGCATGAAATTAAGTAAATTCTCTAAGAGCTCACATGTGGGCATGAGCTTCCTCAAATGAAATAAATGATTTACAGTGAATTTCAGAACCCTTAAAATACCATGCTATCTTTGTGGGGATCATTTTCTTAGAAGTATACAATTATGCAATTACTTAAAATTACAACCAAAGTAAGAAAATAGATGTGGTGATATCTGTATATAGCATTATAAAATTTGTGTGGTTTTTGCCCTCAAAACCAAAAGACTTACAGAAAATAGATCATTTCACATGAACACAACATGTTCTTTTGGGGGAAAAAATGATTATGTTCTCATAGTGTGTTTTATGATGGGGGCTGAGGTTCATGGCCACTTTCAATAAAACCAAGCTGCAATCTTTATTCTCTAAGTAAATCATGACTTGCAACACCTTTTGAATGTGTACCTAGAAATATCACATGGAATTTCAGGAGCAACATTTGAGATGAAAATGAAGAGAGAAACCGTTTTGAAATTAACATCAGAAATGGCTCCCCTTATGAATATTTTATGGAGAGCAGTTCCACCAATTAGCTCCAGGTGTGCAGAGGCCTGATAGCCAGATGGCAGCCCGAGGCACACGGGTGTTAGGAACATAAGTCAGCTCCGAGGAATTCAGAGGACTGGCTGGCACCTGAACATGGACCAAGGCCCCTCCAAACGAAAGGACTTACATATGGGGCTCTTCAAAAATTGGCAATGAGATTCTCAACCCAAGTCTCTGTTTCTGTGTCACTGCGGGGATGGGCTTGGACAAGAAGACTTGGGCCTAAGGTTGATCTTTTATTCTCCTCTCTGGATTCGGTCCTCTCCCCAAGTTTGTTATCGGTTCCTTCCGAGTAAATGTTCACTGGGGTTTAGATGAGAGATGCAAACCTTGCACATCATTAAGTTTGAGACTCTTGGAACCAGAGGATTTGGCAAATGATTGTTTCCTAATTGAATTTTCTAAAAAAAAATAAAAATAAAAATAAAAAAATAAGTGGCTCTCAATGGCTTTTGTACCAATAACTAGAGAGCTGATTTCCAGTTAACCTACAGAAGAACTTTATGATCATGTAACTGTTTGAGATGTTTTCGATAATGTGCATCATGTTTTGAAAATTGCAAACCTAATGAAGTGCGTATACCAGATTTATTTCACCATTACATGGGAAGTGGAAGAGTCTGCCATTAACTATTTTTCCATTTTATGTAAAACTAGGGGCCTAGAGCACAAATTTGTGCACCTTGAAAGGAACTGTGGGCCTCAAGGTTGCAGTAGGCACAGGGGTGGGTCTCGGCCCATCCTCCACACTCCTGCCTGGCCCCTCCCACCATGCCTCCCCCTATCTCCCCATCACATCTGCTGGCAGCCTGCTTCTGCCACCGTTGCCACTCCCACATGCTGATGGCACCAGTGCCACTTGCACCTGCTGACATCCCCTGATGGTCAGTGCACATCATAGCAACTGGTTGTTCTGCCATCCAGTCTATTTGCATATTAGCCTTTTATTATATAGGATTTGTTTTGGTGTGTTAGAATTCTAGTTGTCTGAAGATACATGAATATATATTTAGAAATACATACATATATATATATATATATATATATATATATATATATATATTTTTTAGATTTTCTTCAGGTAACTTTTTATATCATAATTAAATTTTCATTTTTCTTCAGTACATTACTCCACTCTATTTGTGCTTATTGTGTAATTGATCCAGCTTTCTTTTCGTCTTGCATTTCCACTTTTTCATAGGAATACAAATCCTAATGTCATCTTCTTGATAGTTAATGCACCTCTGATTCAGCTGTGTTCGGTCGGCCAAAGAGTACCCACCTTCACACAGTGGTCACACTCGGACGTCCTCTTTCCTGCCTCTTCTTCTTTAAAGCTGTTGTTCCCCCCGCTTTTGCTCAGGCAGCAGCAGCAGCATATTCTCTCACCCTGTGGATGCTGGGTTCCTCCTGTGTTTTTCGTGGTGAGCTCTCCCAATTTCCTTCTGATGAGTGTCCAGGAGCCGTGGACCTGGTAGCGTTCTCCTTGCTGTTTTGTTGTTGAAGCTACACACACGGTCTGTGCATCTGTTAATACTATTTTAAAATAAACTCACACTATTTCTTTTTCTTTTTCAATGGTGATGCAGTTATTATCACACCCAGTCCTTCAGCTTTGAAGTCCAACCTCTTTTTTTCCACTAAGATGTCACTGTTTGTATGCTAAACTTCAAGAATCACAGGTCTGGGCATAGCTGTATATATCTCTTCAGCAAACTCCTTTTTATCATTGTAGCCTTGTGTTTGACCAAAATCAATTTTTTTCTGTCTCTTAAGTTAAATTCCGTGAACTTAAATAATATATAGTATATAACATTTCTTAATATTATAGGTTATTAAAATTTACATACATATTTTACTTTCTGAAAATCAACCTAAATGTCTACTAACAGTAAGTACTTTTATCTACTTCCCTGGAATAAACTATAAATAAATGTCAACAATGTACTGAACATCTTTTCCATAAGTCTCTATAACTATATGCATGTATATATAAACACATATGTACTCATACATATGTGTGTATACATATGTATGAGTACATATGTGTTTATATATACATGCATATAGTTATAGAGACTTATGGAAAAGATGTTCATGTATATATAAACACATATGTACTCATACATATGTATACACACATATGTATGAGTACATATGTGTTTATATATACATGCATATATATTCATATGTCTATATATTTCTATATACATATATACATTTCTATATGCATATATATTTCAATATATATATATATATGCATATTTAGAATTAAAAGATTTTCTTCAGGTAACTTTTTATATCATAATTAAATTTTCATTTTTCTTCAGTACATTACTCCACTCTATTTGTGCTTATTCTTGCTACTTTATCTCTACATATTGATTTTATAAGAATAATTTCCATAGCAACAGGTACAGGTTTTCAGCAAATAATAGCTTTGAAGGTGCTATGCCTTCGGGCTTGTGTTTTGGGTTATTCCATTAACCCTAAGGAGTCTTAGATTTAGCTTTCCTTGGAAGGACTTAATTTGTAGAACAAAAGTAAAGACCAGACTTAAACTAGGTTAGATGCATCTTTTTCTCTGAGATGCAATACCTATGGATGCATGCTACATCTTGGGTTACAAATTTAATAATTTAAAACCAAACCAAGTACTTCCTGAAATGGTTGATATTTAAAGGATATTGTCTTCCCATTGGAACACAATATTCATTCACATTTTCATTCACAATGACTTATTCCATTAATAAAGCTAATTTGTTTACTCTAAACCAAGAAAAATCAGACTACGCTATAGTTACTATAAGCTAAATGTTCTATTTTTTAAGTGTTCCCACTTTTATTTAATTTTTATTAAATACTGTGGTAACATCTATAATAAGAGCTTAATATGCTAATTAAACCGGACGTCCTTCATGACAACCTTCTGGACGAATCCAGGGCTACAAGGGTAGCCCGGATCTGGGTGCCAGAGGGAAGCTGGTGCTGAGGGGAAGGAAGGCCTACTCTTGCATGAATGTCCTGGATCAGGCCTCTAGTAGGTTAATAACATTATGTAAGTGTAAGGTGCACAAGTCTGTAACATGCTACCTGCATACTCTGCATACTCCACTGTGTACTCAGAGAACATTCTAGGAATAATAATCTTGAAATAATAGAATGAAGTATTTGCGTGCAAACTAGTTGATTTTTAGATATATTCAGTGTTTCACACAATCAAGATTCCATTTACAAAAGATTGATGAGAAGACTGGAAATTCAGACAGAGCTCTGCATGATAAGTTACTTTGGGTTTTTATTTTTAAAAAAGAACAATTCTGTTCAGAGAGATAATTTGGTTCTTGGGGGTTCTTTTGGCTCATTTAGTTGTACTACTAAGCATGATTGAAAATGCACAAGTTTTAAATTAATATTCTTATAAAAGGATAATAAAGAGACACAAAGTAACCAAATACCCTTTTACCCATGGAGATAGAAGGCCATGTAGATAAATTATGCTCAAACCAAAACACGCTCCCTTCATGGAAACCCTTTCTAAGAAAATGACTTTGGCAAAGCGTTGCTATTTTTCCTAGGGACCATACATAAAATCCATTCAGCAAATGAACTTATCATAATGTAGCCCCACTATTTCTTTTAGATCGGCAGGTACAAAGCAGGTGGTAATGTGGAGGTTAGCTGACACCTGGGCTTCCAGAAAATACTCCAGAGCCTTCCCACCCTGCTGTGTTCCAGAGGAGCATGCTGCTCGCATCTCATTCCAGAATGAACCAGCTCCCCCTTCAGAGAGGACTCACCGTCCCCTCCTTAAAACAGCCCTAAGATCACCAGTGACTTCCTGGTGTCTAACTCTGCAAACCTCCCAGATCCTTCCTTTCTTCTCCAATGCTCATTGTTAACATGTCTTCTCACTACTGTAATTGTCTGAATACACACACCATCATCTCATTGTCCATTAGACAAGAGAAAGGTTGTTATTTTGTATATGTTTTTATTTGTAGTCATTTTATTTGATTCTTTTGTGTCTTACCAGATGTAACAAGTGATTTTACATAAACTTGTGTGTGTGCACATGCATATACATCCATTAGTTGCCTGAAATGAAACCAAGTGATAAAAGCAAGAGAAACATTAAGTTGAATAGTTTTCCTAAACTGTATCCATTGGTACACAAAGGCACATACACAGAGATGCTTTGTTTATGAAGAGATTATGTAGAATTAGGCCATTACGACTTCTCCAACTTTATAATTTTAAACACTCAAACAAAGCATACCTAGAAATCTCAATATTTTCGTTTTGGATTCAGCAAAACTATTGGGCTTTAAGATGTTAGCACCACAAAACACATTGGTAAGATCCCAATGCATAACTTAAAAGAGTAACAAGTTCAGAAATCTCTCAGCACTCGAAAAGCTTTTAAAAATATTTCCCTGCAGAAAGAATATAGAAATGAGGCTGAGGGTTGGCTCGGGAGCACACTGAAGTCACGTGGAGACTATGGTCTATGACCTTGGCTCCTAATTCAGTGAGGAGCAGAGGGACTGAGTTTGCTGAAGGAATAGGTGCTCACAGGAAGCACTCACATGAGGGTCTACACTGTAAACCAAGCCAATAGCAATGAACATGCAAGGGATGAAATAGAAGAATATTAATAACAGTTATTTATGAATGGTGGCGCTGTAGAGCATTTTAATTTTTCTATTCATAATTCCATGTTCCCAAAATTCCAAAGTGTGTATGTAATTTCCTAAAAAGTAAGCAAAACTGGCATTGAATATAAAAATAAATTTAGAAAATTAACTTGTAAATATAATGCCACGAAAACTTAACCTGATTCTTCTGAGAGCAATTAATTTTAATATAAGTTTCATTGTCTGAAATGCACTGGTACATTAAATTTCCTTGCATTTAAAGAAAATTTAAAGCAGACTACAGACTTAATAATTATAATAATGTCATCTAAAGTAAGAATGGAATAAAATATTATTGAAATAGATTTTCTGTTAACGATGAAAAATGACTGAATTTGCAGCTGTGATTTTTGCTGGAACTTCAAACAGTTTTAATTAACAGACTATCCTTGACAAATAAGTACTTTGAAAATTAAGTCAATTTATATGGCAACAATTAAGTTCAAGATATTTTAAAAAACTGTTTTAATTTTTTTTTACATTTTTTATTAAATTATTATCTGTGTACATATTTTAACATTGCCCCCCCTCCCATACACCCCCTCCCTCCCCTGAGTTTTGTGTCCATTGGTTGTACTTATATGCATGTATATAAGTCCTTCAGTTGATCTATTATCTCCCCCAGATCTCCCTACCCTTCCCCCTTAAAAACCTGTTTCAATGTTAATCAAAACATTCCTAAATAAAAAAAGTGTTATGTAGTACAGCAACACCAGGAATTATGTTTAACAGTATTCATAAGCAGTAAAAAAAATAGTTAATAGATCTAACCAACCTAAATTATTTCAATAAAAAATATGTTGTATTAATCTTCAAATTCATAATATTGAATATTCCTCTTCAGATAAAGTGCTACATAAAACTAATATCTTATGTGATTTTAAACAAAATTATGCCCCTAGTTTATTTTTAGTGAATGAAGATATTGTCAGAAAGAGAACATCTTTTCAATCTACTTGAAATTCAGTTAACTCTTTTTCGGAAGAATCAATGAGACCCTATTAGCAGGATGTTAGCACCCAATAAGCAAATTCTCAAGAAGCCAATACCAATGGGACATAGCTTGCCTTGCACTGAAATTTCATTTTCTTCCAGTTTACAAACCACTGTCTCCCAGATAATAGTGTTGAAGACCTGCAATAAACTAAAAAGGACAATATTGTCTGCAGTCATCAGAGCAGTGGCATTAGCATTGGAAAGTGAGCTGAGGGCTCATTTAGCCATTGCCACCCATGATTTGTGAAGCAATTTGTAAACAACAGCGCCTGTCTGGGTTGTTTACCTGTCCTGTGAAATGTTCCTGCAAGAATATCTTATGGGGTATTTAAGAGATCACATATCCCTTTTTTTTTTTTTTTCCCCTCTTGTGCCATTTCATATCCATTTTTTACTGCTGTAACAGGAGAAACATCGCGGGCCTCCCAGTATTCTGCTCCTCTATATAAAGGTCAGTCAGATAACGACTAACCGATCACAACCTCCTAGTTTATCATCTGAACCAGGACACTTATGGGGCCTCCGTGCACCAGGCAGAAATTGAGGCTTTTCTGGGCAAACCAAGATGTTTCTCTGCTGTATTTATAGGGCATTTTTGAAAACGACAGAACAATTACATAGCTTCCTGCCTCCATATGTCATAAAAGCCTCCAACTGGCTTGAATCCCAAGGCTTGAGCAACAAGACATGCATTTGCTTTAAACTTAGTTATAAATATAAGGAGGTATAACACAAGGCACTGGGTATTGGAAGATGTGTCCTAGAACAGGAAAGAGTTTGCCCTTGCCCTTGATCTTCAATGCAGGTTAAAAGCATGGTATCTATTAATTACATTAAGTAGAGCAGATGGAACCATCAATTGCTTCTTATGGAACAGACAATGAATATTATTCCAATCAAGATTTTCTGCAAATAAATGTGGGTATTCAATCATTATGCAATAAACAGCCTTTTCCCTTTTATACAATAAGCGCAAGGATGTGCGGAGATTGCTTTGCAACCCCAGGTTTGGCATATTTATTATTTTAATCTGAAGTTATTTGCCTTGAAAGCTCAGATCTCTGATGGGTCCAAGAAAAGTCACTGATTTTTTAGCCTGCTTACATTTTTCTTGTTGGAAGACCTCGAGTGACTATTTCCAAGCTCTTTATGTGTAGAGCTGACCTAAAAGCCCAAGTCTAACCTTTCTAAGGCAGAAGGAAGATGCCATGTCAGATATGAATCTCTAGATCTAACCCATGGCCAAGGTCAATGTTTTAAAGAGAAAACAAAGGTCCAGAGAGTCATCAACGTCTCAATAACTTAATTATAGATGAAAAATAAGCTTCATCTTCATTGTGGTTATTCTAATCCCAGGATTTCCAAGCCATGTTGGCTGACTCGGAGATTGCGAGCATTCTTAGGTCAGACTACACAACACTGTCATTTCATTAAAAGTTCATCTTAAAATATAATAGATGTCTATTAGCACTTATAATTAGCAATTAGTGTAAGACCCCGGTAGAGAACAACACGTGTTGGGAAATTTACATGCATGTCATTAAACGTAAAATATTCCATGGCATTCATGTTTTATATGTTACTCTAAGTGTCAATAAAGTAAGTACCAATAAAATGCTTTCATTTTATGATAGTAATTCTAGTTGTCAAATTTATTACTATATCCTCCTGGCATGAGAATTCACATTCTGAACATCCTCCTTTTATTGAGCCAAATTTATGACCCCTTTCCCTTCTAAGCTCAATGAAATAAAATAAACAATTTCCAACACGATTCGCCATCAGGGTAGGGTAATTGTTTTGTCAATATTTGCATAGGAATATGAGCTTACAAGAACTTGGGAAGCCTGTTAGGAGAACAGGCAGTTTGGAGGCACACTGAACCTAATTCAGGTACAGGACAGCCCGACAGTAGTCCGTAAATTAATGGTGGTTGCTAAGAGGCAACAAGGGGTAGTCCTTCATACCAAACTCATTTGTAGCTGGGGAAAAAGTTTTGGTCAATGTTTGACATAAAGTGGCGCTACTCAGTTTTGCTGGGTTGCTTGGGATTGCATAAAGGTCCTACTTTGCTGCTGCAACTTGAACCTAATAAACTTGAGATTTGCATACAAGGCCAATTCATTAAATTATCTGCTAATTATGACTAAACTGCACTCAATCCTTCCTCTTGTCTCTAATAGCAAAAACTTTGCAGCTATTCAATGCAGTCATCTCTTTAGACAAATACTAAGTAAATCTGAAAATAAGTTCCTATCAACCACCCTTACACAGTACAAGCATTACTTAAATGTTGGTGTGTGAGCATATGTGCCAGTATCTTTTGCATGGGTATGTTCTATATTAAAGTAAACCAGGGAAGATTCATACTGTTAACTGAGAACTCTATGGTTTAGCTACCCTCTTTTGTAATAAAAAATGATCCCCAAAATATCTAGTGGCAGACAAGGTCTTTTTCCTTCTTGCTTTATTCACAGACACTCACCGATGGTAAGGTTAAATATCAAACGAATTGACAGGATGTGACAAGTAGGCCCAGCACTTTAAGGGGTATATAAGAATCTATATTATGTTGGTTTATGATCAGATGAGAGGAAAAAAATATACATTTATGAAACACTTACTAAACAGGCTATTTCACACATATTTGGTATTCAAATAAAATAATGCAGTAAGAAAATTACGCATATTAAAAGTGTGTAAAATTAATCCTTTACCAACGCATTTATTCAGCAAATGATTTAAAAGTAAGAGCGAGGACAGGACGCTGTCGAATCTTTCCTACCTTCAATCTGTTTTGTTCTTCAGAAGGAAGCAGGTCCCCTCAAAGGGCATCGGATTGGGCGGAAGGAACTTTACTTCTGGTTAGCGCGTGGAGGATTTTAATTCCCATTCATGAAAACGCAGCGCTTTTTGGCCCACACACTTCACATCTTTTCCAACTGCGACTGCTCCATACTGTGAACATTCCAGGCCTAAGTGCGACATTGCAGATTTTCGCTACTTCACACAGCGGTCCTGTTGCAAAATTAGGAATTCCAGTCACCGCATAGATGTTTAAAGTTAATTAATAATTATGGTAATTTGGCAGGCTGAGCTCTATAGATCCTTCTTGCTGAATATTCGTACAGGGTAAGTAAACTAGTGAAACACGGGTACAGAAAGGACATATGCACATATATTAAATAGTGTTAGCTCCAAACCAACAGGGCATTTTATACTAAAGAACAAAATGCTGGAGCATTTTAAAATTCATTCAACATTCCAAAGCCATAAACATCTGAGCTATCAGAAGTGGCAGTAGCTGTTATTGGAGAAAGATAATTAAATGTAATAAGAAAAGGTTATAATTATTGGAAGAGAGAAATCATTATGATATATGAATGATATATAAAAACAGGTACCTTGTAAAATGCCTAGAGTTAAGATAATTAGTTAAGTCAATAAACGTAGTAAAATAATTATCTTAATAAATTCATAATCACTTTCAAAAGGAAATGCAAAGATAGTCTATGGGAAAAAAGAGACAAGTGTTATAAGAGAGAAGAATATACATAACAAGGGTGTATTGATGTTATATGAGGCTAGTCGTGATATTCTTAAAGACATAAACAACATGTGACCAAGTAGAGAGGTACAAAATGTTTCATATAAAAATACTTAATTTGTCCAAATATTAGTCATTTGAATATTAACATAAAAGAGTATAAAAATGTGTAGAAATGAATTTATGTTTACCTAGGAAATGAATGTAAAGCCACAAGGACTATTTCTATTCTATGCAAAAGAGTTGTTTACTCAATAAACATCAAGAATCCTTGTACCTAAAAATAAATAAGTTATGCTATATATGCCTATGTATTTTGAGAAAATGTAATATAAACCAAATCAAAAGCAATATTACAAAAAATGACAGTCAGATTTCATATTCCTATCATACTTTAAGCTCCTACAAACTGAAAGAAAAAAAAAAAAACAAACCTGAAATATTTGTTTTGTTATTGTTGTGTATTTTTTTTTAATTCAGAGAGGAAGGGAGAGGGAGAGAGAGAACATGAATGATGAGAGAATCATTAATTGGCTGCCTCCTTATTGGCCCCCTAATGGGGACTGAGCCCACAACCCAGACATGTGCCCTGACTGGAAATCAAAGGGTGAACTCGGTTCCTAGATTGATACTCAACCACTGAGCCACAACAGCAGGGTCGCCCAAAAATGTTTTACTGAATACATGAAGAAACAATTTACCAAGTAAGCCCACAAATGCATTATCTACTCCACTAGTCATTGGAATGTCAAATTAAATTAACTATCATATATCACTCGTGACCATTAGAAGGTAAAATATTTACAAAGAAAATGAATTTGCAGCACTAGGTACAAGGCTCAAATGTGCCAGGGGATTGGCTGAGGTCTTTAACATTTTGGAGAGGGCATTGATCCAACGGAAGTGCCTTCATCTGAATCATTTTACTCATTCATTTCCTAAGAACTCCTTTTCTGATCACATCTCCAATGGGATATGGTCATACTGCTGTTGAGCCTCTTATTAATAGTAGGGTGGGGTAAACGCATTTCGACAGGGGAACTGCCTGAATATGTGTATGTGTATGTCTCAGTAAGGATAATATTTACTGTTGTACTTAATATTTCTCAAGTTTGACATAAAATGATGGGGATTCTATCCTGAAGGCAATCATCTCTCAAAAATAACGCAACGGTGTGAACCAAAATACTGAGAACACCAACATGGCACACATCATTGATTCTTAATATTCCTGAAGCTGTGTGCCCTGGCCACAGGGAAAGAAAAACAGAATCACATCCCGTGTGCAGTATTTTTCAGCATCTTAACATGGTTAGGAGCAAACAGCATCATGTCATTCTTGTTCATTTCCAAGTCCATCCCACAGCTGTTAGAATTTGTCATCTGTGGTTGGACAAACTCAATATATGATAATGTTCAGCGTTGCATCTCCCAGAGCTAAAATAACCATGACTTTGGCAAACTATTAAACACAAAAAGGATTAGCTGAAGGCTGTTCTCTGTAGCGTTGTGTGTTTTAGGAGGAACGCTGGAAATAATCAAGATATCTTGAGTGACTTGATGCCATCGACATCTGAACCATTGCATGCCTCTCTGAATGCAGGCCCTTTGGAAGGTCACTTCCACACACGCTGCTAAGTCTGTCCCTGTCTCCTGGGATTGCTTTGGCCAAAGGGATAGCAGCAAATGTCATGCAAGCAGCGACCCAAGAAAGCAGCTGCAAGTGTCTGCTCTCTCTCTGACCCTCCCCTTCCTCCCCAAGCACTTTGAGAGAGCTCTCTCTGTTGGGTCTTTGTCACAGCCACAAGAGCGAGAATTTGCCATTGGTGGTTTGACAGTCTTAGGAAGTCTGCTGGAGGATCAGAGACCACGTGGCACAAACTGCCTTTTCCACCTGAGGTTCTGCTAGCTCAGCAAGTCCAGAGCCAGCCAATCCAGTCACCACAGGCACGGGAGCAAACCTACCCATGTGAGGAAACCAGGGTCCAATTCAGCAGAACCGTCTGACCGACTTACAGATCAATGTAAAATAATAACTGGCTATGACTGTCAGACACTAACTGGTATTGTATTTCTTTTTTAAAATATATTTTTTAATGATTTCAGAGAGAAAGGGAAAGGGGGAAGGAGGGAGAGAGTAAGAAAGAGGGAGGAGAGGGGGAAGAGGGTAAGTTGAGAGAGGAAGAGCAGGAGGTGAAGAGAGGGGGAGGGGGAGAGAAAGGATGAAGTAGAAGGGGAAGAGGTTTGATTCCAGTCAAGAGCATGTACCTTGGTTGCAGGCACATCCCCAGTGGGGGTTGTGTAGGAGGAACCAGATCGATGTTTCTAACTCTCTATCCCTCTCCCTTCTTCTCACTGCAAAGATAATCAATAAAATATATATATATTTTAAAAAGTTAGCTTTCATCATGTGGCTTTCAGCAGTGCGGTTTGACATTTTTAACCCATGGACTTGGTGGAAAAAGATCACTAAAAAAAGCATAGACCGATTCAGAACAGATAAGGCCAAAAGTTAGGACTTTGAAAGTGATAAAAATATGAGGGCCTTCAAAGGACAGATAATTACCCCCCACTACTTTACTACCTTCTGAAATCAACCTAGTCTTTACTAATAGTAATGTCACTAGCCAGTGAGTCTCTGGCTGACTTAGCTATCTGCAAATACTAGTCATGGTGTAAACAGATTTTATATTTATTCTCCCCCTCCCAGCGCTAACCCGCGCGCTCTCTCTCTCTCTCTCTCTCTCTCTCTCTCTCTCTCTCTCTCTCTCTCCCTACACAACAGCGTGAATCCAGGATACTGAGAAGGCTAAGGTGCAGAGAGCCAGTCTGTCCTTGCCTGGGGCTCAGTACCTGGAGATCAGTGGGTCATTTTGGAGCCCCCACTTGGGAAAATGCCAGCTGTGTACACAGGTCCAGAGTTGTGGGGAGGTTCAGCAATTCCTCTGGAGCAGACAGGAAGAGCTAATCAGAGAGGTCTTATACTTAAATGGAAGATAAATTTTTTAACTGTTTTGCATCAAATAAAAAGATTTTTTAAACAGAGTAGCTGATATAATTTTTTGCATCAAATAAAGTGATTTTTTTAACGGAGTAGCTGATACCCAGGCTTGAGCAGGATAGGAGCAGTTAAACAAGTAAATCCAATACAAATACATGTCAATGATCACTTCTGATCCCCAAAGAAATGGAGCAAGATAAAATAATTATTTTTTAAAGAAATACCTCTCCACCACTATGGTCAGACTGGTTGGCTTTTTTACTCCTGCTTAAACAAATATGATCAAATCCTATTGAAATATATCCATGAAATATTAATACGCCCAATGTCGTGAAGGCTATTTCTCAAGGACAGAAGATAATTACCTACCATTGGTCTTGGCACATGTTCCTAAAAGTTCTCGGTGTAAGTGATGGATTCAGACAAAGCTGGACAAGAGTGACACTCTGATCCACAGTGATGTGAAGTGTGAGGATTCAATGTGGAACACGGGAGAGGGAGACATGCATGTCACTGGGAGGTGATGTCAGAGAAAAGGGAATGCTCAGCCCATGAAGGAAATCCCCTGAGGGAAAACATGTCTGATAAAGGGAAGCAGAAGCCTTGAGTGCATGGTGCCTTCACAGCTCATGTTTTCATGAAAAGCTGTGTGCACACAGGTATACTCAAGCATACGTATATTCTGATAAATGTTTATTTTTTTTTTTATTGATTTTGAGGAGAGGAAAGGGAGAGTGAGAGAGGAACATCTATGTGAGAATGACCCATGGATGGCTGCCTTCTGCACACACCCTCCTGGGGATCAAACCCCCAAATGAGGCATGTGCCCTGACAGGGTCTCCAACCAGTGAGTGAACAACCCTTCCAGTGAACGGGACCCTTCCAGCAAGCTTCCACTGAGTGGGAACATGTCCAAGAGAACCGCACTGCTCAGGGCTATTCTGATCATGTTTGATGTATGCTTCCTCCAAGTAAGATCTGGGACTGTGAGTGACAAGGTTGATGACATATGACTGTTGGCCTTTCCAGGACCATGGCCATGTGGGTGGAGGAGGAGGCTGGAGTTAGCTGGGTGAAGTCAAAGGGATGAAGACAGGGTTCTGACCTAGGACACATCTTACGCTGAAGCTCAGACCAACAGGATGTGGCCATGGTTTTATTATGCTCTGCTAATTAAAGCTGCGTTAAGACTTCACATTCCTTAGTCAAGGGTTACTCAAAGGTACAGGGGTTTAAAAAAAAGATTAAAATGTTTTCTCAGTTTCAACATTGGTTAATATGTAGTGTGATGCCAGTGAGGGGTGTGTGTGTGTGTGTGTGTGTGTGTGTGTGTGTGTGTGTGTGTTTTGTGGGAAAGAAATATTTGAAAGCATTTTCTGGCACTACTTAAGCAGACTTGGTTACTAGAGTGCTTGCTCTAGTATTCTTATTCTTTCACAGCAGGAGGTGAAGAAATGTGGAAAAGGACTGATTGGAATCAAGGTCAATGTGCAGGAAATAACTGAGTTATGTTAGGAAATCATGGGAGAAAGCATGCAGGGGGCAGTGATAGATCAATGCACTGTTATTAATCTTTCCCATACCAAATATAAAACCAACACTCACACACACACACACACACACACACACACACACACACACCATTCTTAAGAGAGATGCCATTTTCAAGATTTTTTCTGATATTGTATATAATATAATTACATTAGCAGGTAACAAGGATTCCACATTATTATTATTTTTTAATCCTGGTAGGTAGATTCTAAGTATATAGGGCTTTTTATAGCATTTTCCCATCTACAGTAGTAAGTGAAGAGAAAATAGACATTTTGTTAGTTTAGCTGCTGGTAGGCTTCTAACCTGATTTTTTTTTTTCAGAATGATAGTAGCATGATATATGGATATCTCTTTTGAAGATTAGTTTATATGGAAAAGCAAAGTTGATTTTTCACAGAAAATAATAATAGCTGGATTCCAAAGTGCTGACAAAAAATATTCCAAAGGCATATGCAAACATTTTCTGTCAACTCCTATAGCTTTTTGTCCTTATTTAATTTCATAATCACATCCTTATTTCTCATAGGATATAAAAATAATGCTATCTGTTCAGCTTTTGATTGTGCTATATTTTTATTTATATTGAAATAGCTTTCATAGCATTAAGATAATAATGTGTGACATTTTACTTGGTTTACTTTAAAAATTACTTGTGTGTATTCAGAAAATCAAAAGCTGACTTCTATTTTCTTAACATTATGTAATACAATCCATGCGATTTACTGGTTTATACTCATTTAGAAAGTTTGTGTTTTGAATGCCCAGTGTAGTATAAATCATACAGCAATGGCATAAAACCTAGCTGTGTCTAGTCTAATTTCTAATGTGCACTCCACCTTGATTTCATCATTGTATCCATATGACATTTGCAAAATATTTCACACATACTGTGTGTTTACTGGGAACTGTCCTAAGCACGCTTTACATACATCATAATATTCAACTCTCACAAAACCACTATGAAATGAGGGCCCGAGGAACTGAACTCCCACCAACATGGCATGGTTTATGAGGCAAGCATTACATGTTAGGTAGGGCTGTTAGTGAAGACGCGTGTATAACTTGTTATGTTATAACCATTGCCTATAGACAGGGTCTCTGTATAACAACTTCTTTCTTAATATAATATTATAGGTTAAAGCTATAGTCAATATAATTCAGTGATTACATGTCAATGAGCTAGTTTTGAAGGCACAGCTGTTCTCAAATGCTGGTTTCAGTACTTAGGAGCTAGTAAATGAATGAGTTATTGTACCGGTTACAATACACAGTTCCTGCTTCTATTCCCCTTTTGAAAACCCTTCCAACTCACACAGCTCTCATCTATTTAACTGGTGTCGCCTTCTAATCTCTAGTGCCCATGTCCCATTTCATTGAGCTCTTGGACTAGGTCATCAAGTTCTCAGCATGCAGCACTAACGTTATTTCTGGAAAAAGTTTTAACCACTTTTCAGAATTATATAGGCTCTTAACCCACTCTTACTAGTCAGTCAGCTAGCTGACCATGCTTAACCATGTGAGTCACAGCAGCCTCGCTACCACTGGTCATTTGTTAACAACTACTGTGTATAAGACACCTAAACAGAGACACAAAAATTAGCATGGCACAGCCATGTTTTAAAAAGATTTCATAGTTTTTTAAATCTATTTTTTACTGATTTTAGAGATGGAGAGAGATGGAAATGTCAATGATGAGAGAGAATCATGGATCGGCTGCCTCCTGCATGCCCCCTACTGGGGATCAATCCTACAATCCAGGTGATACCAGACTGGGAAGCAAACCAAAACCTCCTGGTTCATAAGTCAACACTCAACCACTGAGCAATACTGACCAGGCAAGAAAATATTTCATAACTTTTGAATCTCATTTCTTATGCTTCATTATCTCAAGAGAACAGGACTTATTATTCTATTATTAAAACAGTGCTTTGAGTATATTTTGCATATCTCATATTTTTTCAGCTTTCTGACATTTATTTACTTATTAGATCTTTTAAATTATGCCCTTTGCTTTAAGGCCTCAGAGCACAAGCTGGATAAAACTTTCATTAAATATTTAAATAAGGAGAAGAAACAATCAAACAGTAACATAATAACCAAACAAAAAAGCTCCCAGCATAAAATCACAGATCTCATGTATTGAGGCTGACTCCTTATTTAGAAGGAAAGAATAATTTGTGGGTTTTTTTTTTTAGCATTATGTATTATTAATGCTAAAATCCAGCACAATTAAATCTGAATTTTGTAGAGGACACTGTCCTTAATAATTAAAGAAGTAGATAAGTTTTCAATCCTTTTCCTAACTTGTTAAATAATTTAGGCACTTTATTAACAAAAGTTAATTTGTGGTTAAATAATCTGTATAATTCATTATGACATGATGAAAACTTGTTGATCAATAATCACCTTAACATAAAGTTCTATATGAATATAGGACATACCTTTACCAGTATTATTCTTTGGTACATTTAGCAAAAGAAAGACCCTAAACTAAGACAAACGGGTATGAGTGAAAAGTATATAGCCTTGTAAAAGCAGTTCAGATGTAACTCTGATTAATACTGATATATCATCTACACTAATTAAAGAAATATGCAAATTGACTGTCACTTTGTGATGCCCACCAGCCAATCAGGAGTGAGCATGCAAATTAACCTGACAAATATCTTGGTGACCCCAGCCTCTCTGGGCTTCTGGGCAGCTTGCATGCAGGCATGGAGTGGCCAGGCAGGGCTGGATGCCTGCAATGAGAGGGGAAGATGGCGGAGGGGGGGGCAGGGGGGAGAGAGACAACAAAGGGAGTTATAGGAGCTGAGCTCTGGCCAGAGTGAAGACTGAAGGCAGCAGTCAGAGTGAAGGCCTGGGTGCCAGAGAAAAACCAGTGCCAGAGCCAGGGGAAGGAAGGCCTATTGCACAATCTTTGTGCAATGGGCCTCTAGTTATGTTAGAAAAGCGTAAAGATATTTCTAGTTCTCCATACACATAGCAATTGTTACCATGATAGAATGTGAAACTCAGAATTTTTATTTCTGACTCACTTACATAAGCTAGACTTCATAGGGTTTGTGGCAAACAAATCACTTTTATAAACAAAAAAATTACAATTCAACTAGAGCTGCAAACCCCATTGACACTCTCTCCACTCTTTATTCAATCTAAAGCAATAAATAAATTAATTAATTAATAAACACATTTTTAAAACATCCTATGTGGTGGGGAAAGCTTAGAAAAATTCATTTTTAATCATGTATCCTAAAATTAAATGATGTGAGGAAGTATAAAAACCTCATTTATCAATTTTAACACCATGAGTGACATAATCAGCCTTAATAACCCTGTAAATTAAACATTACTGGAGGACATTTTTGTCTATTAAGGCTCAAAAATGGAAGAGCAAAGAAAATAAAATAGCATGGCAGAATGGCTTAAAATCAAGTATATCTTGTTAGTTAACATTCAGAAACAGATGATTACCAAAATACCCAGTAATTATATCATCAATTGAAGTGATAAAACAAACAAACAAACAAACAAACAAACAAAAAACCCTGGAGCTTGACCAAAAAAAAGATAGGACCATTTTTTGTGTGTTTTTTTTTGGGGGGGGGAGATATTTACAAATCAGTGATACTTTGCAGGACAAATCTAAATCCTTCAGATAATGCATTTGAGGATTTTAAACAGAACCATGTTTATCTTTGAAAAAGTTTCTAATCTAATCTCTACAGGGTAGAAATACTTGGTTTAACAGAAGAAGAGCAAAGCATTCACGCCAGATGAGTGAGAAATGTGTGTGTGTGTGTGTGTGTGTGTGTGTGTGTGTGTGTGTAAAACAAAATAAACAGAATAGGAAAAAACTCATACAGTCAGAGGACAGACTGATGGCTGCCAGAGGGCAGGGCAGGTTGAAGGGCTGGGTGGGAAGGTGAGGGGGTTTAGCACCTGGAGTGGGAAGTCATAGGACAGTCCCAGAGATGCAGATGACACATAAGGAATACAATCACTAACATTGTAATGACTGTGTATGTGTGTAATGTGTGTAATGACTGTGTATGTGTGTAATGTGTATAATGTGTGCAATATATGTAATGTGTGCAATGTGTGTAATGTGTGCAGTGTGTGTAATGACTGATCATGCAATGTGTGTAATGTGTGTAATGTAATGACTGTGTATGCATGTAATGCATCTGATGTGTGTGATGCATGTTATACGCACAGTGTATGTAATGACTGTGTTTGTGTAATGCATGTAACATGTGTACTGTGCATAATATGTGTAATATACATAATGTGTGTAATGTGTGCAATGTATGTAATGTGTGTAACGTGCAATGTTTGTATTGTATGCATTGTATGTAATGAATGTGTATGTATTAATGACTTGTATGTGTGTATTATGTGCAATGACTGTATGTGTGTAATATATGTGATATATGTAGTGTGTGATGTGTAATGTGTGTGATGTATGTAATATGTTAAGTATATAATATGTGTGGTGCATGTAATGTATGTAATGACGGTATGTTTGCAGTGTGTGTGATATGTGTAACATGTTTAAAGTATGTAGTGTGTGTAATGTAATGACTGTGTATGTATGTAATGACTCTGGATGTGTGTAACGTGTGTGATGTGTGATGAGTGTAATGTATGCGGCCAGGCAGGTACTTGGAGCAGCAGAAGGGCCACTCTGTGACATCCATGCTTTTCTACCCACTTTGCTGAACATCGGAAACTAGCACAGAATCATGTGGAATGCAAACTGTGATTGGAAACTTTTTAAAAATGGCCATCTGTAAACACAGTCTTCAAATGAGGCCCTGGGATGGAAAGCATCTGTTGGAGGAGACTCCCCGTCACCAGTTTCCCATAATCACAGAGCGATGAATGCATCTCACATTCCGGGAGCCAGTTTGCTGTGAGAATCATGTTTTCTGGACACCGAGCCGATTCCTCTCCACGGCATCTCCCACGCGAGACCCAGCCATGGGGTGTGTTTTGAACAGGCTGTTTCGGAAAGACAGATAAGCCCTTTTAAGCTTTTGATAGCTTTTTGTATAAATGTCTGCTTTGATGCTGTGGAGATAGGGCACAATTCATGTCTCCCTGAACATTTTTCAAAAGCAGAAAATAGAGAACAAATGAAGGGCCTTCGAAACAGTCAAATGTATGAAATGACTGGAACAAAATCCACCTCGTTTTTCCCACTTCATGAAATGCTTTTGTGATAATGACCAAGTCAGCCCCTAGGAGACATGCAAAGAGAAGCCGTCATACTCTGTGTTTGGTCACGATCCAGTGAAAATCGGTGTCACAATAAAATGTCCAGAACGACAGGGCACCTTCTTATCAAATGGATGCAACTGCCATATGTAGAGCTGATTACAAACTACCATTTTCAAAACTTAAAAACATGACCCTCATTCAAATACAGAGCAGACACGTCAAAAATGTTTCTTTGAAACATGAATCAGTTCAAACCTAGTAAAATGGTACAGCTGGGTCAATAATGAGAGGATGGAGGTTTATGTAATCACCCAGTCAAAGGAACTCTCGGTTAATAGATAGGAAACTAGTTCTCCCTTCAAAGCACTAACAAAGAGAGCCCTGAAATGATCTTTCAACTAGGCAGAAACCCAACAGCTAACATGTAACTTCACACTGTCTGGGTAGGAACCACACACTACACAGCAAAGACAAAACACAAGCTCCTTTTCCTCTGTAAGTAACCATAGCTTGGTGAGTCTGCGGAATCGTGCTCTTGTTTTATATACAAATGTCACACACACATACTTCCCTGATCCCAGAAAGTAAATAATGCCCAATCCCCTTTACTTATATCAAACAGGCTGTGGCAAAAGGAGGTTTACAATTATTTATTACATTATTTTCCACATGAACAGTAATACAAAAATAAGCTGTCTCCTGTATTCACAACTGTAAACCTACCTTTGCTCCACCTTGCATGGGATACCTGCTATTTTCTCTCTCTAGTACACATGTGTCAAACACAAGGCCCGCGGGCCAAATCCGTCCCGCCAGGCCTTGCAATGTGGCCCGCACCGCACTGTCATCACTGCACTCCGCTGCGTTTCCATCACAATGACAGTTTATGACTGTTCAGTAAACCATTCAGCCCGCGATTTAGGCTGGATTTTAGACTTTGGCCCCTTCTCTGATTGAGTTCGACACCCCTACTCTAGTACATTAAATTTAGAGAGAGAAAAAATGGGAAAATTTAATCAATATTTTTCTAAGATCATTTATTATATTGCCATTATATAGAGCTTTATTTTGTATTACTCAGTAGATGAGTCTGTTTCAATAAATACAATTAAGAAGAAATCTACTCACATAAATTATTTCAGATATGATTACTTACAAACGGTTACAGGTTATTTTGCTACCATTTCCCTTTTATAATAATATATTTGAGGTAAAAAATTAAAGCTACAATTTTACTTCATTTGTACTATGTTGGCAATAAGATAAATGCTTGAAGATATGCAAAACAAAAATATTTCCATAGATAGCATTGTAGGTAATTATTAAACAAAAATTATTAAATGGTTGTACATTTTGACAAGTTTTATGTATTCAATATTATGGTACAAGTAGCTAACAATATCACTTTATACTTAGCAAGTAATGATCTACTCTTTAAATAGTCTTCTGCTTTTTAAAAAATAAACCTTTTTATTCACTGTTTAAATTTTGCAAAACAGGAAAACCAAATAATTTATGTATTATTTTGTGTACTTTTTAATTCTTTGCTTCAGTGATAGTTCGGCTCATTTTAAGTTATTTCCCACTGATAACTATTATTTTGTCAAACTGTATTTGTCAATTTTCCCAATGTTTTCCTATATGTAACAGACCAATTGTGTACATTCATAAATGAGTTGGGCGCATTGTAGCATTTTATTTTATATTTCTGCTTGAACATTTATTTTTTTTCAAATTAGGATGTCATAAGTGGTACATTTTTAGGAATGTTGTATTATTCCAATGCCTCCCCTGCACACCTCAGTGGATTTCTTGTTAGGCTGCAATCATAGCCAATACATAGGTAGGCTCAGAACAATCTGGCATTATGGGTCAGAAGGAAATGCTGCTTTAAAAAATGAACTCTCAAGTACAAACAGTGTCTTTCTTTTAGCTTCACATAAACATTCTTGGCAGTTAAATAACCTTCGCTCCTAAATTTCAATGATATCTGAAGGGAAAAAAAATCTGTTTTCACTCAGAATAGGCTTAATTTTATACATGTAAGCACCGTTTGCTATTTCACATGACTAGAACCAGCATAAACATTGCATTTGAAAACTTTGGAAAACTAATTTATGGTGTAGGGCAGGCACAAACTTGATCTCATGGCAGCAAAATTTTATATTTCCATTTCAGCAATACTGCCTAACGCAATAATATCAGGCCGGCACATCTTAAATATAAGTTAAGCTCACATGATCCATCGCCTTATATAGCTAGAGCACCCTGTGGAGTCATGATGAATATGCCAAGTGATTTTTCAAAATTTAATCATCCTAAATGTCAGATAAAGGTGCTTTTGCTGTCATTCTTTAAAACTGGTGCAAAAATCCTGAGTGCACTAGCCAGTTACACAGAAAGCCTCTTCTTCATACTGGTATTAAGTGAACAACATCCTTACCAATCACCATTCGTTTTGATCGTCACAGTAAATAAAGACAGTATATAAGGCAAGACAAATATTTTTTTTAAAATATTTTTACTGATTTCAGAGAGAAAGGGAGAGAGAGAATTATCAATGATTTTCATCATTGATCAGCTGCCTCCTGCACATCCCCTCCTGGGTTTCTTGCCCTCAACCAAGGCATGTGCCCTTGACTGGAATTGAACCCAGAAGCCTTCAGTCCACAGACAGATGCTCTATCCACTGAGCCAAACTAATGAGGGCAAGATAAATGCTTTTTAAAGGTAAAAATACATGCATCTCCCAGGTCAACTTGATTTCTTTTTTGGCCATTCCTGGCTATCCTGAAAGAAGTTTGGCAGCTTCAAAAATAAGTTATTGTGATTTCCTTTGTTGTGCAAAGCTCTTCAGTTTGATATAGTGCCATTTGTTTATTTTTACTTTTGTTTCCCTGGCCTGAGGGGATGTATTAGGGAAAATTAGTGCTATAAGAAATGTCTGAGATTTTACTGCCTATGTTTCCTTCTAGGACGTTTATGGTTCCAAATCTAACATTTAACTCGTTAACCCATTTTGAGTTTATTGTTTTGTGTGGTGTAAAGAGGAGGTTAAGTTTCATCCTTTGGCACATCTCTGTCCAATTCTGCCAACACCATTTATTGAACAGACCACCTTTAGTCCATAGTATGTTTCTGCTGCCCTTTCCCACAGCAAAGGAAACCATCAACGAAATTAAAACACAAACCATGGAATGAAGAACATAGTCGCCAGTGATACATCTGATGAGGGGTTTAATATCCAAAATGTATAAAGAAGTTTTAAAACTCAACACCAAAAAAAAAAACAATCTAATTCAAAAAGTGCAAAAGACCTGAATAGATACTTCTCCAAAGAGGACATCTAGGCGGCCAATAGACATATGAAAGTACGCTTTATGTCACTAATCAGAGAAATGCAAATTAGTACCACAACGCCAAATCACCTCCCACCTGTCAGAACTGCGATCATCAGTGAATCAACAAACAAGTTTTAGTGAGAATGTGGAGAAAAGGGAACCTCTTGGATTTTTGGTGCGAATGCAGACTGGTACAGCCATTGTGGAAAGGAGTATGGAGTTACTGCAATTAAAAATGGAACCGCCTATGGCCTAGAGATTCCTCTTCTGGGAATTTATCCAAATAATCCTGAAACACTAATTCAAAAGAATATAGTATGCACCCCTATCTTCACGGCAGCAGTTTTTACAATAGGCAAGATCTGGAAACAGCCCATGTCCATCAGTAGTTGAGTGGAAAAAGCTGTGGTACTTTTCCAGCATAGATTACCACTCTACTGTAAAAAGAAAAATTTACCCTTTGCAACAGCATGGATGGGCCAGAGAACATTATGCTAAGTGACATAAGCCAGTCATAGAAAGATAAGTACCATATGATTTTACTCGGGTGAAATTTAATGAACAAACTGAAATGCCAGGCAAAATAGAGACAGACTCATAAGTAGAGAACTGGCAGGCAGCTTGGGTGTGGGTAGGAGAAGGTGGGTTAGAAGGATTGGAAAAAAAGAGAGAACTCATGGACAACAGCATGGTGATGGTGAGCTTGGAGGGGGGGAGTGGTAGATGGCATAGAGGGAATAAAAGGTGATGGAAATATTAAATTGGAATTTTTTAAAAAAGAAATTACTATAAATTACTATGAACATAAACTCAAATGTCCTCCACATAAAATATTAGCAAATGGAATCAAGCAATAAATAAGGATAGCCCTAACCAGTTTGGTTCAGTGGATAGAGCTTCGGCCTGCAGACTGAAGGGTCCCAGGTTTGATTCCAGTCAAGAGCATGTACCTTGGTTGTGGGCACATTCCCAGTGGGGAGTGTGCAGGAGGCAGCTGATGGATATTTCTCTCTCATCGATGTTTCTGACTCTCTGTCCTCCCTTCCTCTCTGTAAAAAAAAATCAATGAAATATATTGAAAAAATAAACAAGGATATTATATCACAACAAAATGTAATTTAGTCTAATAAATCAAGGCAGTTTCAACATCTGTATAGCAATGTGATTTACTAAAAATAGCCCACATCCTATCAACATATATAAAGTATTTAAAAAACACATAAACTTCTGATAATTTCAATAAATTTGGAATAAAAGATGATTCTTCCACCTAAAATAGTTATCTATAATAACCCTTCATTAATGTCACACTTAATAGTGAAGGCCTGCAGGTTAGGAACAAGGCCAAAACACTCTCTCCTGACGCACACTCAGAATGGTGGTGTATCTACTAACCAACGCAATGATCACAGGAAACAAATTAAAAGCATGTAAGACTTGAAAGTAGAAAAAATATTTTTTATTCATAATAAAATAATTGTGGAAAATAAAGAACTCAAAAATGTTTCTAGAGTAGATGAGTCTATTAAGTTTTAAGATATTAAGTCTAGCATAATAATCAATTTTATCTCTACCTAAGACCCATTAACAATTGAAATTAAAAAAAAAATAAGTTATCATAGCAGAAACCGGTTTGGCTCAGTGGTAGAGTCTGCGGATTGAAAGGTCCCGGGTTTGATTCCGGTCAAGGGCATGTACCTTGGGGTTGTGGACATATACCCAGTAGGGAGTGTGCAGGAGGCAGCTGATGGATGATTCTCTCTCATCGATGTTTCTAATTATCTATTCCTCTCTCTTCCTCTCTGTAAAAAATCAATGAAATATATTAAAGAAATAATAAGTTATGATAGACCATAACACTAAATAAAATTGAAATGTTAGATAAAAACCTAACAAAATATGTTCAGGATCTATATCTTGAAAACTAGAAAACACTAATGGAAATAACAAAATGAATGAAGAGATAGACTGCGTCCTTGACTGAATTATTCCATATTGTTTATAAGAAATAAATTATCTCCAATTTAATCTGTAGATTCAGTGCACTCCTAATTAAAATCCTAGCAGGATTTTGTAAATAGCTGTAAGCTGACGCTAACATTTATATGGAAAGACAAAAAAAAAACACCCAGATATAAATGATTTTGAGATATGCATATATGTATGTAAGTTCAAAATCACCATGCGCACAGATAACAGTGCAAAAGTGAAGGCCAGGTAGGGGTCAGTGGAGAAAAAAAGGGGGAAACATTTGCAATACTTTCAGCAATAAAGATAAATTTAAAAAAAAAATGATTTTGAAACTGCAGAACAAATTTGGAAGATTCACACACCTCAATCTCAGTCTTTACTTGAAAGCTACAGTAATAAAGACAGTGCGGCATTGGTGAAGGATCAATTCCTGGACTGATGGAATAGACTAGAAATAGACTCCCTAAATCTTAGTCAACTGACTGTTTGAACACGTTAAAAAAAATCCATCCCATGAGAAGTCCTCTCCCTCCATCCTTTCATCCCTCCATCCCTCTCCCGAGATAGCTATATTTCCCCTACACCCCACAAATCCTGCCCATACCTGAATCCTGACCAGCATTCCGGAGGCAGAGGGACTGTGGTACACCATCTGCAGATTCCCCACAAGGCTCACCAGCTTCCAGGCACTGTGGATGCCCTATTTGATCCTTGTGGGGTGCACCAGGTTCAGGCCCCAGGCAGTGGTTGGCAGGTTCTGGAGAGTCCCATGGGCAGCAGCCTTTAGGGGAGAAAGAGCCCAGAGTCCCTGGCCTCCACCTGCTGCAGGCCTTGGTGGTACCTGGGCACCACTACCTGGGGAAGGATTGGAGGCCAGCTTGACGTTGCGGGCACCAGCTGGGTGGAGAATGCATAACTGACGCCCAAGAGATGGTCCAGGGTGGGGTCAAGGGGAGTCGCAATGCCCCTGACCAGTGTGTAGTGTCCGGAGTCTCCTCTGAACACACTACCAATGG
Organism: Pipistrellus kuhlii; assembly: GCF_014108245.1. Lineage (NCBI taxonomy): Eukaryota > Metazoa > Chordata > Mammalia > Chiroptera > Vespertilionidae > Pipistrellus > Pipistrellus kuhlii. The sequence goes on from NW_023425523.1 coordinate 6,412,651, forward strand.
GTGTCTTCTGCTGCGCCTGCACTGCACGTGATGGCATCTTCTGACCCAGGGAGTAGGGAACAGACTCGTGTCCACGTGGAGCCCACGTGGAGCCCACGTGCAGTGCAGGCACAGCAGGCTTCTTCCCCGCCTCTGGTCCTACTCATACACCTGTGAGCCGTAGCTGCCTGAGACCGCCTGTCCTTGAACCACTGGCGGGCGGGGCGGGGCGGGGGTGGGGGGGAGGAAGACCATATTGTGCTTATTATCATTACTTCTAAATTTGTTTTTCCCAGTTAAAGTACAGTTTATGGTTGTTTCATGTTTCACTCCCAAGTAGAGTGGATAAATAATATTCTGAGACCAGAAACTATGTATTTCATTTAAGAATCCTGTTCTGGAAACTCGAAATTATGTGGTAAGCCATCTGTAGATCATTTAAATCACTGTTGGTCTTAAATAGCAGCTACATCGTGCTAAATGCAAAATTCACTATCAGAACGTCTCATATAATAGAATTTGTATTTTTAAAAAACTCTTTCAGGAGAATTTATACGCATAAATAATAAAAGAAAACCCAAACCAGCATATTAAAAAAACACACAAAACACACTAATTGTCTGATTTAAAAGGCTTAATTACTTAATTCAATAATCCTGCAAAACCACCACAAAGTTGCATAATCTAGGTGCCAGTAATTAAGTGTACATATAGCTATTTATCACATGTGCTAATGATGCAGAATATAAAAATTTGCAAATATAATATCATTTTAGAGGTAGCATTATGTAATCAATTTATTATAGTATAATTTACATACAGTAAAAAGCATCCATTTTAAGTGTATGATTTGATAAGTTCTGATAAATGTATAATATATGCCTCTGTTATAACTACTATGATCAAAATGTAGAATCATTCTCTAGATCAGGGATGATGTGTTTTTAAAAATATATATTTGTATTGCCGAAACTGGTTTGGCTCAGTGGATAGAGCGTCGGTCTGGGGACTAAGGGGGTCCAGGTTCGACTCTGGTCAATGGCATGTACGTTAGTTGTGGACACATTCCCAGTGGGAGGTGTACAGGAGGCAGCTGGTGGATGTTTCTCTCTCATCAATGTTTCTAGCTCTCTATACTTCTCCCTTCCTTTCTGTAAAAAAAAATCAATTTCAGAAAAGAAGGGAGAGGGAGAGAGATAGAAGCATCAATGATGAGAACTTTTCTACCTCTGTAGAGCACTAATGGACTTGGAATAAAGTGCTCTGATTCTATTTCCTTTGATGCTATGTGTATACTAGTTGCCCTAGCCTAGAGCTTTGGTCAAATTTTGAAGAAGTGGCGTTACAAGAAGTTTAAGTTTAAAAAGTGTGGCTCTCAAAAGAAGTTTCAGTCGTTGTACTGTTGGCATTTGGCTCTGTAGACTAATGAGTTTGCCGACCATGCCCTAGAGTTCCTTGAATCCTTTGGTTTTCCTATTTGTTACGTGCAGATAATACTATACCTGATGTATACAGTGTTCATGAGAATCAAATGAGATTTGAATGAATGAGTAATTAAGAGGAAACTAATGGATGTTTCTCAAATCATTTGTTTTTTAAAGAAAATATTAGGAAGAGAATGGAGGGAGGGGGGGTCACTTGCCTGTTTATGCTCAGGTGTTAGAGGATGCAGACCATTTTCCTCTCCCAGAGGCACAACATCATTTTTTAAAGAAGCGCCGCTTCTGGGAGCTGGTGCAGCTGAAAAACCGTCTGGCCGGGAACCAACACTCACTTGCTAATTGCTGAACGGGTTTCTGCAAGCGGCAGTCCAAATATTTTGATGCCACTAAAGGGAAGGGTGATTGTTACATCGGGCAGTGGCATGTCTTCCCTTCTCAACTGCTACTTGGCAAAACAGTTGAATGTTTGCAGCTTTGAGAAGCTGGGGAAATTTTCACTGGTCAGACTCATGAAAGTGCAGGGAAAAGAATTTAGCTATGAAAACATATTTCTTTCCTGTATGCAAAATGCATTAGCCATTAGGGTCTGTTTGTTGTTTTTTTTTCCCATATGTCAGTCCAATATGACATATATCCTAGTTAAATAATAACTAATTGAGCCTTTTCTACAATATATTCAAGATAGTTGAAATTGATGGAGTTACTCTAAGTCACCATGTTACAGAATATCTGTTTCTTCATAGAATGATGATCTGTTAAAGGTTGTTAATCAATTAAAGGCCAGACATTGAGACTAGAAAATTCCTAGTTATCTAGAATATATGGATCCAGTAGGCAGTTCTTCAGTTATTCAACCCAAGATAATTTAGAAGCCTAGGGAACAGGACACAGGGTTCAGAGGCAGCTCTGGTAGGCAGTTGAACCAATGATGGCAATTTAGAAAAATCAGTATTTCACCAGATGGAATGAGAGTTAATGGACTGAAGACAAGGACCCTGAGGTAGCTGAACTCTGCCAAGACTGGATACAGTCACCATATGAAGCTCTGGGTGTCCTCTCTTTTTCTGGAGGAAAAATAATAGAAGGGCTGGTCTATTATTCATGGTGATTTCTTGCATTCTCTCTCCGTCTTCTTCAATTCTCCCCTGCATGTGCCCTTTCTCTGGTGCTGTGCAAAACACGGGTGATGCATTCAGAAGCAGGGTAGTAAATGGGAGAGAACAGTAAAATTACCTGTCAAAGGCCTTCATGAATGGGCCCCTAGAGGGAGTCCTAAAAACCACAGCACCCCCGAAACCTGTTTGGCTCAGTGGATAGAGCATTGGCCTTAAAGGTCCCAGGTTCGATTCCCGTCAAGGGCATGTACCTTGGTTGCGGGCACATCCCCAGTAGGGGGTGTGCAAGAGGCAGCTGATGGATGTTTCTCTCTCATCCATGTTTCTAAAGCTCTATTCCCTCTCTCTTCCTCTCTGTAAAAAAATCAATAAAATAGATATAGAAAAAAACAACAAAAAACAAAAAAACCACAGCACCAGCTCATGTTAATCACAACTCCGAAGGTGAAGGATTCATTTCTAAGGCCGTCCTAGGCACGGGGCAGTGTACATAACACAAACAATTATCTATTCTCTGTGGGAACCCTGCCTTCCATTCAAAGAGCAGCCCTTTTTATTCTTATAACTACACCAGTGGCCCGGTGAACAGATTCCTGCACATTGAAAGGAAGTTAGTTATAAGGTGGCCGGCAGGAAAGGACTGGGGGAGACCACTCAACATGCCCTGGAGCCAACCTGCAGTCCCTCCTGGCCAGCCACACCTGGGGTGGCGCCCTAGCTCGAAAGACATCTGTGAAGGGGGATCCCTCCAGCAGACAGGGTCCCTCAGCCTGGCCTGCAGAGATCTGGTTGAGACCAGCTCTCCAACATCCCCCAAGGGATCTCGTAGTTTGAGAGGGCACTCTGCAAAGCTGTTGTCATACAGGGTGTGGAACACAAACACAAGTGTGCAGCAAACCAGATGTGGGGCAAACAGTGCCCCAACAACAACATTACCCACTGCTAAAGGTGGAGTCACATAGCCCCGGGAGGAATTGGGCTCTGTCCTCTCTGGTTTCGGGATATGTCACCCAAGAACCACCACTGCCAAATCACTGCAGCCCGCAGGTCCTGCACTGAGCATCAGCCCCCTGGAGGTCAGTGGGTGTCATAGTAACTGGTCAGACAGACAGAGGGAACCTAGCATATTAGCCTTTTATATATGTAGACTGCTGGTGCACAAATCCATGCACATTGAAAGGAAATTAATTGGAAGAAATAATTTAATATCGCTATCCCCCTTTTCTCTATAACTAAAGTGTCAACAAAATTCACAATTGACAATGACAGATTGAAACACACACAGGCGATTGGTGCCAGTGAGAGCTTTATATGTATTGCATGTGTCCAAGTCAACTTAGCCTTTTATAGATATAGAATAAACTTGCTTAATTAGACCTGTTTTCTATTGGAGCTAAACTTTTCCCAGCCCAGTGAAGCACCCTAACTTCTCTTTCAGATAATTGTCAGCTACACAGCAGTAATTATCAACACAAAGCATATTATTACTGTAGATCATGCAGGGAGAAGAAAGGGTAAAATATTTACCTGCAGCAGTGTTTGACTATATTCAGTAAGAAACCCTGAAGACATTTTCAAGGTCCACCGTTTCTTACTTCTTTTCTGTCAGGTCAAGTTTCTAAGCTTTCTAAATCTCCATTTTCTGGCTAATGAAAAAAAAAAAAAATAGGATTCCACTGAGTCTCTTATTTACCTACACCAGGACTTCTGTGAGGATCAAATGAAATGAGACACAGGAAAACACTTCACAAACATTTGGTTACAATGTAAAATGTTTGCACCTGACTATAAAGCAAGTCGAGTTCATAGGCTGAAGAAACTGCAAGAAGGCTAGCTGCTAGAGACAGGAAGCTGAATGTTGCTATGTGACATCATTACCTAGCTCCCTCAGCCACCGTTTCCGGGTTGAGCTGGGTTGGGTGCCACATTTTGCTCCATGGGGGTCTCAGCAGTGTTGGCTGTGACTTGATGGGGTGTTGCTCTGGAGTGGTGGTGGGGCCTGTGTCACACTTGGAGGGAGGTGAGTGTTGCTTTGAGGGCACCAAGTGCGAGATGTCATTTCTCTGTAAATGGCCAGTGTGCATCATAGCAACCAGTCAGATGGTCAGAGACTTAGCATATTAGCCTTTTATATATATAGACAGGAACACTCTACCCACTTTATATGTCCAAGTCTCCATTTAATCTATTGTAATTAAGGGTGAGGCAAAAAAGCCTTTATCAAAGAGAGAGTGAAATACAAAATACCTGTGGTAACATACATGTAATCTTTCTTTGTTTCCCTGTCTATCTCTCTCTCTCACACACACACACACACACACACACATATACACACACACTCACATCAAACTATGATTTACACATTTTAAAACAGAGCCTTCATTATTGAGCCTTGCTGAGAACTACAGAGAACTATAAAAATATCTCATTCTTCTTTGCATTACCAGGGCAGTGGTAGTTCTTGGTATTAATTTGTCAGTTCTCAGGAACAGTTTGATATTTTAGCAATAGCTTTTTAGTGTTTAGTAAAATTAAAAATCTAGACAGACTTTTCACAACATTACAGAACTAATGCCACGTTGTCTCACTATGTTGAGATTACTCCAACATTAAACATCATCATGTCTAATGTTATGTGTACAAATTACGAACCAAGCAACATGGGCAGCTACTATGTTCTTGTGTAATTTGTGAGTGATCAGTAATATCAACATAAGGAACTTAGGAAGCCACTTATAATAATTCAAAATGAAAATATGACAAGGCAGGAATTTTATAAAACTAATTACCTCATTAGTTCAGATCACAGGCATATTACCAAAAGCTAAGAGGAAAACAGAAAATGTAATAGTCATCATTTCAGATGTTATTCAGTTAAACACAATGGAAACTAAGGAAGAGGATATTGCATTTTCTTCCATATGGATATATTCACAGCATAGGGCAGAGCTCCAAAAAAGAAGCATGAATGTTTTTCTGCAGTCTGCAAAGTCATGCACCAAGGATGAGCTGGAAGATAGTGCATTGTGTCTTTCGGAGTGTATTTTGCAGCTCATGGCATTAATTCTGGGGGGATAATGAAGGAAAATACAGATAAACTCTGTTATTTTTAAAATAGGTCGCTAGTCAGTACATTCAAATATCAACTCTCTGAGCTCACGAACTGTCTTATAGCAAACAACTCAGTGCCTCATGAGCTAATGCTGTGACACTTGACCAAAATACGTCCATCTCACAAAGGGATGTTTACAGGTGAGAAACAAATCATGTTAGTCCTGTGTAGGTAAACTCTGAAATGGAAACACAGAAAAGAGTGAAAGTACTCCAAAGAGCTAGTAAGTTTGCCTATAAATGATTACCCTGTGTATAGCACATCTGATGAGACAGGGGCCTATGCTCTTAACATCATTAGATGAAAAGAACTGATGGAAGATAATGAAGCCCTTTTCCCTTTGTTCGTTACAAGCAGGTTACAACTGACCCTGTGCAGTGAGAGTTGCTTTAAGAAATGGAGCTAGGTCATCTGGAATAGTGACAGACCAGTCATATGGATGCTCAATGGGTAACGAACCAGTCCAACTTCTTTCTCCCTATCTAAAATGACTCAGGTTCCCAGCCAGAGTTTTGATTTGCCCCTCTTTCTCCCTTACCTAAGCCTGCATTGCCCCATTGCAAAATCACCACATGCAAATTAAAGTTCCAATATAGTCAGTAAAACAAACAATTTCTACCCCTGGCCCATTTTCTGGTGTTGAATGTGTGTAGGTATGAAGAAATGTTAAAATTTGCAAATTTGAAAACATTGTATTAATTTATTGGGGTGACATTGGTAAATAAAATTATGTACATTTCAAGTGTACAATTCTACAATGCATCACCTATATATTATTGCACTGTGTATTTACCACCTCAAGTCTCATCTCCCTCCCATCACCATTTATTCCCTTTTACTCCCTCTACCTCCCCCATTCCCTTTCCCTCTGGAAACCACCATACTGTTGTCTGTGTCTATGAGTTTGTTTTGTCTTGCCTTCATCTCTTCACCTTTTCCACCTAGCCCTCAACCCCTTAATTCCTGACAGCTGTCAGTCTGTTCTATTTGTGAGTCTGTTTATATTTTGTTAGTTTATTTTGTCCATTAGATTCCACATATAAGAGAAATCATAAGGCACTTATTTTTTCTGACTGGCTTATTTCACTTAGCATAGTACTACCTTGAATAAGTGTGGTGAAAGTGAATATCCTTGTCATGTTCCTGATCTTAAGGTAAACTCTTTTCGTTTTTTTCCTCTTGAGTCTGATACTAATGTGAGTATGTCATATATGGCCTTTATTATGTTGAGTATGTTCCCTCTTTCTCACCAAATTCCTAATTTTCATAGGTTTTATTATTCATCCCACATGGGTTACTAAGCTAGTGTTCTGATGGTGCCAATAAAGCAAACCATAATTTAATGTGTTTTTCAAATTTCAGAGACACTGAATTATGAAATAATTATTATAATTCCCAGCCAATTCATACAAAAAGCACTACTTTACCTCCTACCTGGCCCTAGCACTGGGCAGGGTGTCATGCATACTGTGTTCTGGATGAAATGTATTGACACAGGATAAGTGTTGAAAGGAAGTCCTGCCTATTTTTCTCACTGTTCCATGTCCTTTTTCTGTGTATTCTCCGAAATGTGAATTTAGCATTTGGATCTATTCTTTGACAGTAAGCTTGACTTTGTAGTTAATATTTTGGAAGTAATTACTTATATAAATTTTAAACCTCTTATTTCTTAACACTTTATATCTTTTTTTATGTTTTGACTTAATCTTCTGAGGTTTTTTTTGTTTTCTTTTTGGCAACTAATCTCCAAGACACGATGAAAGCACACACCAGAAGCACAGACCTTGAGTCAACTGGATGCCCAGGTACACGCACCTGCATAGTCTACTGTCTATAGCATCTTGCCACAGGTGGCATCATCAACACAGAGAAATCAGTTCTAATTCTCCAAGGCCCTCAGCTTCAGAACTCTTGGCGTGTTCTTTAGACTCTATACATTGCTATACATTTTTTGAGGCCAAAGCCCCATTCTGTCTGACCACTTTATTCTAAGGGCTTTCCCTGTTCCAGGTAACTGGTAGGTAGTAATTAAAGATGTACCAAATGCCTGGAAAGACTAACATGGCGAATAAAACTTGAACTCAGTAAGAAAGGTATTCCCAGCTGAAGGAATGAGAGGATCTTTTTAAAGCATAAATTATGTTATATTTCTCTCACCTAAAATTCTATGGGTTCTGCCCACTTTTTCAGTAGAAGTCTAAGTTTTAATCTGCTTGCCACAACTACCAAGAACTTGACTGTAGTGGGGCCTTTTAAAAACTTCAGTGTCGTCTCACAATCCGCCTCCATATATGAGCCATTCTTCCATCATTCTGGAAACCTCCTTGCCAGCCCAGACCTCCCTCTGAGACCTCCCTTTAGAACTCCCTTGCGTGATGCCCAGAATATGTTGCCTTCCTCTGCTCCCTTGGCAACCTAATCTTAGTGTTCTCACAGAGTGTGCCAGATGGAAACGTGTGTTTTTCTCCATGCCTCCATTATATGAGGGAGTGAGGAACTGCATGTGCATTTTCCTTGTTCCCTTGGTTCGTCTGTTGAAATTAGGTTAAATTTACCATGTATCTGCTAAAGCATTCAAGCAGGAGGGAATTTGGGCTTATCCTCAAAACACACTCTTTTAAAATCATTCCATTTTCAAATGAATTTGATTTCTTCATGTGCTCCAATAGTTATTCCAACATCTGGCCCACATTAGATCAATGTTCCTTGAAGCCAAAATACCTGGAGAATTTTTAATTCTTCCCTATGCATTTTTATGTAAAACTTGCCATCACGTTTTCAAAAGAAAAAATAATAAATTGGGTGAGTAAAAATATGTTCTTGCAACATTAATGATTCCAAAGAACTTTCTCTTTTAGTCTCTCTTCTTTACAAGATTGTGTTACATTAACATGAAATCATCGGTCACAGTCAGTATTGAAGTCTGTATCAATTATTTCTTAAGAAAAATGTTGCCGATCCACATACTCAACAGACATATAAACCTCCTCCTGTAGAGTGTTACTGCAACCATGCCTTTAGATTTCCTTTAGCCTTATCTACTATAAATGCCAGCGTACCTCGCTGGCTTAAGGTTTAAATTGGCCGTTCAATTTAAAATGCCAGAGCTAAAGTTTCCATTATCCTGGCAGAAGCAGAAGTTTTGCTTCTGCTCCCTGCCAATCCTATTGGACCTGTCCATAGAATTTATCACGCTGGATCACAAAGCATAATCTTCGCAATTACTGTCTCTGTCTCTGTGGCTAAGGACTGGGTGTTTCAGGTGCCATTTATCCTCTTGTCGAACATTTGTTTCAGGTGGTTTGCATTCATGCTTCATGTATTCTTCATTCTGTCCCATATTTCTTGTTGACACTGAGGCTGCTGGCATTAATCCTTCCATGGTGAGGCTCTGTTTCACTTTAAATATGTATTTACCTCTTTTAGGTGTTTGGATTTTATTTTATTTGGTCTTTTTAAAAATGTATATATTTATTTTCCACTGGGAAACTCTTCCTTTTCAGTCTGATGAAGAAAAAAATAGCCTTGTGAAATTTACATTTTAATACTTAAAATTGCATACCAGACAAAAATATTTCTCCTCAAGCTTTTAGGTCTAGATAGTACGTGTTCTCCGTTTTACACAAACAGAAGTTAGTGTGTATTCAATTCTCTTGATTAAATACTTGAGAAGGGCATTTCTTGGGTCACGTAATAGGTTTACACCTAACAGAGAAGAAATTGTGAAATTTTAAAAGAAGCTCTTCTCCAGAATGCTCATCTGAGTTGGCTTTCTTACCATCAAGATGTAAGAGATCTTGTCACTCCACATCTGAGTCACCTTTTAGGACGCAGCCACTCCTTCTTGTCCATATTGATTAGATTCATATTTCTAGAATTTATAAAAGTCAATGCCTAAAGTACTGATTGATTATCTGGCTTCTTTAAAAACAACATATTAACTCTGAGGTGCACCCATGTTGTGTCAGTAGTCCCTGTGTCTTTAAGAGCGCTGGCATTCTTGGGAGCACTGGAGATCTTGCTCCAGCCTATGTCACCAGTTTGGCTCAAATAAACTCTTAAACAAATTTTTAAAAGCGATGGTGTTCTCTTACGTAGAAGAGTGGGTATACAGTTTGTCCATCCTTCATTTTTTGAACACGTTTTATTATATTGTGGCTGATACTAAAAAGCCGCAATAAAATTTCATTAGCAAGTTATGCACATATGGTTTCATTTCCCTGGACTAAGTGACCACGTGTATAATGGTTGGTTCAAATGATGGACATATATTTAATCTTTTGAAAAAAGATTCCTAAAATGGTTAGATCATTAGACTAGTAGACTCTTATCAGCACTTTCTTCAAATCCAGGGCAGCATTTGCTATGGTCGGTCTTCTTAAAATTTAATCATTCTACTGGAGGAGGACTGGTATTTCATTATGGTTTCATTTGGATTTCCTCATATGAATGATGTGGAGCATATTTTCATGTGCTTATTTCCTATCTGTCTAGCTGCCATTGTGAATTTTCAGTTAAAAACTGGCAAATTAAAAAAGTGTCTTCTTCTTCTTAAATTATGAAAGTTCTTTATGTGTTCTGAAATAATTCTTTTGAAATATGTATGATTTTTTTTTCTTTTTCTATAACCACTTTTTCCATTGACATTAGGACAACCAGTCAACTTCAGTATATGTGTTAGTTTTCTAAAAATGTTCAAAATATCAAATACAGATTTGTCCTCTCCTGGCTTCTTATAAGTAGTTGGCAGGGAGCATCCAATGGAGATATGTTGTATATCTTTATGATTACACCAGACATTCCACTGGATTGTCAATCTTTTTTCCACTGGACATAACGTTTCTAAGCATCTTTAAGTCTATTCAGTAGAGTCAGTATCAGAAACTCCAGAACCAACTCAAAACACTCACACTAAGGTCATCATTTGAAAAATGAATAATTGTCCTAGATGCCATCAGATATTTCTCCTGGACCTAAACTTATGTAATTCTGCTTGTGAAGAGGTTGGGGGGAGAAGGGGGGAGGAATCTATCAAATATCCTAAAGAAGTCATGCTGGAATTCAATAATCAAATTATATTAATTGAAATGTTCTAATATATTCAGTTAATTAAATGTGGATGTAGACTAAATAGAAATGAACTTTGTTTTTCCTCATATTGGAACCATTGCCACTTTACCTATGCATTTGGTTAAATGACTCTCATCTTGTTTCTGTATCCATCTAAGTTAGAACCTTGCCTCCATATTAGCACACCAGAGGAATTCAGTCCTCGGCTGTTTTGGCTACCTCATATTTTAAATCCAGCATGTCCCAATGGTGTAAACCCGGACCACATGTAAAACCAATCCTATTTGAACAATTTTACACTGTCATGCTTGAAAGTGCAGGAAATAACCGGGAAATGAATGTCATAATTCACCTGTACCCCTGCAAGAGCATTTCAACACCATCACTTATGAAGATCATTTAAAAACTCCCAGAAAACCCTCAAGTAACTTCTGTGGGCTGACCTCTGGTCTCCATGTGCATATGCAGAGCCTTCTAATGTAAGAGAAGGCGCCTTGCAAGGGTAACTTACAAATTCTCATACCAGAGGGCCACAGACTCCAGCAGAAGTAGAAGGCAACTTTTTAGGGACCTTTAGCATTTTAAAACTACATGTTAGAAAAAATAAAATGATTAGGTTGTGTTAACTTTTTTAAACAGAAAAAGGCCAAAGGTGTGTGGGTGTGTGTGTGTCTATGGTGGGGGGTGGGGGGAGAATGAGTGAGAAACAGAGGATCAGAGAGGAGAGAGATATTAATAAAAATAGAAAAAGAAGGGGAAGGAATAGTCCAAGTTTTGGTGGTAAAAAAAGAAAACAAAACCAAACCAGAAACACAACTTTGTATCCAGCTTCAATGGACCGGAATCACCACAGCAGACAGATGATCCGAAGTACCAAAAAGAAAAGAATAAAAAGTGAACCAGTAGGAAATCAATTTGAGGCAGCCCATAACTAGGAGGGTTGTTGTAAACTAGCCTGCACGGAACTTAGTTAACCTCAGCTCAATACCTTTTGAGCCTGTTTTCCGCATAGCTGTGTCCAGCCCTATGGGTCCTGGCATATCTGTAGTAAGTATTAATGCGTCCATGTCTGACAAATGAGCAACTGCATATGTGTTACTCTCACAGATATGCCACAGTTGTCTCACTTAATTCATTCATCCAACTTGTTCTAGCTGGGCCAGAGAATTACATAAGCTTAATCACTATGACTTGGTTTCTACAATGGGATTTATTCTGATGGCCGCATAGTTAAAAATAAGCAGCTATTTTTGCTTCTAGTCCTATCTATGTTAATTTATCTGCACTGTCAATGCATGTACATAAAATGGTGGTAAATGCCTTAAAAACATGGAGTGATATTAACTAGGACGCGTAGCTCCTAAAATTTTCCTAATGATATCAGTTTTTAGATTTCATTAGGAACATTTTAATGAAAAAAACATTGATAGAAGCAACTTCGCTCATTTGTTATTTGAAAAGTTAGGCAAAGAATTCATATTCAAAATTTGACTCTCACTAGCCTTTGATAAAACTTCCCAAATAGTGAACCTTGCATGATTTGGTGTGAGCCATTAAAAATGAAAAGTGACAAATAGGCTTTTGCAGTATAGGAAATAGTGGAAACCTATTACTGTATATTGTATTTCGATTTTCCCCTTTATTATCCAGTTTTAAAGAAATTTGCAGAGGTATCCAATTTCAAACAATGCAATGTTTATTATCTGGATGTTGATGATTTATAATTCCTAACATTCTTTCTGATTTTTTTGCCAATAGAATTTTGACATATTGGGGGAACACCAAGCTCACATTCTGACAACAGATCACAATTGGTCTAACTCAATAGAAATTCTGACGTTCTTTCTTTCCTCATTCCTAGCTGGTAAGAGTAACCATGTGATCTGGCTAATGCCATATAAAGGAAGCCTTTTATTTTATTGCTAGAGGCCTGGTGTACGAAATTCGTACACGGTGGGGTCCCTTGGCCTGGCCTGAGATCTCTCGCAATCCAAGACTCCTAGGGGATGTCAGACTGCTGGTTTTGGCCTGATCTCCACAGGCCAGGCCGAGGGACCCCAACGGTGCATGAATCTGTGCACTGGGCCCTAGAATGCATATAAGATCTTTGATTAGTCTCTTCCCACACCCCCTTCCCTCTGAGATTAATCAGTCTGTTCCATGTTTCCATGCCTGTGCATTGAGCATCTGTCTACTCGTGGTCAGTGCATGTCATAGCTCCTGGTCAAATGGTTGGAAGGTCAGTTAGGCTTTTATATAGAGAGAAATTTTTAATATTTATTGTTGAAAGTATAACAAATGTTCCCCTTTCCTACCATTGCCCTCCTCCATCCCATCCCAGTCTTTCAACACCCTATTGTCTGTGTCCATGGGCATTGCATACATGCATCTAAGTTCTTTGGTTAGTCTCCTCCAGTCCCCATTGCCCTCTTCTTTCTAGAAGTCTCTTCCATGTTTCCATGGTTCTAAATGGAGTCTTTTAGAAGAAAGGGGGTTATCTTGAAAATGTTTGCTTTCCTGGTAAAAGATACAGACATGGTGGCACTCCTTTTTCTGAATACAGTTTCGTCCTGCCTTAGATGGCTGTATGAGGTCTGGGCTTTGGACATACATATGCTTTGCAAACAAAGGCAATATAATCTAAGGTTATTTGCAAAGACATTGTTGAATTGCTGAATCAACATCACTGGCTACATTTGGACAGACTTCTTGATATTGGGAAATATTAGTCCTTATGCCATTTTAAACTGATTTTTTTTTCTCCTTTACTTTCCAAAGAATTCCTATCTCTAATCACTGAAATTTGGCAGAAATGTCCATATTACAACACTGACACTTAAATTTATATACATATGTAAATATAAATGTAGATATAATACTACAGTATAATCTCTTCTATCTAATATGTACACACCAAGTATCTGTCTCCAAATTTACCTCTTTATTATCTCCTGGTATAAATCCCACCATTCTCAGGCTCTGATACTCTCAGGCACCCTGATATTTCACCATCTTGCAACCATTCATGTGCATTTAGTGCTTTTAGATAGCTGATATGCAAATAAACTATTTTTAGTTTGTGTTGTGAGAAATGTCATAGTTATGTGACATTTATGAATTGCAGAGTCTCCACTTTATTGAGTTAACATAAAATCCTGCCTGTATTCAGGAAGAATATTTATTTGTTAATGATATTTATTAGTGGGTAGTTAAAGGCAGTGCAAGGTCATCACCCCTTAACTGAAATCTTATTTCAGGGACATTTAGAGTCTTACTGGGATTTATATTCAGGTCTGAAATTCTTTTCAAAGAGCAATTTGGAAGCCCATGCTGTCTTCCAAAATAAAAACAATTATTTTGTTGAAAGTTATACCATGATGTTCTTGTAAGACTCTGAAGGCAGAACCAGAATTTTTTTTTAATTCTTAAATCTTTTTCTAACACATATAATAGTGAGTCTATTCATTCTGTTTCCTAATCACTCATAGAACTGAACTGCTCACCTCCATCACCATGCTCTTCACCTTAACTGCATAGTCTTACACTGGTGGATTGAAGATTTTGATTAAAAGTTCATCGAAGGCATGATTGAATAAAATAAATTGTTTGAGAAATCCAATTCTATAACCTATCTTAAAATACAGCAGATAGTGTCTTTTGAACAAGGAGATACATCACAGATAAGTTGATCAAAAATTGGATATTGCATTCCTAAATTGCAAGGTAAGTTTAAATGATATTTTTTTCTAATCACAAACTTTCTCTGGCCTTTTTTTTAACAAACAAACAAACAAACTCACAAACGAGTAAATTATAAAATCCCCCTAAGCATTCATTCAAGATATAATTCAGTATCTATTGGTAATGTGAACATCAGAAACATGATTAGAAAGTATTGGGCCTTATCTGAATCCCCATGGAACTGAAAATCAAAAAGGCATAACTTCTTTCACAAGGGTGTGAGAGAAGGCTTTGGGGAAATTGTGCAGGAGCTAATTGATTCCACCTGCCACAATATTGGTGCAACTTTCACATTATAAGACTTCTTTCTGAATATTAGATGTTAGTTTTGAAGTGTTAATATATTAAAATGTATGCAAATTATCTCATATAGTCACTAGCTAGTATGGATTTCCATTTTATTACAAGAGTTATAGGTTTTAGGGAATCAAATATGCAAACACTAAGGAAAAAATTCTTAGGCTTATTAATTGCCAAATTCTTTTATCTGAAAGATATCTAGATAAAACTAGTTTCATTAAGATTGTCCATGCTCATTCAAATGGTGAATCAATATATGCAAATTAAAATGGGCTAAAGATCAGCAAAGCATTTAGAATAGAACACTCACCTCCCATATAGGCCACTCATTCAAGAATGAAGGAAACCTGCGGAGGATTCATCATCGTGCACTGATAAGTTTGCGTAGCATTTTGCCTAAAAGTGGCCATTGATAAAACTAAACTAGTCATAGATAGTCTAATTATTGAAGATTTAATGATAGGTCCTAATTTATCTCCCATTTTCCAGCTACTCTTCCTATAATGTTGTTATTAATGTAACAAAGTTCTTGACTTTGGGATTGACCATGTGTTTCCCTTTGGCCAATGCAATGGGATGAAAGTGATGGTGCAACAGTTCTGAATCTAGTCCTTACACCCTTGTATCTTTGTTGTTTGCCAACAGAACTTGCAGTGGATTAACCTGCTGGTACCAGACACAAGACCCAGAGCTAACTCTCTGTCGCAAGGGGCTGCTCTAGAAATCAAAGCCACGTCAGACCCTAAGCCTAAGGCCTGAATCAGAGCCTCGTAGCCATGCCCAGGTGAGCTGAAACCAAGCCTACTGGGTGATCCGAAGATATGTAATGGTTTCATTAAACCTCTGAGTTTCTGAATGGTGCATTTCTCAGAATTATGAAGGAAATAGTTGACTTTGTTTATCATCTCAATAGAGAAGTAAAACCTGAAACTAATAAGAGTTTTATGGGCATCTAAAGGTCAATGCTATTTTGATGCTAAGAATAAGCAGCTTCTTAATTCTCCCCTTGCTTAAATTTCTTATCTATAAATTCATGCAAGAGCTATGCCCACCTCAGATATTTTATGAGAATCATATGTTAATTTAGGTTAAGTTCATAGTACAGTATCCATCATTCACAGTGACAAAAATACCAGTTACACTGAAGTCATTTTTGTCAATGTTTTGTAATCTCAAACTTAAAGTTCAGTTTGTCTCTGATTTAGAAGGAATTTTAGATTCCCATCTTCAACCTCATTTTCAGTACAATGTGAAAATCTACCAATAGTAACACTTCAGTAAGTATGGCTATGATATCTTTGATTTCTCAAGCCACAAACTTAGAAGTCTCTAATTCCTTTCTTTGCCTCATCTTTCTCATCACCAAGGGTTTTGTTTGTTTGTTTATCCTTTTTTCTCTACTTTCAAGTCTTCCTACCGATGCTACTATATTTTTAATTCAAGACGACTTTATTATCCAAAATGTTTCAATAGCTTCCAAACTGATGTCCCTTATTCCTACTGTTCTCTCCTCACTGAAGTGCTTCTACTTCTGTATTCATGTCAACTTCAACCATCTCAGTCAGAAAATGCCACACCTATACCCAACATCATTGATAGTCCTTCCTGCCATTCAAAAGGAAATCTGAAGTCAGAACAAAGAAATCTAAGCTCACCAGGCTGGTGTGGCTCAGTGGTGGAGCATCCCACTATGAACCAGGAGGTCATGGTTCAATCCCCATTCAGAGCACATGCCCATGTTGCAGGCTGGTTGGATCCCCAGTGTGTGGCATGCAGGAGGCAGCTGATCAATGAATGATTCCCTTTTATCACTGATATATATATATATATATATATATATATATATATATATATCCCTCTCTGAAATCAATTATATACATACACATATATATACATATATACACACATATATATACATATATACATATATATATATATATATATTCTATGTAAACTGGATTCCCTTTACACACATTCTAAAGGGAAGATATGAGACAGATGTTAAACATACAAGTAATTACACAATATCATAAAATAAAGACAGATGGCAATTAATGTCATGTAGGGAGATATAGAAGATAGGGAAATTGGGCCCATGTGATGGAGATGACAAGCTACTTACACCGAGTGGCAAGGAAGACTTTCCGTAAGACCTGCAGAGTGACAAAGTATTCAGGTAGTATGAAGAACAAGAAAAAAGCCAGTAAGCACGAATGCCTAAAGTCACAGCACCATCGACTGAGGAATAGCAGAATGACTTGTAGCTGAACAGGCAAGATAACCTGTAGTTACAACACAGCGAGGAATCAGGGGAGTAATAGGCGATTATAGAGAGGCAATCAGTCTAAATTATACCCTGGGTGGTTACATCCAACTTTCTATCCACTTTATGCCTGCAACCTTGCAACTTCAGGGGTCTGGGAAGAATCCCGCAGCATTGCTGACTGCCTCACTTTGAAGTCGTTATCATTAACCTTCAAGTTGCCCCAAATGCTACCTGCCATTCGCACAATATCACCCTAGCCCATTCACTCTTCTGGTCATTAATTTCATAGCCTTTTATCTTGTCAAGTCCCCAGCATATTCCCTATTCTGTCTCTCAGCTCCTGACCTTGCTTTCTCTTTCACTGAGAAAACCAAAAGGATAAGAAAATGGTACATCCTACAGCCCTGTCCAACTCAGCATTTGCATCAATGCTCATATGCTCTTAAGTTGCAATTTCTAAACTAAAAGTATCGAGGCGACATTGGTTAAGAAGATCATGTAGGTTTCAAGTGTAGATTTCTATGATACATGACCTGTACATGGCATTGTGTGCCCCCCCCCCCCCATCAAAGTCAAATCATCTTTCCTCATCATATACTTGGCCCCCTTCACCTTGAACTACCCTTCCCACTTCCTTCCCTATGGTAACCACCATCCTGTTGTCTGTGTCTATGAGTTTCGGTTTTATATCCCACATCTGGGTGAAATCATATGGTTCTTAGCTTTTTCTGACTGACTTACTTTGAATAGCATAATATTCTCAAGATTCATCCATGGTTATCACAAATGACTGTCTTCCATCTTTTATTGTGGCTGAGTAGTATTCCATTGCATATATGTATCACATCTTCTTTTTGGAATCATTTATTGAGGAAAATTCCATGCCAATAATGAATACCCTAAAACTGAGAGGAACGTGTAATATAATTTTATTTTGACATCACTGTCCATTTTGTTCTGTAAATTTGCTCTTTCACAGACACCCAGGATAGCCATGCATATTTATCAATAATTGCTGTACTGGCTGTGGTCTGTTGAAATGCAAATTGGACTTGGAACCATATATCACATATGTTTGCTCAGAAGCAAAAAAAAAAAGTATGAGTTAATGATAAATTTCATCATGTATCAAAGTCATCTGAAAATTATTTTAAAATATTCCATTTTTATGCCCTATTACTTTCATGGCTGTAAGACATTAAGAGATATTAAATTCTGGTGATGTCTTTTTTAATTAAACCATTAAGAAGTGTAAAGATAGCAAATTAGAAATAAAAGGATCCATAGATAATTTGAAATTAATTAGACATACACTTGTGGATTTTCCCCACTTTTAAAGTGATAACAGTGTGATGGACTCAGCCAGCGACTTTCTCTCGGAATACTCTGGCTTTGTTCTGAATCGTCTTAGTGAGCACTAATCCGTGCAGCAAGCTGTGCTCAGGAAGATAAACAAGCCAACAGGGAGCAAGTGGCACAGGAAGCGCATCCTCTCCAAGGGAGATCTGATCCCCATCCTCTCTTCTTTCACTTGAATGGATTTGGGCACGGCACTTCACCTTTCTGGAATTCAGTTCCCTCATCAATTAAAATGGCAGACTGGTCCTAGCTGGTTTGGCTCAGTGGATAGAGCGTTGGCCTGCAGACTGAAGGGTCCCAGGTTCGATTCCAGTCAAGGGCACATGTTTGGGTTGCAGGCTTGATCCCTAGTAGGGGGCATGCAGGAGGCAGTTGATCGATGATTCTCTATCATCACTGATGTTTCTCTCTCTCCCTCTCCCTTCCTCTCTGTAATTGATACAAATATATTTGAAATAATAATAATAATAATAAAATGTCAGATTGAACATTAGTCTAATGCTTATAATGTGCCTTTGAGGCTCTGTTCTAGATATAGTACAGATGTTCTTTCATTTGCACACATTAGTGGGGTATAGAACAGCAACCCTTTTAATAAACAGAAATCAAGGAATTTTCTAAAAAGCAAAATTAATGGTGAGTATGTGCTTGGGGATTATAAATTTAGCTATTATTGTGTTAGCATATGCCACATTCTAAAATATATTTATGTGTACATATATCAGATATATCCATGTATATGTATGAATGTGTACATATATAAGAATAATAACTCCGGTCAAAAATAAAAGTGCTATACATACCTTAGTCTCTCTCCATATAAACTTACCTACTGTATGCATGTGTGTACAATATCTGCTATAAGATGTGTCTAACTAAAACACACAACGTACGGCACACATTTTACTGTGCTGGAGAGGAAGAATACAGGATGCTAGGAAGCAGCAAACTTTAATAGGAAAGGTTCTGGAAACATAGGTGCATCACTTAAAAATGTTCAATACTCTAAAGCTGCAGTGAAGTTTGTCTAAAATTATAATAGCTCGACTCAAGCAAAGGGGCTCCCCCTGTGAGGTGCTCAGCGCCCCCGTGCGGCTCAGGTGGAGAGCACCTGCGGGAAGGCAAGGGGCGCTGTGACCAGACAGTTCTCCTATCCCTGGGGAACACAATTCTGAGAAACCCCAGGAAAGCTTTCTAGAACCCCGGAAAGCCATCATCGGCTCCGGAGGCATGGGAGGCATTTGGCTGGGCTTCGCTTAAAGTGCAGGACCAGCACAAGGGGCTTCTGGGAGAGACTTGGGTTTTGTTTGGCTCAGCAGGCAATTCAATTAAAACACCACCTTTGGTTGAAAAGCTTCTGTTTTTATGTAGCTGTGGCTTGCTCTCATTTATGGATATTTGACTGTAGTATTTATTATTTTTCTCAGTCTGTTCACAACATGCATCTTTTTTATGAGTTGTATTCCACTGTGGGTTTTGTTTTTTTAAAATATATTTTTATTGATTTCAGAGAGGAAGGGAGAAGGAGAGAGAAAGACAGAAACATCCATGATGAGAGAGAATCATTGGTTGACTGCCTCCTGCATGTTCCCTATTGGGGATTGAGCCCGTAACCCGGGCATGTGCCCTTGATCTGAATCAAACCTGGGACCTTTCAGTCCTCGGGTTGATGCTCTTTCCACTGAGCCAAACCAGCCAGGGCCCATTGTGTTTTTTAAGATGTAATTTTTTTTTTTAAGTGGTTACTTTACAATGATAAGACCACATTTAATATACTACTATGTTGTTCACAAAATCATCTTGTTGTAATGGCCAGGGTATTTTATTGTATCTTAATCATAGAGCATTATAAAATTTAGAGGCGATAAATGAAAATGATCAAGAAAAAATTCATGAGAACAAAGAAAAATCCACTCATCCCTTTAATCTGCCAACATCAGGCCAGCAGTGACCTTTTTCTAATTGAACAGAGTCAATAAATGACAAACTAAGAAGCTGATACCGATGAGGAGAAACCACAACAATAAAAAGTAAGGATGTAGAATTTCCTTCAGAGAAATGTGTCCTTGGGCACCAGGCTAACATAAAAGAGGACAGGAAAGGTTTTCCTAGAAGAATTTTTGGTCTTTCCTTGATCACATAGAGTAGGGGTGTCGAACTCAATCAGAGAAAGGGCCAAAATCTACAATCCAGCCTAAATCTCGGGCCGAATGGTTTACTGAACAGTCATAAATTGTCATTTGATGGAAACACAGCGGAGTGCAGTGATGACAGCGTGGTGCGGGCCACATTGCAAGGCCTGGTGGGATGGATTTGGCCCGCGGGCCTTGTGTTTGACACATGTGACATAGAACCTCCAATGGGTCATACCACATTGCTAGTCCCAGTTGGAAACCCTGAACATCAATATATTAACTTTAGATATGCCATTCCACATATGGCCTCACCTAGTCATCAAAGGACTTACAAAAGTGATAGGAGGACACTTTCTATATCCTAGTTTATTCAGAGACCTTGCATTCATTGACCATGACTCATAAATAGAACTAGAGGCCCAGTGCATGACATTCATGCACTGTGTGTGTGGCGGAGTCCCTCAGCCCAGCCTGTGCCTTCTCACAGTCTGGGACCCCTTAGGGGATGTTCACCTGCCATGGAGGTGAGGTGGGACAGGCTCCCACCACCACTGCTGCGATCCCCAGCAGGGAGCCTGGCATCTGGTGCCTGTCAGTCAGCTGAGCGGCATTCCAGCTGTGGGAGCACACTGACCTCCAGGAGGCAGCTCTTTAGTTGAGTGTCCGCCCCCTGGTGGTCAGTGTGCATCATAATGACTGGTCATTCAGTCGCTTAGGCTTTTATATATATAGGTTATATATATATAGAAGAAAGCATCATCAGTTTCAAGAAAAGTAAAATAAAATTTGGTATGAACTGGTAAAGATCTCACAAAACAGAAGTCTGTATATCTTTACATTGAAATTCATCTACCAGAAATCTAAAGCAAATATCAAAGGGTCTATAAACCCTATTGAAAGCTAAGAATTAGAGGGTCTGGGGAGTAAGGGTTACCTGTGGATCAGCATCACCTTGTGGAGGAGGAGCATGAACACATAAAACAGGGTGTGTTTGAGATATTATGGACCACCTGGGTGCCCTGGCCTAATGTTCACCCAACGACCTGCATTCACATGAAGTGACAGAAATAAGGTTTAGGATGCAACCTCTCCTTCAGCTCTGAATGAGTAGCTAGGCAGTGATGTCATTTAAAACAGGACAGCCTCCTGGAGGAAAGCGGAACATCTGAAGGCACAAGCACATGAAGAGAGGCAACCAGCTGGCTGTGGAGTACAGGGATGGAAAGAGGGAGTCTCCCTACCTACTTTTTAGATTTCACTAAAATCATTCTGTTTTCAGCTCCACAAAAACCTTGGCTTGCAAAGATAATTGATGTTACCAATTCCAGAATATTTCTGAGAAACTCAATTATTATAAATTACTTTGCTTTTTTGCTGGCTCCTCCTTTGAGGGTATTTAACCAAATGGAGAAAGCTGAAACATAAATAATTTAGGATTTCTCCTCCAATTTCAAACATCACAATTTATGTTGACATTGCTTCCATTTTATTCTCCATACCACGATTCCTATGGATTTCAGAATAGAATAAAAATAAATGCAAATAAAAATACCCACCATTTCCAACTATAACTTATTTTCTTTATGTATTACTTTAAGTTAGAAACAATAAAATCCAATTGCTTTTTAAAGTTCCCCTGTAAGATTTATTATTACTTTTGCCCAAAGAACTTTATCTCACTTTCTAAAATGGTTATTTTGGAGGAAAGTTTATTTTCTTTTTTTAGCTCTAAGTTTGACAGACAAAATGAAAAGGAAAGAATATATTTAAATGTAGTAATTAAACAGAAAAGTGATTCTAAATTCTATTTTCATTAGAATAACCTGTGATTAAAAAATAGTGTACCCTGACTGGTATGACTCTAGTTGACAGGCACTACCCTTGCTGCTAAAACCACATCTTCATTCCCACCCAACGGAAATAGGAGCTCACAGTGTTGCTGCACTGAGCTGCTACATTTGGGTAGCTTGCTATGCAGCAGTAGATAACCAACTCGATGGTGGAGTACTAGGAACAGTGAATGTCAGGTATTAGGTACTGGAATCCTTGATAAACACATCAATGAAAAGAAAGAAAAGTAAATTCTAAGGGGAGGACTGACAGTTCCAAATATCCTTTAGGTAAAGGCAGCACACAAATAAATTACAGAAATACAGATTTCTCTGAACAAGTCCTACCTTTAGGCCCAGCCCCATTGATTGTCCTCTGCTACCTCCAACTGTTCATGCCCAATCTAACCTCAAGGACCCTAGGCAATTGTGTCCTCTTAAAGCACTTTACTACCCCAGCCTCGCCTTCCTCCTTCTATCAGGAGGCACTATGTGCTTCCCTCCCAATAATCAGACTGTGGGAAGAAAATCACAGCCTGTGTACAGTAGAGAAACTAGAAGACTCCCCAGGATGCTCGTGACCAAGGCCAGCATCACCAGGGATCCAAGGATAAATGGTGTTGGTATCACCTACCCTGACTCTGTGCAATGAGCATGCTACACACAGGTGGTGCTCTTCCCTAAACCCCAGTCTATTATGAGGAAAACATCATAGAATGCAAAAAGCATCCTTCAAAACACAGGACCAGCATGGTGCAGCCACACACGGCCCAGGGTGGCCTTGAGAGGGGGCGGCTGAAAAGCTTGGAAAAGGCAGACAAGAGAATGAAAGCTGGATCTTGGTGGGATGTTGCTTCCTGACAGACAGCACACAAGCCCATAAGCCGAGGCTTTATTTTGTAGCCGATGCCACGAGGCAAAGTAAGGACTTGGTCAAGATGTTTACAGCGTTCTCAAGGGTTTCCATCCTACTCCATTACATGCACCTGATCAAACCTGGGTTACCTGCAGCCTATATCACTCAGGCAAGTGGGGCCACGTGTTTGGACCACAGGTTCAAGCTTACAGCTCTAGCTGTTGGCTATCATTTGCTGGGAGGCTCTGCCTTCCAAGCTGGGACACGCACATGGCCACGAGAAGACCGGGTCCTCTCATTAGTCCTGGTCTTGAACCTGTCCAAATGCTGTAGCCCCTGTCCACACAGCACCTTCCAAGCTAGTCAAGTTCATTGAAAACAATGACCACTGAGAGACATGCACTGAGGAGGCTTAACGCAATGTGGGGTTCTGGGTTAGATCCTCCAAGAGAAAAGGGAAAGACAAGGGAAACACAAGTCTATAGTTTAGCTCAAGCACTGCACCAGAGTTCACTTGTTAGCTTCGACAGCCCCGGGTTATGAAAGCTGTGACCAAGAGGAGAATTTAACTATGCAGAACCTGTGGGCAGGAACCCTGTCCTCACAATGCTATTGTGTGGTAAACTTAGAATTATTCCCAAATAAAGTTTTATATTTAAAAATAAATTAACAGCTGTGATCAATAATGTTCAGTTGGAAGAGCATCAGCCCAAAGTCGTGTTTGTGGTCCCACCCTTTAACTACCATTGGGTGAAGTTGGAAGTGGGTCCTTCCCCTCAATATCCATTGGGTGATGTTGGAAGTGCGTCCCATCACTCAACAACCATTGTGTGAGGTTGGAGGTGGGTCCCACCTATCAATAAACATTGGGTGAGGTTGGAATTAGGTCCCACCCCCCCTGCATCTTCAAATGACTACCCCACCCACACCTGGACCTCTGAACCAGGAGGTCACGATTTGATTCTGGGCCAGGACACATGCCCTGGTTGCAGTTTCTGGCTTGATCCCCAGTAAGGGGTGTTCAGGAGGCACCCGACCAATGATTCTCTCTCACCATTGATGTTTCTTTCTCTCTCTCCCTCTCCCTTCTTCTCTGAAATCAATAACAATATACTTTAAAAATAATATATCCAAAAGCTCTCACCTAGGATAAGTGAATGAGAATTTTAAGATTGTGGTCATTCATCTATTTTTTAAGCTTCAAATGTTAAATGGAGGACCAATGTCCTGTTAGCATGTAATTATAGGAAAACATTCCAGAGGAAGCACCTGCACACATTCCCGCTTTAGTGCTCACGGAAGTTTAACAGGATCTCAAGGGAAGAAGAGACTGTCACCATCTCATCTGCTTTCATCCTGTTGCTGTAAGTCACAAAGCTGATCTGGGGAAATCTTGATGTAGAAAAATCGTTGCATGCATTCCCGGAGTTAAAAAACACATTTCATATCATTGTAAATGACTGCAACATTATTTCATTTATTGTTTTACTTAAAATATGTTTGCAATCTGATAACTTGGCTCACAATTCGAGCTCATGATGGCTCCTGTGGCACAGTGGGGCCATCCTGGTTTGGGAGTCAGAAATGATTAATTGATGTTGGCCCATCATTTATTTAGGTTTGTGGCTTAAAATGTATTTTAAATGGGCTCAATGCTGTCTTAAAAATTTTTCAAACTTGGTTTCCTTTTTCCTCCCTCTGCGTGGGGACCATCTGTTTGTCATGGGAAGTAAGAAAATAATATTTGATATGAAATTTGCACTCCAAGTCTGATACCTAAGTTAAGTGGAGTTTTGAAAACTAATTAACTAGAACACTTCTAATTCACTTATGTTTTAATTTCAATCTATCAATGCCAAATAAAATAAATTATTTCATTTTCGATGTCTGATGAGCTTAACAAGCTTCTGATTGCTGAACAGGAAATTATGTCATGCTGGGTAGCGATGGTCTTTGGATTACAAGGGCGACCAAGATTCATTCTTTAAAAAAAAAAAAATTAGTATGTTACACTAGATCAATGTCTTTAATTTTGGCATTGAAATGTCAGAGGCAACTTCATAAAAAGAAATATATTTCTCTTGTTAGGAACAAAATCACATGTAACTGAATGAATCATAGAAGTAACACATCAAGTAAATTCCAAGTTAAAAAATGAGGTCAATTAATTATGTATAGGACAACTGGTAAAACTGCACACCAGCCCTGGCTGGTGTCTCAGCAGTTGGTTGGGAACAGTATCAAGAAGCAGAAGGTTGCAGGTTCGATTCCAGGTCCAGAGCAGATGCCTGGGTTATGGGCTTGATCCCCAGTAAGGGGCATGCAGGAGGCAGCTGTTCAATTTTTGCTTTCAAATCAATGTCTCTCTCTATCTCAAAATCAATAAAAATATAAAAATAAATAAACATCTTACACGAAATGTCTGCCACTGAGTAATCAGAAGCAGCGTTTGAATGTAGGAATGAGAACAGTCAGACACTCCACTTAGGAAGCATTTGAAGCTCCTTAGTACCGATGTTTCAATTTCATGCCTGAGGGATGTAAACTGGGCCAAATCAGAAAGGCTAAGATGTGAGGTTCAAATACCCAGCAGTGAAGTATGTGACCTGCTGTGGAGTCTGAGATCTAAATTTTGGAGACATTTAAAACAGTTCAATAAATTTGTGATATTAATGTTTCTGACAGGCAGGCATTAACAAAGCATTTAGTCATTGGTATTCCTCAAAACTAACTTTGTAGTGTTAAAATATTTAAATGATGGGTCACCTCCTTCATTGTCTGTAAAAACAAACAAACAAACAAAAAACTAAAGAGTAATTATGTGGGACAAAATAATGTAATAACTGCAGACTTTACATTATTATTATTAAAATAGTGTCCCAGTGCACGGATTCAGGCACACTGAAAGGAAATTAATTAGAATATTTTAATAATTTTAATATTGCTATTCACTAATATCGCTAATAATTTTAATATCGCTATAGTAAAAGTCTCAACCAAATTCATGATCAACAATGACAGATCAAAACACACACATGTGAATGGCACCAGCAAGATCTTTATATGTATTGTGCATGTGTGAGTCAACTTAGCCTTTTATATATAGAGAATAAACTTGCTTAATTAGACCTGCTTTCTGATGTAGCTAAACTTTTTCCAGCACAGTGAAGCACCCCAACTTCTCTTTCAGGTATTGTCAGCTGCACAGCAGTAAATATCAACATGAAGCAAGTTATTATTGTAGATCACGAAGGGAGAATAAAGGGTACAATATTTAACTGCAGTAGTGTTTGACTATTTTCCTCACAGTGAGAAAACCTGAAGTCATTTTCAAGTTCCACCACTTCTTACTTCTTTTCAGTCAGGTCAAGTTTCTAAACTTTCTAAATCTCCAATTTCCGGCTAATGAAAAGAAAATAGGAGTCCACCAAGTCTCCTCTCTACTTACTCCAGGACTTCTGTGAGGATCAAATGAGATGAGGCAGGGGAAAACACTTCACAGACATTTGGTTAAACTATAAATTTAAGTTTAACCAAATTTAAACTTTGTGCTGAAGAAACTCTAAGGAGGCTAGTTGCTAGGGAGAGGAAGCCAGGAGTTGTTATATGACATCATTACCGGCACCCTCAGAGACCATTTCTGGGCTGGGCTGAGCTGTGGGCCATAATTTGCTCCATGGGGGTCTCGGCAGCATTGGCTGTGACTTGGTGGGGCCTGTGTCACACTTGAGGGAAGCTGAGTGTTGGTTTGTCGGTGCCAGGTTCAGGGTGCCATTTCTTTTTAAAAGGCCAGTATGCATCACAGCAGCTCAGTAACATGTTAAGCATATGCCTCCTGGTGGTCAGTGTGCATCATAGCTACTGGTTGGACTGCCAGATGGACGCTTAGGCTTTTATATATAGATTTCACAATCCAGATTAAACATTTAACATGCAACACTCACCAGCAATGCATATATTCCCTACTTGGCTACCTTCTCAAAACATCATGCCGTTTGTACTTTATACTTTATAGCAAAGGGTACTTAATATTCTAGATTTTCTTCATTTTCTGATCGGTTATTTTGTGAACATTTCTAATTTATATTATACTACTTTACTTAATCTTTGAGCCAAAATGTATTAATGTCATAAATCAGAGTTCCAAAAAGTTCTGCTTTCCCACATATCCACTCACATTCCTGAGGTGTTCTTAGGTCACACTGAGCCTTCAAAAAGCCTGACTGGTGTTTAGTTATTGTTTAGTTTAAATCTCCTAATTGAACAAATCTGTTCAAATTAAGTTCCCTTCCCTAATCATTTCCTAAAGAAAATCTATTTTTTTTTAATTATTTTGACTTTTATATAGTTTAAACTTTTGAAGACAAAGTGATCAAATATACTTTGATACTGTTCAAACTGAACAGGTTTATGCACTTTATTTTCAGATTATTTTATAGTTTAATATTCTTAGGTTAATAAGAGCTACTAGTAGAGTTTGTTTGGGTTGTTTAATAATTCAGTTCAACTTAAGTATCATTTCAACCTAAAACTTCATGGCTATTCATTTTTGGAGCCATAGTAACCATCAACCGTAGTCTGTACAAGTGAAACTTGCTTCTGGGGAAGCAATCCTCCTTCTCAGGGAGTTGACCTCAGACCTCATTACACACAGAGGGAGCGGGGGAGCGCTCTGAGGAAAGGCCTCAGCCACAAGTCCATCACCCCCCAGTCCACAGCTACAGGAAATGAATGGGTTAGGTTTCCTGCTTTAATAAGTTTCCGTCCCTGCCTTCTGGGAAACATGCATTTCAATTTTATCTACTCAGAATCACCATAGCACTTGAAAAGATGAAATATCACGGGGTCTGCAGAAGGGCCATTTGGAAATAAAATACTCCTTTTGCAGGTGCAGCCTGTCAAGCTGCTAACATTTAGTTAAGCTGTTACAACCCACATAAAAGGCTTTCTGGGGAAAGAGAGCCCATAATTGTGGGAGTCACCTTAAGCCATGCTTTGAATAATCTTCAGAGCCATGGCGAGTTTCCCCAGCTCATGTATGAAAACCAACGTAGTATATGCAGACTATGGTTAATGGTTACTATGGAGCCAAAAGTGTATGTATATTTATATTTATATATATGTATGTATGTATGTGTGTGTGTGTGTGTGTGTGTGTGTATGGTGTCACTATTTTATATTAAGAAAATAATAATTTTGAAGGCATTTCTAGCAATAGGATTTCAGATAACGATTGCTAGTCTTTTCCATTGCCTTATTTTTTAACATTTTTTCCCTGAACATTTTAAAAATCAATATTGAGGAAAGACACCTCTAAGAAGGTAGTTTGAAATCATACTTAAGTTCTGAAATAAAACTTACACTCCACATAAATTAAAACACCCACTTGGCCTTAGAAGGTATATGTTAAGAGACTTTGAGAGGCCATATAATTAAGTCCTACCAATTAAAGGACCCAAGTGTAGTTTAAAAGTATTTGGAGAGTCAAAGGTAAAATAGTTACCTATTACTTTCCCATTTCCTAGTCGCCAAGCATCTCTGACTGTGCCTTAGACTCTCTCTATGGAAGACAAAATGACAGCTACTGAAGATGCGCTGGTTACCATGGTCCCTGCAAGACCAATCTGCCAAAAGTTAGCTGGTGGTGCCGAACCGAGAGCCTCCCCTCCAGGACCTGGCTTCCTATCCTCTGCTAGAGCCACAAGAAAAGGACTTTGATCATTGCTATTCTAGGAGCTACTTTTCTGTATCAGTTATGCACAGGAACTCTTTCTTTTAAAGGTGATGGTGCCTCAGATCAGTGGCAAATATATTAAAATACAGTCTCGAATGCCATCAACTATCTTGGAGTTATTATTTTGTATTCACAGCTGTTACTACTTGTTATCATCTCTAAGTGTGTGCAATTCCAAGTGAGTACAAATATTTGGTAGCACCTGTTTAAGTATGTTTCATGTGTCTAGTCCTAGAAACTAATTCGAATACAGGTTTAATCACATTTGCATCTCACCAAAACTTTAAACAGTTTAAACAAGCTCTAGCCCTGAAAATTATACCCAGAATACATGTGTCTGCTTGGGATGACAGAATATTTTTATTCAAATAGATGTCGATATAATCTAACAGTGAGACTTCTTAGTTGGCTTCCATTGCTCTTAAACACTGTTTACTTGAATGTCTTTAAAAAACAAGTTTCAGATATATCTTCCAAAAAGATAAAATTAACACATTGGTACCCATTTCAAAATAACAAGTTTGTACCCATTTGCTCCTTACTTTCTGATGATCCCCTCTTCTGCTGCAAAAATTATATATCCATCACTCAACTATGTTCACCATTTCTAGAATATACCATTATGTCATGTTCTATCAATTCTCAATTCCCCAGCCATCCCGTACATAATCGGCAATGGCTGTGCCCTTTTTGCAAAGTCCAGATTAGTTTTTATCACCAGAATTAACTCATTTCGTATCACCCTAGTCAATGTTCATTTATTCATCTATCTAATTAATCAGATTTAATG
Source organism: Pipistrellus kuhlii (assembly GCF_014108245.1). Taxonomy (NCBI): domain Eukaryota; kingdom Metazoa; phylum Chordata; class Mammalia; order Chiroptera; family Vespertilionidae; genus Pipistrellus; species Pipistrellus kuhlii. The sequence continues at coordinate 6,442,379 of NW_023425523.1, forward strand.
ATATTTATTGAATGACTAATATCTGCAAGTATGTGATATAAAAAATATTTTTCTAGACTTCACAATGCTTCTGTCCACATTATGAGTAAAAATTAAATAATCATATTTATGCCCTCTTCCTTTAAGTATACAGTCTTTACTGCCTACTCCATGCATCTGTACTTTCCTTATACATGAACTCTGGAATCTGGCATGAAATCAATGTATAAACATTCTGTGCTGTCTCCCAACTTTTAAAAAGGAAAAAAAAAACAAAACACTAAGACTCACATCATTCTCCCAATGCTACTCATCTTCTTGCTACTCTTCGGGTCCTGCAATCTATGGAAAAGTAGGAGACAGAGTCAGTTATCAGCATCCAAACTGACAGTCATTCTAATTACATGCGACTTGTGAACGGGACCATCCTAGGCTAGTAACTCCCTAACTCTCCTACCACCAGAGCACAGATGAAGAGCCAAGCCCCATTGACAGCAAACTGCAGCTCATTGGCCCCTTGTGTGTGGCTCTTCCACAAAATACCATGGCCTAGGCGAGTCTATTTTGAAGAAGTGGTGTTAGAAGAAGTTTAGGTTTAAAAAATGTGGCTCTCAAAAGAAATTTCAATCGTTGTACTGTTGATATTTGGCTCTGTTGACTAATGAGTTTGCCAACCACTGGCCAAGCCCAAGGAGCAACAGAGGAAAGCGAAGGCAGGCAGGGCCAGCCTATTCCCTCAGGACCCGTGAATGTGTGAACAATAAAAAACAGTTCTTACTTGAAGCAACTACATTTTTTTTAAATCCTCACCCGAGGATATTTTCCCATTAATTTTAGAGAGAGTGGGAGAGGGAAAGACAGAAATATCAATATAAAAGAAACACATTGGTTTGTTACTTCCTGCATATGCCTTGACCAGGCCCAGAGCCAGGGAAGAGCCTGCTACCTAGGTAAGTGCCCTTCACCAGAATGGAACCTAGGACTCTCTGGTCCACAGGCCAGCTCTCTATCCACTGAGCCAAACCACCTAGAGCTTGAAGCAATTAACTTATATATATATATTTTAATTGATTTTTTACAGAGAGTAAGAGAGAGGAATAGAGAGTTAGAAACATCGATGAGAGAGAATCATAGATTGGCTGCCTCTTGCACACCCCCTACTGGGGATGTGCCCGCAACCAAGGTACATGCCTATGACCGGAATTGAACCTAGGACCTTTCAGTCCGCAGGCCGAAGCTCTATCCACAGAGCCAAACCGGTTTTGGCGAAGCAATTAACTTTTAATTTAGTTTGTTGCCCATCAAAAATAGATATAGGGAAAGAACCATATCATCCTATGTTGATAATATTTCCCCCTGGCACAATTTATAATTATATTTTGTGTTTAATAACAATTTATTATTTGGATCTATTAATATATGTATCATTAAGTTGTTATTTTAGTGATGTAAAAATTGTAACTTGATTAAAATTTGATGGAGAGCTAGCTGATTATTTTATTATGTGAAGATTAATTTTGCAGTTACTGGATAATTTTATGGCTTATAAATTCCAATTGAGCATATGATAGATACACCTACAAGTTTTCTCTAATACACCTACGTAAGAGCACACATCTCAGACTGTCTATTCTAGAGAGAATTGCTCTGTGTCATGGACACGTGGTGGGCCACGTGTTCTGCTAAGATGAGTGTCCCATACATAGTTCTGCATCCTTCTCCACGAGAGGAGAGCTGCTCGGTGATATGTATTAAGCTCACAACCCTCTGGTCTATTTTGCAGATCTGCTCAGACATTGCAAAGTTGCTTTTCAAAATGCTTGGAAGTGAAAAGACACCCCTGGCTGTGTGAGCTCCCCTTCTCCACAGCCTCTGTGATTCCTAGCATGGGCAGACTTAGCAACATCTCTGCCAGTCTAAAGGGCAGAAAGTGATCATTCCTTTGAGTTGTGTTTAATCCATAGCTGGTAAATGAAACGTATATTTCTTGTTTATTTACATTTAGATTTTCTCTAAAATGCCCAGTCCTACCCCTATTTAGTAACATTCTATGTTCTTCTAAAATATATTTTCAGAAATCTTTATATTTCATATCCAAATACTACTCTGCCTTGTTTGTAAATGGAAAATGCTCATTAATGTGATTGTCTAATAAAATAAATACAAAATCTTAGAATGGAAAACTAATTAGTATTTAGCATTCATATAGTTTTCCCACATATCACTTCATGATCCTTTCAAACGGCATTAATTAGATTTTGGTTTGGATAAAGGTTGCATGTTTCTGAAAAGCAGTTTAGGTGATGCTGTATTTTCACATATTTGAATGCAAACACACCAAATGGTTCATGTTTAAAAATTATGGTTTGTCCTTTACAAAGGACTTCCAGATTACTTACAGGCCTATGATTCTGAGAGAAGAAATGCAATTCTGAAAGAATGGCCGATGGGGTTGGGTTCAAGTGACCTGCTTCCTTGCCTCTGGGTACTGTACTGGGAAGCTCAATTACAAACAAAGGTATAAGTTTGTGGTATGTTGCAAATGAGAGTTCAAAGGAAAACGGCTGGCTGAGGAGACTGAATACTGAACGAAAGCTGGTGCAGCTCCTGGCTAGCAGATTTGCTCAAGAACACTGCAACCTTGCTTGAAAAACATTCCCTTCAAGTAGTTTTTGTTTTGTTTTGTTTTGTTTTGTTTTAATGGACACTTTTAAATTTGGCTTCCATTCTGAGGGCCTGGTCATTTAAAAAAGGTTTCAATATTATCCAGCACGAAAATAAAATAAAATTTAAAAAGAGCTATAAGAAAGAAAGAAAAAAAGATAGGAGGAACCTGAAATGTACATCACTAAGTGAAAGAAGCCTGTCTGAAAAGGAGGCTCCATACTATATACCGTATTCCCCGGCGTATGAGACGACCTTTGAAATAGAAAAAAGTCAACGGAAAATCCTGGGTCGTCTTATACGCCAAGTATATCCCGAAAAACATGTCGATATGCCGCTAACTGTAAAATTAGGGGGTCGTCTTATTCGCCGAAAAATACGGTATGATTCCAGTTCTGTGACATTCTGGAAACGGCAAATCTATGGAGACAGTGACAAGATCTCCCCAGGAGATGGGGAGGGCGAGGGATGGATCAGTGGGTGCCCAGAGGCGTTTAGGGCAGTGTGAATGCTCTGGATGACACCATAATGATGGATACATGTCACTATACATTCGTCCAAACCCACAGACTGTGCAACACCAAGAGTGAACTACAAGGTGAACTATGCCCTTTGAGTGACCAGTTAATGTAACTATGCAATTATGTTTTACGCATAAATGTTAACTGCGTTTATGATAGTAATTTTCACACCTTCAATTTATTATTTGAGTTGCTAGTGTATCCTTGTGATATCTGAAGAGACTAATTTATTTTTTGAAAGACCAATCAACACTTTTTAAAAATAAATAAACCCACATGTGAAAAGCAATATTAAATAATCTAAAAATGGTTTTTTCATTCATAGAAACCTAATATATGCATTTAATTATACACAATGTGTGGATATAGACAGTATCAAAAATGAGAATAGGCTATTATGATGAATATATAATACTCTGAATTTTTTAGTAATTCACATTGTGTCCTACTAACTAGATAGGATTAAAACATATAATTATACTTTTATTTGATAAAAATTAAATTTTATCAATACTTTTGTGGAATATATTCTTATAAAATCCTAATATCAAACAATGCAGCTAATATTCTCATAATATTGCCACTATAACAGCTTAGGGAACAAATACCAGTAACTGTCAATTTATTTGGGGTATGCAATAAAGGCAAAAAGGGACAAGTTCTTTTCAAAGAATATAAATTCTATAAAATCATACAATATTTATGATTTGGGGTCATGCAACTAAGATGCCCAAGTTAGCAACTCATAAAGATCTGCATAGTTTACTCATATAACAATTTTGGACTTTTATTGCAGTAGCTGTGTCTCCCTTAGGTAAGAAAAATAATAATCTGTAGTTATCAAAATTAAAAAGGTCCTTGATTCAACAGTTAATGCTTTTATATAAGAGAGAAAATCCAAGTAGAGAGTATATATTTAAGTATGTTCATACACCTAAGTATTCAGTGCCTACATAATAAAAGACTGTTCTACATTTATATTTTACTCTTATAGTTTTGTTGTTTTAATTGATGCCCTTACATATCAGTTCTGCATAATGAATCACATATCAGAACTTAAAAGATCTAGGAAACAAAAGGCAGCCTACATAGTAGAAGAATTAAATATATAAAACAGCCATCACTGTGAAATCAAGTCAGATTTATCATCATTTATAATTCATCAGGACTCCTTTTTAAACACTGTTCCGGGCATCTCCTAGGCACTTATGTTGGAGGGCGATCAAATGGAGAGATGCACGTGCCTGCCCAGTAAATCTCTCGCATGCTTTTCCCTTCACGGACAGAATACCCTGACCTTGGAGGAGAGCTGTCACCCGGTGTCTTTAAGGAGCTGTGAGAGCAGCTTGACAAGCCAAAGATAAAACCTACATGGTCTATCCGGCCAGCATGGCTCAGTGGTTGAACATTGACCTTTGAACCAGGAGGTCACGGTTAGATTCCTGGATCAGGGCACAGGCCTGGGTTGATTCTCTCTCATCATTGATGTTTCTATCTCTCGCTCCCTCTCTCTTCCTCTCTGAAATCAATAAAACCATATTTAAAAAACACAAATCTAGATGGTATAGAACTCTCTTGCCATTTCTTCATCTTCCTGATACACTAAGACAAGTCCTTTCCTTCATTTTTCAATTAACATGTTTCAATTTTATCGCCTGCTGTGTTTAACTCTTAAGGAGGGCCGTGAAGGGTCCAGGAAAAATGCCAGGTGAGCCCACTGCTCATGAACTCCCCAGGCTGGAAAAGCCACGGGAAAGCAGATTTTAAATCAACATGAAATTACTGGAGGGAAAGATTAGGGCAGCGAGAACAAAGCTATAAAACTGGAAAGGATGAGGCAATAAAAGTAAGCAGGGAGAGGGGAAGTAATGTTTATTAATTGTCTAGTGACTTGCCTTCCCATGGTGCCTCATCTCTTCTTTGAAAGGGTTCAAAAAAGAAAAAAATCACAGCGTCTGCTTTTGTTCCTTCTTCTCCTATGGAGGCGTCCGCAGGCCGTGCAGCTGCCATCCTGAGCCACGGGTCGATGTGGACGTGGGTTCTCATTCACAACAATAAGCGCAGTCTTTGCAGAGAGAGGAATGGATGCACCTTCAGGGCAGAGCCATCGTCTTCTTTACCTGGGATTTAGCAAACTACCCAAAGACATGTAAAGGTGCGTTCACCCTCAACCCCCTACATGTAGGCCATGTGAATTACCAAACATTCTGCCTAGATTCCACACACAGGCACCTAAGAGCAATCCTCTTCTTAAAAAATATATTTTATTAATTTGTTACAGAGAGGAAGGCAGAGGAATAGAGAGACAAAAATATGGATGAGAGAGAAACATCCCTCAGCTGCCTCTTGCACACCCCCCACTGGGGATGTGCCCGCAACCAAGGTACATGCCCTTGACTGGAATCAAACCCGGGACCCTTCAGTCCGCAGGCCGATGCTCTATCCACTGAGCCCAAAGGGTTAGAGAGCAAAGCCTCTTTTATAGAAATAGCTCAATACATTTTAAAGCTTTGTCCACCAGAAGTTTTACGGAGTGTTTAAAATGTGTCCTCTGTTTGAAAGTTCTGGGGGAAATCTTAAGGCTGCCTTCGTAAACAGTTGGTGGGAGGGTCAAAAAGGGCGCTTCCCCCACCAAAGCACTGCGCTGGTGTCATCATATGTCATGGGGGCCTATGTAATAACATGTTAGGAAGGATGTCTCTGTTAAGTGATTCAGAAAAACAATACTCAAAGCTTTACATTTTATAACGTACTGGGAGGAGCAAACGTTGGCTTACAATTGTGAGAATGGGAAATGGTTGATTCTTGTCTTATTATTTATTAATCATTGTATTATTTTCCATCAGAACAACGGTAAGCTTACTTTTGCCCCACCCTGTATACTCACACACAGGTTCTGTGTATGATGTCCTTTCCTAATTCCCTGTCAAAGACATGACATGTCATCATCTCCTTCATGACTGCCCCAGGATTGCTTCAATACTGTGAAACGCATTTTATGGCATTACTTGCGACTAAATAAAGAATAACTAGAATTCCTTCCCCATGTGAAAAAACAACAACACACACACAAAGAAAATGTTTAAAAGGTATTTAGGGTAGTAAAGTATAATCTACCTTGGTCAGAGCAGGAGGAAGGTAACTGAAATTATTGAACGTAAAAGGTGCGCTTGGATAATAAGTACTGTGTGCAGTATTGTGATTTGTAAGAGATACATATGTGCATGTGTGTGTGTGTACGTGTGTGTGTGTGTGTGTATGTGTGTGTGTGTGTGCGCGCGCGTGCAAGCGTTTGGTCATTCTGATGACCAATTTTTTCCCCTTAGATATGTTTGTTCTTCCACAGTGTCTGCCTCACAGCTCTGCAAACTCCTGGAACTCTGGAAGTGATAAAATTAGTGGGAGCATCTTCGGTAAAAGAATTTGGTCTCTGGTCCTCGGTTCCTGAGAAGTCTTCAGAGTGGACATGGTAAAGTGGGTGTCATTATTCATAATAAGCCCCCTTGTACCGCAGCGGGGTGAATGCTAATGAGGTGGGTGGGGAAGCACCTAATGACCAGAGAGTGGTGAGCAGAGGATTGGGCCTGTCAGCCCCATCTCTACTTCCCGGAAGGAGAGAGGGGCGAGAAGTGGAACCACTGACCAACGGCCAATGAGTTCCTCTGTGCTGCCTGAAGCTCCTCAGCCCCTAAGGACAGGCTTCAGAGAGCTCAGAGACTGGAAAGCCAGAGTGCCTCTACCGGCCATCCTGCAGTTCCAAGCTCCCTGAGGACACAGGCTCCTTTGTTTGGGACCTGGCCCGGGGTCTCCTCCTGAGGCTATGATTTGTCTCCTTTAATATCCTTTGCCACAAACCACTAGCCCGGAGAGTAAACAGGTGCTCCTGAGCTCTGTGAGCGGTTGGAACAAATTAATTTTAGGAAGAGGTTGTGGGAACTTACAATTTGGAGCTAATGGGTCAGAAACACAGATGCTATTGGCATCCGAAGCGGAGGGTGGTCTTGTGGGACATAGCCCTGGGCCTGCGGAATCTGATTTTATCTCTGGGTGGACAATGTCAGCATTGGAGTGGAAATGAGTTAAATTCTTGGACATCCAATTGGTGCCCAAGAATTGACCCTTGGTGTTGGGAAACCTCCATTCACACACATTGCAATGGGTCCAGGCACCTAACAAAAGTATTTACAAATGAGAAGATTATATCTCATTTTAGGCTAGGAAAACAATATCAGAATTGATCCATTTGTTTTGTAGTGTATATTTGTATGCTTCCTGATTTTATATGTTGTGTAAATGTTATTCAGAGACTCAATTAGATTTCTAACAATTTAGAAATTATCTTTACATTGTGCTTGATAGTAATTGAAAAGAAAATGATATCTGTAAGAAAAATTAACTTCATTCTTTAAAATATGTATTTGAAAGGAATTTTACTGTATTGTACACTATTCAATACCAGGCCAACATCATGACCACATAGTAACTATAGACCATCCACTACTCAGGATTTGTTAAATTTTGATCTGTCTAAAAATTATAGAAATGTTTATACACAAACATACACACACACATTCACAGAAATACATATATAGCTTGCATATGCATGTGTACACAATATATATGTACTAGAAGTTGCGGGGGGTGGCCCTTGCAACCCTAGCTTGGTCAGGAAGGTGGTCAGGAAGGTCGTCAGGAAGGATGTCCAAAGGTCTTCTAGAGGTCATTTGACTACCCTGTCTAATTAGCATATTATGCTTTTATTATTACAAGTAGGTATAAACCATCAAATATTTAGAACACCATACTTTTCTTTCTTCTCCTGCAGTTTTATACAGAGAGTTGGGGTCTCACAGATACATAGTTTTCAAACAACAAAACCCATTTAGGGGGAAGGCTGATTGTTGGTGTCTGCTTTTTTTTTTTTTTTTTTTTTTGCAAGGACGAGTAGGCAATTTCCTACCATAAAGTTCTTAGTCAAAAGAAAATAGGCTTATTTGCATATTACCAGGCACATAATTGCAAATTTGAATATGCAAATTGAGCACTCCATATTCTGGCCTTGTTGCTAGGTTTTGTAGGGCTTAATTGCCCTGAACAATTTTAAAAGGTTGAAAAGAATAGAGGTTTCTTTTACAATCAACAAACAAATAAACAATAAAACTTGCCTATTGGAGTGCATGAGTTGAGGTAAAAATATTAAAAACATAAGGCCTGAATTAAGTGGATGGGAACATTGAAGCAACCTCCTTTTCATCACCCTGAATGTACTTTACTTCCTGGGCAATTTCAGATTCCCCTTTCTGTGTTTCACCTTGGGCCATGATGTATCAGTTTACATTTATCAGTGCGATGGATAAGGTGACACTCCATAACTGAAAGAGATCAGGTTAACTGAGCTGCAGGAACAAGTTCCAAGTGTTTGAGCCCCCAGATAAAAGGGGCTTTAGAAACCGCAGCTTATTACTAAACAAAGGGCAAAACGTGGAAGTCAGAGGCAGGAGAGCTGGTATCGGCTGAACAAGGTCCCCAATAACATTCAGAGTGAAATATGGCCCCCAAAAACCTCCAAATCTGACTGAATTTGGAGATGGATCCTTTAAAAGGGTGACTAAGGTAAAATAAGGCCTGTACAGTGGCCCTAATCTTCTATCTTCTTTTGTGTTATATTTCCAATTTTTACATATTCAATATCTCTATGGATGGGATGCTCTTACAACCATACTTTAAATTTCAAAATACGTTAAATTTATAAGGAAAAATTTTATTCAGAGAGTTAGGAACTTATCTTTCTGGCTTCCACAGGAACATGCAACGTGGTTGTACTTTATTACAGAGCACTGACACTATTATGTGCGCAGTATTTTGGGAGTTGGGGACACAGAATCATAGCACCAACAGGGAGCTATGTAAAACTTGGCGGAGTGTTAACAGTTTCTATTTCCCTGGGACACACACTATGTTGGGTCATTCAGAACCATATTTTATATAAAAAAAAAATGTTTCATTAAATGCTACTACTCCCAAATTGATCTCATTTGTGAGAACAGAACCATTTCTTCCTGGTTTAAATACTGAATGAAATACTGTCATCAGAGTAATGCTAAATACCCACTACAGAGTCTACCTGTAGGGAAGCAGCTTACCTGCACTGATTAGATTTCAGTTGTCTTTTATTTAACACTTTCAGCAATTACCTAAATGAGGAAATGAGGATATCTAAATGCTGAAAATACAGAATTTCTAAGAAAAGTAAACAGAATCGCCATCAAACAGAACATGAAATCGTGGATTTTAGAGTGTCCTTGTAATTATTGAACATTAGAAATGAATATTAGAAATGACATAGAAAAGACTTAGCTTAATTAAAATATTTCATAAGGAAAAGTGATATAACACAGTCAGCAAAGGAAACAAAACCCAGGAATAATATGGTCAATGAAAAAGGAACCTACACTCACAATGGAAGCCGATACTATCACTGGTGAGGCTGCAGCTGCTATACTGTGCTCATTCTGAGGCGCCTTGGTATCATGTACACATAGAAATGCGGGCAAGAACCCAGGGAAATAATGAGAAGGGAAGACTGACTGATGAGGTAGGATTAGAGCAGCGCGATATTTATAGGCGGGCAAAGAAAATATAAAAATGATCTGCAAATATATGAAGGATATAAATAACACAGAGGAAAGGAATTCTCGGGGAGGGGGCCGAGTTAGAAGCGATGCCATCAGAATGGAAAGTGGCGGGTCATGTAAGCCAGGAGAAGATGCAAACACACACGGCTTCCTGACCCGACTACTAAGCAAAGGCCACGTCTGTCCCCTTCAGCATGGAATGCCCTCCTGCCCAGAGCGGTAAATGTGTTCTTTTATGGGTTACCCAAGCACTGGCAGGCAAAGCGGGCAAACTATTTTATCCAAACCAGAGTGGAAAGCTATGGAATACGCTATCTGACACGCTGAGTCTACTGAGTAGGATTGTGTTTTTTCCTTTCATAGAAGAACGTAGAGACTTCTTTTCTATTCGTTAAACCCTTCCCAGAAGAGGTTATTGGAGATGATTAGAAATGACTCACCATGAAAGTCATCCGCAAGCAAGGAGGAGTTACCCAGACGGGCTGCTCACCACCCTGGCTCACCACCTCAGGTCTGGGACTGCAAACAGGAGTAAACTTGTGGCTACTTAGTGGCAAGATATCTCAGTGGCATTTGCCTGCCCTTTCCCTTCACTTGTTCAGTGGGGTCTTATTAGACCCACTACTGTCATCCTATATGATCCTATATGATAAAAGCATAATATGCAAAATGACAGAACCTTGGAAGGACCAGTTGAACAATTGGTTGCTATGACATGCACTGGCCACCAGGGGACAGATGCTCAATGCAGGAGCTGCCCCCAGCCTGCGGGCCCCAGGCCAACAAAGGCAGGTGCCAAAGGCCAACCTCCTCCCCCACCATTGCCCTGCCAGTTGCTCCGCAGAGGGAAGCAGCTAGCAGCAGCAGTGGGACAATAGGATGGTGGGGCCTGCTGGCTGCAGGGTGGTTAGGGGGAGGGGCCAGCAAGCAGGTGGCACCAGGTCAGCCAAAGCAGGTGTCAGCAGGGGCCCCCCAGATCACCCTGCCAGTTGCCCCCCAGATCTGCCTTGATGGCCGACCAGGCCTAGGGACCTTACCCATGCACAAATTTCATGCACTGGGCCTCTAGTCCTTAATAAGCCTCCTTAGTGCTTCCAAGCTATGTTTCCATATCTGGCTAGTCCATTCATCTTCGCACTCCGAAGTGATGATTTCTGACAAAGAAAAGAACCAAACAATTTGAGGGCAAATAATTACTAACTCAACAACTCAGAGGACACTCTCCATCAATAGAATTGTGTTTCTAGAAACCAACTCGAGACAGCAGGTTACCCTCAGAACTCCTCTGTGTCCGGCCTCTCCATGCATATTTGCTGATGCACCTAGTGAGCCCTTCAGACTGGCTCATAGTCCACAGGCAAATGTCACCACCGCATCAAGTTTACACGAGATGCTCCAGGGAAAATAACCAACAGCTACTCATCCCAAAGCAACTGTAGGATCTTTTTTTTCCTTCTTATTGAATTTATTGGAGTGACCTGGTTAAAAATATGATACAGGTTTCAGGTGTGTAATTCCACAACACATCATCTGTGTACTGTATTGTGTGTTCACTGCCCGGAGTCAAGTCTCCTTCCATTACTACCAATCCCCCCTTTACTGACCTGACCTTAAGAATTGTTTTGGTCTAAGGTGCTATGCCTGCAGGTGTATGAGAGGAACAATTTGTTACAAATAGGACAAACACTTGTCAATTACTGTAAAATTTTTAAATTTCAGAAAACCAGAAATATTTTTTAAGTCAAAACTGGTTGTTGACTCCTAGACAAATGCCTCAAAACTTGAAGACTATAGCTCAAAATGTACCTTCTTATTCTAATAGCAAATACCAGATGAAAGAGTGTTTAAGAGAAGTATAAATGTACATGAAGTTATAAAACAAAGTTTTAAAAAAATGGCTGTGATCAGTATTTTCAAAATACAGAATCTTGCCTATACTAGAAAAATACTGAATACATTACATTTTTCTAATTACTTTAGGTAGACTTTGAGAGTTTTTGTTTTAGTTTCATCTTTCAAAATTATACTAATATCTTAAATGTCTTGGGTTTACAAATATAATATTATGAATGTGGCACTGCATATAAAGAGAAACCTGTATTTTTAGGAAGTACATATTGCGACTGTTCAAATTCATTTTTCAGGAAAATATAACATTTTTAATTTCTCTCCACATTGCTTATAACTATAGTTTGAATTTCCAGTTAACAAATTGTTCTCATATTTACATTAGGAAGGAATTTTCGCTTGAGAAATTAACCAATTCCCTGAGTATGAAAAACATATCATTTTTCTATAGCCTTAGGTTATAACCTTGGTGCTAGAAAGCTTTTGCTCAGATAAATGACTTCATAAAATCCACTCTGGAAGCAGGCACCCAAATACTGTATCAGTCCCTGTATTGGCAAACTATTTGAAAGAAAATTATGTTGTTCTTAGGAGAGTTCATTTGGGATTTCAACAAAAGATATGGAAAGACAAGAGTGCTTATGGGAAGCTTTCTTCTCCTCTTAAACTGTGTGTATTTCATGTCATGCTTCCTCATTCCAATGAAGGAGCTCAAGGAACTTGTGATAGCCTTGTCTTTGCATGTACACTTATGGAGTATCTTTTACATTATGCTAATTGTGTACTATAAATATGAAACCCGAAGTATTAATATTAGTGTAACAACATTGCCAGATGGAGGCCAACAGAGTCCAATTCTTCCCCATGAGATCCACAATCACGGGTGGTTCTGTGGTCATTGAGCCCCGGACTTTCCCAGACTTGCCTTCAGATGAGGCGACCCGAGGAGCAAGGGGGACCAAGGACCTGAAAAGCTTCAGGAATATCTAGACCTGTTGGATGCTGGGAGGGGGTGTCGTAAATATTACTTGACCTCTTCCATGGGTGCAGCTTTGGAGGGCAGGAGATTTGAGCATGCCAGGGCACTCCTGCCGAAGGGAAAGAAATAAAAGCGAGCTTGCTGCTCTTGTACGGATCCTGGCTCAATACCTGAGGTCTCCACTGAATACTGCAGGCTAAACATATCATTTTGTGAGCACTGATCTCCCTCCTAAGGCTTCTAAGGGTTTTTATAAAAATTCCTAGAGGAGAGGGAGTCTTTTCATCCCCTCAGGTTGTGGTGCAAGCAGCTCCGACCTTGCGCGGATCAGATGTTGCCTGAAATGTCTGTGTCGGATCAGGATGCTCTATGGAGACTGAACACAATTCTGAAAGGAGAATCTCAGAATTCGCTCCTGGAGTTTTATAGCTCACCTATTCCCCTGCTTGGAAACTTCATATTCTCTAGTGGAGGAAAAGTTCCTGGGTTGCTATGGAGGTGAACTGAACACCTGACCATGGAGCAAGAGGACCCATGAACGCTGTCCTCCTCCTCAGGACTGGCACCTGAGCCAGCAAATCAAGATGCTGACTGTGTGAGGCCAGGTTGCTAATTCTCAAGAAGGGTATTTCAGATAAGACAAGAAGCTCCTGAAATACAAATAATGACCATGTGGTTGATTCGCCAAACTCACCTATTTGTTTTGTTTTATTTTGTTAATCCTCAGCTAAGATAATATTCCATTGATTTTTAGAGAGAGTGGAAGGGAAGGGGACAGACAGAGAGAGAAACATTGATGTGAGAGGCACACATCAATTGGTTGCCTTCCACATGCTTCAAGCAGGGTCAGGGACTGAGCCTGCAACCAACGTTTGTGCCATTGACCGGAATTGAACCCAGACCCTTCAGTCTGAGGGCCAACATTCTATCCACTGAGCCAAACCAGCTAGGGCCCAAATTCACCTATTTCTACAAGTGTTCCACATTTCCCTCATCTACATACCCATGGAATTTTTGCAAATATTTATTTCATAAAAAGGGGAATCCTGATTCTAGATGGTTCCAAGTGGTATCCTGGCACTAGGGGGAAGTGACAGGTTGCACTATTAACTATCCTCAGTTTAAAATTAGAAAGGAATCTTTTTAGTGAGCAGAATTTGCAGAACTTAGACTAAGGATAGTAACTGCCTTTCTCTATTTTTTACATAGGCCAAATAAAATTTCATATCTATAAACCACTTATTTTTATCTTGGACTTAAAAGTTTAAAAATATTATAAATGTCTTAAATAAAGATTTAAAGTCTGCTTCCATTAATATTTAGAGAGGTACTTTTATAATTATGATTGAGCAAAAAAATGTTAAAAGCTGATCCAGTTAGTTTAGCTATTAAGACAAATGAACAAGAGTCACATAAAAATACAAAGTGAATGAAAGAATTGTAAGTTTAGAGACAGACAGTGGTTTTCCTTACTAGAAAATCCTAGAGCAATTGCTTTGCAACATTTTCAATTTGATATATCATAGGTCTATCTCTCTAAAATAATACATGCAGATCTAATTCAGTCTTCTTAACAGTATTTTAATGTATAAAAGTAAAAATATAATATAATATGCTTATTTTTTTCCTGTGATAGACTCGAGGTTGCTAAGAATGTTTGTGTTGTTTTGTTCTGCCAAAACAAATACCATTACAATAAACATCCTACCCAAGTATCTTTTTTTTTAAACCCTTGCCCAAGGATATGTTTACTGATTTTAGAGAGAGAGGAAGAGAGGGAGAGAAACATTAATGTGAGAGAGAAACATCAGTTGCCTCCTGTATGTACCCCAACTGGGGATGGAACCCACAATCTAGGTATGTGTCCTGATTGGGAACTGAATCCACAACATTTGGGTGTCTGGGACCACTCTCCAACCAACTGAGCCACCTGTCCAGGGCCCATCTACCTTTACATATAATTATTCATATGTCTGTGTAAAAATGGGCTTCAAATTGCAATTATGAAATAAAAGGTTTAAATACATTTGAAATGTTAACAATCATAGCCAGATTAATTTTATAAAGTTTTTTTATAATTTACTTTCTTAGCAGATATGAATGAGTGTAACCATTTTCTCACATCTTTGCAATCGCTGTATTTCATCAGCTGTTTTTGATCTGTTTTTGATCTTTGCCCATCCAATAGGTGAAAATGGTATCTCATTGCAACTTATTTTCAGTCAGCATTGCAGGTAGTGCTAAATATATCTGCTTAACAAAACTCATTTTCTAAAACACTGAGCCAGCAATTACTACCATTAAAGATTAAAGTTGTCCTTTAAGTTAGAATTCAAGGGTAGGTTTTCCTTTCCAAAATTCATTATTAAAATCAACATCAATTATCTGAGTGTGCGAGGGGTTTCTTCTTAAAACCTTGGTTTTCAGTAAAGGGAAATAAATGTCCAGGAGCTGAAAGGGTAATTTAAGAGAATGCGGCTGATGGTGGCCAGATACAAGAGTTTCAGAGAGGGAAACTTGAGGGACAGTTACATGGCACGCAGGCAGGTGGCAGGAGCATGGCAGACAGTGGAAGCATTATAGGTAGCTGATAGAGACATTATGGCGAGGTGGGAGACATTCTGGAGAGGTGGGAGAGACATTACAGGGAGGTGGGAGAGACATTACAGGTGGTAGACAGAGACATTACAGGTGGTGGATAGAGACATTACAGGCAGGTGAGAGAGACATTATAGGGAGCCGATAGAGATATTATGGGGAGATGGTAGAAGCATGACAGGCAGTTGGTAGAAGCATGAGAGGTAGCTGGTAGAAGCATGAGAGGCAGGTGGTAGAAGCATGGCAGGTGCATACTACATATACACAGATGTGTCGGAGAGGCATGATCTGAAACTCCATGCCAGCTCTCTCTTGTAATGTCAGAAAGAAAAATGAGGGACAAAAGCATGCGATTGCTGGTGTGGTGATATGGACAGAAGAAGGTAGTAAAGGTCCAGCTATTGTCCTTGTAGATCAAGTGCAGAACTCTAGGCCTCAAAGAGACTCAGGAAAACAGGACAGAGATTCATGTAAGGTGCTATGATCTGAATGTTTGTGATCTCCAAAAATTCTATTCTGAAAATCTAATTCCCTAGGTGAGGATATTAGGGTGTGTGGCATTTGGGGTGAATAGGTCCCAAGGGTGGGGCCTCCATGAGTGGCATTAGTTCCCTTTCAAGAGGGGCCTCAGAGACTCGGCTTGATCTTTCCACCCTGTGAGGGCAGGAGAAGCACCACCTAGCAGAGGGCCATCACCCAACAATGCTGGCACCCGGATGTTAGACTTCCAGCCTCCGGAACGATGATAAATAAATTTATGTTGTTTATAAGCTACGCAGTGCAGTATTTTTTTTTTTTTAACAGCAGCCCCAAAGATACTGAGGTATGCAGCAATTTACTTTTAAGAAAGAAAGAAAGAAAGAAAGAAAGACAGGAAAGTTCCTACTGAAACAGGAGTAAAATGTCATGGCCTGGCCATTAATAACAAATGAAACATTCCATTTCAGGATCTGTGTAATCAATCTGAGGTGGGCCAAATAAAATTATATTTTGTATCAACCATGGAATGAACTTAACTTATTCTTCTTAATAAAGCCATACTGTTCCCCAGGAGCACACTTATAATAAGGTACAAATAGCATGAAGACCAATAAATTAATTAAATGCACTGTTCGAACACTGCCATCCACTGAACAGTGTTAACAATGAGAAATTCAGGTAAGAGGCAACATGAGACTCACTGAATTTTCTGATATATGAATGATCATCATACATTCCCAAGAAAGTACGTAAACATTTGGGAACATCTGTACTATAATTAAGATTCTCAAACAAATACATTTTGGGAGAAATTATAATTTTGCCTTAAAAAAAATCACAATTTGAGGACATTATTTTGAATATAAGAAAACTACATTCCCCTTCAATGTAATTTTCTCTTTCACTGTACCAAAACAATCTTCTAAAATTACGCCTTCAATCTTTTATTTACCTAAGTAATATTTGTAAGTGTGTATTGTATAATCATGGATTCCGCAAGAGAACAAGAAGGAAGAGAAGAAACATAATTTAAACATGGGATATAACATAGCACTTAATTGGAGAGACAAATCAAACAAAATGTCAAATGGAGCAAAATGACAAACAAAACAAAACAAATCATCCAGCAACATATAAAGTGAATTAGGCACCATGACCAAGAAAGACCTTACCATACAAATACAAAGTTGGCTCAATATACTAAAATCAATTAATTATATACACCATATCAATAGAATAAAAATAAAACACACTAACCCCAGAAAAACCATTTGACAAAATTCTATTATATTTTATGATATAAACATGCAACAAGAAAGGAATATGAAGTGACCAGCCTTCTTGATTATTTTCCCTTTTTATAAATTTTCCTCATGGGCACTTACTTCTCCTTGACGTGATTCATAGGATAGTACGCAATTCTAGGGTACAGCCACGATTCCACTACATTTTTTAGTCATCATGGAATCGCCTCTATTACTAATATAGATTTTCTTCTAACAGTTCAAAAAGCATATTTTGAAAAAAGGTAAGATCAACCAGAGCCAGGTGAAGTTTAACTTGATGCTGAATTTTTTACTTATGGTAATAAAACTCAAACTCTGCCCCTCATTTATACATCAAATGATACATACTCAGGTTAAGCTTTGGATTCAACAAACCACTAACGATGTCCTTAAAACAGCAGACTTGACGGTCATAAATTAAGATCTTCCTCGGCTTCTAACTGCAGCACCCCTTGATGCTGGTACATGCTCATTACCGTTTTGTTCGAAAAGAAGCAAAAGCAATTTACTAAGGGTTGAAACATGTTAATATGCTTTTAAATTCCTGCAACTCCACAGGAAAAATAATGGGGCTAGAGAAAATTGTTATTTGGATTTCACGGCATAGGAGAGGAGATGGTGTTCTTTTGAAGCCTTTCAAAGGTGCCAGCAGATTGGAGCCAAAGTCTATTACACTGCCAGCAGGGTATAAATGTAATATTGTACAGAGTTTTTTATTTGAGCTGCCAGGAAAGGAGTTGCTTATAGATATCCATTATATTTGAAACATTCTAAAGTTGGAAAAATCACCAAAATATTAATTTTCAACAAAGCTGGTTTTCTTTTATCCTTATTGAAGACAGCAATGACAGTAGTTTCCTTTTTAGGCTCGGAAACGGATTGTCAATGTGCTGGAGAAGGCACTGTGATATAATGAGGTGGGGAAAGTTGAGAGGACTGGGTACTGGCCTACTATTGTTGTGTTTTTTTTTTGTTTTTTTTTAAATTATCTTTATTGTTGAAAGTATTTCAGATGCCCTGATTTTCCCCCATTATCCTCCCCCTTCCCGCTCTTCTCCCCTCCCCAGGTCTTCACCCCATTATTGCCTGTATTTATGAGTTATTCATATATGTGTATAAGTTATTTGGTTAACATATTCCCTCCCTCTCCCTTCTCATTCCCTCTAAGGATCCTCAGTCAGTTCCTAGCCTACTGTTTCTGCCTTAACTTTAAAGCTTTGGATAGCTATTTAAATGGGAGTGGATTACCTTTCCACCATAACTCCATGGGGACATCGAGGTAGATCATTCGTACAGATCCTTCCGGCACTCACACTCAGGACTCACTGTCACAAAGGGCAGATTGAACACACAATATCTCCCTTCGGGGATGGCAATGTGTCTCTGTTAAATACAAATGGGTACATCAAACCTGTTTCTTAGGCTCTTCTAAACAGCTGTTGCTAAGCCACTAGGCCAGTGGTCGGCAAACTTATTAGTCAACAGAGTCAAATATCAATAGTGCAGTGATTGAAATTCTTTTGGGGGCCACACTTTTTAATGTGGCTCTCAAACTTCTTCTAACGCCATTTCTTCAAAATAGACTCGGCCAGGCCATGGTATTTTGTGGAAGAGCCACACTCCAGGGGCCAAAGAGCCACGTGTGGCTCGAGAGCTGCAGTTTGCCAACCACAGTACTAGACTGATACTTCCTGACTTTGGCTAAAAGGATACTCCCAACTGAAAGGCCAAATGAGCTTCTTTTGTGAAATGGAACTGTGCTTTTCCAACAGTGTAGATTTAATTTTTACAACTGACTTCATTAATTTTAGAGAGAGAGAAAGGAGGTAGAGAGAAATATTAATGAAAGAGAAACATCCATTGTCACCTCCCAAGAGAAACATCCATTGTCACCTCCCAAAAGCACCCTACTGAGGCTGGAGCAACTCAGGCATGTCAAACTCCTGGCCAGTGAGCTGCTTGCCTCATTTATTTAAATGCAGCGCACAGTAAATGTATTAAAGCAGAAGTTCGCACTCAAGAAGGGAGAGCAGGCGAAGGAGCATGAGATGCCATTATGGGGCCTGGGTAGAAGGTTTTTATTGAATGTAGGAGACTAGGGGTAGGGAGGGACTGTCTTGGATTTGGGGGGATGCAATGGTCCCAAAACCACAATGTGAATTTATTATGATACTAGAAGCCCAGTGCAAGTATTCATGCATGGGTGGGGTCTGGTCAGCCAGCCCTATTCAGGATGGCCAGCCTGACCCTGATCAGGATGCAGGGGGGAGGGGGAGGGAAGAAGAAGTGATCAAGGCCGAGGGATCATGGGCGGTTGGCAGACTGGCCCTGGCCCCTGGTCAAACTCCCAGTGAACTCCTGGTGGAGGGGACAATTTGCATATTAACCTTTTATTATATAGGATTACAATGGCCCTGTTGGTCACTTGAAAATCAATATGGCTGCCAAATCTAGTTGAGACTGTTTTTGTTTTCTTAACTACAAGAATTGGGGAGGGGAAAGCTTGGGACCAGCAAAAGTTGGCCCCCCCTATGTTCCAGCCAGGATGGAAAAGGGGAGGGGCAAAGCTTGAGGCCTTTGTTCCCGATTCTAACTTTCCTGCCTCGAGGTCATCTTTATGGTGATGATATCTTCTTGATGTCTGCCAATGTCTGTGTTCACAGGTTCGCCTCCTGACAGTTGCTCACTTAGCTGCTGATTGCTGGTTTTCGACCTGGCGGTGCCCACTGCCCAGACCTCTCCTGTGTCTTCCTGAGGCCAGCTGGCCACATCATTGTTGTCTGTCTCTTACACATGGATATGACTCTTCTGTTGATGTTCTCCTCCTAGTGTCTGGTGGTAGGGGGATGCTTTTTTAGACCCATCCTCAGAAAAGTTCTGTAGAAAGTCATTTGTAATGGTCCGAAGAAAGCCTTGCTTGATTTTCAAAAGAGCTGATACAAAATCTTGAATGAGACTCTCTGAGGCTACATTTCACCATCGACGTAGAATAGATGCATCAGCCAAACGCAATAATGATGGGAATAACCAGGGGAATAGGCGCCCTGGCTTTAAGACATACAAAATGACTCAAGATGTTTGGTTTGATAGAAACTGGGGGGTGGCTGTAATAAAAATGATAAAGTAAAATAAAATAAGACTCATGAAACTGCTAGGGTATGCCTTTAAGCAGGTAATATTGAATGTTATTGGGTTTGTCTTCTTCCGTCTGTCCATCAGACTGTGCACTAAATTATTTCTTAAGATAATTTTTATGCAAATCATAATTCATTTTATGTTTTCTCTGATTTCTATCTCCTGCATCATTTGAGCTTCTCCTTTTTTTGGAAAGGATTTAGTTTCTAAATAGAATGCTGGCTTAAAATGCTCTTTTCAGATGCTAACCTTTTATTCCAGGTTTTAATGAATGTAAATCCCACACGAAGTTCAGTAAATTTTTAGAACTTCTGATTGGTTAATTAAGTTGAATGATTATTTCAAATCTTCATCAGATATTCTTTTTGTTGAAAATGATTGCAATTAGAGGGAACGCAGTGTATTTCTAGAATAGAAGATCTTAAATTTGAAACATATATCATTTTAGAAATCATAAAACTGTCATATTTGATAAGCTTCCTAGTGTATGCCATTGTTAATTGCTGCAATATTCCAGCACTTCATTTTTAATGATAGAACAACAAAACCCTGAGAGGTAACTTTCCTACATTTCCATAACTTTAATGTTTGTGATTGGTAAGTTAGTGATTTTTTTTGTGGCGTTTCCTCTCCTTTGCACTGAAATCTTGAGTTAAAGAATGTTTCTTACCACAGTGGGATCTGAACGGTCTGTCCACTTTCACTTCCTCTACCCAGCGTTAGGAGGAAGGTCCCGTGGGTAGAAAAGTGAAGCAGTGTCCATTGGGATGATGTCACACTTCCTCCTGTAAGCGTGTCTGTCCCGCCAAAAATAAAGGAGCCAGGCATTCATCTCCAAGACATGGGCTCTAGTGACTCATCATGGTGCCCTTGAACGTTTGTGGATTGTGGTGGCCTTGGAATAAAAATGCAGGAACTGGCTTGCTACCTTTAGGAAAGAATTCCAGGTATTGACCTGATTGGGAGCTGGTAGATGATTGCAGGGGAACAAGAGGTGGGACTGAACTGCAATCCTGTAGATGCCTGTGGTGGGCAGAGGGGAGGAGCCCTGGCTGCTGATGGAGGCTTTTGTGTTACAGGCAGAGCCATTGGGACGAGAGGGCAGCGGGTGAAACAGCTCCTAGGAAGGGAGGAACAGCTCCGTCAGGGATGGAAGACGTGTTTCTAAACCTGCCTGCTTCCGACGAAAGTGGTTGACACAGAAACATGGAACAATCTGATGAATCTCAGAGGGAAGATGGGGAGAGAGTGGGTAGGCAAGAGAGGGTTGTCTCTTTCATCCAACCTTCCAGTTTTCCAAGTAAAAGATCTTCAGTAAGTGTAGATGACACTTAAGATGTCTTACTGGAAACAGTGTAGGACACAGAGCAGCACTTAGATATTTTCTTATGAAGGGGACCAGCCTTCGCCATCCCAAAATACGCCTGTGTCAGAGGATTATCTTGAGCTGGTTGTTTTTAAGAAACAGCAGGCTTAGGAAAAGCTCTGGACACCAAAACAGAAGTTTTCTTTTTATAAGAGATGTTGGCATTTAAAGGGAAATCTCCCTTGGCAAGGGTGTCTCCTTGGCTTTATCAGGAAGTAGGGGTGGGGGTGGGGTGAGGAGGGGAGGACTAAATCTCTAGGCACTCTTACCAACTTACCAATGGAGAAGGCATGACCTGAACCCACCTCTGCTGTATCCCCCTTATCTGCTCCCTCGTCCCCCCCCTTCCCACACACACACACCATCTTTTTGTGTCTTTACTGTATGTGGTATTCTATGTGGGGCCTTGGGCCATTTCAGAGTTACTCAGTTTTCCTGGGTATCTATCTCCCTTGTATACAGGGATTTTACATGTGAATACACTCCTGTTTGTTTTCCTTGTGTTAATCTGTCTTTTATTACAAGGGTGTTTCAGCCAAGAACCTTCGAGGCAGAGGGAAAATTATGTTTCCTCTACTACACTTAATTTTAACATAGGATTTCATTTATGGTTTTTCAAACCTGAAAATAACTGTTCTCATTTCACCAAATATTGTCAAGTGAGCTCCAATGATGATTCTATCTTAAGTGCACAAAGAGTCTGTATCTGAAATGAAACCTCTAATTTTGTGACTGCATTCCTATGTACCCTGACACATGTTAGTTTTAATTTAGAATTCCACTCGCAAATGTCTCTTCTACCCACTGGCAGCGCTTTATGGCCTGAGCCCGGCCTTTCCATGCGCCTCTCCCATCAGCCTTAATCGATCGTGGAGGTCTCGGTTTGAATCAAGCAATACGGTCACACTTTTCCGCTGACGCCTCACGATTTCCATTCTCTTCCATCCGTAGGGCTCACTGGGTACTGTTAGGTGATTTACATCCTCTTCTTTCCCACAGATAATGATTTCATCACAGCCTTTTCCCTTTTGTTCCTTTAAATTTATATGAGGACATTCACACCGTTTTTCATCGCGGTTTTCTTTTCTGCTCTCATACAGATAAAATCCCGGGTTTCCCCGCCAACCTGCTGACTTCACAGTGGGCTCCTATAGCTCTGCCCGGTTCATTGACACTCATTCTAGGCACACGGATGAAAGACAGTCCCACCTGAGTCACGATTGCTGGCTTTAAAAGCAGTAGCATTTGTTGATACTTTTCCCCCCCTTTCACTTTGTTCATATTGGAGATTTTGGAAATTAAGTTTAGATTACATTAACCAAAAAATAATATCCTGTTTAATCTAAGCCTGATGTATATATTTTTTTAATTTCAATTTTCTAACTTTAGACTTTACCACTCCATAGTACTTTTAGCACAATTTTTATGATTTATCTAACTTTTTGTAATACTTCGCACTAGCAGGACAACAATCTACACTAGCAAATGGTCCCTGAACCCTGTCTCTGTGTTTAAACATTATGAGCCATAATTTAATTTTTTAAAAAACACCTCTATGAAAGTATGAACTAAATTTCATTACAGAGTCCAAGTTTAAAATATTAAAGATAGACCAGCAGGTGTGGCTCAGTGGTTGAGTGTTGACTCATCAACCAGGAGATCAAGGTTGGATTCCCTGTCAGGACACACTTCCTGGTTGTGGGTTTGATCCTCAGTAGGGAGTGTGCATGAGGTAACCGATCAATGATTCTCTCTCATCCCTCTCCCTTCCTCTCTGAAATAAGTTTTTAAAAATTTAAAATTAAAAGTAAATAAAATATTAAAGACAGATCAAAACAATATGGCTGAGATTCAGTCAGGTTTTTCTCATATATTATTCATTACAGTCCTTATAGAATTGTACTCATGACTTAAAAATGCATCAACTATCATTTTAAATAAAGATAAGTACAGATGCAGGTGTAAAAAGTAGTTCAATGTCCCAATTTACAATGTTCTATTTATTTCTTATAATTTTCATGAATGTTTTCTACCAAGTATCATTTTTCAAATGTCATAAATATTGAAAATTATTAAAAAAAACAAAAACAAAAAAAACTAAAAACAAAAAACACCACCTTGATGTCCCTCAGCTGGTATGCCATCCCAGCACAATACGCTATCCATGATAATAACCTACTTTATGAAGATTAAGTGCTTCTGCAATTCAAACACAGTAAAATTGGCTTAAAGAAAAATCAAACACTAGTTTGCTGGTTCAGGATTTGAATAGTGAAATGAGAACTCTCTCCTATACTGCTATTGTGTACTGGTCAGCTAGGAAGTAATTGCTTTTTATAAGACAAATTTGCTTTTACTTTTCTAAGGTAATGAGATGAACCTGAAACATTTCCTCTGAAGTCAAAGTCACTATCCCTGAAATGTCACCAGACAAATTCCATCCCATGGCTTCAGCAAACACGTAACGGGCCTCGAGTTGATTGACAGAATTCTATTACAAAGCCTTCTCGCATATTCTTCTCTAATTATCTGTGTTGTAAATCAATACTGATTTGGTTTATTCATATTCCTGTGATGCTAACATGGGGGAAAACCAGCTTATTCATATTTCCAAGAGAAATAGCAGAAATGTATGGACTTGCTAAGAGGCCCCACTAGATTACTGACCCAATTGCAAAATAGTATGCAAACGTGAAATGGTTCAGTGTGACAAATGCTTTTAAGAAGCCCTTAACAATAAATGTGTGTATAATGATTAAATGTATGAGGAGGAGACCAATTCTTTAGCTGTGTCAATCTATAGTAATAAAAGCATAATATGCTAATTAGATCAAACGTCCTTCCAGATGACTTCCCAGACGAAGCCACCAAGACGCGGGCCGAGGCTGAGGCGACAGGGGTCTGGGCACTGCAGCAGGGGCCAAGCCCCTTGCACGAATTTTGTGCATCAGGCCTCTAGTTTATACATAAAATCAAAACCAGAGGTTTCTTTCCAAATGTTAGATGACAGCTCACATTGATTATATTATTGGCTTGTTAAAAGTAAATCATAATAGATAATGAGCTCATTTCAAATCTCTGTGTGTGGCGAGCAGAAGAGTGTCAATTAGTTTATGGGGTGTGTAGTGGGAGGAGAATGATCTATAATGTAAATTTAGTCATAACAGGATAATTGGAAGGACTGAATGCTTCTAGATGAAAAACAAAATAGAGGTCAGCAATTGATAAAGAAGAAATTGTGGGTGTATTTTATATTTAAATACTTCTGTGGAGCAGTATCTAGGTAATTATTCACTCAATTATTCATTCATGTCATCTTCTTCTGATAAGTATAGGTAGGTTACGATAGTTGTATTACTCAGCTTTTTTTTAAAAAATACTAACACCATGGGGTGTTTTAATTCAAACAGCTTTTGAAGTAACTTATTTACCCGAGAACAAGTTACCACATATAACGGTTTAATGAACTAGTATCCAATTTCTCATGGTTTTCTGAAACCCTCCAACCTTGAACTATTTGGAAAAAGCATGACATTAGTTTCAAAGGAATCTGTGAATGGGGTAGAATAATCAGTGTAATTGAAAAGACAGTTAAAAAAAGAAAAGAAAAAAGAAAAGCCACAGATGACATCAGGATCAGGCACTGTGACAAGTTAACTAATGTCACATCATTCCGCCAGCCATATTTGTTATCCTTATTGAATTTCCTGTCACCTCTAAGGCCAGGTGGAAATGTAGACATCCCTCGGCCCTCAGCTGGCCACTGGGGTTCCGCATCTATAAACTACATATTGTTTCCTTTGACCCAGGAGCCTTTTGGTAATCAGAACGTTCTATACTTTATTGTTTTAATTCACCCTTTGAAATATGAATTCTTACTTATCTTTTCTTCTAGCTCCATCATGACTGAGCAAGATATCATCTTACACACTCAAATGTGATGTTTATAATGACAGGGTTTACTGGCTACATATACTATATATCACTCATTATTTTTAGATTCTAAATATGTGCAACCACAGTAGAAACAATGCATACGTATCAAAGATTATTTCCTCCAGATAACTTCTCATCATAAAAATGTCTTTGCAATGCATCTGTGCCTAATTTGCTATTATCTTTCTAACATCAATTTATTCTTCAATGCCTATATTTATTTAAATAAACATCACAGTCTGAGGAAAAGAGCCCTGATAGGACAGTTGACCTAGGAAACATACAGCATGATAATAACTATGTGATGGTGATATTGACCCTGCTTATTTAACTGCATTGAATCACAGTCTATATTTGAAATAAGATAATAGGATTGGCACTACTTTCTGATCCTTTTTAAATCTAAGTTATCAGTACTTTTTAAAATATCTTATTGATTTTTTTTAGAGAGGAAGGAAGAGGGATAGAGAGCTAAAAACATCAATGAGAGATAAACATCAATCAGCTGCCTCCTGCACTCCCCTTACTGGGGATGTGCCCACAACCCAGGTACATGCCCTTGGGCAGAATCAAACCCAGGACCCTTCAATCCCCAGAGAGATGCTCTATCCACTGAGCTAAACCAGTTAGGGCTAAGTTATTAGTACTTTAATTTGATATGCACTCCTACTTGATATATCTGAGTGATTTTTTTACATTTTACAAAACAATTCATTCAACTTCCCGGTATCATCTTACTAGCTACAAGCAAACACTGAAAAGCTAATGGATGTTATCTGAAAGGTCTGTGGCTGTGTCTATGTGGAGGGAACAAATTAGCAAGGATTTGGTCAGACATTTGGAAGAACTGACTTAAAAACAGTTTTTCAGCCGGAATGAGTTCATCAAATTTAGCTCTGAAAATTAATGACAACATTCACTGTTCAGATAATGCCTACTAACTGCTTATATACAATGTACATAAACTTATAATACCACCTGTCCCAGATCTTCATGTGCCTGAAAGTGTAAAGTGTTTGATCTTCAATGTAAGCTGAAATTTCATAGATAGAAAGTGCTTAATATTAGATTCTCAAATAAATGTTGATGCTTTTCTATGGGAAGCGAATTTCTAGGCGGCTCAGTCATTTTTTTCAGGTCAATTGCATTATTCAGCTGCTTGATTCCCATTGACAAAAGGGGCACACACTCAGCATGTTGAGTACCTTTCTCTAAAAGGTCATTTCGTGTTGAATATAAAAGTGTCTCCTCTAGATGCTCAGTTGAATTGTTGAAGGAATAACCTCTTTTAAAACACTTGATTCTCAATTTTGTTTCCAGATGAGGTCAATCAGTAGGACTGTCCAATATGTTGATCTTAATTTTGCTTCACTAAGATGATATTTAGAAAAGAAGAAAAAAAAAACACACTCACAAAGCCTGTTAAGACTACCTGGGTGGGAGGAAGCTAGAGTAAAAGTCTGTTTAGAGCTAATTGCAATCGCCAGTCATTACGCCATGCTTTCAGGGTACAAGGAGCTCTGGGGAGATCGATGGATCAGTCCTCTGAGATAGGCAGGGCTAAATTGACCCAGAAAGGAAAGGAAACATTAGCCTAAAAGACATTCCAGAGTGAAAGCCCTGATTTCTGTGAGCCGGGGGCTGTGCTGCACCGTCCTCATGAGATTCCCACTCTGTAGGAAAATTGTGTTTTAAGTCATACGTATGTCATATTCGATTCTGACTCTAAGTCAGGATATTCGGGATTATATCTGTTTAAGAAAGTTAAATAGGTGGTGTTCAAAAGCATAAAGCTTCCTTGCTACAATTCATGTTAATATTCGCATGGCTTAAAATGGATACTCTGATTTCTTGCTAACAGAATAAAGTGATATTAGAAGTGGGGGGAAAAAACTAATTATACCCTGCAAACATCTTCATAATAAGGCCTATTCAAAATGCATGAAAAGCATGTACCCATATGCCTATTATGAACATAGTAGATATACTGGTATATTTCTAAAGGTGCAGTCAGCTTTGCAATTGAGGTAACCACTTGAAGGCAAGTTCATGAAATAAAAATATAGCATTCAGTGTTAAAACTCTGCTAAATTTGTAATTATAACTGTTATTCTTTGGTTCTGTGATGGAATTGAATTAACTGTGCTAAATACCATTTCTGAAAACATTATTCCAAAGATAAAGACTCACCTCAGCCTCAGCCTTCAGGATGCTTGCTGCTGCACTTTCATACGACAGGTTCTAGTTTAAGTTAGATCAGAGCCCCTTTTATCACAAAAGACAATTTTGTAATGACAAATACTTTACTATAAAAGATGCCTAAAGAATAAGGGCACAACATTGTTGATACACGCTGAAACAATTTTTATGCCACACACACACTCACAGACACACACACGTACACACACACATACACACACACACACAGACACACACACGTACACACGCGAACACTGGACTAAGGGACAGTAACTAGACTGATGCTGACCTGGACACGGCTGCTACATGGAACAGAAGCTCTGGACACTGGCTTTGCATCCAGCCAGGGCACTGGAACCCCAGCCGCACTTCCCCTACGACTGGAAGGGGCCTTTGGAAACCCAGGGGTGCAATTCCCCGCAAATAAAAATCATTCATCCTCTCCTGTAAAGTCTTAGAAAATTCTTTTTTTCTTTCTTCAAGATAGCCTAAGGACCCGAGCACCCAGTTGGGAGAGGGATAACCCACTGTTTTCAATAACCAGAGGATATCTTGAAATTATAGTTATCTATTTTGACCATTAAATAGGCACATTTACAGAACAATAATAATGGGTGATATGAATACTTTATTTTTATTAAAATTGGAATCTATATGTAAAAAAGTTGGTTGCTTATGTGAAAGAAAAGAGCCACATGCTAACCTGACAAGCTCAGGGAAGGCCTGCGTGGCAGTCTTGCAAACCCAGAGACCTAAGATAACCACAAAAGATGGTTTGAAAATTAAATATCTAACAGGTTATAGTAGGTAGTCATGTCCCAGATATTCTCCCAGGCAAAGATCAACTTTGATCTTTTTACTGAGCCCATTTGCCTTTCTGCCTCTAAGATAACATATCTGTGAGATGTCTGGGTAACTTGTAACTTCCCTTTGTCCGGAGCCCCTGGGGAACAACCAAATGCGGTGGGCTCTAGGAAAGATGCCTCAAATTCCTTCTTTATCATGTTAATTGTTCCTGCACTCACCTGAGTACACGTCCATCATTTTACTTTTTATCCAATCCCAGGAGTTTCCCACCGCTTTGCTTTCTCCCGCCTCCTTACTCCATCACCAATGAATTTCATGTAATCCACCTAAGTCCCTCCTTTGATTTCAGTGTATAAATAGAGAAATGTAACCCGACATTCTTTGGAGCATTATCTCAATCCGTTGAGGTTCTGCTTCCCGGCATATGTCGACAGTTTGGCTCAAATAAACTCACAAAAAAAAATTCTTTAGAGGTTTCAATGTTTTTTTTTTTCGTTAACACTTAAAAGAATCTACACTATTAAACGGTCTCGTTGATAATGGAGAAAGGAATAACCCGAAATTTCCCAGATTCTGTGGGGACAAGGGAAATGTGAGAAACCTTCTTAACTCACTCTAAAAGACCGCCATACTGGCAACAAAATTTCACAAGGACATTACAAGACAGCAATACAAGCCTATTTGTATCTTGAACGTAGAGGTCACAATCCTAAGTGAACTGTTACAAATCAATATTGAGCCTTGACCAAATGGGTTTTGTTTCAGATTCTCAATATAAGATCATCAGGCACTATATGTCACCATGTGAACAGCTTGCTTTACAAACAGAAACAATTTTAGAAGATGCATAAAAAGGTACTGGATTAAAATATATATCTACACACACACACACACACACACACACACACACACATATACACACACAACTCTTAGCAAACCAGGAAGAGTAGAAAGCATCCATAATCTAAGTAAGAGAATCTGCAACAACAACAACAACAAAATAAATAGAAGCAACACCTTACAGAAACTGCATGTTGGCATGTGTTTGTCTCTGTGTCTGTTTCCTGTGAAACTGTCACACAGTTAGCTTTTGATTAGTCATATCACTGTGGAAGGTCAGGGGTGACTACAATGATGCAGCTGAACACACTTTTGCGTCTTCCTTAGTAATGTGTGCGCCAGAGGGCACCTAATGATAAGCGACTCCATGAGAACCGGTGAGTTCCCAGGCAGCCCGCCACGGTGGCGGCGTATTTTATAAACAGCCATAAATAATGCTCTAGCGACACATCGGAGACAATTACCCCGCACCATCGGCCCATTGTTTTGATTTAGGGGGGCGTTGGAAGCAAAGGCAATGCGTACCTGTGGGACCTAACTGCAGGACTCCGATGTGTGTGATATTTTTCTCGGGGTTCATTATGTTTGGGTTTGTTTCTATTATTTTGGTGCTTGTTTTGCGTTTCGAAGGTGGACACATAAGGCCTTAGGGATTTTCTCTTTTTTCATGAGTAAAAAATACCCAAGAAAGGTTTGGGACTTGCTAACTGGTGTTTACAGTCTGATCCTTTATTTGGAGAGGAGGGTAAAGAGCTCATATACACTGTACCCAGGATTTAATATCTCTAAATAATCTATTTCTTTTTTAAAAATATATTGTATTGATTTTTCACAGAGAGGAAGAGAGAGGGATAGAGAGTTAGAAACATTGATGAGAGAGAATCATCAATCAGCTGCCTCTTGCACGCCCCCTACTGGGGATGTGCCTGCAACTAAGGTACATGCCCTTGACTGGAATCGAACCTGGGACCTTTCAGTCCGCAGGCCAATGCTCTATTCACTGAGCCAAACAGGTTTTGGCTAAATAATCTATTTCTTAAATATCCAGTCTTTCCCCCTAATTTTTCTCTACATAGGGTAATTATTTTGTATCCCATCTTATGCTCATTATTTATATTGCTCATTTTTTTCCTCTTTAGCCCCTGAAGTGTTTTACATATTTAAACAACTCTTTTCTAAAATCCCTACCTATTCGTACTTGCTAAGTTCACCATGTACTTTGCTGGGCAGAGAGAAAAAAAGTTGACAAGTATCACATGATCTCACTCACATGTGGAATCAAATGAACCAAACAACTCGATGAACAGAATAGATCCAGAGGCACAGAAGCACAGAACAGACTGAGGGATCTCAGAGGGAAGTCAGGGATGGGGAGAGGTGGGAGGGAAAGATTAAACAGGGAACTTACATTCCTCTATGCACAGCTCCTGGTCACGCACAACAGGGCGGCAAAGGCTTGGGGGGATGTCGGGTGCAGAGGGCCACTGGGAAAAAAAGGGGGACATCTGTCATATTTTCAAAAACAAACTTTAAAAAAGGAGGCTGAAGGTCAAATGACAGAAGCAAAATGAAGTTCCATATAGAATGTAAATAGATTTCCCCCGTCACGCTGCATTTTAGCTATGACTTCTCTCAAGTCCTAAACACAAACCATGCCACATGGAAGTGTGTGATTCAGAGCAGTATTTCAGAGCTGCTTCTTAGGATCTCAGTGAGTTTGTTTTCTGGCTATAGAACATTTTTATTATATTACTTACAGTCAAAGTGGCTCCTTTTAAAAGAACCCTTCCTGTCATAGTTACCTGTCTTAGGTAGCTCCTGGGGGAATCACACACTTAACTTCCCATGTTGGAATAAGTAGTAAGTTGTACTTTTATCTGAGTGCCATTGCCAAGGCGAGCTTACATTCCTAACACATTCTTCAGAGAAAGCTTCCTCTCTCCCCATAATCTTTACCATGAACACCAAAGCTGTGGTCTTTCCTGGCAGCTTTTCCTTTCCATTCTCCTAGTTTTCTCCCTCCCTCTCCTCCATCATTCCTGAAACCGGCTCTCGTCTGGATAGTTTGTCTGGCACTTGAAATGAAGAACGTGCTGGAAAATTTAGGATAGAAAATCTTTTCTCATCACTCTATACCAGTGGTCAGCAAACTCTTTAGTCAACAGAGCTGCAGTTTGCTGACCACTGCTCTATACCAACGGTGGGGAACATCAGGCCGGCAGGCTGTATAAAGGCCCGAAAATCATTTGGCCTTGCCCTGCCAAGGCATAAGTGAGTGTGTTAAATGTTTGATCAAATATAACAGGCTAAGTTTTAAGTGGCTGATTTTGTATGGCCCCTGAATGATGTTATAAATGTCTGAATGGCCCTTGTCAGAAAAAAGGTTGCCCACCCCTCTATACTGTAGTCAACTAAATACACACTATGTGTTAGGCCTTTTAGTGGGTGAAAGAGTCAGACTCGCTCTCTGCCTCTCTGCTTATGATCTCTAAGAAAGACTCACCCACAAGTTCAGTGGAAGGTAATATATCCAACAGACCGTGAAACAGAGTAAGGGTTTCTCAAAGATAGATCCAGAGACACAGAAGCACGGAACAAGACTATGGAACCTAGAGAGAAGATGGGGGAGGGTGGATGGGTGGAAGGAGATCAACCAAAGACCTCGTTTGCATATATGCATAACCCAGGGACATAGACAATGGGTGGTGAAGGCCTGGGGCAGTGGCAAGGGTGGGGGCAGGCTAGAAGGGGTAAATGGGGAAAAATACTTTCAACAATCAAGATTTTAAGAAAGACAAAGAGGAAAAGATTTCTCCTGAAGAGGACATCAGGAAAGCTTCCTCCACATCAGGGAAGTGGTATTGGAGTTGGGCTTTGAATGCATAAGGTATTCAGAGGGTAACAGTTTTAGGTACATAAGAAAACCAAGTGTAATAATATTGCATATAAAACCAGTGAGGGAAAGCTACAAATATACATGCTGCAGATAAAAGACCACCATGAGATATTAAATTTATTGGAAATAAAACTTACTTAGGTTTGCAAAATTTGAATACATTTGATTGACATATGTCAATCTCATTAAATTATAGCTTTTAAATGCTTAGAGTTTATTTTATATCAATTATACTTCTATAAAGGCAATATTAAGCATAAATGTTATTTCACCATAAAATTTAAATATGTAAAATATATTAGTTTAATGTAGGCTTATTTTGTTGCACTCCACAATGACTCCAAAGCAAATATCCAATTTCTTTCTTGTTTTTAAACCTATTTTTATTGATTTCTGAGAGGACGGGAGAGGGAGAGAGAGAGATGAAACATCAATGATGAGAGAGAATCATTGATCAGCTGCCTCCTGCACACTCACTACTGGGAATGGAGCCCATAACCTGGGCATGTGCCTTGTCTGGAAATCGAACCATCACCTTCTGGTTCATAGATTGATGCTCAACCACTGAGCCAAGCTGTCTGGGCCAGGCCAAATATCCTATTTTTGATAAATGAAAAGACTGACTATTTTCTAGTCTCAGACACTGTAGTTTGGTTTACAGAACAGAAGGATCTCATATGACAATACAGGGCGTTTTCAACTGTCAGTATTTGTTAATAAATCATTTATTTCTTGCTGTCTTTTCATTCTGCATTTGCTAGTGCACCTGAAGCACACATCCCACCCACAGAAGACTGTCCCCGGGGAACGTCCCAGCTGGCAGAGTGCTGATCACATCAAGGCCTCTTCCTACGGCCGCTTCTGTGTTCTGTGCATTGTGATTTCTCTGTAAACAAAGCGGGAGCATTTATTTAGAGGACGAAGCCGGAGCCACACTTCATGGATGCTTTCCTTGCGGCGGTCGCATTTATATTTTAGGAGCTGGAAGGCACGGTGGCTGAGAAATGCTTGTTCCAGGCAGGCTGCAAATGGAGATGTATCTCGTCTCCACATGCAAGAGGTTTTTCTTACATCGCTGGCTTCCGCTCTGGGCCGGGCTGTCCTTTTTCCCCCAGAACGCAAGCTCTCCTGCATTAACCGGCTCCTCCCGGGACCAGCGTTCCCTTGCTCTTTACTCTGTCCCCCCACCGAGCTGCTGTGAGGGGAGGTTAATTTCATGTGTGAGGATACGAGCGAGCCAGCTAACACCATGACAAGCAGCTTTTTATATGTGAGGGTTTTTTTTAATCCTCACCACCATCATAGGTGCTAGTGACCCCATCAGCCCTCATCTTATAGGTAAGGAAATTAAGGCATCCAGGGAGCACAGGTAGGTTTTGCTCAAGGTCACATAGCACATACAATGAAGAACTTAGATTCAGAGTCTAGCCTTATCTTGATCATGTACTATGGCCTCTTTCTTTTTTTCTTTTTTTAAATATTTAAAAAATATATTTCATTGATTTTTTTTACAGAGAAGAAGAGACAGGGATAGAGAGCTAGAAACATCGATGAGAGAGAAACATCGACCAGCTGCCTCCTGCACGCCCCCCCAATGGGGATGTGCCCGCAAAAAAAGTACACGCCCTCGACCGGAATTGAACCCGGGACCTGTCAGTCCGCAGGCCGACGACGCTCTATCCACTGAGTCAAACTGGTTTTGGCAACTACTACTATGGCCTCTTTCAATCATTCAGAAAACCATAAATAAATATATTAGTAACTAATATCATCTTTTACATATAACAAAATACATTAAAACCCAGATAAATATATATTTTTTCAGGAATGTCATGGCACAGATATAAACAACAGTCCTCCCAGTTCAGAATTTAGGAATTCACCAATTACTACAAGCATATGGAAGTATTTACATAAAGAAACTGGAAAGTAAATGATTAGTAATTTGCACATACAATTTGAGCACTTATTCGTCAATAAACCACACGTAAATGGTGCATAATTTACTTCATTTTTTATATTCTAGATCATACCTATAACTCTAAGACAAATTGACACTTTGATTTAAGTTCGACTTTATCTGAAACTGCTCTTCCCCTAAGCACTGAGACTGGTTATATAATATTAGAAAAAAAGGAGACAGCCGCCAGAAAGTAATATTTTACTTTAAAAACAATGACAACCTGTGGTCGAGAACCGTGACATTTCTACAGTAGCAAGCTCTATTATGTGGCTTACGTGCTTCTAAAGTAAGACAGATAGAGTGGGGCCTTGTGCACATTGCTCACTTTGGCATTCTTAGGGGCAGCTTTCCTGCCACTGACGATTAATGTGACTAATAAAGTCACTTTCTGCTAACTGTTGTTTGGCAAAAACATCAGGTCCTTTCAGGAAGAAGAAAACAACGTAAGGACAAGGAAGCAGCTGTTGGAGAATGAGGAAGAAATAAGGAAGAAAAGATGGAGGAAGCCAATGACACTACCCTAAAAGCTCACGATGACCTTAGCAGAGTGAGAGGGAGGAAGGAAGAAGGAAAGCGAGATGGAAACATTGATTAGCGAGAAACATCATTGATCAGCTGCTACATGCATGCCACCCATCAGGAATCGAGCCCACAAACCTGGCAGGTGCCCTGACTGGGAATTGAAACAGAGACCTCCCAACGCATAGGTCATTGCTCAACCACTGAGCCACACTGGCCAGATAGGCAGGTTTATTCTTATATGCCACTGAGATTTTGTGGTTGGTCATTAAACAGCATCATTATGGCCATAAATACCTAATGTGAGAAGTTAAGCATTTAGTTGGTAAATAAATTTGCATGGCATTTAGGAAAATGTGATGTAAAAACTAGACCATAAGCACACATCTAGTAATTTTATGCTCAAACGATGACTCTTTTTATACAAAATTTAAAGCCATCTAGTGGAACACAATAAATTGAAATTTATGAGTAGAGCACAGGTGACAGTTACGTGCAGAAATTATTTGAAAGCCTTTTGTGCTTTAATTTATTCAATTGATATTTATTACCAAGCACTAGAGCTGCAAACATCTTGCTAACATGTGTGTGCCCTGCCCAGAAAAGCCATGGGAAGTGGATATATTCATTTCTTCATCAAAAGAACTTATCAAATTTATTCTGAAACACTGATATGGTGCTCGTTAAAAATTAACAATATACAATAATAAGCAATCTTTAGACTCAGAGGTCCAAAATGAACCAACTTTCATGCCCTAATCCCAGGCACGTAACTACGATGAGATTTCACATTTGGGATGGGTCCAATGTGACTGAAATTACTGATCATTTGACTAAAAAGGGAGATTCTGCAGATGGGTCTGAACAAAGGGCATGAGACCTCAGACCGGAGCTTTTTCTCTCTTGGTAGCAGAACAGGAAGTTGGAGAAGGAAGTCAGGGATAACTAAAGAGCAGGAAGGATTTGTCAGTGGGAAGAAACAACCTCATAGGTTGAGTGTTGTCAGACATATATGGCCAAAACTCCTGCTACTACTGGAAAAAAAAGAAAAAAGAAAAAAAAAAAGGCAGATTTTCCCCCCAATCATATTTTTGTACAATAAAAGCAGTAAAGAGCCTTGGTAGCAATAAAATAAAATAAAAAGAACTAAAAATCTATAAATCCATGGAATTGAGGCCCTTCCCAAAGGGAGTTGACAATATTCGACTGTGCTAGTATTTTTTACTGAAGGCATTTCCACATCGTGGGCGAGCCTAGAGGATGTGGATGAAAAATGGCAAAGAGGAAAAAAAGAGAGTAGTTCAACAAGGTTGATAAGTTGGGAATTGAGGACACAGGTGAATGGCTGGCTGCACAGGAGGCTGGGGGAAGAGAGCACAAATCTTCCTGAAGCACGAGTGCCCTCTTCCTCCCTCTTAGGACACGCAGGAAACCAAGACTTGATGGAAAGGGAACTTAGTTCAGAAACACCGTCAGCTTCATGAAGACATGGGCATGACTGGGAAGCCACACAGGGCAGCGAGAGACTCCCGGATTCAGTTAAAACCCCTAAAGAACTGGGATAGTATCGGATAGAGCAGAACATAAGAGGTATTTTGGACACTCTCCAACATGTACCATAATTATAATTAAAGTCTTAGAAGGAGAGAAGAGAAATAATGGGTGAAAAGCAATATTCAAAGGAATAATGACTAGGAATTTTCTAAAAATGATGAAAGATTCATAGCATCAAGAAATCTAATTATACCTTAAGCTGCATGTACAAAAAGAAAGCGCGCCTAGGCACTTCATAGAACTGCGGCAGAGAGTAAGAATGTAAATCACAAAAGTCAGGCATGGGAAAAGGGACACCTCCTCTTCAAAGAACAGCCACAAGAGTGAGCGCTGTCTTCTCCTCACTGCTGTTGGAAGTGAGAAGGCAGTGGGATGACATCTGTGTACTTCCAAAGACTAAACAATATAGAATTCTATGATCATGAAGGAGAGACCCTGTCCTTCCAAAATAAAAGTGACATAAAGATGTCTTACAGACAAAGACTGGGGGATGGTGTCAGTAATAGGAACATTGTTAAAAAGAAAAGTCTAAACTAAAGCATGTTCTTAAGGCTGGGCAAAGACACTGATCTAAAATGCGAACACACAAATAAAGAATGGAATTAAAATTCACCCAAAGAAGGTAAACCGATGGATGAATATAAATAAGCATTTAATGTGCTAAATAATTATAGAAATGTCTGTGGGGTGTAAACTATATGTAGAATAAACACCATGCCAAGACCGGTTTGGCTCAATGGATAGAGCGTCGGCTTGGGGACTGAAGTGTCCCGGGTTCAATTCTGGTCAAGGGCATGTGCCTTGGTTGCGGGCATATCCCCAGTGGGGGGGGTGCAAGAGGCAGCTGATCGATGACTCTCTCTCATCGATGTTTCTAACTCTCTATCCCTTCCTCTCTATAAAAAATCAATAAAATATATATATATTTTTAAAAAGAATAAAACACCATGACAATAATAATGCAAAAATGATTCTACTATTATTTTAATTGTGTTAATTAAGAAGAATAACCAAGCAATAGTTAGCACCCTAGCTAAGCTAGTACAACAAGCATACTCCAGAGAGTAGGAAATTAACCACATGTGGAGACAGGGCCCTGACATGTCATACAGTGAAAACAGATAGCATTTCTGTTTTCCAACTCCATATCTGAACAGATGACAAACAGACATTCTTAAGTTTGTATGCAATAAACTCATATTTGAAAAATTAAGCTTCAAGAGGTAATGTTTTAAAACAGGAGCTAAACTAGATTGCTTGAAATCATAATATTTGCATATAATAATTTGTTGTTGTTCTGAACAGAAACATAAGATTCAATCTCTTTGGGTTCCTAATGAGTCTTTATTAAAATACACATTTTAATGACTTAGAGACTCAGACTTCTAACACTGGAGTCTTATAGCATGTGGTATTAATCAATGCATAAAATCAACTTCAAATTCCATGTAATTAGAATCGCTTGAAGGAAATGCATTCTTAGAATTAAAGATTCTCCAATAAAAAAATAATTAAACTGTTAAAATCATTGGCATAGGGAATTAGCATTGTGAATTATTCTAACTTTGCTAATTTAACGTCAGCATTTGTGGGTGACAAAAATATGAATCAGTACACACAGAATATATATATATATTTTTTAAAACCTAATTATTGTCAGTTTTGATTAGGTAGGCTAATCACAGAAAACAAGTATCAATACTTTAATACAAAAATAATTCTAAAATAATTAATATTTTGCTTTCCAGAGAACTTCTTCTCTGGCAAATGTTTTAACTTCTCAATTATGTCTTTCTATGGTTAAGTTCCCAATTATATCTTTCTACCCTTAAGGTAAAATTAAGACCAATTTACAATTTAATTCAAATGACTTAACCATTATTCCTTTTTCAGCAGCTTTATTTGGAAATATTTTTCTCTGTTTATTGTTAACTATCTTCAAAGACATAGCACATTCTATTTACTAGTATTGCCATTTAGCTAAATGTTAAAAATATATTCTAATAACATTGTTCTTCTACTATCTTTTACGCAGGTAAGGACCATCAGCTAAAATCCTAAAATCGTTTTGATCAAATAAAGTATACAGATTCTTAGACATATTGCTTAAAAAAGTAGTTTAACATCCTATATAATAAAAGGCTGATATGCAAATTGACTGAATGGCAGATTGACCAATCATTATGATGTGTACTGACCACCAGCGGGCAGATGCTCAATTCAGGAGCTGCCCCCTGGTGGTCAGTGCGCTCCCACAGGGGGAGCACTGCTCAGCCAGAAGCCAACCTCATGGCTGGTGAGCATGGGCTGGAGAGCATCCACGGCAGCACTAAGGATGTCCAACTGCCAACTTAGGCCTGCTTTGGACATCCCCCGAGGACTCCTGAACTGCAAGATAGTGCAGGCTGGGCTGAGGGACTTCCTCCTCCCCATCCCCGCCAAGTGCACACATTTTGTGCACTAGGCCTCTAGTATTACCTAATAATAGACAAAGATGTAAACTGACCGTACCTCTGCTACACCACCAGTCAATCAGGAATGATATGCAAATTAACCCAACAAAGATGGAAGTTAATTTGCATACACATGCACGAAGTGATGGGGGTGGGACTCTTGCAGTTGTCACCATGGCAACAACACAGGTGTTCTGGCCCATCTCCATCTCTCAGGGCCTCTGGGCAGCTTGGGAAGGTGGGGCCAGATCAGAAAGAGGTGGCTCCGGGGCCTGAGTGGAAAGGGACTGGGCTGGAATGGAAAGGCAGTGCTGGCAGCCAGGAAAAGGAAAGCCCATTCTAGCACAAATCTTCGTGCATTGGGCTTCTAGTTTATAATAATAAGGTTTCTGGGAAACGAGAAAACTATGGTTTATGTTTTTCATAAATACTCTGCTGGTTCGAATCAATTAGTACACTTCTAATAGAAAATACAAGAGAAATGCTTTAGAAATTGAACAAGTAAAGGTTACTACAATAATAAGCTAGCCTTTATTCTTAAATAAATTAAAGGAATGGGCAACACACAGCTTCCTGGAGTTTGGTTCTTCACTTAGTATTTCTTAGTATATAATTTGAGAATAGCCTTAAGTCAAAAAACAGGTTGCTTGCTGAGTTTCTTGGTTTCTGGTCCCTCAGCCACTAGGTCTTCAACAATATCCTCCTGTCAAATGTTGCCTTTTTATGGGCAAGTCTACTGATGTCCTGATTAATGAACAAACTCTTTTATTGGCATTCACCGCAGGAGACATCATTTTAATGTTTGTCTGATCAATAGTTCCATCAACACTAAGAATTCCCACTGTTAGTTTGAATGGCTCTAACTATCCGGGAATTGTCTGTTGCTTGATAAATGCAGGGGAGCCATTGTAAATATTAGCAAAGCAAAGAAAATGGATGTTGTATGTGGTGTTCTATCATATTCTACTCCCAAAGAAAAGTAAAAAACAAAACCACACTGGCTAGGGCTGATATGCTTTAAATAAGTTTGGGTAAAGCATACACCGACCTCTAAATGAGTTCTTATTCTCCATAAAATACAAGAAATGCTTTACATTTAGAGCTATTTGTTTAGACATACTCCTTCAAATCTGTGTCTTAAAATACAGTCATGTTTTTTCTTATTTTTAGTGTATGGGGACTGGAGGGGTTTTGTAAGAAGGCAGCTTGAGCCCGGCCGATGTAGCTCAGGAGTTGAGTGTTGACCTATGAACCAGGAGATCGTGGTTCCATTCCCAGGCAGGGCACATGCTTAGTATGGGGAGTTCAGAAGGAGCTGATCAATGATTTTTTCTCATAATTGATGCTTTTCTCTCTGAAATCAATAAACATTATTATTATTATTATTTTTTTTTAAAGAAGGCAGCTTGAGCTTCTGCAAAGATAGATGAGAAGAAGACCTAGTATGTATGGGCCTACTACTTATCTTACTCATTTTGACATTAGCCATTTTACCATATACAGAGAAATGAATTCAATGTGCTTCAAAGTTTTTCAATCAGTCCCTCTGCAAATTCAAATTGTGTTATGCAAAGAACACAACATAGCTCCTATTAAATCCCAGAATAATACTGAGAGTCCTTCCTAGATAAAGTAATTGAGACTGCCATTTTTTATTATTTAAAAATAGTAATGTGATGTTATCGTTATGAGTTTGACTCATTTTACTGTTACTTTAATGGAGTTAATGCTTTATGAATCACCTATAAGATATGAAATTTAATAAGTAAGTCATAGAACAAAAACGTGGTGTTAAGATGTCTTATCTGTCAGGGATTTATTATTGACTTTATTTCAGTGGGACTATAATAGATTTAAAATGAAAGGTAACTGAGCTATGTGAGGTTTATGCTCCCACAGGGAATAATGGGCAAACCACTGCACATCAGTCTTGGAAGTCATTAAATAATTCTTCATTAAAGGGAACAGTGAGGAGATGGGAGAGAAGGGGGAAAAATATTAGCTTCTATATATTTAAAAAAGGAGAAATACAACTTTAAAAAAAAGTGAGGAATGACTTTAACTGGAGTTTATATTCAACCTCAAAAATCAAATGCAATGTGCTGTAATCTATGGAAGGGCTGGGGGACTGAGGGGATGGAGATCACCCAGAGCAGGTGGCATGGGTTGCTACAGGCAAGGAATACTCTCCTGGCCCAAGGCCTGGGAACTCACAGTGGCTGCCTAAGGGGAGGAAACCCGAGGTTGTTCAGGTATACTACTAACATTCTGAGAAGGAATTTGTAAAAGTTTCTGATTACTGGGGGATCAATATGTAACTAGTTGATATTTATTATTAAAGCTCAGTAGTATGCAATTCAGTCTGTAGCCCAATCTATAACCACACACAGTGTTTGAGTGCTGAAAGTGAGCAGTTAGTACACTGAGTAAGCACTTTCTAATGATAGAAATGAATTTAGTAACTATATATAGTGTCATATTCTTAACCTTATTATATACAGCTTCAAAATTACCTGATAACTTTCTTCAAAGGAGCTTGTGGATAAGCCACACTCGAGGCTATATGAATATGAAGGAATGTAATGACTGGATATCTCCTAGCACTAAATGATGTGTGAGTCCCCAAACTAAATGCATTAGCAGGTTATAGAATCAGAACTAGGCGATTTTAGAAAAATCGCCACTTAGACCTTCATATTGAAATGTAAAGGATCAGAGATAAAGACAAATAGGAGAACAACCAAAGAGAAAAGATGGATCTCCTGCAGAAGTACAACAATAAAATTAATAGAGATGGTAGATAAGCAAAGATTAATCAGTAAACGTTGGAATCACAGCTTCAAAGGAAAGTGGAAAATAACAGTAAATTGGAATTCAATTATTCTCTAATATCATTCAAGCAAAAGGGGGAAATGATGCAGAAATGTACTACCTAGAGACTGTCAGTGAAAGGAACACAAGAGACTATCAATGATTAAGATGAAAAATTCATTAATTTAAATAAACGAGTACAAAATTAATGATAAATATTAACCAATAAATAAAAAAGTAGCTTAGCTGGTGCAGCTCAATGCTTGAGCGTCATTGACCCATGAACCAGTGGTCCCTGGTTGATTCCAGGCCAGGGCACATGCCAGGGCTGCAGGCTGATCCCCAGTAGGGAGCATGCAGGAGGCAGCCAATCTATGTGTGTCTCTCAACAATGTTTCTATCTCTCTATCACGCTCCTTTCCTCTCTCTCTCTCTCTCTACAAATCAATAAAAATAAATATATATTTTTTTACAGAGAGGAAAGGAGAGAGAGAGAGAGCTAGAAACGTCGATGAGAGAGAAACATCGACCAGCTGCCTCTTGCACACCCCCTATCTGGGATGTGCCTGCAACCAAGGTACATGCCCTTGACCGGAATCGAACCTGGGACCTTTCAGTCCGCAGACCGACGCTCTACCACTGAGCCAAATCGGTTTCGGCTCAATAAAAAATATATTTAAAAAGGAGGAAGACACTACAGTGAATAAAGAAATTTAGACATTAAATCAGGAAGTATGAATAATGATGTATTATATATATATATTCAATAAATAAAAAAATAAAAATGCAAATTTTCCACTCAAACAAGATTGGAATCGGAAGTATAGATATGAATAATATAGAACAGGGGAAGTTTAAAGAGAAATCACGCCACTCGGATTTTCTTTCTTCTTTTATAATGCCAAAAATTATTATTCATTTTAACTATAATTTACCATATTCATTCCAAATATAAAACATGCTATAGGAATAAAATATGTATTTTATCAACCATTAAAGAAAACGTGTATGTGAAAAGGACTTTAGCAATCCTACAACTCAGGAAATTTTAAAAAAGTAACAGCATGACAAAAAAAGCACAAATGAAGGTGACAATAACTGCAAAGTCCCCAATAACCACTGTAATCCCATGTTGATCTCATCTATTAAAAGTTACAGAGCTTCTCTTCAACCTAGGTATTATTTTAGGTAATAAAACCAAGCATAACTTTATAGAATAAGTGAAAATAAATGGATGGAGGACAATATACCTGAAAAAGAGAAATCTCCTCATTCCCAAAAAATATTGTGCCTCAATATTTATATTAAAAAATAAGCCTATGACAAAATTAAGTACAAAATTT
The DNA here is from genome assembly GCF_014108245.1 of Pipistrellus kuhlii. NCBI lineage: Eukaryota > Metazoa > Chordata > Mammalia > Chiroptera > Vespertilionidae > Pipistrellus > Pipistrellus kuhlii. Next base: position 6,485,191 of record NW_023425523.1, read on the forward strand.
CACACTAAGAAAAATGAAGATATAATATTTTAATAGTTAAGCAGAAATATATATATATATATATATATATATATATATATATATATATATGTGTGTGTGTGTGTGTGTGTGTGTGTGTGTGTGTGTGTGTAAATATATATGCTTAACTCTATGGAATAAAATTATTTGTAAAAATGCATCCAAAAAAGTAAAGGATGAAATCTTGACATTTGCAACAACAACATGGATGGATCTCGAGGGCAATATGCTCAATGAAGTAAGTTAGCCAGAGAAAGACAAATATCACGTGATCTCACTTATATGTGGAAATTAAAAACAAAACAAGTTCATAGATACAGAGAACAGATTGCTGGGTGCCAGATGCAGGGGTAGGAGGTGGGAGCGACGGGAGAAGGGCATCCAAAGGTATAAATTCCTGTTATAAAATACATCCGTCGTGGGGAAGTAATGTGCAGCATGGTGACTGCAGCTAATAATACCATATTGCATATCTGAAGGTTGCTAAGAGAGTAAATCTTAAAAGTCCTCATCATAGTAAAAAGATTTGTAACTATGTGAGGTGACAGACATTAACCAGACTTACTGTGACTATCACTTAGCAATACAAATGAACAAATCATCATGTTGTGCCTGGCCAGTGTGGCACAGTGGTGGAGCACTGACCTTTGAACCAAGAGGTCACTGGTTCCATTCTCAGTCGGGGCACATGCCCAGGGTTGCAGGCTCGATCCCCAGAAGGGGGCGTGCAGGAGGCAGCTGATCTATGTTTCCCTCTAATCCATGTTTCTATCTTTATATCTCTCTCCTTTACCCTCTCTTTAAAATGAATAAAAACGTATTTTTAAAAAATCATTTTGTATACTTGAAAACTAAAATACTGTGTCAAAAATACCTCAGTTTATGATAACATAAACACAAAAAATGTTTTACTCTGCAATCTAATTTAAGAAATTAAAGGTCAGAGGTTACTGGGAATGAGTATATGGATGGAAGTTGAAGAAACTGAGATTCTAATCCAGGTGCACTTGCTCTCAAAGCCTGAATTGTCTTTAGGGACACCTGATAAATCTCTGAAGGAACTGATGATGAATATCACATAATATACAATCTAGGTGGTGTATTTACAAAAGACAAGTGAAATTTAACCACCAAGTCGTATGAGCTGTGTTGGGCAGGTGAAAAATGGCTGTTCTCTGACTGATGTTTCCTAGAAATAAATGTTTTCTAACTGAGGGATATGATGAGAGATAAAAATTAATAATACATATTTCAGAGTCTTATGGAAGATATTTATTTTGGTTCCTATTTATTAATTTACTAACTGTTCTATATTAAAGGAAGAGAAAGAAAATATAAGCACAAGAGAGGAAACCTTACCGAAACGGTCCATCAGAGAGTTCACCGATGGGTTAGATGAGTGAGTGCCTGGATTGCTTTTATCTCCAGTTCCTACACTTCATGCTGAGGCTCTGGCGGATCTTCTAGAGTTTCCTGATTTCTAAATTCTTAATCGCCTGCAACTGCACAGCGATGCATTTTATAGGTAAAGATGTTTGTCAACTGCAGAGTGTGGTAGCCTGTGCATGTTTACACATACAGTTCTTTGCATTCAACAGAAGCTGTGACACATCCACTGAGCACCGGGCCTTCACAGGAGGACTGACTTCACAGGAGAATGGTCCATCTATTTTCTTTGTCTTTGTTCAACAGTTTAGTTTCTTTGGGTGACACTATTTCCTCAAAAGGGAGAGGCCTGGCATCTTAGTTCTCCTCTGAGGAAGGAAACCCTTCTAACTTCAAAGGACAGTGTATTCATCTGGAATTCTTCTCATTTATTATTTAGATGTTCCCTAGACCAACTACATATTCCTTTATTAGGAAAAGCGGGGAGTCATCTTCTTACTGCAGCTGGAGTGATGGTGGGAGGACAGTGTGCCAGTAGAAGTGTAAGTGAGCATGCCTCTACATTGCTGGCTGTTTGAGACCTACAGGAGGTATTCGCATTACAACTCAGGAGTAACCTAAACTGGGTCCCCTCAGCAGAAGTCTCCCCCAGCTCAGCGCATCTACTGCGAATTCGATGGCCCCACTCATGCCGGTGTCCCTAATGGCAAACTTTGGATTTTTAAACTATTCATTTTTCTTATGATTGCGTTACACTACAGGGCCATTAAAATGATTACAAGGACAAATGAAGAATGCTTTCTGAAGCAAAAAACCCAAAAAGGTAGTTGAGTTTTTAAAAGGAAAATTGATGGTAATGAGAAATTAGATATGCACACAGGATGAAAAAACAAAACAAAACAAAACCATAAATTATCTATGTTAAATATTGAAAATTATAAAAAAATATATATAATTTGCATACAGTGCATTTAGAGTGGAAGAGTATAGCAGTTAAGAAAAGAAAGTAAACCATGCAATGTCCTCTGGCCCTTCCCTCATATCATAGTTTCTACTATGCCTGAGTTTTGTTTTTGTTTTCTCTGTTGCATACATCACATTTACCCTGGATCACACTGTACCTGAGTTTGGCATATTATATTAATAAATTACTGAAAAAAACAAAAGTAGATAACAAACCAAGTGTCTTCATCTTATATCTTTAATCCTTTCAGGACTTTAACTGTGTGTGTGTGTGTGTGTGTGTGTGTATATATATATATATATATATATATATATATATATATATATATATATATATATACTCTTTTTTTAATTGATTTTAGGGAAGAAGGGATAGAGACACTTCAATGATGAGACCGAATCATTGATCATTTGCCAACTGAACGCCCCCTACTGAGGATCTAGTTAAAATGAATAATAATAAATTTTGCTTAGTGGTTGAGCATCGACCTATGAACCAGGCAGTCCCAGGTTGCAGTGCAGGTTAGATCCTTAGAGTTTCATAAAGAGTATTTGCAGTACCCTAAAAATCCTGTGCTCACTAATTCATTCCTGCCTGCCTCAACCTCTGGTGACCAATGATCTTTTTACTACCTACGTAGGTTTACCCTTTACAGAATGTCATATAGTAGGAATTATACAGTACCGATTATGTTTTTGGAAAAAATAAAAAATACCTTTTTACTTTGTCTTCATAATCCTATTCCTCTGCAGCCATCCTTAAAGCCAACCACTATCATGTAAAATATTTGTGTGCCTGTATGTGTATACACATATAGCTATGATTAACATATACAATACTTTAATTTTTTAATAACCCTCAAAATGGTATTTTCTTAAAACTTATTTTCATGCAATGCTCTTTGCTTTGAAAACCATCCAGAATTAATAAAAGAATATCCAAAATTAACCAGTTCCATAATAATGGACACTTAGGTTCCTTTAAATGTTTCACTAGTACCAAGAAAACTGAAACGAATATTCTTATATGTTTCCTTATTTAAATCCGCCAAATGTTTGCGGCATATGTTTGTAATTTGAATCGGTGTTTATGGGTTTGCACAGTTGCAAAACAGCATTCCAAAGGTAGTGAAGTTGTTTTGCAAAAAAAATGATGCTCCCATAAGCAATTTTATCCCTCATATGATTTTCTGCATTTTTCCTTAGCTCAGCTTTTGATTAAGTTGTAGATTTTCCTTATATATCCCGATAGATGTGTTTACTGTGGATTTTAATCTTTTGCCTCGTATGTGGGGCGATTACTCAGAACTATAAATAAAACTGCTGTAAATACCCATGCTTGGGTTTCTGTGTGGACATGAGTTTTCGACCCCTTTGGATAAAAATACCAAGGTGACTGAGTGCTGGATCAGACAGTAAGAGTACATTTCAGTTTTGTAAGAAACAGCCAAACTGACTTCCGAAGCATCTGGGCCATTTTGCATTCCACCAGCAGGAAGAAAAGGGATCCTCTTGCTCCACATTCTCGCCGGCCTTTGTATCAGATATGCAGTGGTACCTCTTGTTTTCGTTTGGATCTAATTACATATGGCACAGGGACATCTTTCCATAAGCTTAGATGACATCTGTATGTTATCTTTGATGAGGTGTCTCTTAAGATCTTAGGCCCATTTTTTCAATTGGGTTGTTTTTTCTTCTTCTTCTTGTTGAGTTGTAAGAATTCTTTGTATATTTTAGATAACAGTCCTGTATAAGATGTGTAGTTTGCAAACATTTTCTCCCAGTCTGAGGCCTGTCTGCTCTTCTCTTAGTTCTCTTCAGGTGGTTCTTGGCAGCTCCGTTGTCATTTTGGTGAAGGAACTGATCTCTGGAGCCCCCTATCCTGTTGTCTTCCGTGATAGTACCTCCCCGTTATATCTTTTATTTCTTTACTAATGAAAAGCATGCATGCTCCTGATGACCCATACCATTCTCATGGTTCTGGCTGTATCAGTTATCTGTGATAGCATGAAGTATGAAAGGGAAGAGGACATTTAGTGAGTTGTTCAGTGCTCAATACTGTTACAGAACACTTGCTATCTTAACTGCAAAATATTCTCTGCAGCTGCTTGCAGGTCCTTCTGTCAATGTTTGCATTGCCTTGGAAAACCAACGTGAAAAGCCAAGGTTACATTCTCATGCCCAGGAAACGACTCTGGGTCTCGGTTGGAAGAAAAAATGTTTTGAGGCCAATTGAAGCCAAAAGAAACAGAACACTTTTTATTTATTTCCAAAGGACTCCTGGCCTCAGGTCTGGGAGAGTTTATGCTGCCTCAAGACTTGAAGGAGCCCTCCAGCTATTCCTGGGTTTCTTTTTCTAAAAACGTTTCAAAGCCTGCTCCCAACTGAGGCCAAGAGATTCACACTGAAAACGCCCTCACTGGCGAGAACTGCCCTGCCTCTCTTTTGTTCCTTCAATCTTTTCTTCCCAGTCATAGGGACGATGCACTTGCTCATATCTGTGTTCTTAGTATTATAGAATAATATAAAATACTAAGTATTTCATTTTCTAATAACAGAAAATATTTTCGATATTTGAAGCAAAATTTTTCCACATAGAATTTACAAATCCGTGCCTATGTGTAATTATGATGAGTCTGTGAGAGTGTGTGTGTGTGTGTGTGTGTGTGTGTGTGTGTGTGTGATTGTGTAAGGAATAGCTCTTCAGATAACAGGCTCACTCTCCTTACACACTGAACCCCTTGAGATGCCTTGCTGTAGCCCTCCAATAGTCTCAATGCAAATAAAACCACTTATATGATTTAAGGTCTACTTGGCTATTTTAGGAAACTAACATCCAAAAAATGGTGAGGACTTCTTCAAGATCCCAGAAGCATTAGCAAATGCATATTTCCCAGGTGGATTGACCATTCTGGTTCTGTGGTAGCTGTTGTCATCCAGATCTTGGTGGAAAATGCAGTCTACTTAGGGACACACACAGCAAAGCAATCTGAAATGATAGGAGCGATGGTGGATGTATGGATGCACACTCACAGAAAAGCAGAACCTTCGCTTCAGGCAAAGTTTTGTGGACTGCAAGTATCAGAATCCAGGCTGCTGGAAGGAAGGAAAGCCATGTGAAACATCTTGTGTAATTCAAGTACAGCTGAGCCTCGCAAATGACAGGAACCGAAAAAATCATCAGAAATCCAGAACCCTTTAGGTATTTCATGTGCACTTCTCTTCTGTTACTTTGCTTTCTTATTTCTCCCAGCATCCACTATGTCATTCTTCTAGCACCCAGGAGAAGCATAAACAGGCCATGGCACCTGCCAACAGCCCCACTGGTTTTCATCCTCTGCTCCTGAAACCTGTCCAAAGCAATCCCACCTTTCTGTAAGGAAATCTGATGGAACCGGCTCAGTGAGGTGACTTCTCTGGTCCAATCAAATGCAGCCAGGGAGTTTGCCTTCAGGTCTACATGAGACAGTACATTGAACATGTATAGTCTGCAGTCTGGTGAACAGTGGGGTGCGGGGGTGGGAGATGAGTAGGGGTGAGAATACGCTGCATGATACCGTAATGGTTTTCATTTTACACCTGCCCAATTCCACAGAATGTTCAGCACTGAGAATGAACCCTAAAGCAAACTGATGTATCAGTGTAGATTCATCCTGGGAGACAAATGCACCATTCTGTGAGTGATGCTGATAAGGGGGAGGCTAGGCACCTTTAGGGGCAGAGATCTAAGGGGAGTCTCTGCACCTTCCTCTTAATTTTGTCATAAAACTACTATAAAAAAATAAACACTTTCAGCTAGAATTAGAAATAAAGTAAACCATAAATGTTTATTATTATATTCGTTGTTCCCAACATATGCGCATCAATGATTGAGGATAATGCTTCTAACACTAAGTGATGTATTTATCTATACTAATAAAAGGGTAATATGCTAATTAGACCAGACATCCTCGGGCCATCCTTCTGGACAAAGCTGCAGTGGCTGCTGCTGTGCGGGCCGGGCTGAAGCTCAGGCAGCCCAGGCGACCGGCAGTGGCAGCAGCAGGGGCGTAATGGGAGCATCACCTTCCCGATTGGCCCAACCACCTCCCGCAGAGGGAGGCCAGAGACAGTGGTAGTGAGGGGGCGACGGGGGCAGTGCCTTCCCATGATCAGCCAGTCGCCTCCCATAGAGGGAGGCCAGACTGCGGCTTAGGCCCGCTCCCCATGAGAGGGCCTAAGCCATCAGTAGGACATCCCCTGAGGGCTACCCGACGGTGAGAAGGGGCAGGCTGGGCTAAGGGGGCCACCCTAGTGCACGAATTTTCATGCATTGGGCCTCTAGTCTATATATATAAAAGGCTAATATGCAATGTCTCCTCAGGAGTTTGACTGGGAGTTTGAACACTTGCTATGAGGTGTGCTGACAACCAGGGAGTGGAGAGAAATATGGTGGGCAACTAGCGGTGGCAGTAGGGCACTGAGGGAGCAAGGGAGCAAGGGAGCAAGGGAAGGAGGTGGTGAGGTGGTGAGGAGGCAAGGAGGCGGGAAGGCAGGAAACCTGATTGGCCCTGATTGCAGGCCATGGGTCTAGGGACCCTACCCATGTAAGAACTGTGTGCACAGGGCCGCTAGTTCTATCACACATATGAAAACCCAGTATTCTAAATGGTCTGAGAAATAGACAAATCTTAAAGGTGATACTCAGATACAGTCCCCCAAAAGGTGAATCCTATATAACGTGTTCAGAATTAAAAAGAAAAGAAAAGAAAGAAAAACACAAAAACCCTCAATAATCATCAAGCACAGATAATTTCTCTTTCTGAGATTAATGCCAGTGACAGTGAAGAGAATATGTAATCAATATTATCATAACCCCTGAGAATAGGATGTCAGTTTTGTCCTTTTTTTTTTTTTATTGATTGTTATTTGCATCTTGACTCATTCAAGTCTTTGGAAAACCCTTAGCAGAGGCCTTTGCACTTAAACCCAAATAAGGTCTGCACACCCTCAAGGTCCCAGGCAATGTGCCATTTGGAAGTTGAAGGGTTGTGCTTATTACCTGGACGCTCACCTGGTAGCTTCTGACTGTGAGAGCGAAGTCTGCTGCTCAGCTGAGCCTGGGATGGTGTGAAGGACCATGAAGGTGACACTGGAGGACTGGAGCATTCACAGCCCCAGGCGAAGGCACTGAGCCGCCATAGCATTACCTTGCCCGGAAACCTCTGGTTTGAAATATCCTTGTGGGAGTAGGAAAAAAAACCTGTGCTTCGAAGTGTTTGATTTCTAGTAGTTCTGAGCACCCAGGAGATAAAACGTATTGAAATGCAGCATTACCATATCTGAATCGAGCCGGTGTCTGTATTACAGAACCTCTTTGGGTTTTTATAAGAGAAACAGTGGTGGCAACATCAAGGGGAAAAGAGTATCGCTTTCCACATTCGAACATGTGAGACTTGGCACCTAAATGTGTGTCTTCATATTAATTCAGAGACACAGAGATGGAGGGGAGAAAGACGAGTAACACTTTGCTTTCACGGTTAATGGCACACTTAATAAAACCACACCCCGGAAAACAGGCCAGGGAGGTGTGCTCCTGTGAACTGTATAGCTCATTAATCCTCCACACAGAGTCGCATTTTCTCAGTGTTTGTGGCTTCCGCCTTTTCAGTGAGCTGGCACCATTGGCTGTCACCCCAGAATGAGTACAGCCTAATGGGTGGCATGGGGGGGAACTCACAACCCCCCAGTCTCAGTGCACAGGGTGCATGCATCTCATATCGCTGCACCAAGGACCATGTACACTTGCACAGGCTACCTGCAGTCCTAGCCTAGGCCCTTTCATTCACAGGCCTGTACCTGGAGCCTAGAGGCTTCCTTAGGAGGTGAGGAAGTATGGAAGGATACTGTCTCCCTCAGGTCTAAGCACATTGCCAGTACTAGCCCTCTGCTGTCCCCTCCCCACTCCTGCTAGCACCCAGACACCTGCGGGAGTCCTCTGCTCAGAGCTCCCTGGACAGTGAGCTAAACCCACACCTGTACTGACCCACCTGCCTCACCTATTGTACCAGGTCATGTGCATGGTGGGGGGGGTGCGGGAGGGGGAGGGAACCGGGCCAGTCACCACGTCTTTTCCAGGTTTAGCCTATTCCTTATGCTACTGAAGCCAGCGGTTAAATTTATTTGGGGTTTGTTGCTTCGATTGCCTACTTCAGTGGTCGGCAAACTCATTAGTCAACAGAACCAAATATCAACAGTACAACGATTGAAATTTCTTTTGAGAGCCACATTTTTTAAACTTAAACTTCTTCTAACACCATTTCTTCAAAATACTCACCCAGGCTGTGGTGTTTTGTGGAAGAGCCACACTCAAGGGGCCAAAGAGCCGCATGTGGCTCGAGAGCCACAGTTTGCCAACCATGGGCCTACTTGAATACTTAATGCAGCTCTCTCCTGCGCAGCTGTGTTCCTCACAAAGTTATATGTTTTCTTCAAGGGTTTAAAAAAGTCATTCCAAGTGTGTCATCCCTCTTTGGAATGTCCTGTCTTCAGGAGAGATATTGGGGAGGCACAGGCTGTGGCCTGCACTGTGCTAAATAGCCAATGTGCCTACCACACACACACACACACACACACACACACACGTGCTTACACACAAATATTTAATGAGGAGCAGCCATAAGGCTTACAATCAGATCCGCCTAAAATAGCAATGTCATACTGGTGCCTGACTTTCCTCAGTTAAAAGGCAGACTGGCTAATGGGTGAGTCACACCCTATTAGAATCCGCAGTCACTAGCATCCGAGAGAGTTAGCTAGAGTTCTGTGTTTGGGGCTTACACTGCCAACAATCACAACTTCTCTTACAGCTCATCTACCCCAGCTCTTCCCTGTCAAAATAATGACATGGTCAAATGCAAAGTGGACATCTTGATGTTCAAGACCCAAATCTGGCACCTGAATGTTGCGTGCGTCACAGAGAGGATGTGTCTGCAGAATGATTCCCACTTGACAGACATCTACCTGCTTACCCATCACAAAGTGCCAGTGCCAGTCCACTCTAACAATATTACGTAAAGCTTCTAGAGCGAAAATACAATTCGGGCTTATTCTAATGTGGACTTCCTGTTCACAGTTTACCTCATGGCCAATGTATAATTAAACAATAATGAGATACAGAGGGATATTTTCATCCATTATTGTACAATTTACAATTCCAATCATTATTTTGAAGAATTCTTTATATGGCGATTTGTATAAATAAAGAAAAATTAATCATTATTGACATTCCTAACACAACCAGTTATTGTTTTCTAAAGGATGAAGTACTTTTTATTTATTTATAATTTTTACCAATTTATTGAGTCACTGTCATCAAACTTTTCTTTAATATTAAACATGGCCTTCTTCGAACACGTTGGGAGTGCTTTGAACTAGCACTGCAGGACTCAGACTTTGAACATACTCATAATGGACGCACTGATTTTCTGCTCGTCCAACATCTTGGCTCCCTCTGGGCAGTTAGTTTTCAAAAGCAACCAAAGGTTTCACCACAGAAGTGACTGTAGAGATGACAAAATGAACATAACGTCCTCCATGTTAAGGACTGAGAGATAAAAGTAGTGTGGGTGGTTGTTGTTTTAAGCCGTTCTACGAACTTTTTTCTTAGCACACTTTCTGTGCCCAGTCTCCTTGCTGTTGGAAGAACCGAAATAAATAGAAAGTATCTCCTATAACCTTCAATCTCCTTTACAAAGCTGTCCCTAGGATTTCCTTTGCTCTTGGCTATTCTATTTTGTGAATAATGCTGATTAAATGACTTACACATGTGCACAGTTTCCAGATACCCTGTACCTTATTTTAGATCAAGCACACACATAATTGGAGATAAGAAGCACACTGAAAAAGTATAACATGATAAGGTGTGGATATCCGAATGCTTTACATGTTACAAATGATTCAGGGCAGCCACGTTTTCTGGACTTTACCTTACCTGACATCTCCTCCATGCCAACTTAGGAAGCCAGCGCTTGCCAAGGTGCTTCCTGATGCGCTGATGAGCCGCATCACGACCCGTCCTCTGGTCCCAGACACACCTTCAAGTACAAAAGGTACAGTCTAGTTTCAGAGTCATGGCTCCTACCAAGGTCAGCGTTTTTGTTTGTGCCTCCGATCATACATTCTTTATAGGAAGGACTCTGTGGATTTCTCCATCAATTAATTTCTATTTTGGACAAGACAGCTCTATATAATTTTCCCCTGGACACTGAATCCAAGCAGTGGATAGCTCACATTCAAATTAAAACTTCCCACTGCATAAGACTTCTTACTATAGTTCATGTTTAACAATGTTTCTTTAACCTCTATTTCTAGGCTAATAGCATGATTGTACACTACATGGATTTAAAACTGTCAGCATGTTTTCATGCATTCTTTATAAATATCTAAATAAATACTTAAAATTGCACCACAGGAAAAGAGAGGATGGGGATTTATAAACATGGTGGGATTATTCACTGGCTACATTGAGTACCTAACACATGGACATTTTACGTTTAATTTAAAAACAACCTTGATCCTATTAACATTTTGCATATTTATTTCCAAGATTTTTTTCCTCAATGTATGGGTGCATACATCTTTCTGCATATGTATGTGTATCTGTATGCCTATGTATAGTTATCTTTATATAATTGAACATAAGATGCATATATAGCATAGCTTTGCATTTTTATCTTATTTGTCCATCAATATTTTACTTATCATTAAATATTAACCAAAATTTGATTCCTATCTATTACATAATTGTTCATATATACAGTATTTTAGTCAAACATTTCCACATTGTTCAGTATTTTTCCCCTCTATAATTTTCATTCATATATAACACTCTGATGTAACAACCTAGAAAACAAGCCTAAAGCTTGTATTTGTGATTATTTACTGCACTATTTCCAGGAAAAAGTCTTGAGTGAGTGGCTAAAATGAAATTGTTTGAAGGTTAAATCAAAGCTTCTAATTTATATCTCAAACTTGGTCAGGTAATATTTAATACTTTATATAGGGACTCCTATCCTCCCTGATTTTACAATTTGTTTGGATTTTACATAACAAAAAATAAAAACAGTAAGACAGACCTGTATACTCTCCCCTTGGATTGACTCTTGCTTTCTCAAATCAACTCTGTACTCTCAATGAAAAGCATGAATCCAAGAGGTGAAAAGTAAGAAACTGAAGCTCAGGTTATTAATAATGCTTTACAAAAAGGCATTTAAAATTCTCTGCTATTTGTGTTTATATTAGGAAACATTCTTCTTAAATGTCAGTGAGCATGCTTTCCAAATGCATTTACTTAACCATCCTTATTAATATTTCTAGTCTTATTTTAATAAAACATATCTAATCAAGGTATTTTATATTTCACTTCAATATTATAGATAAATCAGAATATATTAATCATGTACATACAATCAGAACATTAGAAATTTTAGAGCTACATAACTATTGATTTATTGAGATATGTCATCTACCAAAGGTAGCAAGTAATGAAATGAGTAAAATAATTTATGCTGGGAAACTTGGAATCATATTTCTTAAAAATTATTGTGTAAGAAAGTGATCATGCAGAACTATAATGAACCAATTTTCTTTAACTAGAACAGTCTCAGATGAATTTAAAATATTGAGATTTTATTTAAAATCATATTTATAGTCCTTCTTGAGAAAATACATTTTGAAATATTTTGGTCCTATTGCCAAAGGGAAAAGAAAGTCACCAAGTGAGATTTTAATTATCATTCTATCTTCCTGTTAAAATGGCAAGAGGTATACTGAGTCTAATAAGTACTGTATGAGTATACATCCTTTTTAATAAAAATAAAGTTATTTTTGAGATCTTGTCTGTTTTTCTTGGCTTTAGTAAAGTATCACTTTGGAAGATGATCTGAACCGGTGGGAGTAGAACCCAGACAGGTCTGTATTTATGGGAATATTTCAAAGAAGGCAAACTGTCTGTCACCTGCCATATAAAGCAGTGCCAGAAGGCCTTAAACAGCTATGAAGCACAATAGCAAAACACATGTTCAGGAAGAGACGAATTGAAAAAAAAAAAAAAAAAGATGGAAGGAAAGAAGAAGCAAATACTGGACCAATTTATTAACTGGGACTGACCTTATCTTATTTATCGATGCTTTTGGGGACCACATTACTTGAGTATTAGTTTGTAGAGTATGGAAATTGTTCCATGCTGAAAGACATTTCATTACATTGATTTGTTATTATTTAATTATTAGAGATTCTGTATTTTTAAATCAGTTATTAATTTATTGGTGATTTTTAAACAGACTTTATTTTAGGATTGCAGCAAAATTGAGAGAGAAGTACAGAGTGCCCATATATCACCTCTCACTGCATCTCCCCATACACACAGCCTCCCCCACTATCAGCACCCCACATCAGAGTGGGACGTTGGTTCCAATGGGCAAACCTACACTGAAGCATCATGAGCACTGGAAGGCCATCGTTCACAGTAGGGTGCACTCTCGGTGTTGTACATTCCTTGATGGATTTTTTTTTTTTTGAAAGTGAGGGAATTATTTGGTGAAGGGGACCAAAGGTCCAAACTTGCAGTTGCAAGATAATCAGTTCTGGGAATATATTTTACAACATGATGGATCTAGGTAACAATACTGTGCTATATTATTTGATAGTTGCTAAGAGAGTAGATCTTAAATTTCTCATCACAAGAAAAAAACTTGTAACTAGGAGAGGGGATGGATGATATTTAAACATCTTGTGGTGATACTTTGGTAATATGTACATATATCAAATCATTTTGTTGTACCCCTTAAACTTACACAATGGCATATGCCAATCATATCTCAATAAAACTGGCAAAAAGTGAGACATGAAAATCACGATTTTTCTAACATCTAAACGTCTTCGTTCATTCGAGCGCCTACCTAACCATGGTGGGCACCTGTTCTATGGTGTTGCTTCCAAGAACATAAAGTGTTTTCAAACTTGTTTTTTCACAACAACAAAGGTAGGTAGGCTAGTCCTATGAAAAACCCATGATACAGAGCATGTAGCATCATTTTTTAAAGGTGATTCTGCTGTGAGATTCACTTTGGGAGTCTTTTCATATGAATAATGGCGAGAGCTATTATTGTAGGACAAGGGAACTGAAATAGCAGAAGTCAAATCTTTCTACTCAGTGTTTGCTATGCAAGTCAAGTATGTAGTGCAAGGTTATGGAGGTGTCCTTCTGGCTTCTGAAAGCTATTTCAAAGGCTGTTTATTCCTTTCTGGTATGTTAAGGCTTGAGAATTCGCTGTCTTTGTACTTTTGACATCAAACTAAGCCAACATTACAAGGAACTGAACACATCTTTTTATCAATAGTTAGGATTAGCGTAAATTGAAATCTACTAGGCATTTGCTATAAATACATAATAGGTTACAGTTAAAAATGGAATAATTATCTCCAGTTTTATTCATTTGAGACTTCCAAATGATAATTAATTCATAAAGGCATGTTTATCAGAAAACCAAACAGACTGAGAGGTAAGGGTATTTAATAAGTGAAAATTCACCGTGGGAATAAAAATTCAACTTGAAAATGACAACATTGAAAGACATTTTCACTTTTATAAAATGAATTAATCAAATTATGTCCCCTTTAAATGTGGTGAGACTAAATTTTCTGTTTTACTACACTCCTGGGAATAAGAGTCTTAATGCTTTCATTAATTTCTAGAAAAATGATTTAACATTTAATCAAAAGTTTATATGTTTCTATGAGATATCTATGATGGTACTTAGTAAAAAAATATATTAAAAAATTGTATGTGAAAAATATATATGTAACAAAAAAAAAAAAACACCCTAAAGCTATCTTATTAATCCCAGGTAAGATAGAAAGACAGGGAATAAAAAACTGTTTGAATGAAATAGTTACTACTAACCATTTTATAACTTCTATTTTAATAATACTTACATTTGCTTTATAGCCTTAGAGGTTGTACTTAAAATTCTAATCCAATTTTTTATGATAAAGCCCCTTGCATTGTAACTAAACTAGCACCCTGTTTCCATTCAGGTTCTCTTCTGAAACTTCTCACTTGAAGAAACAGCAACAATAACAACAGAACCCCACTGCTATATGCTTATGGGATAACTTGAGTTTTTCTCTTTTGAAATTTTTATTTCATAAGTTTTACAAAGCTCTGTGAAGTGGCTGTCATTTGAACTGTGTTTCTTTATCCTTTGGTATTGGTGCCTGGAGAAAGAACTTCAAAAATGTTAAAAAATAAAAGATCCCCCCAAAGATTTGATATTTTAAAATACTCCCAATTCTTGGAAGGCTACAAATTATAGTTTCAATATGCAGTCACTGTCCCCTGCTCTCAGAAATGTCCTCAAGTATTGAGATACTGAATACAAAGTGTCCAGTCCTATTTTTAAATTCTTTTCCGAATTAGTTTGTACTGACTTGCCATCCTTGGGCTTATATTATGTGATAGCACCACACATTTCCAGGTGGTGTAATGAAATACTGGAACCATTATTTTTTTAAATTATTTTTATTGATTTTTGTTTTGTTTTGAGAGAGAGAGTGAGAGAAACATCAGTGTGAAAAGTGAAACACTGATCAGCTGCCTCCTGCATGCACAGGTTGACACCCATCCACTCAGACACACCAGCCAAGGCTGAAATTACATTTTTTATGAAAGGAGACAGAACCATCATCAATAGTGCTTAGACAGAACTTGTCATGTTGAAATGAGGGAAAAATGCCTAATATAATGTGTTGCTCTATCTTCACCCTCAAATGGGTCAAGTTTTCTTTGATCCCTTGGGAAACAAACAGTTTACACATTTTACAGATAAGCATTTAAGCCATGTTGGACCAACTCCAGTACCTCCAGGGAGTAGGTAGGTAAAGCTGGGTGCAGGAATTATTCAGAATGAAAGCCATTGTATTTCAGGGTGAGTGTCATCCTCCAGGCACTGAGTCCAGTGGCATGGGGAGTCTGGGTCTCAGGAGAACAGTGGCAACCAATTCATCAGACTTTGGCAACTGACCCCCTCTCCGTGGGGTAGCTGTCGGTTATCTGTTGATGTGAATGAAGTACTTTACTGACCTCTGTTTTCCCACCATGCATAGGTCTAACCTTGGCGGCCAGGCTGTGGGCGCACACACAGGGACCACAGAAGCACAGTGGTTTTAGCAGAGCGCCCTGCCTCGCCCGTGGCCATGACCTTTCTCCCAGGGTGTCGGCTTCTGCAGGAGCTAACCACATCCAACTATTAGGCTCCATTCATTGCCAGCTGAGCGGTTGGTCTCTTGGACGTGAATTTGTCTTCGGTGCCTTCGCCTGGGTATTCCGAGGTCCATGTCTGCGCTGGACGCAGGGGTAGGGAGGTATTGGGGGGGGGGGGGGGCGGTGGCTTCTGCATTGTTGTCTCTTTCCCTGGTTTTCGCTGCAAAACTAGCTAAACTTTCCCAATCTATGCTCCAAATACAGAGTTCCCTAGAAGCGGGCTCTGGTAAGCTCCGTTTGTACAGCTCTCCTCTCCCTCTGAGCCAAAGTCTGGGCGTTTTGGCTCTGGGGCTGGAACAGTGGCCCGGCGGTTCCCCTAAGAGTGGGCCCCAGGCTGGCCTGGCCCAGAGTCAGATCCGCTGCATCCCCGCCGCCACCCCATGGCCCTCCCGCATCGCACCCCAGGCCCGTCCACTCTCCCTGCACCGAACCGTCCCGGGTGGGAACGGGCAGCGCGTGCTGCTGGGCCTGAGACTGGGCCTCTTGCTTCCACGGGGTGGGGGCCTGGGCCTGGGCTCACCCCAACCTCTTTCTTTTAAAATGTATTTTTTAAAATATATTTTATTGATTTTGTACAGAGAGGAAGGGAGAGGGACAGAGAGCTAGAAACTTCAATGAGAGAGAAACATCGACCAGCTGCCTCTTGCACACCCCCTACCGGGGATGTGCCCGCAACCAATGTACATGCCCCTGACCGGAATCGAACCTGGGACCTTTCAGTCCACAGGCCGACGCTCTACCCACTGAGCCAAACCGGTTTTGGCTCAACCTCTTTCTAATTGTAACCTTCGGAACCGCCCTGTCCGCCACCCTCTGCACCCGGACCTGCCTGCAGGTACCGCTTTGGAGGAGGTTCTCTCCATCCTGCCCCCCCAGCCCAGAGCTCCCCCGTGCGCCGCTGTCCTCCTCCCGGAACCCCGTCACCCCCCGGGGCCCTGCTGCGCCCACCTGAGACCTCCGTCCCGTCCCCGCTGCTGTCTCTGCGGTGACCACCTGGCCGCTTCTTCTGCAGGGGCCGCGTGAGAGCATGACTTCCCGCGATAACATGCACCTGCGCCGTGGCCACGCCCTCCAGGACGTGAGGACGTAGGGGACACAGGGGACGTAGGGGACATAGAGCTTCCTGTGCGCATCAGGGGGCGCATGACGGAAGCACAGGTGCCACCACAGGAGCCTCAGGGGCCCTCCTGGTCCTGGATGGGGAGGTAAGAGCCCCCCTGAGAACGTGGGGCGCTCCCCACTGACCCCGAGGCGGGCTGTGCGGCCGGGCGGCCGGCTGTCTGTCCTCCTCGGGCTCCTGAACCGCTGCCTCGGGAGCCGGGCCAGCGAGCTTTGAGGCCCCCCCGCGTATCCTGTGCTCACCGGAGGCCTGAGCCTCCCCCTGCAGCCCGACTGGCCTCTTGGCCACCAGGACCCCCCTCCCAAGCTCGGCCCGAATGGGCACAGAGTCTGGCGCCAAGGTGGGGAGAAGGCCTCACAAGGGCCCAGTCAGATGTCCCAACCAACATCCTCGGACATCACTCCCAGGGGGAAGCTAATGAACCAAATAAATGAGCAGGCAACAGAGAAACAGACTCCTGGGTGCAGAGAACAGACTGACAGCAGGGAGGGGTGGGCTTGCAGGGCTGGGTGAGAAGGGTGAGGGGATCAAGCAAATAGAGAGGAAAAAAAAAACCCCTCCTAGACACAGGCAACAGTATGGTGATTCCCAGGGGGAAAGGAGTTGGAGAGGGTAGGAGGGCACAGGGAGATAAATAGCCATGGAAGGAGGCTTGACTGAGGGTGGTGGGGACACAATGCAATACCCTAGAGAGCGGCCACAGTGTTGGATGGTGGGCACCTGTGGTCCCACATGGCTGGGTGATACAGGATGCCAGAGGTGCAGCAAGTGAACAAAGCTCAATCTGGTGCAGGTAATTGAGTAACCCTCGAGAAAGTTGTCAACATCTTGACAGGCCCTTACTTTACCCGGTGGAATCTGGGCTTGCAGTCCGTGTAGCTGACTCCATCACAGAGGACAGCATCCCACCGAGACCCAGCTTTATTCTCTTGTCTGTCTTTTCTTAATCCTTCACTGCCCCCTCTCAGGCTCACTCAACCTGGTTATACTGGTGTGGTACACAATACACATGATGTATTATAGAACTGTACCCCTGAAGCCTGTATAATTTTATTAACCAATTTCACCCCAATGAATTCAATAAAAAAGTAAAAATGAAATCTATCTATTCTCCCCTAAATTGCCTACATCCCATCTATCTCCGTTGGTTAGAGGTCCCCGTATGACAAGGTTGTGGAATCATACAAGAAGCAACCAAGGAATGCATAAATAAGTGGAAGAACAAAATGACCTCTCTCCCTTCCTCCTTCCCTCTCCCCCTCCTACCCTTCCTTTTTCTCCCTCCCCTCATCCTTTCCCTTCCTTTCTCCCTCCTTCCCTCCATATTCAAAGAAGTAGCGTTGGTCTGTACAGCATGAGGCATCTCTGGAAATTTTCACTAAGACAAGTGTTAGTGACTTCGAGGAAATTTGATTTTAGATTTGTATTATTTGCCTGCTACTACTAGTAGTAGTAGCTATTTCATTCCTTTCTCTGACTCCTTATTCATGATTTTTAAATATGTAAGCTTAGTGCAAATGGTGAGTAAAAATCAATAGTAGGCAGTATATAAAAATGCTGGGAATATTGGGTTTCCGATTAAATGATTTGATTAACTGAACAGCAAGATCAACAATATTTTACTAAAGTGTTACTAACTTATCTTACTGTGTTAGTTTCCAGGACTGCCAGAACAAAGCATCTCAGCCTGGGTGGTTAGGCAATAGCCAATTGGCTCAGAGTTCTGGAGGATAGAAGTTCAAAATCTGAGTTCCTGCAGCATTGGTTCCTTCTGAGAACTGAGTAGAAGAATTTGTTCCATGCCTAGAAAGGTATGTTCCATATCTAGCTTTGGTAGTTTGCCAGCAATCTTTGGCATTGCTTGACACGCAAATACATTACGCTGATCTCCGCCTTCATGTTCACATGGCATTCTGCCTGTGTGCACGTTTGATTGTCCAAATTCCACTTCTTAGAAGGACACAGTTATGTTGGATCATGGCCCATTCTAATGAGCTCGCCTTCGCTTGATCGTCTGCAAAGAACTATTTTAACACCAGTTCACACTCACAGGTACTGGGAGCTTTGAACTTCGAAATCTTTGGGGGACACTATTCAGCCCACAACACTTAGGAACTTTGGCAACAACACGGTGAGTCTGTGTTAAGAGAAAATAAAAAGGAAAAGAAACACAAATATGCTACTTAGATATTTGGGCCTCGTGTGCCCAGTGACCCCCACATGTGATTATTTGTAATACAAACAACTGTATTGGTCAATTCTAAGATGCACATTTTCTGTTTTAAAATGTCTTAAATCATGATGCATATTAGAAACTTGTGACAACTTACAACTATAATTGCAAGCATTTTTTTCCCTTTATTAGTGACACATCAAACGTTTTAAATAGAGACTGTAGACTTCATGATATATGACAGTGAGCTTTCTCATATTGCATATGCTGAACCTTATCACCATTATGTATAACTTCTATTTATTCAGGGCATATTATATTCTTTCTTCACTAGCTTATTTTTTACAAACATTTAATACCCTTAGGAAAGAGGAGACATATTCAACAGAGAGACATGAAATCAGAAATCTATGTGTTTTCGTATCACATAATATTTTGATTGAAAATAACCTTGAATCAATCAGGTACATGATCACTGATTATAACAAAAATCTCTAAAGGTTTTAATCATTTTTTTTGTGTCCCAAATCTCTGGTCATCTTATTTCATTTTAAAACATTGGATTAAAATTCACAATGTTCAACTTTTTAGTGGATTGGTAGTACCAGAAATGTTAGCATTCATGAGTTTTTTATGCAAAATCTTTTTAAACAATTTGTGGATCGCCTGGTGTTTTTTTTTTTGTTTGTTTGTTTGTTTTTGTTTCTTAGAAGTGCACTCACCTTTTAATTTATGTTCACTCTGAAAGCTATATGAAATTCAAAGACATGGCCATTGTCTGTGGCCATTTTTCTGAGATTCTGTGTATTCCAAGTATACACTTTGTTCCCAAATTCTCATCTCAGAAATATTTAATTTGACTGACAGAATACAGCATTTTCTCAGATAAGTACCCTGTTGGTATCACATTAGTTATTTGTTGATCATCTGCCGTATTTCAGTTTCAAATCAGTTTGGGGAATATTATTTCAAGGAGCAAGTGTGAGAGGAAAGCTTCGGCAAAGCACACAAATTAGAGTTTTCACTGCTAGCATAATCATTAGCATTAACTCATGCATAGACACATGGGTGTGTGGATCTGATATTGTCCTGGTACTTTAGCATCCTAAGAGAATCCTCTTGGGGACACTGTTCTTAGTTAAGTAAAGGAAGACGAGGCCAAGAGCTCTTTGATTTTGTGTGTATCTCCATGTCTGTTTGGGAAGAGTCTTGCTATGGTTGACGGTTGTGCCATGGTATTCCTGTTTTCCTTGGGGCTGACATTTTAATTAGTCCTTTTAGTTTTAGCCAGTTGTCTTTGGGCAACAGAAGGCATATGTCTCTAGTCATTCTCTCTGACACCAACTTAACATCCTGGTATTCTCTTCCGTAATTAGTCCACTTGCATAACTTCAAATAACCAGTTTGCTACTAACATGAAGCTTTTTTTAGAAGATATTTTAGGGTACTAAATGTAGTCTTTTTACTGTTATTACGACAAATTGCTTTTAAACTTTGCAGAATACAGCTCAGCTACATCATGCTTCATCATCATGATTCAATTAAATATTATTTCATGTCATGTTCTATTGTTCAACTTGTTCATATACAATTTCTCTGTTTGATAATTACTGGTATAGACTAACTGTAATGTCTCAATTAGGAAGATAGGTTTAAAACACTTTACAAAAATTTTTACTAGTATTAATAGCCATGTTATTTTGTTATAATATTTAAGATACATAAACAGAATTACAGCTGGTAATAGAGCATTTTTGCTTCATGGGAAGGTGCATGAGTAAAAGAATTTATGTGTTACCCTGTGGTTAAAGAAGTTGCTCGAGGTTATTGATATGATTACTTCCCTCAGAACATACACACATATGTATAAAAATAGCACTGTGCTTTTTTGAATTGCAATCATATATTACAACCAGTTAACCCTATTAAGGAGATTCATTTCTTCTCATAAATACGAACTAGACATTTTTACTTAAGCTCATGGGAACATATTTAACTAGACAGATTACTTGGAGAATATTTCTATGCAATACATAGAAAGAGCTTTTTATTGAAAAACATATTAATATAAATGGATTCATTCTCATGTGTGTATGGTGATAAATAATTAATTTACATTAATTTTTGGAGCTAAGTAAAAGGCATGTATCATTTATTTTCCACACAGTTCATTAAATAGAAATGCAAACCTTAACTTAAAATAGTAATACCTCTCTGCACACCATGTGAATATGCTCCAACTAGCAGTGAGATTTTTTTTGACCTTGTCTTTTTCTGAAGGTGTAAGACATACTATTACCAGGTGTCCAGGAGCACCATCAAAGTACAAAC
The DNA here is from genome assembly GCF_014108245.1 of Pipistrellus kuhlii. Taxonomy (NCBI): domain Eukaryota; kingdom Metazoa; phylum Chordata; class Mammalia; order Chiroptera; family Vespertilionidae; genus Pipistrellus; species Pipistrellus kuhlii. The sequence goes on from NW_023425523.1 coordinate 6,506,485, forward strand.
ATATATACAAACACCCAATGAATGTTTAACATTAAGTCATTTATCTTTTTGCTGAAAATATGGTAAGCTGAGGTAGTTATATTTTGGTTAAGCCTTTATATATGTTTTTAAACATCAGAATATAGGGCTGGGCAAAAATAGGTTTACAGTAATAACAGTAGATTTATTGTAATTAATAATATAAAAATAAATTGTGTTTACAACTATAAATCTACTTTGGCCCATCCATGGACATAGGAAACTAGAGAATACTAGATATCTGATCATATGGGAAGTCTGATTCCTGGAAAAGAGAGATTGATGAACAATAGACATACCAAATGGATAGTTGAGGATCCCTTACTTCCCAGGCTTTTATCTAGTCTTAAATTACACTCCAGTTCACAGGGAACAGTCATGGGAAAGTTTCAGCAGCACCTATGATCAGAAATATTTTTGGTCAATTATATGGCATATAACTCAGGACTTACCAGATCTCTTAATGGTTAGTATCACTTTATGGCTTGACTGTTCTATTTTGTAAAGTTTTTCTTTAGCAACTTCATTGGGGTACATTTACATACAAAGTTCACTAATTAGTTTTAACAGATGTAATCAGTGGTCCTTCCACTGTTACCATCAAGATAGAGAACATCATTATCCCCCGAAGTCCCTTTAGGTCCTAATGAAATAAACCCCACATACCATTTTTCCTTTATCAGCATATTACACTAGTATGGTAATTTGTCACAACTAATGATTTAATAATAATACAGTATCATTAACTTACCTTTATTTAGATGCCCTTAGTTTTCACCTAATGTCATTTTCTTGTCCATAATTCTATCCAAGATAGCATACTCTATTTAGTTGTTAAGTTTCCTTAGGTTCCTTTTGGCTCTGACATTTTCTCATACTTTTATTGTTTCTTGATGATTTTTGGCAATTTTGAAACTTAGTCGGGTATTTTATAGAATCCCCATCAATTGGTAATTGTCTGATGGTTTTCTTTTGGTTTGACTGAAGTTGTGAGTGTTGGGGGAAGAAGACCGTGTCTTATCAAGAGTACAAGCATGCACGTAATTTATGTTGATGTTGACTTTGTCAGATTATGTAGAGTTTGTCAGATTTCTCCTCTGCTTCTACACTCTATTTTCCTCCTTTCTTTACTCTATATTTGGAAGGAAGTGACTATGGCTGAAGACTTATTTCTTCATTTCCTTGAGGATTGGAGAGTCTACATAAATGATGTAGAATTCTTCTACACAGAGATTTGTCTATTAGCCACTTATTTTTTTAACTGAGCATTTATTTATATCAGGTAGAATCATGGATATTTAGTTTATATTATATGTTGGTCATATTCCAATACTACTATTTAATTTGGTGCATAAACTTCTCCACCTTTTGCCACTGGTAACTCTTCTTGTCTCTTATGTCCAATCGACATACTAACATTCATTATCATTTTTATTTTATTTGTTTATATATGTTTGTGTATTGCTTGCTACTGGAGTGCATTTTTTTCTAAATATATTTTTATTTCAGAGAGGAAGGACGAGGGAGAGTGTGATAAAAACATTAATGATGAGAGAGAATCATTGATCGACTGCCTCCTGCACACCTTCTACTGGGGATCGAGCCCACAACCTGAGCATGTTCCCTTGACTAGAATCAAACCCTTCAGTCTGCAGGTCAACGCTCTATCCACTGAGCCAAACTGGCTAAGGCTGGAGTGTCTTAATTTAGATCCTTTCAACTGAAAGAACATGAAAATATATGTGTATACTTAACTGTATATATATAGATATATCTGTAAATATTTCTATATGCATTTGTCTGTGTCTGCATTAAGCTAAATATGAATTCACACTCTCATCAACTCTAATGCATTAACATGGGGCTCATTCTGGTTTTCTCACCTTGCTTGTATCCAACTTCCCACTTCAATAGTGAGAAAGAAACCTGGCTCTTGACAACTGCTATCCCTTCATTTCATTTTAATTCCAGTACATATGTATAATAATTTCAAAATTGTTAGCCCATATCACCAGAGTAAAATAACATCAACAAATATAATGCTTAAATACAGGTACACCATTTTTAGTCTCACATTCTCTACTCATTTCCAGGGTTACTACCCCCTTAAATTTGTTTTTTTCTTGTATTTGTTATACATTTACATCCTTCTATTGCAATCTGCATTCTACTCTGGGAATTCCTGACCTCTTAAGTGATTTTTTTTTAAATTTGCATTTATTAAGGTTCACTCTCTTTGATGTAAAATTTACGTTTTGACATGCAGAGTACCATGAATGCACCATAAGAGTGTCATACAGATTGGTTTCATCACCTTAAAAATTTGTGCGTCAGCTATAGCAACCGTGACCTGGTCATTAACTCCATTGCCTCATGTTTTCCAGAAAGTCATATAAATTGAGTCATGTTGTATGTAGCCTTTTAATATTGGCTTCCTTCACTTAGCGATATGCACATAACATTTATCCAGGCATTTTTTTTCTGTGGCTTGAATACTCATTTCTTCTTATTGCTTACTATTCCATTGTATACATGTAGCACAGTTTCCAGTTTTATCTTTGTAGGACATATTGGTTGCTTCCAGTTTGGAGTCAATAACAAGTAAAGCTGCTATATCTTTCTCATGCAGATTTTTGAATGGATATATGTTTTCAGATCTCTTGGGTAAATACCCAGGAGCACAGTTCTTGGACCCTATGTTAAGATTATGTTTAAGATTTATAAGAAATTGCTGGACTGTCTTCCAAAGTGGGTGTGCAATACTGAATTTCTGTGGTGAATTAGTGAGAGTTCCTGTTGCCCTTCTTCCTCACCAGCATTTGGTGCTGTCACATTTTCCCCCTACAATTTATTAGGTATGTAATAGTATCTCTTTTATTGTTTGCATTCTATTTTGGAACTAATGTGTATACTATAACATTATCAAATGGTCATTCGGATGCTGTTTGCTTCATAAATTCTCTGTTTCTTGTCATGAATGGAAGCTCTATATACAATACCATTGCCTGCATCTTACAAGGCTAATATGCAAATAGACCGAACTGCAGAACAACTGAACAACCAGTTGCCATGACATGCACTGACCACCAGGGGGTGCACACAGAACATGGTGAGTGTTGGCTGCAGTGGGATGGTGGAGCAGGTGAGCAGGGTGCCAGTCCAAGGCAGGGCGCCAGCCCCACTTGTACCCACTGCCAGCGCCAGAGCTGCTGCTCACACCCACTGCTGGCTCATGGTGCCAGCCACTATCATTTGGCACTGTCAGCAGGTGTGAGCTTCGGCTGCTGGCCCTGATTGCCCCCGAAGGCTTCTCCACCCCCCCCCCCCACCCCGCTCCTGAGGGGTGATCAGGGAAGCTGCCACTCCCATCCACTGACGGTGCTGGCCCCACTCACACCCACTGCTGGCACCACTCACACCCACTGCTGGCACCACCCCAATCGCTTCATGCCATCAGCGGGTGCAAGCCAGGCCGGCACCGTCAGTGTGTGGGAGTGGTAGCAGTGGGAGCAAGGTTGCTGGCAAACAAGACCAGGGGCTGTGGTGAGAGGGGCCAGGCAAAGGCATGGAGGATGGGCCAAGACCCATCCTGTATCCATCAAAGCCTCACTTCCCACAGTTCCTTTCAAGGTGCACAAATGCTTGCACTGGACCCCTAGTATTTTTATATGCCCAATGTACATGCCATCAAAACACATATTGTATTTACTAATAAAATACCTGAATACAATTTATTAAATGTGTTTCTTCTAATCGGTTCATCAAAATTTCAGAAATACTGTTCTCCAGCTATTTCAGCACAGCAGCTTTTGCATTGAAAGCTTGAGGAATTTCATTTGGCAGTACTTACAATTCTCCATTTCTGACTTCACTATAAAAAAATAATTCTCACAGATTCAGATACAGAAAATATGCAATATTTCAAAATGGTATTAGAAAGTTTTCAGCCCTCAAATAAAGTATGCTTATCCAACTAGAGCCTTTAAATCGATGTTTTGAGCATTTGCAATCTAGGTAGAAAACCCCATCTACACTTTTCATGCTAGCTTAAAACATAAAGCTATCTGTTCGGATTACCTCAGTTTGAACACTTCGGCCCTGTGGCTGTGTCCTACAGGCAGTATTCAAGCCCACCCCTCTTATCCCGCTTTAGAGATTGCCACTGCCCATGTGATTAGGGGGTGAGAGACTCTCAGCAAATATAATTACTGTGCTTGACAGAGCTTGAAGAGCTGGAAAACTTCGCAGCGCTCTAACCTCGGGTGTCATTCCGACATCCCAGCTGTTTCCTGTGAGCGCCTGAGGGGCGGGGGGCAAAGGCTTCTATGCAGAAGTTACAGGGAGCAGTGGAAGGCGAGGCTCAGCTCTTCACAGAAGTGATGGGAAGCCTCACCAGTGGTTTTTGTTACTCTTCCGTTATTTACATTTCAGTTACACTCTGCCTGATGCCTCTCTGCAGCTCATCTCAGTCAACACCCATCCAGCAGCTGTCTCTTCCTCATTAACCACGCACTGGGAAAAGCAAACTTTCCTCCGAGGCCCCGGAGCTGAGAGGATAGATGGTGGCCTCCACAATCATTTAGGACCTGGTCTGCAAACTTTGGCTCGCGAGCCACATGCGTCTGTCTGGCCCCTTGAGTGTGGCTCTTTCACAAAATACCATGGCCTGGGCGAGTCTATTTTGAAGAAGTGGCATTAGAAGAAGTTAAAGTTTAAAAAATGTGACTCTCAAAAGAAATTTTAATCCTTGTGATATTTGGCTCTGTTGACTATGAGTTTGCGATCACTGATTTAGGAGATGATTACAAAGCAGTCAAGGTTCCATACAGGTCCTGACTGGCTATTGTAGCTTATGGGGGGATTCTTCTGAATGATTTTCTAAGGGAAGTCGTTGTATAAATTAAGTGAGAATTTGACCAAAACTCCTTGTCCTGCAAAAGCAAACTAACCTGTCCTCAGGCCACTGCACAGCCTGCCTTGGGGCAGTGTCCTAAGCTTTCCCTTAAAATTTGGTTTCTCCTGATAAATGTTGTCTGGTGTTCTTCTTTTCCCCATTTTCCCATATTTCTTTTTCTTTTATATATATATATATATATATATATATATATATATATATGAATTAATAAATATATATATAAATCAATATTATTGATTTTTTTACAGAGAGGAAGAGAGAGGGACAGAGAGCCAGAAACATTGATGAGAGAGAATCATCTATCAGCTGCCTTCTGCACATCCCCCACTGGGGATATGCCCGCAAGCAAGGTACATGCCCCGGACCGGAATCAAACCTGAGACCTTTCAGTCCGCAGGCCGACCTCTATCTGCTGAGCCAAACCAGTTTCGGCTCCCATATTTCTTCTTAATCTCTTCACTAAGGGACTGGTGCTCCTATTTAACTGAATTAGATGATGGGTTAATAAACACATTGTTATTAGAAAGATTTTTAAAAATAGGCGACCTGGCAACTAATTGTTGTCTGTACAATGAGAAGAAAGTGTGCTGTGCCAGAGTATAGTAACTACATCTTCTGTGGAACTGGAGGAGCAGCTCACTTTCCACAAAGTACTGACCTGCTCAGCGGGTCTGGGCTCCTTCTCCCCTCCCTGCAGAGGGAGCAGGACTGGCTGAGGTGAGGGCAGTCACACTGCCCAGCTCTTCACTAGGTTAAAATCAGAAATGCAGTATCCAGCTCAGTGCAGCAACCTTGGTGTGGTTCCTCTTGGGAGCAGAGGTTGTTTATCTCCAAACTTTTCCCTGCTGGTGTCTGCAGCAGCACTAAATTCCAAATAAACCAGCGAGGAAAGGAGAGCCAGGGCCAGACTGAGGTGAGGAGCCGCCTCCTGAGGAGCTCACCTGAGCAGACAGCATGTGCCTTTGCCTCCAGGGACTGCCTGCAGGACGACCTTCAGGCGGGAGCTTCAGGGATGTGGAGATCAGTCTGTTACTGTGATCATTAAGTTCCTCCTCTGGAGGGCAATTCACATGAAGGATATTCAAGTGCAGGACACAATCTCTATTCCTAATGACTTTGAAGTTGCAACTTTATATGTTCGGATAAGATGAAACAGGGACAGGGAGAAGTAAACAAGTTTACTATGCGTAAAGGGTCTGACTCTGCTGAAGGCTATATTCTTCTAAGGAGGATATATCGGAAGACCACAAAACTGTACTATATAATGTGGTCCTAGGACTTATTCTTCATATGTTTAATATACGCTTCCTATATCTTCAACATCATTTGACCTTGACGGAGGTCTAAAGAGTTACACATGCTCTAAGGTGGGAAAGGTGAAATCAAATTGGCCACTCACCTTAGTTTTTGTAAAATAATATTACTGCTGCCCAGAGAATACAGCTTCAGCTGCACAATACCCTATATGATGTGCCAGCAGATATTTTTCTCTCAATCCTTTTCTCCATGTTACCCCTTCTCTAGGCAAACCAGTTAGAGATATCACCCATCAAATCCCCTTCCCAGGTAACTGAGTTAGAGTTAGATACATTCCCGTCTCCTTCTCTGTCTTCCATTTCTCTCCCTTCCGATGCATCTTCGTTCAGCAATTCCCTCCCCACTACTTCTTACACAGGAGGAACACAGGATGAGTGGGGTCCACTGATTGGGCAAAAGCACGCGGCTCCTGGCGAAGCGCTGGGTGTCTGGGTGACTCCAGGAAGCAGGTTGTTGGCCACGATGCTGCTGGGGTCATCCTTTTAGCAAGAAATGCCCTCTCCATGTTTTCCACTTCATCCTAGTTGCAGTTAATTGGCAAGTATCTCTCTGAAAATGGAAATGACCACCAGTATCTCTATTTTACAGACAAAAACACCAAAATTCAAAAGCTTCTAATGAGTGCGAGAACCAAGATTTGTGCGCAGGGGGATCTGATTACAGAATCCAGGTTACATCGATGTGGACGCTGTACACCTCACCACATAAAACACAGTTAAAATATACTCACTCAACACCTACCACCCTGCCTCCGGGTGTTCATTCTCCCTCAGCATCCAGAGCAGAACTCTGGGCAGTCAGGGATGTTGAAGTGACATGATGCCCCAGATCCCAAATAAACCATCCATCCGTGGCCTGGTTGGCTTAGTGATGAAATCAAGTCAGCTGCAGAGCTCCTCGGGCTGATAGTGATGAGAGGAGTTATAGTGACAGAGGAATAATATTAAACAGAAAAAAAAAATCAATTTGGCAGCAACTCCGCGAGATAATCAGGGTCTTCTCCAATAATATTTGGAGTGCAGTTTCCTTGCATTTGGTATGCTTTGTGACAATTACCTTGCTTATTGTGCCATTGGAATGGAAGACATTTGGTTCTGTTGCCACGATGCAGATTTCCTCTGTGAGCCATTAGGTTGATTGGTTGGTGATATCCTTTTGCTAAGAGAAGACAAATAGTAAATGCGGCTCGGGGAAGAAATGGGAGTCAGGCATGTTGTGTCTTATTCGATACCCGAGGTAATCAAAAATGCATTGTGGGGAAAACAGCTAAATCATCATGTTCAGAGGAGGAATGTCTTTCGGCCGTCTTAGCATTGATGCTGTTATCAATTAGTTTTTCATTTGTGAAACGGGAGTCTCTGAATAATAACAGATGGTATGGGCAAAATCTGTTCCATTACCCATGATATCATTTCTGCAAACTGCCTGTGTAAACGTTCATAGACCCAAATAACTCCATATTATAGAAACTGCTGGCCTTCTGCTATCAAATATGTATCCGAAGAACTGTGTACCGGCTGACACCCTGTCAGCCCGTGATCTCAGTTAATTGGCAAGAATGTATTGCTGGAATGCATCATAAAATATTTAGCACGCAGGATCCAAGGCACTGGAAGAAGTTGGAAAGCTTTCTGCCAAAATTGAAATTTTTCTTTAAAAAATTGGATGTCTGTCTTTGCAAAATTGAACAGTTAATATTTTCTTTGGGCTCATATTCTGAGAAATTGGAATCTTACTTTTCCCATAATATGGTAATCCTTCTTGAAATAGGATAGTCTACTATATGAGATTAGTGCTGTTTGAATGCCTGCCCTCCTAAATCTTCATAGTATATCCACTGCAGCCTCAACCATCACCTATATCAGATTTGTAAGTACATGCAAGGTCCATGAATTGATAAGCTCCGTGCTTCCTCTCTGTGATGGCCATACATTTTGTCAGACATTCATTACCTTGAAAAACTTAGGGCCTAAATCATCACTGTAAATTAAGTGTTTTATTTCATAACACCTTCTACCAACCTCTTTACTTGCTGGAACATGAGGAGCTGAGGTTCCAGGAGTCATCCCTCAGACCTCTGAAAGCCTCAGAATCAGAACATTCTGTTCATCCTAGGTTGTCCCAATTATAAGAATTCTTGAGTTGTCCAGCTCAGGATTTTGATCTTCCTGACCTAGACCTTCAAAAACACTGGTATCCAGCCTGGCTGGCGTGGCTCAGTGATTGAGTGTCGACCATGAACCAGGAGGTCATTGTACAATTCCTACTCAGGGCACATGCCCAGGTTGCTGGCTCCAACCCAGTGTAGGAGGCAGCCAATCAATGATTTTCTCTCATCATTGATGTTTCTTCCCCTCCCCTTCTCTCTGAAATCAATAATAACAGATATTTTTTAAAAAGCACACTGATACCCTATTTCACTGTTACATGGCTTTTTAGCATTAACGAATCTCCAAATTGATATGAAATCAAACCTATTGCAAAGGACCTTCCTCCTTAGTTTATTTTACTCTCATTCTCATTTAACATTCTCTAGCTTGTATTCCTTTTAAAGCAATTTATATATGGCTCTAATCCTGCCAATTTTTTATTTCCTCTGCGTTTCTGGAGCACATGACCCCCTTTCTCTGTTTTAGTCCTTACTATACTAATGGCACCCAGTAACTTGATATTACAAGTGTTCTTTTATCTTTGTGTCTCTCTCCAGCCACAGCATGGTAAATTGTACTGATCATGATCTATAATTATTTATAGAAATTGTGTGTGTGGGGGGGGGGGCTGAAAGGAAAACAAGATGCCTATAAAATTGCTAGCATTTTTGCTTGAGCAATTAAATGAATCATGGTGCCATTTCCTGAGTTGGGAAAAATTAAAAATGAATATGTTTGTTTTGAGAGAAAGTGGAGGCTATTTCTATGTTCATGCTAAGTATGAGTTGCTTGTAAACATCTAAGTGGAGATAAAGTTCACATATAGGGTTGGATTATTGTTGGATTGATTCTTCCATTTATGCACCGAATTATTATCTGCAGACAGTTGCTCTTTATTTTGTCTCTATACTGGAGAATCCCTTCTCTGTTTGCATGTATAAGTAGTTTAATTCAACAAGATAGGCTTATAACATATTTTGTGTTAAAATTAGCATTGTTCTCTGATTACTCACCCCTTGGGTTAATTTATAGGTGTGACCGAAATTCAGATTTTTGCTGCAGCACCATTTGGGACCTTAACTCATGTATTTACTAAATTCAATCAATAATATTTGCAAATATAAATAAGATAAGTCTCTAAGAATCAAATGCCTCATAGATTAATGCTGAAGGAGAATACTTGCAATATAGAGAAGAAGAGTTAAAAGAAGTCCTTTGGGAGCCTATAGAAATGATACAAAATCAAACACATGTTAGTGGAATAGAGGTAAGTGGGCAGAATAAGCATTTGTTTTCCCAAAACAAAGGTAGTAACTGAGCTGAGTCTTAATGAAATCTTCAAAGATTGGGGACAGGGGAGTGAGAAACATGGTAAAAAAATATTTGAGAGTCAAACATGGATAATAGACCCAGAAGACTAAACTATTTTTAGGCACCTCCAATATTTGTATGACTAGAATACAGCAAAGCTGTGACAATGGGAGAGCTTCAACATCAGGAATATTTCCTTTATAATGTGCTAGGCCATCTATATTTTATCTTAAAGGTCATGGAAAGTCTGAATATATATACAGGAACAGATGTAAAGTTAAGAAAGATGACTCTGGTTGCAATGTATAGAAAGTGTTAAAGGAGATAGACAAGACTGTTTCAAAGAGAGTATTGCAATCATTACGGAAAATTCACTTAATAGAATAGAGATGTAAAAGTATGGAAGGGATGAATTAAGGATGATTATCTGGCTCAATTAAATGAGTAGATGGGGCACCAGTTATAGGACAAACTGCACATGAAAGTGATCAATTTGGGGACTTAGTCCATGTATAGCATAAGGAAGGTACCACAAGGTGAGTTCAGTTCAGGTGAATTGAGTTTGAAGTGCCTGTGGGACAGTAAAGTAAAGATGTAGCCCAGCCAGCATGGCTCAATGGTTGAGCATCGACCTATGAACCAGGAGGTCACGGTTCAAGTCAGGGCACATGCCTAGGTTGCTGGCTCGATCCCCAGTTTGGGGCGTGTAAGAGGCAGCTGATCAATGTTTCTCTCTCATCATTGATGTTTTTTGACTCTCTCTCCCTTTCTCTCCGAAATCAATCATTCTATTTTTAAAACATGTTTATAGTTGGACAGTATATACTAGTAGGTGTAGAACTCAGGATAGAGATAAGGGTTGGGGAAGTATCAGCCTTTATTTGTAGCAGAAAAACAGGTATGCCCACTATCAGCATTTATATGTGCTAAGAATAAATAGAAATATAATAACTCAAGATTCATTGATTTTTTTTGTTATCTACCATTTGTCATTCTAAATGTTTTTCTATGTATTATTTGATTTAAAATTCACAAGAATTCTACAGGGAGAGCAGAGAGAGGTGGCATTATAACTGCCATTTCATCGAAGAGTAAATTGAGACCTAAAGAGTTAATATCAAAGTTACACTAATAACTGTCAGTACAGGTAGGAGGTGGACTCGGATTTCCTGACTTCAACTTCGGTCCTCTTTCAATGTCATTGGTCACCTGTCACGACCATTGTTTGTATTTGGGCAGCATGAAAAAAATCTAGCAGTGACTTTCATAACAACCATGCCAACAGCTATCTAGACTAGAAAGAAATTAATATTTTTACATTAATTCTGAGATTGGAATCTATACTATTTACTGAGTTCAGTTAGAGCAACACCAACGGAAAGATCCGGTTTTCCACAATAGACTTGATGTAGGCTATTCTGTGTGGCATTTTGATAGCTAACTCCCACATCCCATAACTATTCCACAAAGGTTACTTTTTTCTTCTTCAGTAAACCACCTAACACAACACATTATTTGAAAATATTTTAAATTTCAGCCAATAAAGTGTCCTGTATGGCACTTACTTAACACAACAGGGTCTGCTTGTTCTTTTTTGGAGGAAAATAATGTGGAAAATATATTCTAGTTTGCTACGGTTGACAAGCATAGACAGAGAAGACAACAGAAATGATTTCTACCCACACTAAGGGATCATGTTAATGGGGCCCACCAGTAGGCATGTTTTCATTTCTGCACTTGATTCCAATTACATAGCGCACTTGGATAGGCACTGTGGGGTGATGGGGAGGAAAAGGACATTCCCTCTTTTGAAAGATGGCTGTGCAGTAGAAGTGGGAAAGGAATTAGGGACAACATGCTGGGCACAATATAAAGTCCCAATTGTCGTTTATATCAGTGTTTGGTTTAGAACAGAAAAGATGAATAGGGTAATCATGGGGACTTCATGAAGTCATATATTTCAGCCTTCAATAAGGCTGTGAAAGACAACCTCCCGACATGGGAGGGATGGTAAGGATGCTGTGGTGACCGAAGCAATCAGTTGAGCTATGAGTCAAAGTGGTTTATGGGGAGGCATTGAAAATGTGAAACCAACCAGGATCAGCCTCCTAGTGGACAATATATCCCACTTTACCCATGAGTGCCTTCCTGTGGTTTCCTTTTTGTCAATGCCTTCGGAGAACGCTTTCTTAAAAAGAGTTATGGCTCACTGTAGTCCATGCGTTAAGCTTCTATCCTTCTTTCCTGGTGACGAAGACAAATGTTGGCGCCAGTGGTTCTATATTACTTAATGGCAGGCATCGACCAGTTCTCTCTGTAGCACAGGCTTGATACAGGACCATCTCTAAGCCTTAGTTTCACTTTTTTTTTTTAAATCCTGTAACTTCCATAATAACAAACACTTAAAAATATCCATAGCACATTTTTAATAGTAATTAAATGATGGGGTTGTTCACCATTTTCCTCAGGAGTGTCCATGCGCTTTCTGAATTGACTTACTCCATTTGCTCTAACTGTTAGAACACTCCTTCTGGTGATGGCATATTGCTGCATAACAATCAGACCACAAAACAGCATCACAAACCACCCAGATTTGTTTTCACCCAGTTTCTGTGGACCAAGAGCACAGGCTCCCTGTAGCGGGGCTGCTGCAAGGCTGTCAGCCTTGATCCAGTCTCTTCTTTGGCTCAGCCTGTGAAGAATCCATTCCTAGGTTGTAGGCAGCATTCAGGTCCTTCCGGGGTGTCTGAAAGGCAGAGGTCACCTCCTGTGACCTTCCCACACGGGCTTCCCAGAGAACTGCTCATGGTTGATTGAGACCTTGACACATGAATGTATGACTGTGTATATGAATATATACAAACATATACATGAATATGGAATTCATTTTTTATTTGTGCAAAGATCTATACTGATTTTTAAATGAAACAAAACAACATAATCAAGTAAAGATTTGGAATTTTTCTGCTATATTTCTAAGAGAGAATAAAAAGTAAAATGTTGCTAAATCCATTTCTCCAAAGTCATTCCACTACTTTGTTTTATCATTTCAAAATGACATACATGAAGACTGTTTTACCCTTTATGGTGGAAAAGGATGAAAAAGACAAACTCTAAGCTGATAGAGCCACTGTCTAGACTCCCCCCCCCCTGAAATCTAAGTTAAGGTTATCAAGTTCTGAATCTTAAGTGAATTCATTTTCCAATAGACATCAATACATAACAAAATAATTCATGTAATTCAACATCATTGAATGTCTTATGATACCCAAAGCAAATATCTATGTTGTCATTTAGAATATCATCAACTTATACCTTTGATGATATAAAAATTACATTCAGATGTAAAAAAAAAAAAGCACATTATATTTGTTAAATACTAAGCTGAATGTTGAACAACAAAAAAGAAAAAGAACCCCAACTTGCCTCTCAATATTTATTTACTTACAAATGCACTGCTTCTGTTCACTTGGAAGACAGATGCGCTGTGAGAGCATGGAGGCCATTAGTGCCAAGTGTGATGGGTGGGAGCCCTCCCCGCCCGGCGGGCTGAAGGGTTGGTGTCCTTAATTACAGTGTGATGGCTGGCTCCCTGCCCCAGTTCAGTCATGAACTGAGTTAACCTCTTGGCCTTTCCTAACTAATCATCTGTCTTTTTTGCTTTTCAAGTGTGATTTTCTTCTGTAGAAAGTACTTTGGGTTTATCATGGTGCTTATTTATTTAGGTTTGTATTTTCTGAAAACTATTAAATATAGCATGAAAATGCTATCAGCTTGTATAAGAAAATGTATAAAACACATTTGCCTATGCCCACAATATACAATAAGACACACCATAACGCAGTATGGAACCAATAGGGATAAACAGCATGTTAAATAATCCAAAGTACGGAATTCAGGTCTTTTTAAGACAGAGAATGTTACACGTTTATCCAGACATAGGAACACACTTTTTATTTTGTTTCTTCCTTTCAGATGTAACCTACATAAATTTTGGTTCAAATTACTAACCACTTAAAATGTCCGCATTTTTCAATTATTATTTCATAGTCTTTAAACACCAAATAGTCTTTGTGAAGCACTTTCTGTAAGGTAGCTACGCTTTTATAACACTTGTGGACTTCTGGATAAGCAGAAGGAATTCTAACGTCCTAAGAGTTTAGAAATCCCCCTCTCAGAGAATATCTACCTTTCCCCCCCAAGTTGTAATGTTCCTTTAAAAAGGAAACTAATTAATGACTTAAATAGGACACAAAGGATGCTGGGCAAGTTGCGCTTCCCTGTGATAGCACTTTTAATAATGTGAAGTGTCTTGTACTGATTACAGAGCCATGAGGCTTGTAGCTCTTCAGAGGAAACATACAGGGATAGGTCGTTGCAGAAGGGCCACCTAATGAAACAGCAGCATCTCAGCAACGTGGGTAGCCAGACAAGGTCACAGAACTTAATATAGTATAAATGTTTTAAATATCATAGATCAGCATGTGTGGATGCAAAGCATACCCAACTGTACACATGAATATAATTATGTGTGTATGTGCCACTGTCATAGCTTAAACAAAATAAATTTGTTGTAAACCCAAGGGATGGTAGTAGGTATACACTTTTGTCATTGATGCAAGGCCGAGGAATGATTAGATTGGCGTGGCGGTGCCTCCTGACTCAGGATCTGTGGAGTCCTTAGGGAGCTCTGGTAACAGCAGCCTTTCAAAAGTAGTGATTACAAAACTGATATGTTCTGCATATTAACTACAGGATTTTACCCAAGAGGATATAAGAAAAAACGAACACTATTTTAAAGAGATGGAGGGAAGCCAAGAAAGCTTTGGGGGGCAGGGGGGATGGGAAAGTCAACAAATTGTCTTTGAGTATAATGATTAAGATGCGCTTGGGCCCAGGCAAGTTAGGTTGCTGACATTACAAAGTGGAAACGGTGCTGAAATCAATTAGATCACTCCTCCTCTAACACTCTGCTCCTCTCTAAGTGGGAACGTGTGCTCCGAAAAGGGAGGTTTTTCATCATATACCTTATCCAATCTGTAAAGACTAACGGCTACCGATTCTAAAATATGAAGACCATGCTTTAAGAATAAAGAGTGCTTTAGAGAGGGGAAAGAGATGGTACCTCATTTCGAAAATGTATGGGAAGGTCAGGTGTTACGTGTAAAGGTGTCTTATCCTAATTTCCTAAAAATCATTAATCATGATTATCCAAGTTTCACAAAGCATCACTTTCAATATATTTTGAAGTGTTTTGATATGCCTCAGGTCACCAAGTAATTTGTGTTCAATGAAGTAGCAGGGCCCGATTTTAAAAATCCTTGTCTTTGTTGAGAGGCTTAGATTTATTCTGTATCCCAGACCATGAGGGGGAAAAAAAGATATTATGAATGTTACCATTACAAAGAACTAAATGCATATGCAACACAATAAGCGTGAAGATAGATGAAAATCAGAAAAATAAAAATGGGAAGTCCTATAGGAGAAATGGATATATTAAGAAGGGAGGATGGAACAATGGCTGTCATTAAAACTAAAAACTAATAGCTATAAACCTCAGCATTGCATCATGAATTATTTGAGTGTAGGTAAGATGGAGGAAATATCACCAGCATTTTTACAAGTGGATTCTTGAATACTATTCAAATAGTCTGTGTATTCCGATAACCCCGTAAATGAAACATAGGGACATTTTTCCCCGAAAGTAAGAGATACTGTTGTTATCAGTTCATAGATCATCTCCAGTTCTTGTAAGCAGTCAAAGCAGAAAATCTATTTCTCTCTTGTGTGAACCACACTCCTCCTACCTCTGACTTACTTCTGGCTGAAGGCTCTGCAAATTCATTTGAAAAATAGGTTTGTCGGTTTCACACTTCAGCTCTGCCGCTGGGAAGGGGACAGGCAGTTTGCTCAGAACAGTGCAATCTGTGGCGGTAGTTGTCATACTAATGGCTAATTCAGAAACCCATGCGTGCGCCAAACGAAAGGGTCTGATTGGTACGTATCTTACGTCGTACACTTCCCAGCATGCAGGTCTTTCCTTCAGCCCGCTGGGAATTTACCGCTCCAACTGAAAGTGCTTGGAAAAGGATTTGGCACATTAAATGTGGAATGGAAGATGTAGATGATTTTATGACCTGGATTGTACAACATGCTGATCTTGGACCTCATGGTGACTTCTTGGTGCAAGGAGACTGGCACATGGCACAGGCCATGGGTTCCTGTGTCATCATCAGTCAAGTCCCCAGCTACCACCCACCCTCCCGTGCATGTTGGTTGGTGTCAGAAACAGGTGCAGGTGCTTGAAATGGAATGGCGCGGTTAAACGTGTGGACAAACTAAAAGTACAATTTTAAGTTGGATACCTCAAAGCTTTACGTGTGCCCATCATAAAAGTTTTTCTTAATTATTAGTAGGTCAGATGTAGTATTTTAGTCCATCTGGAGGCATGCTGGGAAGTATATTGGTGAAATGAGGTTCGCATTGTAAAGTCATCTGAACAAATGTTATAAACTAAAGAGAGTGATGGATTAAAGACATCTGGCCCCGTCGCTGACTCCTTCTCACTGCTCACTATAGTTTTAAACTGTTTTGGGCAGAGGTGGAGGTAAGGTCTTAGACTACTCTATGTACCACTACTACAGGGTGGGGCAAAAGCAGGTTTACAAGTGTGAGTACAAGAAACACAGTTTATTCTTGTTACTTAGCACTTACTGCATAATTTTCCATTCGAATAGCTGTAAACCTCCTCTCACCCCACCCCGTTGATGCTGTCACATCGTTTGTGGTTTCTTGTCTCTTTGAATTTGAACCTTCACCTCTGTGTTTAGTGCAAAAAAAGTATGGAGTGTCCGGTGTATTGTGACATTTGCTAGCAATGTGCCCCTGGCTTTTCCGGTGATTCGCAGGAGGTATGGAAATACAGCACGCACGCAGGAAAGGGAGCAATCTTTGCTGGCAAACAGATTTACTCTTCCCTTTGAGGGTGACATTTGAAAACAGAATTTCTGGGACATTCCTCCATTTGTTTTAAGAAAACAAACTTAACAATAACATAAAGAAGAGAAATACCTAATCCTTATTTTATGAAAGAGAGCTTTATGTCGATTCAAGACATCTATTGAATAAAAGGCTGCAAACATTGTTTTGACTTAATGTCAGCACCCTCGCCGAGCTGCTAAAATGGGTTTAATGAGATTATAAGGGTGGTCTGGGAATAGCTGCGATTTGTGCATCTCCACTGATGGACAGCATGCCCTGCTCATCCACTAAACTTTTAACTGGAAATGTAAAGTGTTAGTTATTTTCTCTTCTGAATGAAAATATCATCTGGTTTGGCTCAACCCTAAAAATACCTTGGGCAAACCCCCTATTTTAACAGACATCCAGTAAGGCACCTCCTATTTTAATAGTGTTCCTGAAGCATCGTCATACTAAGAAGTGTTTTGTTTTATTTATTGTGTAAGCTCACAGCATTGTGCCTCTTAAGGAATAAATGGCCTCTTTGCCAACTAGAAGGGCACACCGGTGGCTGGCAGTCCCCGCCTTGTGCCCGATTCCACCCTCTCGGGGCCCTGCACACACGTTTTCATCCTTCTTTTAAGTCCCCCGAAGCAGCAGAGCAGATTTTTAAATAGTCCGTCTCCAGCTGTCTCCTTGTTTGGGTCTCTGGACGATTTCTCTAGGCAAACGCCTTTCATCTTTTTTCAGGTGAAAGGTTTACTTCTCGCTTTTCTACAAATGAAACCAAGGAAAACTTCCTGAGCGCAGGAAGGCAGCGCAGCCTCTGTTTGAAGGCCTGGTTCCCACAGCTGCTCAGCGGCAGGCAGAGCGCTCCTGAGCCGGGCCCCCCCGCCACTTGGACGGGGCGACTGCCAATTACAGGGAAGGCCACGGGCAGGGCCCACGCAGGCAGCCGCCTGCACCCTCACCAAGGCACCGTCACTCCTCTCTGCCTTTCTCAGTGCAGCCGTGAGCAGTAACAAGGAAAGATGATATGTCCGTTTGCTCACTTTAGGATGAAAATTATGCATTCGCTTCAACTCTTTTATCTCCAACATTTAAGGGTTATTACTTTATTCTGTATGTAAGTCATATACACATGTGCATAATGCTAAGTAGTAGTGTGTGCATATGCATTTCTTAGCCCAGGATCAAAAACTAAAGCCCAGGCCCCATGAGCTGTGAAATTCCAGGGTCCACACGGACACAAAGAACGATGAATGTGGGCCAGCGGAAACTTCAGTGAGCAACATTCAAATACTCACCCTGCTGCAGGTTAGCCACACCGTATAAGAAGCAAGCGCTTCCTCTTAAAGAAACAACACAACTGTTAGTGTAAAGACAAAATATAAGAAACAAAATGCCATGACTACCGTGTTTCCCCAAAAATAAGACATCCCCTGAAAATAAGACCTAGCGCAACTTTGGGAGAAAAAAATAATATAAGACACTGTCTTATTTTCGGGGAAGCAGGGTATTATCCAGGATGAGTTTAAAAACATGCACAAATGAGTGTCTAGAGGCAAAAACGAGATAGAAAAAAACCCCTAAAAAGTCAATGAACTCTCAAGAGTGCAAATACTAACACATCCACATGGAATTTTATGAGGAAAGAGCAATAAGATAGAGAGGAAATCTTAACGGGAAAAATTACAGAATCTTTCAGAACTGATGAGAAATGTCCAATATTTGGACATCCCAATGCATCGCATATATAAGAAAAAAACCCCACATACACAAATGTCTTATGAAAATAGACAAAGTAGGTGTTTGCTATTTTATCAAAAACACTTCATAATAAACGTGTGGGTTATGTACACATTGGGATACCGCAGCTGATAAAAATTTGAAATAAGTTAGGATTTCCTCAGTCTTAGCTGCCCATTTTCCTGCTCTGTCTGTAGAACCATTGCTGCTTCTGGCTGTTCCTAGCAGCAATCTCTTGTAAACAAAACCAATATCCAGAGTTTGCTGAAGTAGAAATATTTCCGTTGCTTCCTTATCAATATTTCACTGCTCTGGAGCAGGGTCAAAGACTTCTATTCTCTCTGAGCTGTGGGGAGACACTCGATTTCTCTAAATTCACACTCGATTTCTCTAAATGGAAACGACGTGCCATTTATCTTCTCCTCCTCAGAAGGACGTGGAGAGGCAAGCAAGATTCCCCAAATGCCCGAAGGGAGGGTGGATGGAGAGCAGCCGGCCAAGAGGAGAGGGCAGGGGAAACCAGAAGAGGAAGGAATAGATAGAAAATGGCAGCGGCTTTGCCCAGGGCACCAACTCCGTTCTGTGTTGGCTTGAGGGTTACCAGACCTGCGATCTTCTTATTTTTAAAAAAATATATGTTATTGATTTTTTACAGGGAGGAAGGGATGGGGATAGAGAGTCAGAAATATCAATGAGAGAGAAACATCGATGAGCTGCCTCCTGCACACTCCCCACTGGGCATGTGTCCGCAACCAAGTACATGCCCTTGACGGGAATCGAACCTGGGACCCTTAAGTTTGCTGGCCGATGCTCTATCCACTGAACAAACTGGTCAGGGCCAGGCCTTCGATCTTTAAAGCACGCCAGCCACAGAGGCCCAGAACTGAGTAACTGAAGAAGCAAGCTGCTCTGCCCTCCTCAGCTGATCCTTGCAGGGCCCATGGAGGGCGGGCTTTGCTCCAGAGCCTCCACTCGGAGAACTAAACCTCCCAATCAGTGTCCTCTGCTTGGCGGGTAAGGTCTCCGCATCCCCTCCGCACCAGGAGCGGAACTGATTAGCTTCGCATGGTGCCGACTGCTGGCATCCTTTGCTGGTCACATGGCCTCGCTTCTTCATTCACCTTTCAAAAGGACCCACGTCTCACATACACTAAACACGGCACTACGGTGACAGAGTCCTCTCTGCACCCCAAATAAATACATCACTGTCACTGAGCCGGCCTCCCTGCGCAGTGGAATTTCTCCTGCCACTCCCTGGGAGCTGAGGGGAGGGTGCAGATGCAGAAGACAGCTCATTGACTTCCCAGGCATAGATCTCCCCCACGTTAATCTTGCACATAAAAGGTCAAGCATAAAATTATTTGCTTGGAGCGGCTGTCCTGGGAGATTGGAATTAACATAGATGGAGAGGACCAGGAGAGGGGGAAAAAAAAAAGTTAATTTCACCTTAATTGGATTAAGCCGGGTCCCGTCTGGACGGACAGGATGAGGTTACAGAGGACTAGAAACTGCTGGGTTGACAGAAAGGGATTAATTCATGGTCGCGCGTCAGGTTGTTGACTAATAACATATTGATCGTATCTCCTAGATACGCAGCGTGTCTGTCAGGAAGAGAGACACCTCAGGCCTTGGAGATCGTGGCCTATCTGACATGATCAGCGTTAGATTAATATTATTAAGGAGCTGCAAGTGAGCTGCGTGTCGCCTTAGCAACCACAGATTTTCTACCTGTGTCTGGGAGTGACCATCATGCACAGTGGCAGTCCTTGTGGGTTACAGGGAAGGGACGGATTTGTGTGCCGGGTCCACCCACCTCCTTCTTATCTTTAATGTGTCCCGCAGACATATTGAACCACTGCACTCTAATCCCCATGGAGCCTGCAGGTGGCATTGCCTTTGTATTGAAGAGTTATTAAATTCTTAAGGTCACCATCAAAAAGGTTCCATTAAATTGAGTTAATAAAAACATTGGGCAAAGGTTTGCAAAGAGCACAGGTGTCAGAGCTGTGGGAATTGGAATGTCTGTGGTGATATCAGGCGAAAAGAATAATCTAAATCACGTGATCCCCTAAAAGAAGGTAAAAAGTCTGCCTTCTGCAGCTCGTGAAATATTTGCCCTTAATACACATGTGTATCTATGAACACTCATGTACGACATTCATTTCTTCGGATGTTTTGTTTGCCTTTTTATTTATTTTTTATTTCGTTTTTTTCTTTTCCTTTGGGGCCAAATTTGATTGTTTAAACATGGAGACACTTAGGAAATAGCACGTGAGAGTAAATAAACAGTGAGTTTCTGATTTATTTATTTTTATTATTATTATTTTTTTGTATGGAAGCTGATTGTTTTTTTTTTTAAAGAAACAGATAAAAGACAAAGGAAGGCCCTTGGTTTAGGATGATGTCGCCGGCCTTTGCCGGGATGAAGCCTGTGGATGGGGACCAGGGAAAGCCCTCTGCGTTTAGTGTAAGGGATGCAGCTGCCCAGGTTCTCCATCTTCCAGCCCTTCCCCGAAAGGGCACTCAGGAAGTGGTGTGTGAAGGTCATATCTCCCCACACACACACCTCCCTCTCCCCTGTGCGTGTCCAGTAGTCTCTTTCGTCTTCCCCTTCATAGGTGAGAGCAAAGGGGGTCTAAGTAAGCATGGTACCATTGTGAAGACACTCCACGAATTGAGGGCTCACTGCTCCATCCGTCCAAGTAGAAAATGGTTCTAGGTTTGCAGAGAAAATTAAAGGAGGAAGTTTGTGAAAACCATATGAGATTTTAAAAATCATATATATAATTGATTTCAGAATTTCAGAGAGGACGGGAGGAGGAGAGAGAGAAACATCAGTTGTCTTCTCCCCAGCACAAAGTGAGTTCCTGAAGGTCCTGTGGCAGGACATCCTGCTCAGGTGGCATATGGCCATGTGGGTGCTACACGCGGACCGATAGGTTTGATTTCGCTTGGAGACTGAACTACTCCCAACCTTAACATGGAAAGGAGGCTCTGGACACTGGCCTCCTCCTGGAACCCCAACTGCACCTTTCCCAGGACTGGCTTCTCGGCTTCCCTCAGTAAACTTTGGTTCCGAGAGAGAGAGAGAGAGAGAGAGAGAGAGAGAGATATGATGATGATGATGATGATGATGATGATAGAGAATCATTGATCAGCTGCCTCCTGCATGCCCCACACTGGGGATAAAGCCTGCAACCAGGGCATGTGCCTGACCTGGAATTGAACCATGATCTCCTGGTTCGTAGGTTAATGTTCAACCCCTGAGTCATGTGACTCTTGAGAATGAATATACCAAACTCTTTTGAATAGCCTACTTTAGAAGTGAACACCATTTCTTAACTGTTCTCATCTCCAGGTTTCCAGGCACACGAATGCCCAGCTCATTTGTATTTTCTAGACTTCATTGCATCCTTCTGCTATGTGACTGTGGCCCCATCTAGGGCCTCACCCGCCATCTGCAGGAGCAGACCCACGCTTTGCAGGGCCCAGGATAAAAGGCAAATAGACAGGGCAGCAGGGCGAGGGCGTGCCCACAGAGAAGGGGAGTGAACTATTAAAGGCGCTCCAGACAGTGTTGCCTTGTCCTTTCCCGTCTGTCTCTCCCACCTTAGCAGTGTTGTTGTATTTGCTAATTAATGTTGTTCTAAATAAAGTATGTAAAAATCCTAATTATTAACACGATTTTACCATACACCTTTATTTTTATCAATACCAGCGTTAGCTGCTAATACAAAAGTATTTAGTGTGCATGAGGTGTAATGTAATTAGACAACACTGCAGCTCGCAATGACACGCGTGCGCATTTTGCCTTTCTCCTCCACTCTCTTCCATACTCCATTGTCCCACCAAACTTCATCAACAAAACTAAAATTCAAAGAAAAGAATTATGAAGAGTTTTAAAACAGTGACAGAAGGTCACTAAAGGAAATGTAGACCTAGCCGGCGTGGCTCAGTGGTTGAGCATCCTGTGCCCATGATTCCCAGTGTAGGGTGTGTAGGAGGCAGCCAATCAATTACTCCCTCTCATTTATGTTTCTATCTACCTCTCCCTTCTTCTCTGAAATCAGTTTTAAAAAAATCATTGAAAAAAGGGCCCCGGGAAGTAAAATAATCCTTTGTTGTACTTACATCTTCATTGCCATGTCCCCAGCTGAGTACCAGAGGTGCAGTGACTCATCAGATCTAGCCGTAGCTTACAGCTTGGATAGATTTCACTTAACGGTGTTTATCTTAAGGAAAGGTGAACCTTGCAGGAAGAATGTAACAGTGACTATTTCAAGATCAGCCACACATTAGTCAGGGAGAAGTATTGTAGATTTTCACTGTGCACCTCAGATATGACAATATGTAGTTGTCAATTACACCCGTAAAGCTTATTAAATCCAAAACTAATTTAGGAAACAACAAATGAAAAAACAAAACAAACCAAAAACAAGACTACAGCCAGCAGTAATTGTGGAAGTGAGACGCTGAAATAGAATAGGCAGTTTAGTCAAGATTCCTACCTACACGTGTATGAGTGATTATGCTGTTTTATCTGAGAAAGCTGGCTGCCATTTTAACCTGCGTTTGTAAGAGTATATCGGTTGAAAAGCAGGAACTGGTATTCATTCTTGCTTTATTAAAACTCTTTAAAAATATGTTTTATTGATTTGAAGAAAGAGGAACAGGGAGGGAACGAGGGAGAGAGAGAAACATCGATGAGAGAGAAATATCCATAGGCTTCCTACTGCATTGCCCCAACTGGGGATCTAGCCCTCAAATGCAGTATGTTCCCTGACCTAGAACCAAACCCATGACCCCTCAGTGCATAGGATGACACTCAGCCACTAAAAGACACCAGCCTATGGCTGTATTAAAACTTGTAACATAAAAAAATAAAACTTGAAAATATGTTTATGGAAATGGTAAAATGCATTAATTATTCTTGTATGACGGCTTTGTAAGAATGCTATGAAATGTAACATTCTTGAAAATATCAATGCTTTTGTTTATGGAAATGAAAACATTTTAAAATCATCTTTTGATAAACTGAAAACACTATAAATTAAACTGCAAAGACAAAATTTTTATGTCTTTAATACGTAAAGACAATGGTAACAGAAAATAGAGAAGAGTATTATTAATCCAATAAAAGAATATAATATTATTAAGCAATAATACTTTATGAGACTGAGACCTACCTTTATTGCAGGCATTTAATAGATCTAATTGGTTATGATATTATGCACTCCCTGCCATAGACACAATAAATTTTAATGCTCCTCACAGCACCCACCAAGTCTTATGTATCTTTTTATGGAAGAATTTAAAAATAGAGCCTCATTTTAAAACATGCCTAATAGGTCCTCTAAAAAGAAACAGTGTGAACAGGTTAGATATTATTTCTCAAATCACAAACCAGAGGAGTATAAAGGCTGTGTAATAGCCTCATTTTCTGACCCCCATGTCAATATTACTTTCTTTGACAATCTTTTTTATCTTTTTTTTTTTTTTGAGGGAGGTGAAGTGTATCTTCAAATGAAATGAAAAAAACAAAGACAAAAAAAAAAAAAAAAAAACCAGGCATTTTCCAAGCATATTTTAGTTACAGTTGAGTATATTGCACAAACCAGTATAACTTCATCAGTGCTTATATTGCCTAGAGAAGGCAACTGTGGAATTATTAAAGACAGCATATGGCAGGTGCCTTCAAGCTCCAGGGTGACATCAAACACATAGGACGCCAGCTCATTATAAGTCACTTCTAAGATCCTCTTCATTGCCGGAGTAATTAAAACTTACAATTCCTGTGAAAATGCCAACTGACTTATTGCAAGGGAGTGAATATATGCTTTGCGTTATTAAATTTAGAGAAAAACACACATTTCAAAGGGACTGTCTTCCCAGATAGCTATATTTATCTCTATACCTGTATTTATATCTACCTGGTATTCACATACAGTATGTTGATACCTTCTGTATGTATAAAGAGGTAATATGCTAATTTGTCTGGTGTACCAGTCATGACCAGTCTGTGGGTGGGGACTTCTGCCCTTAGGGCTAACGGTCATGTTGCCTGCATGCGTCCCAGCTCTGAGTTGAAGCTGCCTGTCTGCATCCCCAGCTAGGGATGTGACGCTGCACTGGGCCAGGGACGTGAGGCCGCGCCTCCTGCCCAGAGGGGCTTGACAGCAGTGAGGCTGGCTGGGTCTGGGTCTCATCCAATGGAAGTGGGGCCGCCAGCTGAGTCTGGGTCTCCTGCATTTTCAAGTGTGTGCGAGTGGTGGGTGGGGACTTGCTGCTGGGTCTCATGGTGCGCCCCGGACTCTGACAGGAAGGGGATTTTATATACATTTTACTAATTTTCTTTTATCTCTGACAAACTTCTATTATAAAGGGCAAATAGCAACACTAAGATATTTCTTCTAATTACTTTGCTTTTATTGTGCATGAATTTTGTGCACTGAGCCACTAGTATCTCTATATTGATAGATGGGTAGTGTCTGACTCTCTCTCTCTTTCTCTAGAGATACAAGTAGAGAGATATAAGAATATACTCATATCCATGGTATACATATATATTTTTTAAAAAATCATATGACTTAAATCCATCTCCTACAAAATTGTCTTGTCTCCTTTTTATTTCTTACACATTGTAACCTTGCCCTTCAGTATTTCCTGATTAGTAATATATACCGTGTGGTGTTTTCAATATGCTGGAATAGAGTCCTGATTAGCATTAAGAGAAATCAGTAATTCAGACCAACAGGAAGGCTGTTTTTCAGATCACACAGTGCTGCTGGTAACACTACTGTGATGAAAAGAAACGTTTGCTGGATTAAAACACAAATGAGAATTTAATAATGTGTATTAACATTTTAATCCCAGGATCTCACACAACAGGTGAAAAAAGCTTTCCAGGAGAAAAAATCACTTTGACTTTAAACCTTTCATGTTGTGAGATATTTCAAGTTATTGGATACCCTTGAGAAGAACTGTTTTAGCAATATAATTTTAAATTCATGACAACATAACCGCTTGAAATTGCCTTTCAAGTAAGGGTTTAGTTTTTATTTGTTTAATCAATCCAAGCTTTATGAAACTCTTGAAGGGCTATTGGTAGCTAAAACACACTTTTTACGAAAAGGAAAGAATATTTAATCTTGTAAAGAAAATGTTTTCCATGAATTTTATAAAGTCTGAACACTGGTTCTCTTATAAATTATAGTTCAAGCAGATCATATAAAAATATAAAATATTTGAAAATGTAATATCTTCACCTTAGCTTAATTTTATATTTTTATTTTTTTAATATACTTTCATTGATTTCAGAGAGGAAAGGAGAGGTAGCCAGAGATAGAAACATCAGTGATGAGAGAGAATCATTGATTGGCTGCCTCACTGGGGATCTAACCCACAACCCAGGCATGTGCCTGGATAGGGAATTGAATTTTGACCTCCTGGTTCATAGGTTGACGCTCAACCAGTGAGCCATGCCAGCTGGGTTTACTGTTACATTTTTAAACCTCAGGTTTTACCAACTAGGGTTTAGTACTGGAAACAGTCCACTTTAGTTGGTCTTCTGCTGTTGCTGTTTTGGTGTTTTGTTTTATATTTTTTTGAAACAGTGGAAGTGCTTATAAAATCAGGGATCACCCCTGGGAATAACAAGTGCGAGAATTTAGTAACTTGACCCCCTCCTGGGTATCTGAAAAGTGGAATCAAAAAGCTATCCTTCCAACCGGTGAATCACCAACAAAGTGGTGACTGGCCCCCTGGTGTGCTGGGTTCAGCCAGTTCAACAGAATGTGGATATAAGTAAAGCTTTGACTAGACTCGGGGCACTGGGTCTACTGTAGCAACATTTATCTGTAATTCAAGAAGGTAGTTTGAGAGCAGCCTGTCCAAAGAATTTCAGTCTGAGTTACCAGGAACACAAAAATCAATCGAGGAGTTTAAAACAGGGAATTTAGTGAGAGCAATTAGTTGTTTGAGAAGCCTGAGGTGAATAGTAATGCACCTTCCCAAGAAGATGGGAGGGCAGGAAACGTCTATTGTGCCTATTCAGGAAAGACAAAGTAAGGAGGGAATGTCCCCAGAGGTCAGAAGCCCTGGTTATCCAAGAAGCAGAAACCACGATGGGCACTCCACATGGGAGTCCTAGAGCTGTAGTTGGAAGCAGAGAGAGGATGCTGTACGCTTGTTCTTCACGCCTCATGCCATTCAACTCTCTTGACTGTGGCTTCCAGTGACCAGAAATATGGGGAAACCATCTGAAATTTAGCTTGGAAATGCATGAAAATTTAATGGGCAGCACACAAGTCTCAGTGTGAATCCAACTGGAAAGAGAGTTTCAAAGTAGTGTCCAATGTCCAATGTGTTCTTTACAGGAATGTCCACGAGGCCGTGGAAAACATAATTCAATTCTTGGGCTTTTATAGATACATGTTTGTTTATTTTAATATTTTTTTTATTGATTCTAGAGTGGAAGGAAGAGGGCGAGAGAAATAGAAACATCAGTGATGAGAGAGGATCATTAATTGGCTGCTAGGGATTGAGCCCACAACCAGGGTACGTCCTGACCAGGCAAACTGTGACCTTCTGATTCATAGGTCAAAGCTCATCCACTGAGCCATGCTGGCCGGCTACTGGTGATAATATGTGTTTTGAGAAGCAGTTCCCACTACTGTTACACTGGGGCATTATTTTTAACATAGAATTTGGTCAGTGAGTGTTGAGTGAAGCCCTCATGAATGTGACAAGCGCCTCATGAAAGACTCAAAGAGCTCCCTTGTCCCTCCTGTCACTTGAGGACACAGGGAAAACATGAACCAGGAGTGAGCCACCATCAAACACCGAATTGGCCAGCACCTTGATCTTGGACTTAGCCTCCAAAACTGTGAGAAATTCATGTTTCTTATGTAAGCTACCCAGTTTATGGTAATTTGTTACAGCTTCCTGAATTAGGACATGGAAAACAAGATGGTGGTTCCTCAAAAAATTAAGCAGAGTAGTACTATTGTAGATGATACAAAAATTCCACTTCAGTATATACACACAAAAAATGACAGCAGGCTCTCAACATGTTTGTTCACCCATGTTCATACAACATGATTCACAATAGACAAAAGATGGAAGCAACTCAAGTGACTTATCCATTCAGTTGATAAATTGAGTTTTCTTGGTACCTCTGCCAAAATCAATTGATCACAAATGTTGGGTATATGTCTTGACTCCTAATTCCAATTAATGATCTATCTGCCTATCATTTGCCAATACAATACTGTCTTGGTTACTATAGCTTTGTGATATCTGCTGGGAAAAGTGAGTCTTCCAAGTTTGTTCTTTTTTCTTTTTTTAACAATAGTTTTGGCTCACCACTGAATTTCTATGTGAACTTTAGGATCTGTTTTCCAATTTCTGCAAAACCCCAGCAGGGATTACAAAGGGATTGCATTGAATCTATACATTGCTTTGGGAGTATTGCCATTTTAACCCTGTTAAGTCTTAAAACATGAGATGTCTTTCCATTTGTTTAGATCCTTAATTCTCTCAGTATGTTTTGAAATTTTTGTTGTACAAGTCTTGAACTTCTTTTGTTAAATGTATTCCTCGGTATTTCATTGTTTTGTTTTTATGGTGAGTGGAATTATTTCTTATTTGATTTTCAGATTGTTCATTGCTACTACTGGTATATAGAAGCAAAGTTTATTTTTGTAAATATATTTTATATTTTCCACATTGTTTGATCCCGTTATTATTTTTAGATGTGTGTGTGTGTGTGTGTGTGTGTGAGTGTGTGTGTGTGTGTGTGTGTGTGTGTGTGTGTGTGTCTGTCTTTGAATTTTTCTACATCTAGGATCATGTCACCTGCAAATAAAATAATTTTACTTCTTCCTTTACAATCTGGAGGCATTTTAATGTTTCTCTTACCTTAGCCATTGTCATGACCAGAACCTTCAGTACAATGCTAAGTAGACATGACAAGAGTGGGTATTTTTCTTGTTCCTAGTATTTGGTTTTTCCTTCATTAAATATCATGATAGCTGTGGGTAGTTCGCATATCTTCTTTCTCAGGCTAAGGGAGTTCCCTTTTATTTCTAGTGGTTAAGTAGCTTTATCACAAAAGTGTGTGGTGTGGGTCAGGAGAGAGTTAATTTCACCTCATGGCTATTGTGAAGATGAAACATATTGATCTAGTAATCATTTATTGAAGAATCTTTGTGATATGAGAATATGATATTTTAAAAATATTTAATAAAAAACAATTAGATAACCATCAATGCAAAGATAAAATATATGACACCTTTGATTTTATCACAATCTAATTTTTCTTTTCCATAAACAGTTGTGGAATGCATGATGAAGATCATCTTTATCAACTATTAAAATGGGTCACAGACGTTTGGTCATTTGAATTATCCCCATTAAATATCTGAAGTTACCACAGGAGTTTTTAACTAGTAAACACCAACTTATTCTGAAGCTGAGGACGCTGGCTTTCTAAGGCAGACAATTAATTATTGCAGCTTTTGAGTCCAGGTTTAATAATGTGTTTGCCTATCAATGCCACTGTAAAGTCCCAGAAGCTCTTTACAAAATCTGCAGTGAGATAGAGTGAGCAGGTGTTAGTAAGAGAATATGCAAGTTTCCTTAACAAAATGCCAGAAGTTGATTGTCTACCAACTGGGGAAGACCTGTGAGATCCTTCCAGTGTACACAAAAGGAATGACTCCATAATTAAATTACCACTCATCACAGATGGTTATTTTACAGCAGGTGCTCAACTTCGAAAGTGTAGCTCTGGACTATTTTTTTCCAGCATAGTGGAATCCCTGTTGGTTATCTGGCAATAACTGTGGTTAGAAAAATGTTTATTTTATGGCAGACATTGTATTTCATATACTTTTGAAATATATGAAATATACAGATTTGGTTAGCATATACAATCTGTAATTTTGATATTTTTAAAAAGCACATGAAAAGGTTTAAATATTGATTACTATAAACATTAACCCCCTTGACTCAAAAAATAATTGTCATACAAAGGAATTAGGAGGATTATATGGAATAGCAACCAAATTTTAAAATTCTAAATTGCTCATATTCAGAAAAGTTTAATAGCTCACATACTCAACAGTACCTTCAGTGACGCAAAACTGGCATATTCTTGTCACATTTCCGATCTCAAACATGTTAATAAAATGAGCATCAGATGATGTAACTTTGAATTGTTGGTAATCATCAAAAATGTCTTAGGGGAAGGAATGGCATAAATAATATTTAAACACCTTTAAAATCAACACTAACATTCTGTGCACAATAACTTTACTCAGTAAAGCAGGTTTCTTTTCTGAATATCAAAAATGTAAAGCTGATCTGGCTACTTGCAAGTTGCTGTCAGCACTTTCAGTCTTGGGCTTTCATTATGGAAATTAGTATCCCACATTCTCAGAGGAAGCCACTAATTACCCATTTCTTTCATCCCCCTTCATATGCCTCTCCAAACCCTGGGTCTGGAAAAAAGAGTAGAATCCTCCTGTTCCTAATTGCTTTGGCAGTGCTTTCTGGCAATATTGCTTCCAATCTGTTATTTTCTGTAATAACACAATTAGGTGTTTCTCACACATACACACACACACGTGTACGCACGCACACACTCAGCCACCATCTATCTACAGCTTCCCATTATAGGGGGAGGGCCCTTTTCAGATTTGGGGAAGAAGACCAGAAACCTCCTTCTGGTCCAGATCTAAGAACATTCTGACCAGCTGTGAGGCCTTGGCCAGGCTTGAGTCAAATAAACTGAAGAAGGGGATCATGTCTATGATTAAAACATATAACTTAGGAATACTAGAGTTCAATTAAAAGGGTCACAAAACTGGTAAAGACATTAAAAAAATCAAAACTTTGGTGGGGTGGGGATACGGAAAGGTTAGAGGTCAATACCCTGATAATGGTATTGACCTCTAACCTTTCATCCCTCCCCCCCCAAAAAAAAAAACTTTACAGGTAGACTCATCACTCCATGAAATATGCTATTTTTTTTCACACATCTCTTACCACTTAGCCTTTGCACAGGCCATTCTTTTTCCTGGAATGACTTCTTCCTCCTTCCACCTACAGCTCATGTATCTGCCCCAATTCAGATAACACCTCCAATCCCTACATGGTGTCAAATGCAAGTTATATCAGGGAGGCATCCCAGGTAGCATCTATCCAATATTCAGCCATATGCTTTTCTTGGGTCATTTTTTTTTTTTAATACACTCAGTATTTGTACCAAAATTACACTGTTATTTGTTTTTGAAAATTTCTTTGTAGCCAGTGAGCTGTGTACTCCTGACCTAGGGATTGATTGCATGATAGCCTTAGTACTCAGTGTGGTGCCTGCCCCATGGGTACTGGTACTGAGTGACTTTTTTTTAATGAGTAAAATCTTATGCTACATAGCAACAATTTTGTGGTTTGAAAGATTTTTGAATAAGAATATCTCAAGTTCTGCTTACCAGTAATTATAGAAGAGAAACACAGAGTAAGAACACTACATTATTGTGAAATAACTGCCACTTAAAAAAAAACAACAACTGAGAGCCCACAGCTTTTTAAAAAAAATTTAATATATATTTTTAATATATTTTTATTTATTGCAGAGAGAGGAAGGTAGAGAGAGAGAGAAATATCAATGATGAGAGAGAATCATTGATTGAGTGCCTTCTGTATGATCACTAATGGGGATGAAGCCCACAACCTGGGCTTATGCTCTGCCTCATTATCGGACCCTGACCTCCTCCTGGTTCATGGGTTGATACTCAACCACTAAGTCACATAGGCTGGGCCCTTTTATATATTTTAATATGTACTCACTACTGCCTGCCTATAACACCAAAACAAGATGTGAGATTTAATAAGAATAAAAAACATGGCTATTGCTCTCTTGAATCTCTGATGTGTGGAAATAAAAAATATTATGCGCATACACATTCAAATTGGATGGGAAGGTTGAAATGAGAAAAGCATAGCTTATCTAACTCATATCTAATGGCTTATTGCCCATGTCATTTCAAGCGCTGTTTAGAATGAGCATTTATTACCTTTGTTATAAATCCACCTAGTAGAATTCTGAGTCCGATGTGTTCATTTTACAGTGTAGGTTTTAACAGGAAAAGGTACTTATGGAGGTTGTAACAAATTCAGTAAAAAAAATAAAAAATAGTCACCATACCTGAGTGAATTCTATATCTCAAATAAATCTTATATAAAAGCAAGCAGATTTATAATGAGGTCCACCATCTCCAATTTCCCATGACCTATATTTTAAAAAGCACCCAAGTGAGCAAATGTATTGAAGACAAAGATTATATTTTCTGAAAAGCTACCATGGCAACTAATTTTCTACCAGTCATAATGATGTTTATACATTATGGAGTGCATTTTCTAAGGAGTGCCCAACTTCTTAAAAAATTACCCTATTAGTCACCATATCTGAGCTGTAAGCAGATTGAACTGTACATTTGTACTGACAGAATTATAAATGTGTAAATTAGCGAAATACTTTGCTTATATTTTGTTAAATAGTATGGAAATAGTCCATTTTGTATTTTACTAGAGGCCGGAGAGGTTGGTGTCCCTCAGCCTGACCTGCTCCCTTTCACAGTCCGAGAGCCCTCAGGGGCGGGAAACAACCAGCGATCAGGGGAAGCTGATGCTCAGTCACACCTCTACTTCTGCCACTGCCAGCAGTGCAAGCCTTGGCCTGCCCTGGTTACCTGAGCCTCAGGTGGTCCTGGGCAGCTGGGCATCCACCATTCGAGGTTTGCCTGCACCTCAGGCCAGCCCTGGGCAGCTGGGCAGCTAACATCTGAGGCTTGCCTATGCCATAGGTGTTGACTGGGCACCTGAAGTCTTAGGCTTGCCTGCACCTCAGGCCAGCCCTGGATGACTGGGGGGCTGAGGGACTGGGGGACTCTGGAAAGGCAGGCACGAGGAGTGACTGGACCTGCCTGGGGGTGGGCCCAGCCTTGCTGAACGCCTGCTGCCTGGTGAGGCTGAGGGGACTGGGTGCCGCCATCTTGTGGCTGTGGTCACAGTCATCTTTGAGGGCCTGACAGTCAATTAGCATATCCCCTCCTTATTGGCTCCTGGCACCACCATCTTTTTTTTTTTAAATATATTTTATTGATTTTTTACAGAGAGGAGGAGAGAGGGATAGAGAGCTAGAAACATCGATGAGAGAGAAACATCGACCAGCTGCCTCTTGCACACCCCCTACTGGGGATGTGCCCATAACAAATGTACATGCCCTTGACCGGAATAGAACCTGGGACCTTTCAGTCTGCAGACCGATGCTCTACCACTGAGCCAAACCGGTTTCCGCGTGTGCCACCATCTTTGCAATGGTATGAGGGTCAATTAGCATATTCCATCTTTACTAGATAGGATGATAAAAAACCCTATTGAGGTCCTACTGTGTGCAAAGAGCTCCAGTAAGTGCTGGAGATATAATGGTGAATACAAGATAATAAATTTCTTTATTGAATTTACTTGTCTTATACTCAGCCTGTCTTTTGATATTAGCATCAGAGTTAATGTGAAATCTTACTGTCACTTGATGCACACATTTTGTTATTTCTTCCCCTTATATACCTATGTATCTCAGCAAAGCACCTCTATGCCCATGAAATAAATGAAACACCAAGTTTTGTAATATATAGTGAATGTTTTGGGAGTATAGATGTTAGTAGAAATGTTTTACTATTCAATAGTTCAAGGCATTTTAGGGATTTGGA
The DNA here is from genome assembly GCF_014108245.1 of Pipistrellus kuhlii. NCBI lineage: Eukaryota > Metazoa > Chordata > Mammalia > Chiroptera > Vespertilionidae > Pipistrellus > Pipistrellus kuhlii. The sequence goes on from NW_023425523.1 coordinate 6,539,679, forward strand.
TGTTGGTCCTGAGGTTAACAATGCCTAGTTGTTGAGATTATCAGCGAAGCTGGTGTTGCTCTGTGGACAGAGATTTCCTCTCTAAACTCTTAAGTAAGTTATAGCATAAGTGGCAGAATGACTGAAGTAAAGTCATCTTCAGGCACGTTCTCACTGATTATATTGTCTCAGAGATTGATGGACAATATTAATCTCATATTTATGAGAGATGAAAGAGAAAAATTCTTTCTGTTCTTTAAACGTGAATGACATTCTTAAAGAGTGACAACTATTTTTAGAATGTCTAGAGAGCCAAGGGACCATGTATTTGAAATACCTATTTTTAGACAAAGTAGGATGCCTATAAGTAATATAAATTATGATTTGTAAAACCTTGTATTTTTTTTCTGGAGGAAATTTCTCATCAGAACTTAATAGCCTATATACTTCTGTTTGCTTCTCATAATTACACTGATACTTTTTTTCTGGATCATTACATTGTCTAAGAGGCTGTATTTGAGTGTACACGTTTATCTAATATATATGGTATGTAATAAGACGTATGCTGAACATTGGAGTCAAGATGGTAAGCATAGATACAGCACAGAGACTTGAACAAGCTGAAGTTACAGCCATACTCTTAGCAATAGGCAGCGGACCCACTACATTTCCCACAGACCCAAATGGCCACAATACAAGCATACAAACATCTTACCAGTGTGGCTGGCAAACAGTTGTGAGTGCAGGTGAACATTTCCTATAGAATTTAGTGTATTCCTTTGGGGGTGTTGATGTCCATCTTTTAATTCATGTCACATAGAACCTTTCCTTCCTCTAAACTGCAGTAGTAAACATTTCCAAGGATTTGTAGGCTTATCCTATATAATAAAAGGGTAATTTGCAAATTGACCCTAAGAGCAGAATAACCGGTTGCCATGATGCACACTGACCACTAGGTGGCAGATGCTCAATGCAGGAACTGCCCCCTGATGGTCAGTGGGATTCCACAGGGGAGTGGGCCTAAGCCATTATTCGGACATCCCCTGAGGGCTCCCAGGTTTCAAGAGGGCACAGGCCAGGCTGAGGGACCCTGGAGTGCAAGAATTTTCGTGCACTGGGCCTCTAGTCTATAATAATAAAAACACAATATGTTAATTAGACAAATGTCCCTCTGGATGTCCCTCCGGACAACCTTCAGGGTGAAGCCAGGGCTGTGAGGGCCGAGGCAGCTGCCAAAGTTGCCTCGGGCCAAGGCAAGCCACCAGGGCTGTGAGGGCCAAGCCCCATGCATGAATTTCATGCATTGGGCCTCTAGTATAAATATAAATAATAGAAATATTTAAAGACTAACACAGAAATTCGTTATCAAATAATGCAAATGTAGACATTATATGCATATAATTTAATGAGCATGCAACCTGTTACTCTTTAATGCAATATAGCGGTATTCTGATGCACAGGCTGCCTCGCATATACCAGAGACCGGGCTTAAACAACAGAAAAGGCTTTTCTCCTAATTCTGGAGGCTGAAGTCCAAGGTCATGGTGGCAGCATGGTCAGGTTCTGACAGAGGTTTCCTCATCTTATAAGGGAACTGATCCATTAGGAGGACCCCGCCTGCATGACCTCCTCTACACCTAAGCCCCTCCCAAAGGGTCCATCTCTAAACTCCATCACCTTGTGGGGAGGGGAGGTAGGGCTTCAACATATGGATTTGGGGGAATGTAATTTAGTCAAGGAGCTGAGTATATACTTCATATGTAGGGTTGCAGGAAAATGTATCATCCAAGAAGGAATCGTTTTTTGAGCAAGCGAGTAGTGCTATTGGCCTTTATAATAAGAACAGTTACAAACTTGGACATCCTAGGCAAAGAGCTGTTCCTCTACTGCCATTACAAACCGAAATCCATTTTCTTACATTTAATATGTCTGTTAAGGTCTTTGCCTGACAGTCTAGAGTACCTAATACCCTTAACTCACAGTCTCTGAACAGAGAGCCGGAACTCGTTTTACATCTAATAGCGAAAGATAGAGGTGAAGGGAGTACTAGTTGAGCTTTCATGTTAGACTCGGTGCTATTTGCTTTATAAACATTATGACATATACATCATGATGTCTTAGCTTCTACTTCAGGGTGGCACAGAAAACCCAACATGTTGGCTAAGATTATAAATCTTGGAGATATACACTGCTTGGGTCTAAATCACCTCTTACTACTGTATAACATTCAAAATACAGTATAACCTTAACAATGTGCCTTCATTTTCCTGTACTTCAGTTTCCTCATTTCTAACATATGGGTAGCAATGGTATCTAATCATAGGTTAAGTAAGCATGTGTATGTGTGTGTACGCGTGCATGTGAACGTACACTCAGAAGAAAATCTAATGAATCTAATAGATGAATACTTCCTACACACATTACATCTGCTTTCTCTCTTTCTATATTAATATTAATGCATTAAAATGTAGAGAACTTAATTCTTAAATGTTTACACAGTGGTGCTAGTGACAGGGATGGAATAACCCTATCTTTTATTAGTAATTATTTTATTACCTTTATCCTATATTGAGTTCTTGTGTGCACCTGCATCTGACTGTTCTGTACCATTGATTTGTTTGTGCTTTTGATGGTAACATTGTATTCTTTATTTTAACTATGAAATATTTCACATTTACAGAACAGCAGAGACAAAAACATACAATAAAATAAACATGCAATGCAAAAATTGTAATTACTATTTTAATATCTGGAAGGTAAACCACTACCATTATTCTTTTCCCAAATTATATTGGCCAGTATCCCCTTATTCTTCTGCTTGACCTTGAGATCACTTTCTTTGTATTGCCAAGAAAACATTGCACTGGATTTCAGTTGAACATAAACAAACTAGAAATATTCTCCCTCTTTCTCATAATCACTGTTGACTGTTGTGTCTTTAAGTAATGAGTCGTGCTGTAAAGGATTTTGAGATTGTCGACTCTACTGCTTTAAGTTACTGATTTTAGTATTTGGATGAATTGTAATTTTCTGAGACATACAGATAGCGCATTATTGTTATTAAAAACAATTCACAACTCCGTAGCTGATTTGGCCCAGTGGATAGAGCATCTGCCAGTGTACTGTGGGATCCCAGGTTCGATTCTGGTCAAGGGCACATCTCCAGGTTGTGGACTTGATCCCCAGTAGGGGGCATGCAGAAGGCAGATGGTCAGTGATTCTCTCTCATCATTAATGTTTCTATTTTTCTCCTCCCCCTCTTCCTTCCCCTCTGAAATCAATTCACATCAATAACAATTCACATCAAATCTGCAAAGCCACATCTCTGGGAAACTTGGTCCCACCTTTGCTCTTTACACAGTGACAGCCACAAGAAGAGGCCAGTGGTAACTGAAACACACAGAGACATCGTTGACATTGTGTGTGAGCATGTCAGGAAAATGACAGGGACTCTGCAATACACAGAAGTTCCTGATACAAAGACCTAATAAAAAGTAATCTTATCTAAATCTCCAAATCAATTTCTCAGAGTCTTTTTTTAATGTACTGTCTGACCCTCTGACCCTCTGACCTTCTTCCCAGTTTCTCCCTCAAAGAGGAATTCCTTTGGTCTTGCCAGTGGTTACTGTGTCCTGTATTTTTCATAACTTTATAAATTGTCCTACAGCAGAGATAATTAGGAGCAACATATGACTGCTGGTGTTATTTGAGATCTTTCTCATTCTTGTTTTAGTAAGAAAAGAATGATAGAATGTATTTTATTCATATGAATAATTGTTATTATTGATATTTGTCTGTAGCCAATTTCCAAGTTCTTGTTCTTTTACCTTGGTTTGCCCATTCATATCTTTCTGAATTCATGGTCTTGACCCATTTGGGTTCTATTGATTAAACCTAATGAAGTTCCCCCCTGTGATACCATCAATGTCCCTACTGATACATGCCACCCAAAGGAATAATGAGATTGCTACAGGGACCTATACTTAATAAAAACTTTCTGTTCCATGAAATAAAACCCAACTGTTCCCTCAGGGGTGGAGATGTATTGTAAGACTGTTTATAACTAAAGACCACATATGTGAGTGCTGTTACGGAGCTAGGAGCCTCATGGCAGTGCTCTGATGGTTTGGGTTATGGGACTCCGCAGGTCATTGCTAAGGCAGCAGCAGCTGTAGTCACCTGCCCCCACACTGAGTCAGTTCTCTCATCTCTGCTCCTCCCTTTCCACGTCTGTGCTTCCACAACCTTCTCCTTCCTCCTTGGCATAGACTGTGCTGCAGAACCTTGGATATTGATGGTACCTTAGTCCAACATGCTGACTAAGATTATAAATCATGGGAATACACTGCTTGGGTTAAATAACTTCTTACTACAATGCTGAGGTTTTCTCTATCTCGTGGCATTTGTGCATTGTCTCATTTCTGTTTCCCCTACTCTGCTCCTCCATATCAATGTTCTCAACTATCCTACTTGAGTCAGCTGTTCAGGCCCTCCTGTGGCCCAGTGTAAACACCGCAGTGTGGAAGTGATTTTACATCAGGCCAGAGCTCTCCAAATGCGGCCTGTCAATCCCAGGGGTTCCCGAGATGCTTTCAGGGGATCTGCAAATTCAAAACAATCTTCTGCTGGGCCAGCAGGGTTCAGGGGTTGAGTGTGGACCTAGGAACCAGGAGGTCACAGTTTGATTCCCAGTCAGGGCACATGCAGGCTGGATCCCCAGTATGGGGAGTGCAGGAGGCAGCTGATCAATGATTCTCTCTCATCATTGATGTTTCTATCTTTCTCCTTCTCCCTTCATCTCTGAAATCAATAAAAATATATTTTTAAAAATCACCATAATAATCCTGAGATTTCAGTTCCCCTTTCACTGTAGTGACATTTGCACCGAAAGTGCAAAGATAGTGGTGTAAAAAACTGCTAGAGTGGAAGCATGAATCAAAGCAGCAGTGACAACTCGTATCGGTACTGGTTCTGTCAATGCCAGTGTTAGTACCACTGCTAGTACTAGCATCACTGCTAGTACCAGTTGCATTCTTTACAGCAATGCTTTCTCAACAAAAAAGGTCCAGTTTCACTTGAAAATGTCCTTGGAAAAGCAGCAATGATGATGGATGTTTTGAATTCTCAGCCTCTGAGTGCACACGTTTTAACAATCGCCAAAGTGCAAGTTGTTTATAAAGTGCTTGGGCTGCGTTCTAATTCATAATGATTTCTTTGGGGGTAGGGGGGACAACACTTGTGCAATTGAGTTGCTTCCTGAATTTGAGGCTTTTTTTCATAGAACATTGTTTTTCCTGGAAAGAGTGACTGACAGATTAGTAATGATTATTCAGGCTTGAGTGTCTGTCACATATTTTCTTGGAAATGAATGTAGGAAACCAGCTCCTCTGAGGAGAGCAAACAGTGACTGTCACCAGTGATGACATTTGAACCTCCAAGATGTTATTAGACCGAATGCTGGTGTCCCCTCAAATCCATGGGTTGAGATCCTTAGACCACAATGTGATGGAATTAGGAGATGGGCCTTAGGGAAATAATTAGGACCATACGAAGTCATGAGGGTCAGCATGCTCTCCATCATGCTGAGTCAGAATCAAGGTCCTTTCCTTTACATTTTAGTTAAATTAATCAATAAAAGTAATACTTTTGAAAGCCACTTGACTTTTCTGTTAACTGAACACAAAATAATCTTAAATTATGTAAGAATTCTTGTTCAGGGAAACTAAACTTGAGTCGATGTTATGACACATCTCTTTAAGACAATAATAAAAATAAAACAACTGCCAGGTCTGGAGGATTAGTAATTACACATCTGAGACACTATAGCCAGGTTTAATCACAATATCATAAGATACAGAGTGGTGAAATGTGATGTATTCTTCAGAGTCAGCACATAAGTGGATGGATATGGCAAAATAATGTAAATTCAGTGCCTATTTAGTATATACAAGGCACTGGGCTAAATTTTTTTTTATAAGCAACATTGTATTAAATCCTCAAAGCAAATGGTAGTAATAAATTCATTAGACCATTAATATAGGAAAATACTGAAAGAACTAGACACTTATCACTACACAAAATTGCCATAAACATTAAAGTGTAAGTGTTTTGATGTTGAAAGTGTATTTTGTGTGTCTGATGGGTCCAGATCTGGGGCCTTGAGTAGATTTGAAGTCCATCAGACTGATATAGGTATGGCTAGACTTAATGGGATGAGCTATTCTGTGAGGTAGTGAGCCGAAAATATGCAGGGCCTGTGTGAATTCCATTTTCTCAAAATATTAAAGCACATAAACCAGCCATTGGTGCACATAAGGTAGGGCGATGGATTAAATAACCTTTCAGACATCGTCCAACTGGACAGGTTATTTGATGGACACTGATGATCATATCAGTAGTCTCACTGGCAAGGTCCAGGTGTAGTCCCAGAGCTAATGTGCCCTCTGCGATCCTAGAAGGGCCAGGCTGCTTTATTTATCCCACACAACAGTTTTATGATATTAGTAATACCTTACTTTTATATTAAAAACCGCAGCAGATAAGAAAGGGAAATCGTCTTCTAAGTTGATAAGCCTAATGGTTGGTAGAATTAGTATTTGAATCCAGGAGGATTTCTCTTTGTTTTTTTGTGTTTTTTGTTGGTTGTTGTTTTTTACTGTTATTTGTAGTTTTAGTCAAAGAAGCTATGACCAATCTTATCCATGTAAGAAATCATTTAGCCTGGCTGGCGTGGTACAGTGTTTGAGCATCAACTTATGCAACAAGAGGTCACGGTTTGATACCCAGGCATATACCTAGGTTACAGGCTGGATCCCCAGTAGGGGGCATGCAACAGGCAGCCTATTATTGATTCTCTCTCATCATTGTGTTTCTATCTCTTTCTTCCTCTCCCTTCCTCTCTGAAATCAATAAAATATATCTTTTAAAAAGAAAAAAAAATCATTTGCCACAATAATTAATTCACCTAAAGAAGAGTCCTGATGAAATATTACATAGTCACTATATGACAGCTAGTATGTATTCCATATTCATAGGACTAGAAGAAGCTCAGATTTTCTCTTAAAGAATATATTACACATGTGAGCAGATTCACGTGTATGTGTGCATGTGTTTTCATGTGTACACACAAACTGCATCTACTTGTTTTTATTTTTGGACAGATTAAGTGAATATACATTCTAGACATTTTACCTTAATCCTGTCAATTTATTTTTTAAATTATTTGTTATCCTCTTATCAATATGTCATACCAGTGATCTTTTCAGAATGTGCTTTAAATAATTAAGGGTGAAGGATTAACAGATCTTGTCTATGATCAAACTGTAGTTTTATACAAGCATGAAAGAGAGAGAGAGAGAGAGAGAGAGAGAGAGAGAGAGAGAGAGAGAGAGAGAGAGAGAGAGAGAGAGAGAGAAAATTCCTAATATCAGAAATTGCAGCTTAATTTTCTAGTTACTGTAGATCTCTCCTAAGAGGAACAAATAGCATGAATCATCAGCCTAATTATAGTAATGTCAGGGCTCGGTTTAGCTTGCAGCAACATTTATTCTCTGTGCTTGGTTACATCCCTGTAATAATTACAGAATTTGGCAATGCTGCAGAATCACTATCGACCATAAATTACAGTTAGACCCAACAGCTTGGGAAACTGATGGCCGGGCCACTGACACTTTTAATTTACTGATCCTGTTGTCATTAGTGTAAAGTAGGTGGTAAGGTGAAAAGAGGGTCAGGGTTAACTCCTTCACATGTTGAGATTCTGCCCACAACCATAGCCCACAATTACCCTTCATAAAAGATGATTCAGACAGTCTTTTCGCAGGAGTGCCATCTGCTGGCCCACGTGTGCAATTCCAAGGACTTCACGCTTGTAACCTTTGCAATGGCCCATAGCTTTCTCTGCAGATGGCAGCTCAGCTGAGTTTATAATTACAAAGGACAATATTGAGCACAATGGGGTTCTTATTCCCGGTATTTTGAATTTCTAGCTGAAACAACACGACTCTGGTTTTTGTTGTGACATTTTGCTTGCAATGTTTTCATTGGGTGTTTTTGTCTTTCCTAGAAATGCTAGACTTTTTAAACATTGTGATATAGAATCCTTACAGTTTAGAAATGTTCTTAAATGTTATTTTTGAGCAGTGGATTGTGATATTCTGAGATAATTTAAGTCAAATGAAATAATTAAATAGCAAAACTGTCACTCCTGTAGATAGTTAAGTGTGTGTTATATTTTTAGTCATCACTCTCAATGAAGGACTTCGTTCTCGTAGTTAACTGTTCTCTGCTTCTTGGGTGAGTGTGTGTGTGTGTGTGTGTGTGTGTGTGTGATTTTCATTTCAGCTCAGTCACTGCAAATAGAGTGCCATCTATTGTGAATACCTTGTATACTTAATAATAATTGTTACTATTATTGTCAGTTAAAAATTGTCATATTTAACATTAAATTATTATGATGAAGTTATATTTTTAATTGACAAAACGATCAAACTTTTTATATATAGAATTGCATAAGTAAACATTTTTAAAAATGTATCTTTATTATTGAAAGTATTATAGATGTCCCCTTTTTGTTCCCCAGTGACCCCTTCTAATCTCCCCGCTCCCTTCCCTAAGACCTTCACCTCACTATTGTCTTTATCTAAAACACTCCTTATATTAAAAATAAGGAATGGCCATTGTTTATACCTCAGTTAATTTAATTCCAGAATTTATTCCTATGCATGAGAGCCTATTAGGTTTTTGAGGAGTTATATGACAAGATGGGATCAGAGCAGCTGAGGTTTATTTTTCACCTAAATGACACTGCATCTCTACCCTTTTTGAGTGGCATCTGTATGAAGACACTGTAGAACAATGTGTTTATCTTCCAAGCAGACCAGCTACAAAGGCACATACACACACACTAAGAGCATCCAGGCGTTTATGCTTTAATGCTGTCCTTGTCCCTCTTACCTTAAAACCAAAAATAGCACCTCAGAGATTCTTCTCCTCCATAAATCACATTCTTGAGCTGTTTCTCTGCTCCTTCACCTCTGCTAATCTGAACACTATTCTAGTCCCATCATTGAATGGAGAAGTGAAAAGAGTGGTATTGTACCCTCAAGTCACTACTAATTACCCAAATTAACCTCCATTCATCTCCGTTTTCGTCCCTGGAAGGTTCGTAATATCTACCCAAGAAGGTTGATGGCAAGACTATATTTTCATATATATGAAAACAATGTTCCTTAAAATACAAATCACTTCACAAAGTTTATAGTAATTATTAATGGATCTCATATTCACCTCTATTTCCTCATATAATCCCCAAAAATAACATTGTGAGGTAAGTGAGCCTCTGCATTAGATGGGTTTAAAAATTAAAGAAGGCTAAATGACATGCTCAGACTAAAAATCCAAGCAATGGAACTAAGAATCAAACCCCAGTAATCCTGTCTCTCAAGACAAGAGAGCCACAAGTATAAATCATTTTCTAACATGAAGTTACCGATTCAGAAATCTGTAAATAATAATGAAAAAGAATTGACTTTTTAACCTTTCATTCTTGAATACATTAAATACTGTAATCCACACAAGACAAAATTACTCTAAAGAATCACATCTTAAAACATATTAGCATCACAAAAAATACTGTCTAAATATTTCAACTGTTTCTGTTTTAAAGAGAAATCAATTTTAAACAATGGCATAGCATTTTACTATAAAGAAACACATTCACTTTTATATAAAAGCACATATAATAGAGATAACGGTAATATGCTTCAGGCTTTTGGTGTTGACTGAAGTCAAATTTGTTATCTCTCTGGGCAATAAAGTGGAGAAAAATTTAATGACTTGAAAAGGCTACAATTAATATGGGATTTAGTTTCTTATATTTTGAGAACAATCTGAATTAATTTTCTGTTTGTACAGGGTTTAAGATTCTATCAGTTTCTTTAGGTTATATCTACAGGGATGATTTAAGCAAACTATTCACACTTTATAGCATTGTATCTGTGAAAGGAACTATAAATATAAACACGGAGTGGTGTGTGAAAAGTATAAAACATGGGCTTATCATGTAACTTTTGTGTAACTCTGGCCACAGGTATCCTCCTGGAAGAAACATAATATTTTGTGGATTTTCGCTCATAACTTATCTTTGGACATTTCTGGGAAACAATTTCAGAAGTAAGTTTTAATCTTTGCCAATTTTTAAATTATAAAATGGAAAAGTGATTTTCCTGCCAAATTAACGTAACTGGGATAAGCCCAGGCCGGTTTGGCTCAATGGATAGAGCATCAGCCTGCAGACTGAAGGGTCCTGGGTTTGATTCCAGTCAAGGGCACATGCTGGAGTTGTGGGCTTGATCCTCTCTGAAATTCATAAGAATCTATTTAAAAAATAAAATCAATAAAAACATATTAAAGTAACTGGGATAATACTATAAACACGTTTTCTAATAAAAATTATAAAGCTAATGTCTCACTAAACCAATGCTAACCTTTTACTGAGGATTTTAAAAATATAGAATGGTACACTATCTTAAAAGGGTTCAGTTATTTTAAGAACATACATAGAAAGAACATCATAGCACAGTCATTCTTTTGCTGGCTGCTCCTCACATAACTGGCTGGGACATGGGAGCCTGTAAAGCTCATTGGAAGTAAAGGCAGATAGCAAGTGTTCAGGCCTCTTTAAACACTTTGTGATCTAATTTTAAATCATTACTTTTTGAACTTTTGTACCATTTTCTACTAAAATCTCTTCTGTTCCTAGATTTTTTTTTATTGTATCTGGTTAGTGACATATGTTTACTCCATTTAACAAATAAAAAGGCTTGTACTTTCAGTGAGATAAAAATGTTGTATATTCAACCAGCAAGTTGGGTTTTTCTTCACCTAAATTTTCCTGAGATAAATTAATAACTGTCTTCTACTGTTACCACCCAGGCTCTCATTGACATGCTAAAAGGAACACCTACCAATTTTGATAGCAATAGTTTTCTAATTCACTTCATTGAGCATTCCATCAATAATATATTTACTTTTACATGGAAAAACAAAACAAGAGAATATTGTATTCAGTAATCTTGGGCTTGGTTAACTGACTAACAAAGGCTAAGACATACGATTTCATTCTAAACTCCCTAAATGACAGATTCGTGAGATTTCTGCTCTTAAATGGAGGCCATTTACAGTAAAACAAAAGTCAGAGAGGACCCAGGAGATAGCCCCTCCTTTTACTAAAACCTTCAGCCTCTTTGCTTTGTTTTAAGGCGAGGGAACTTTTCATCGATGATTCTTTGAATATAACAGGAGGAGACAGTTCTCATGAAATATCACTGGAACAACTAATATTACCAGCACCACACACTTTTACAACCTAGCTTTACATGACAGTTTTATTTTCTGATGCTTACATCTTCACATTTGAGATGAAAAGTCAATGTAAGAATCTTGTTAAGGCCATTTATCAGTCAAATTTTAGTCCCAAGGGGAGAAAAAACTATTTCAGATTTATTTTAGCCAATATTGGGCAGCTATTGAGTAACCTAAAGGACTGTAGAACCGGCATAGAGACAAGGAGAGATGGCCAAATTCACATTCAGAACTGGTCCAGACAGGAATCGGCTAAGACTGTCTCCAAGCTAAGACCAGCTCCTGCCATTGAACCACGTGGCTGCTGTTGTAGGAGGGCCTGAAGGTCCTAATGAGCACACCTGCCGTTGTTGTCTTTTCCCTGTTCCTTGTTGCCAGCAGCACCATCCCTGCGCGCCCCCCCCCCCATCTACCCCCACCCCCCGAGTCATCCTTCCCATCCCTGATGCTCTGCTTCAGCAGCCATGTGTGAGTGCACTTGGTGGAGACTCCAGTTCCCGGGCCAGAGGGTTGTGTGCTAGTGTCAAAGGCAGTTGGAATCATGAGTCGCGATCATTGTCACACAGCAGAACACAGTTCTGTCTCTGACCAACACTCAGAAAAGAGGAGTTCTCAGGGAGTAGTGCCAGATGTTGAACAGCTAAAGAGAAGAACAGGTTAAATGCAGGCAGCAGAGAAAATTATCATGCCACATATTTTGCTATTGCATTACATAGATCTTGGGCTATTCAGAATGCTTTATCGCATTTTCCCCATTCATTTCCCATCCACTAATCCTTACACATTTTGTGTTTTGGTTGCAATGTATTAAACATTAGTAAGTATGTGTTAAATGATGCTGCATTAACAAATACTACAGTAACAGAGAATAAAATGTTAGTAATTTTACCAAAAAAAAAAAAAAAAAAAAGTAAATTTCTAAATTATATCAGAGACCTACGTGGGGTGGGCTACATATTGGTGGAGAGATAGAGTCATTGCCCAGAAGCAGCAAAATTGTGAATTAAATATAGAAAATGAATGGCTTCGAATATGTTGAGATATAAACTCTCTCATTTCTGTGTGGTGAAATTATAGGTGATTTTAATTGTCTTCTTTTCCAAACATTCTCTTCTGACCGGAAGAAACTGTGTTTTATAGAGAGGGGGGGGAAATGAATGTTGAGTGGAGATGTGCATACTGGATGAGGAAAGATTTACATGGCTACTGTTTATAGACAGAAAATAAAAACAGTGCTTCCCATGATTCTAGTTTAGAACAGTTTGTTTCTACTCTCTGTAAACACTCACACGGTGTAGAATCATTCTGACTACCACAACCTCAGATTTAGAATTACATCATTCAGGTTTACCCAGCTCGAGATTAAGAACACTGACATACATCTAATTTCCATTTTTGAATTTTCCTGCAATGTAGGTTTGTTTTACTGGTTTGTCTGATTAGAAGTAATCATCATAAGAATTTTTTATTGCCATGCATTCTACCACTCCTGGGTGACCATACCTAGTATTTTGGTTCATGTGAAGAGACACTCTCAGTTGAAGACCTGAGCTAATGGAGTGAAGCCCCTGGTGGAAATACATATATTTTTTTCTTTCTCATCAGGATTAGGAAAATATAACCACCAGAGTGAACAAGAAGTTTTAGAAAAAAAAGTCCGACCTGAAAAATCCTCTTGGGAAATGGTTATCACAGACTTCATTTAAAAAAGGAGTGAGCTCTTTTCTCCTGGGGGCAGGAAAAATAAGAATGCCGGCTTAAAAGCTGCTCTCCATTTCCAATTTCAAAGTTACAAGTTTCACACCACGCAAGTAACTTTCCGGTGAAGTATCCCAAAACCGTTCTACATTTTAAAACATTCATTTGTTATTCATGCAACCTCTTGAAATTGCTAGGATACTTGCAGGCTTTTTACCCCAGTGATTTCTAATAGGAAATTTAAATACCTACTGAGGCAAGGAGAGGAACACTCCAGGAGCTGTGCCTGGCAGGTGATCGATGACAGTGGCCAAAGCTAAGCATCCTAAATTGAGATACACGTGTGTTCAACCATTCGTCTCAACAAGGGAAAAGAAAAAACATTAGGAAAGAAAACATTATAATCATTATAATTCCATAGGTAGCTAAAGGAATAATTTGAAAATGCAATACCGGCAAATTTAGTTGAATTCTCTTAAGATAAAGGTGCTCCATACTCCATAGCTGCAAGTTATTCTTAAGATCTGCAGATTTGTTTGTTTGTTTGCTTTGTTAATCTTCACATGAGGACATTTTTTACCACTGCTTTTCAGAGAGAGTTGAAGGGAGTTTGAACCAATAAATCTTTGGGATCATATACATATGAATATTCCTGGAAAGGGAGAGTTAGACATGAAGAATACTTATTGAACATCCTCTCTGTGCCCAGCACAGTTTTAATGCCTGGAGAATCACTCGTGAACCAGAGAAGCACATTAAGGAACAACGTGGGACAGTGGTACATGCTAGAACGCAGGTCAAGATGCTTTATTTTGTTCTAATGGGAGTCATTGGATGGGGTGGACTGGTGTGCTGTGATGTGTGCCTTTGGAGAACGGTTTGTTGAGAGGCATGGGCAAATGCACAAAATTAATAAAGAAAACTCGCCCAGTGGTCCTCAAGGGGCCCGCAGTATGTGAGGCATCGGGCCGGACACTTGTAAAGCTCTCCCATCTTTAAAAGTTTATAGATGAGTCAGAGAAGTTCTGTACTGTGTACTAGGTCACAGAAGTCATATTTGGGGACAACGAAACTGCTGAATCCTGGTTGGGTCTGCCTTTAAATTCCAGATTTATTTATTTTTACCACTAATAGTGATACCATTATAAGAACCTGGTTATTATTAACAGGAAAGGAGTGAAGGGGAGACTAGATGACACAGGCATGTCATTTATACAGCTTTGGCAGGAAGCTGCAGTGAACATTCTCTGAGTCTGTTCCCCACAGATTGTTGGGGGAGGGACAGGACAATAGACACATGCCCAGTAAGGTCTGAGGGACATGGGAAGATGCTTTGCCTATCAGTGAGACCTGGAAGCAAGTCAGTGGCCAGAATAGGTATGGCCACTGCAAGGGTGGGGAATCTGGGATACTTAACTCCTGAACATAGGTCTCTCCCTTCTCTCCTCTCCTCTCCCCTCCTCCCTCTCCTCTTTTCCCTCTTCCCTCTCCCCTCTTTCTTCTTTCCCCCATCCCTCCCTCTCCTCTACTGCTTGCTTGTGCCCTGGGCACTCCTGTCACAGGGGAACACTATCCTGCATTCATGTGGCTCATGGCCATATGGATGCCACACAACGGATTGATGGACCAAATCTAGCCTCATGCTCTGCCAGACCCAGCTAAACAATTCTGTAATATGTCATCTGTATGTAGTATTGTTTGTTAATTACTCCAAGTCCAGTCTCCTGCCATCACCATTTATCAGCCCTTTACCCTCTTCTATGTCCCCCACTCCTTCCCCTCCGGTAATCACCATACTGTGCTGTGGTTTTTGGTTATTGTTTGTTTGTTTTATTTGGCTTAATCCCTGCACCTTCTCGACCCTCGACCCCTCCCATTACTTTATAACCCATAGCCTTTTCATGGATTTAAGTGTATAAACACCTCTTGATCATCAATTCAGGGTAAGCAGTTGCTGATTTCATTGTAATCCACGGGCTGTTCTCCCAATGATTCGTTGAGATAAGTTCCAATGGAAAGAAAGTCCAGGCATCCATCTCCAGATTGGGCCTCATAAACAGCCTGTGCATGGTTGGCGCTGCCAGGTCCTCTGGATGTCTCTATACATGCAGAGCAAAACCCTGGGTCCAGTGGCGATTATGATGCCAATCAGTTACCTGCGTCCCGAATAGTTACGGCCGTTATGTTCACTGAACTGTGTCCAGTTGGCAGCAGTGACTCTGGAGGGAGAGAGACTAAATATCAACAAAATGTGTTTCTAGTTAGATACTGAAACCTTGGTGGGCAGATCCGTGGGCTGTCTTCCAACAGGGACTCTGTCTTGCACCTGCTCCGTCTCTTTGTTTTATGTGGCCTCTGGTTTATCCTCTGTCATCGTTAGAAGCAGCAAACTGTCCCAGTCATCCCATCACCAATTCGGGCTTTTTGGTTTAGTTTAAGAAATCCCAGTGAATAAGGCGAAAGTTCCTCCTGGGAAGGAGAATCGATTGCCAGGACATGCGATGCAATTAGGATTGCCAGTGTTTCAAACCAGCGTGTCCTCTCTAAGGATACTTACAGACATATTTTCTGCTGGAGCCTAGACGAGATTGCAAGGTTCTGAATGTTAAAACGGGGCAGGTGTGAAATGTCAAAGGAGACTAGACCACCGTGGGTGTAGATTTGACCTTCTGTTATCTATTTGTCTTTTGCATGTATTTTATTTTATGCATTTATTTTAAAAGCATATAAAATAATAGTCTAAATGAAAAGAGCAGAATGTTAATATTTTATTACTTCAGTAAATAAATTATTTTAAATTATTAGCAGTAGTCAAATATCCTATACTTTTCCAAGCCTAAATAATCAGAATATAAGAATGTATGATAGGGGAGATTAAAGCTACACAAGACAAGGACAATTTTGACAGTTTGTTTCACAGCATGTTTATCATGAAATATACCCAACTCTGGTTAAGATAGTGCTTTGAGTATTTATAACCGGAAAGAAAAAGTATAAATATTAGAACCAGGGCCACATACTGGTTCTGTCATTTAGCATTTGTGCAAGTTTAATAATAGTCTCTTCTGTGAACTATAGGGCTAATAATATTAATTTGACAGTATTGTTTTAGAAAGAGAAAATTAAGAAAACCTATCAGGTCACAAGGATAATACCTATAATTTCCAAATTAAATGATGGTAGCATTTTTTTCTGCATAGGAAAGTCTAGAAAAAAACATGTAATATATGTGTGTGTTTATAAATTATTTAATCAACAAAATGCTGTTTAAAAATTCTCGTGATTGCTTGGATAAAAACAACATTAGTAAAGAGAATTACGATCGCAAGGCTGCAAATCCCTATGTCCCTCAAAGCTAGTTCTTTGAATCCCTTTCTCTGGACTTTGCCACATCTTCTCTGAAAATTCATCAATGAAGTAAATCATTATCTAGTTCTTAAGTGTGCTTCTCCAAATCTCCTTCTTTAGAAATACATAGTTCCAGAGGGGAAAGATAAAAAGAAATAAAATCAAGAAAGCTTAGATTAAACAATTGCTTATTTCTTTTGACTCTGGCCCTGTTTCCAGTCCTTGAATATTGACTTCTCAACACTCTATGAGAACCTAGAGTGTGGCAGATTTTAGTGTTGAAGGCTTGAGATAGAAAATGTGAATGGAACCTGGGATATTATTTTAAAATATTCCAAATATGGTTGAAGACTGGCACATTAATGGACAATTTCAGTATAAAATGATAAATGGAGCCCGGCCGGTATGGCTCAGTGATTGAACACCAACCTGTGAACCAGGAGGTCATGGTTCATTTCTTGGTCAGGGCACATGCCTGGGTTGCGGGCTCCATCCCCAGTGTAGTATGCAGGAGGCAGCCAATCAATGATTCTCTCTCATCATTGATGTTTCTATCTCTCTCTTTTTATCCCTTCCTCTCTGAAATCAATAAAAAATATATTTTTAAAAATAAACAATAAAATACTAAGTGGAGAAATAATCCCCAAGGGTATGGGCAAGGAGAGGATAAAGTGTTGCAAAATGCACATTGGCTGTCATTAATGTGTGGCATATGCATCTTCTTTGAGTTGTTTCTGATGTTTTTCTTGCCAGAGACAAAGTGTCCAACAGTATGATCTTCACCATTTTTTTTTAAGATGTACAGTGCATATTTGTGAATCTTAACTTCAATAAGAGTATATGTTCTCTGTGTTACTATTTTACTTACTGAAAACCGCAGAGATGGGCTGCTGAATGAGGCAAATCTTTGGATATCTTTCCATATAAGAAATTTGAAGACAGTACTTTTATCCCAATATCTCTCTCAGTACCTGACACATAGTAAGCACCCAACAGGTTGATGGACAAGTGTTATAATCAAGCATTACCTGCAGCTCTACCTATGAGGCACTCTTTTATTTTATTTTATTTTATTTTTTATTTTATTTTAATCCTCACCCAAGGATATTTTTTCCATTGATTTTTTTAAAGAGAGTAGAAGGGAGGGAAAGACACACAGAGAGAAACATCAATGTGCAAGAGACACATGGTTGCCTCCCGCACAGGTCCCCGACAGGGTCAAGGAGCTTTGCAACTGAGGTATGTGCCCTTGATGGGAATCAAATGTTGACACTCTAACCACTGAGCAACACTAGCAAAGGCTATAAGGCACTCTGTTAGCATACTAGAATATCAAAGAGAATTGAGGAAGAATTCACATCCCTTTGGCTTCCTTTAGGAAAATAATCAGAGAGCCTGGATAATGTTGGAGTAGTCTCATTATGTCAACAAACTAGCTTCCATCTCTCTTTGATGCATACAGTAGTCTTACAGGTATGAGAACCCAAAGGGGAATAAAAGGTAAATCATTTAGATTTGCCATCCACTGTGTGTGAAGCGCTTCTGGTGTTACTAATAAGCAACTTAATAGATAGGGTGCCTCTCTAACTTATGAAAAAGGGCCATCGCCAGCAGTTAATGAGTGTGGAAACTGCCCAATTCCTCCAGTAAAACCAATTTTTATACAGCTGCTGGAAGGCTTTTAAAGGTTAAGGTTTGGATGTGTGAAACTCTGGGCTCGGGCTTGAAAAACCAGCAGAGGCTCAAGCCCAGCTGTTTAAAATCCTTCATCAGAAATGTAATATTTTCCTTATGAACAGCATGCGCCCCCTCGGGTGCTATCCTTCCTGTTCTAATGTCCCGTCACCTGACCAGCACACCCCCTGGGTGTTTTTATAGCCACATAACGGAGATTAGTGGCCTCAGGTATCGTTACCACACAGTCACAGGACTGCAAGCAAAGCACACTGTCTAACATTTATCTCTGGAAATCGGCCTCAGTAGATGTATTTGTTAAGGGTGAAAACCATAAAATGGGATAAAAATCCGTTTTCTATAATTTGCATCTTAAAAACGGCAATTGCAAGTTATTTGAGAAAACCAGTGGCGACAGCACGGTTTGAGATGAGATAGTTCAGGGGTTCTTGAGTCCATTAGCTACATCATCACTTCCCACACACAAGAATGGATCTAGTGAAAAAGACAGACAACAATAAGTGCTGGTGACAGAGCAAAGAAACAGGGACCCTCCTATGCTGCTGATCAGGGTATAAAATAGTGCAGCCACTTTGGAAAACACTTTGGCATTGAATAGCTTAATAAAGGGTTGCCATGAGACCTCCTTGTTTTCATCCCTAGTATCTATCCAAGAGAATTACAAACCTATGTCTCACAGAGACTGCTAAGTGAATGTTCATAATAGCACTACTCATAACAGACAACCCATCCAGATGTCCCTCAGCTAGTGAATGGGTGCATACCATGTGACCTATTCATACGATGGATTTATATCTTACCTAATAATAGACAAACATGTAAATTGACCGTAACCCCACAGCAAAAAAAAAAAAAAGAAAAAAAGAAAAAAAAAAAACACACACACATAAAATTGAATATTCAAAAGACTATCATCAGCAACTCTGTGCAGGACATATTCTCCTGCTTAGTTACATTGCCAAGGACTAGATTTTAAACATTCTGGCCAAAGAAGCGTTTCTATGCTCTTCTGGAATTGATGGACCGTTAATGAGTTACAGACACAGCAGTTTCTGGTGGAGCAGATCAAAAACAATCCATATTTGTTTAATGGGCACTACTTGGCGTCAGAGCACTTGATTTTCCAACTCTGTCAAGGATGAAATCTACAATTTACTACATGGTGTGTGTAGGAAAGTGACAAGAGAGGCAAAGAGAGGGAGAAAATTGATGTTATACAACTAGTGATAGTGAACACTCATTATTTCTGATAGTATGTCAGATACTGTACTTATGGAATAAAAATTAATCCTTGTATAAAATAATGACTCCTAAGTTGTACTGTAAGACTATCTTGGCTTTGCAGTGAACACAAGCCTTATAACCCATGCTATCATGCTGCTTTTTGAATTTTAATTTACACTTCCGTTACTATATTGCTTTTTACTATAGGTTTTCTCCATTGCTTTTTAAAATTTTAATCAAAGTTTTTAATTTTCTTTGTCTATTCCTCTTTATTCTTACTCTTCTGAAAAATTACTCTTAACATTTACATAATTGCTCTCACCAATCCCCTAGCCCCCAACACAGAACTCGGATATAGAAATGTGTTTTCCAACTACTATGGTATGGTGCTATTGGGCGTACAATCACCAAATGTGTGGAAAACTTTAACTTCAAGCTGTGTTTCCTCAGATTGTGTCTGCATAATTCTCCAGTGTCCCAGAAGAATTAACCTCGCTAAAACACTTGTGTTTCAGCAGCGAGGTGCTTCTTTTCCATTTCTTTTCATTACTGGGTTTATGAAGAAGACCCATTGCTACTCCTGTAGGGCAGGTCTTCCTCCCTTGGTAGGGCAGGTCTTCCTCAGTTTGCCCTCGGGAACAAGAGGTGACCTGTGAGCGTGGCAGCAAGCTGGCCCTCAGGCTCAGTGACCAGTAAGGAACTCTGAGGGAGGGATGCAGAGATCACAGAGGGGACAAGGGGTTTAGGAGGCCCAACACGGCTGTTTCCCGGAGGTCTAAGCTCCCAGGCAGGCCTCGGTTCCAGGACAGTCCAATGATAGATGATCGGGGGCACCACTGGGTCACCTGGCTACATGGACTATCATGGCTGTCTGGAAAGAAAACTGGTGTCAACTTTCTCACCATCTTCCCCAGTGCGTAGTAGTCGGCCTGTGGTAGAAAGTGACTCTGGGCTGATTGTGTTAGGCTCCTGACCCAACCCCCGGAGACCTGGAGGTCCTCCCCTCTGCGCAAGGAACAAAACCAAACCGGCAGGTGTGTCCCCGTGGTCAGGGGAATAAGGGGGTGGGGTCTCTATTTCTTGGTAAAAAAAAATTCAAGGAAAGCAACACTGAGTGGCTTAGTTTGAGGTTGGGTTGGGTTGGGGAAGTCTCCCCCCACTTTCTGAAGGAGTGCCAGATCAATTGTACTAACACAGATGACTTAAAAATGCATGGTGACCAGCAAAAGAAGACCTTGAAAAGTAGGTGCTGAGCAGCTAATCCTATTTTTGTCCACTTTAGCAAAGTTTGGGCATTTAAGTTTGTGTCTAAGATGATATTCTACTAAAACTTATATCTACTATCTGTTCCTTTTATTGCTGTATGAAATAAGCAAGCTAGAAATTCAAGCTGTAGACTTAAATTTATTATCCAGTTCGATTGTGTTGTCTATAGTGTCTGTATGTATACCCAGGAAACTTGGCTCACCTGGGTGCTAATTGTTCTCTATTTTAACAGCATTGGCTTTTTCCAATGGCATCTGTATAGAAAATTTTTAAATGTAATCAAAAGTAAAAGCCACAATCGATCCAATCAGCCAGCTCAGGCTGTACCGGGCACTTTAGATTTCATTAAGTCCAGGGCTCCTTGTGCTTTCAGTCCAGTGTTGACCCAGTGTCCTGCTAGGGGCTTGGTGTTCCTCCCTCGGTATTGAATCTGCTCACTGTTTTTGGTTTGCTTAGTAACCACATTTGACACTGGCTAGAAGCCAGACCTTGCAGTATTTGCTCACCAGTTACAAAGCTTTCCTAAAATCTATCACAAACATAATAGGCCCTGCAAATTCTGAGAAATGGTCAGCATGAGGTCCCACATCTTCCCTGGAGCAGCCCACAAGTGGAAAGCAAACTGGATCAAAATGCTAACATATTTTAACTGTATGCAGAGCTGACAAAAATGCCACCGAGTTTTCAAGCTGAAGAGCAGGTCTTGGTGTTATTAGGTGGGTCTGATGCTCCGCTGTTTGCTCTCTTGAGTACTAGCTCATCGTATTGTTCCCAACTTTATAAAGTAGGTAGATTAATTTGAATTTACCAGTGAGGAAACTCAAGCCCAGAGGGATTAAAATATTTGATATATTTAGTTATTGTTTCCAGATTCAAATCTTGCCATTTGAGATTAAACCATGGGTTTTAGTATATCCCAATTCTAAATGAATTCAGATGAACCTACAACTATTAGATTCACAACAGATTGTTAAATGCGAGGGATATTATATGTTAAAATATTGACTTCTTGTAAAAGAACTTTAATTCCACTGTTTTTTGAGTGGGGTGATTACTGAAATCCTGAAATAAGGGTACATACCATTATATGAAAAGTATTTCTCTATTAGAATGTATTAGAGTAAAAGTCATTTGTAACATTGATTTTAAGCAATTCTTGAATAATAATGAATGATGTCATGTAGTCCTCTCTGAAATCAATAAAACATATTTTGAATAAAAAGAACATTTCAGAAAGAATTATGTCATATTCTTCGTTTTCCTCACTAGTAACGTAGCTGGGAAAGAAACACAAACTAATCTCATAAACAGAGATTTTATATTGTAATTTATGTCAGGAAAAGGACAGAAAATTCCCACAAGTTGCTTCTCCAGGAGCTTGAACAAGGACTCTGAGGATGTGAGGAGAAGGCACTTGAGATTGTTAGTGGACTGCACGTTCTCAACCTGCATCCATTTGAGGTGATCACTCCTTTAATATAGGCAAACACACACACAAATAAATAAAGCACACACCTTAAGTAATGGTTACACCTCTGCAAAGAAAGTGGCAAGCGAATTGAAAAGGGAAATGCCACTGAGAGTGGAGGCAAGAAAACTCACCTCAGTAACCCAGTAGTGTACCTGGGATGGCTATGGGAAAGCAAACACCAGAATGAATAGGGTGCAAATCTGAGGACAGAGAAAATGAGATGGCATAGGACAGCCTCGAGCTCACTTTTAGAATTATATATATATATATATATATATATATATATATATACAATATATATATATATATATATTTTCCCCCCTGTGGCAGTTATAGATAAATTTATGAAGTCTTAAGAATGGCATTCATATTAACAAGATATACACTTTGGAATATTTAAATGAGGAATCCAATGGTGCATGGATACCAATTTAGATTAAAAGTGTAATCATTTGCTATTCAAATCAATTAAATTATGTCTCCAATCATAAATCCCATGCTCTATTGTTTATAAAGAAAAAGAAAAAACAAACCACCTTCATAAATGCTTCATCAATATTATTATATAAAAATATCTTTATTTCCACATCATAAAATTGCTTCCTATTGATGGCTTGAAACCTTCATTCTTTTATTGTGCAAAAGAATGTTAAATTAAATATTAGGCTTTTAATACTTATTGGTATTCAGTGGAATAGAGTGCTTTCAGGGAATCAGGTTTTTTCTTTAGTTAACTTAGTTATTGCATGGTTATTTGAACTATTAACATTTTCTTTGTTAGCACTGTAAAAGAATGCCCAGCTAATTTTGTAATGCTACCTCAACACAGAAATGATTTGGAATACGCTCCATTTCCATCCCAAATTTAAAGAAAACAAATGCTTTTTTTTTTTTTTGTCTTTTTGTCAGCTGCATATCAAAATCTGTAGAAGTCCTGTGAGTGGTGCCATTTTCACAGGAACAGAAACAGCTCAAATAGTGCCTGAGCCAACAATGCTTTTGTCAGCTTCATTGTAGGCAAATATTGTAGTAGGCAGGTCTACTCACATACACATGTTAAGAGATTTTTCATGATATGTTATAAATTGTTAGTACTCATTTCTCACCAAAATAATCGGAAAGTCAAGCATAGTTATTCTATTTTCAATAAAAAAAAATGAATACTATTTCAGTAGGACACTAATACTGATAAGACTGCAGATTATTTTCAGATAAATTGAAGAGTAATAGAATCAGGCTCATATACTCAATTTATGTCTTCTTCGTGAATTATTATCGTTACTGTATCTGCCTTTTGGAAAACAGCCACATGGTGTTAAAAAATAAATTTAACATCAGCTTCTTCGATTTAAACATTGGGTACATGCAGCTACTTGCATGTATGAAAGTTATCTCTTTTTAGTGACTACTTGTCTCTTTTGTATTTTGCATAGAACAAGTAGTTTAACCCCTTTTCTACGCCTGAAATGTGTTTCCTTTTTAAAATGCTACATTTCTGTACTAGTATTACATGGTATTTTATGTATTTTATGCCTACAGAGAAAAGATGGCATTTATTTGCAAGTTTTTTTACTGAGCCACATGCTAAGCATCATACATATATATACGTGCAATAACTTAATTCTGAATTATATTTTGCACATTGTAGATGAAGGATATCCATCTGTAAGCAGAGTAAGTTGCTTTTCCAGGAAGGGGTATGATGTGAAGCCATGTCTGTGTGCCTCCAACATCAAAGCTCGCTTGGACTTCCTATTCTATTGTAGTTTTGATGGAGTAGCTAAAATCAGACCAATGAACTCCTACTAAGAACTGAAAACAATAAAATCTTAAAATAAGAAATGAAAGGAGGAAGCAGTGGTCAAATGGCACTGGAGGACGGGTGAGAAAGAGAAGACTTGAGGGCACAGAAATCTTAGAGAAGGAAGAGGAGGCCCTCAAAGGAGTGACCCAAAATTCCTTTATTCCTTTTTCAGGTCCATTCCCCAGTTCAGGACACTGACCCACAGGTTGAGAACCGCTGATGTAGAGTGTAAGACCATTGGAAAACACAGATATTTACATTACAATTCATTACCAGTAGCAAAATTACAGTTATGAAGTAGCAATGAAAATAATTTTATGGTTGGGGGTAACCACAACATGAGGAACTGTATTGAAGGGCCATGGCATTAGGAAGGTTGAGAACCACTGGGCTAGACACTCAGCCACTGAGCCATGCTGGCCATCATGCACTGTGAAGCTTATATTTATGCAGAACACTTGAAATTATATTAGGAAGTATTTATAATTATTTTAAGAGTTAGGAAACAATATTGGCGATTTTTAGAATTGCCTTTGAAAAATATATGTGTTTAGGCAGTTGGTTGAAAAAACACATATAGTTTTTGTATCTTTTTAAAATTGAAGTGTTGTGTTTTTTTAACCATCTGACAACCCATATAAATTCCAAACTGTTTTTATGGTGTTTTTTTCATTATTTTTTGTTGCTTGCTAATTACTTTTCTTGCCTGATTTCATTTGCAGTTTGAATAAATAAACTGTTACTTTCTGCCTGTGGGTGACTAGCGGAATAGTCAATAGGCTGCTGTAATAAAATCATAAATTTCTTTGAACAGGCAATTTCCAACGTATACTTCCACAGAGGGCTTCTGTTAGAGAAATAACTTTATGAAAACTTCAAAGTTCTATGCTAGTTGTTAAAGCTTGAATTCAATGAAGATAGAGCCAAATGATTGGTTGTTACATTTTGACACGGCAAAGAATGATTTCATTGACAATAAACGTGAACTCCTTTTTCACATTGTGTATATATGCTTCTCAAACTCGGTGAGTGAGTGGGAGAATTGTCTTGGTAGTGATCAATTAACTGTATGTTTTGGAGGTGTCATTCAACTAAAAGTTTTGAAAAACTTGGCTAATTTTAATAATTGATACTCAAAATTTAACTTCACTGTTTTTTGTTTTTTGTTTTAAATTTTTGTTCCATTCAACTGCAAACACAATAGTCAACAATTCAGCCTTTGGTTTTGTTTTGTTTTTTTAAATAAAACCCTAAGCAAATTTTAAAACTTATGCCCATGTTTTTAATTGAATTTGTCTAGTGCTGAGATAAAAAAATCATGAGTATATAAAATCTGATTTACAGCATGGTAAGATATATGCAGTACTGCATTAATACTGAAATTTAGAATTCTATAGGAAAAAATAGCTCCTTATTTGCCCTTCTGAATTGGTGGTGATATTTCTTTCAATATTCGACTTCACAAAGATATGTATATGTTACAAGTATACTTTTACATAAATAATTGTGGAATATTCAGTAACAGAGTAAAAAACGTTTTTTTGAAGAAAAAGGTCGCAAGGCCTCTTACATAAAAAATTTAACCTTATAGACACCTACATTCTAATGATGTTAATATTTGTTTCTGAAATATTCTAGTAAGACTATCTTTTTTAAAAACAAAGGCAAATGCTAAATAGCCAACTTCTGCAGATGTCTCCCGGGTCAGAGAAAGGACACATGCTCCATCTTAAAGCAAGCAGGTGCTTTCTCCTCTTCGGGCAACTTCTCTATTAAGTGCAACATGGAGGTGGTGATGACCTGGACATTCTCCCTCACCCAACAATTTGGAAATATTTCATCAGCTGCTGCTAAGGCCCCCCACTGGCTCTGGTTTTTAATGACGGTAAAGTGCACCTAAGTTCAGCAATTTCCATTTCCAAGGGAAGAAAGAAGAAAGAGGGCTTCCACAGCTTATTAGTACAGGAGGGTGTTTATGAACAAGGGTCAGACTCCTGGGGTCATTGCTCCAAAAACTTTTGGATAATTAGACTAAAATTTGCATAAACATCAGAAATGTGGAATGCTCATTGGAAATGAGCTATTGGAGGTCATTTGCACAACTTCACTGTGATGAGCATCACAGGTTCTGGCCAAGAGGCTCTGTAGCACTTTATTGATTATAACAAAAGATCAAGGCAGAGTTGGCCAAAAGTAGAAAACTCAATACACATAAAATAGTTTTTAGAAAGTAGATGGGCTATGAAGCATAAGATTGGAGGTAGGCAGACAAAAATCAAGACGTGAGAAAAAAGGGAATGGTTGCAGAAAACTTTATTCTAAGAAATAATATGTCTGAAAACAGAAAAAAAAAGTACAATATATCAAGTTTATATTAACTTGGAAGTGATTATGTATAAATTAGTAACAATTAGAGAACAATTTGTATATATTTCATAAAATTTAAATAGGTAAAATAACTGACAAGCACTGCTCTCTCCCTTTCTCACTCACGAATATGCACATGTCAACATTTCATAATGTTCCCTAACTTTATACTGATTCTTAAAATAGCCATTTAAAATGTTTAGCAATATAGGCATAACTCCTTATAAGCACACATTATAATTCATGCATGTAGGATTGCTCAATTTCCTTAAAATGTGTATTAAATGTAATTTTATAGAACTTAAAAATTTATGATTTGCAACTTAGGTACATGGTAATTCTGTTCAAAAAGGCTTTATAGGAATTTCTTCAATAACAGCCCATAGTTCTCTGGTGTAATGTTTTCCAAAAAAATAAAGAAAAATATTTTAGTAGAATTTCACCTTCAATATTCAATACAAGAGGCCCTGAAAAGTAGCTGTCCTAATAGAATCATCTATTTGCTAAACAAATACTAAAGAGCACTGGACACTGCACAGTTATAGGTGCTGGTGACTCCTAGTCTGAAAAACATGCAGTCTAGGTATTAAATTTACAGCAACTGCATTCCACTAGTTCTTTGATATAATGGGTTTATTGGGAAAGTTAGGAAAAACACCAAACCTTTAGAATTGTCAGTTCCTATTAGGTTAACTTGGGAAATCCTGGGGTCACCTGGGAGACCACTTGGTCCCTGTTTCACACATTTTACAATAATACTCAGATTATCCAAGGCGTATACTTTGATCATAAGAAAAAAACCCAGGATGTCTCTAGGTGGCTGCATGCATAAGTTTTAAATTTATAAGGAAGTGATTTAATTTTATCTAATTTGTATTGTTTGAAGTGCCTTTGCACTTGGTAACAAAGAGGTGAGCAGTGACTATGCTGTGGTATTTCAAGATATTGAGGAACATCGTTATAAAGGTTGTAATCGCTAACCAGTCAATTCGATGTAGATGATCATGCAGAGTTTTAAAAATCTGCCACCCAGATGTTTCATATTCTTCAGAGGTTAGTTTCCTAAGCCATGAGCATTATTATAATCCACAGAGGCAGAATGCAGGATCTGTGAATAATGGTATTGTATAAAATGCCTTATAACCCATAATGGCTAATAGGCCACCAGTGACTACCAGCTCAAGATTTAAGAATTGGATGTCTCATCAAGGATAATTCACAGCTAGCCAGTGTTCTGCTGATGTAATAACACGACCTTGATCTCTGTGCCGGGTCATGATTTCAAAATAATGAATTCCCTCAGTTAGTCCACATTAGTGGGGACGGATGACTCCATTGATGAAGACATTGGAATGTTATTTAGGAGAATTCTTATCATATCCTTAACCCCTCTGCTACCTAAAGCGAAGGCAGATTTGTAAGGTTGGTTTTTGCTCTGTCTGGAAGGAGATTTATAATCATTGTTCTGTGCTGCCTGCATAAGATATGAGCCTGGGGAGTATTCCAGCTCTATGCTTTCATTTCTGTGATAGCTCTAATAGCAGAAAACACTGAATTAATGTGCACTTGGTCTGCCTGGAGAGTTCAGGTCAGGGTCACCTATGACCTTGCAATTCAGCCCCAGCGGTTTGATTCACGGTGGAACTTATAATTTTTACTATTTGGAAGTAGTTTTCCTAAAATTATGAACCTATTATAATTCAATAGGCAGTCCTCTGAAGCAGAGATCCTGAATTAATTTCCTCTCTTCAGGACCAGCTCTATCTCAAATTTTGGTGCAGAATTTGCCCTCTTCAGTGTATTCTAAAAAAGGTGCATGCCTGTCTCCATGATACACAGAGTGCCAAGTGCAGGGATATGAGACTAAAGAGCACTGATCAACACAAGGAAATTAGTAATTGTAGGCATTTGAAATCACTGTGTAGACCAGCTGCCCACTGTTTGAAGGTCTTTGCCCAACTATGTCCTAATGCTGATTCATTTTCCGGGAGATCACATCTGACTGTGCAAACTAACTAGATGTTCTCTCTTTTTGGTAGCTTCTCACTGTTTTGAATTTGGTTAGGGGCAGTGCATGAATTATGTAACATCATGAAAATAATTTTACAAAGAGTGCACATTATACTTGCCACATCACATCATCACACTGAGTGGCCAGTGTGCGTTCAGAGATCATCATAATCTGGCCACTCAGTGTATATCCTCAGTGAATATTTGCATTATACAGCTTTCTAATTTGTTCTTTCAGATTGCTCTAAAGTGATATTTCATATTGTTCCACTTTTTTTTCTCTCTCAGATGACAATTGAAATTGAAGATCACTTTATAAGCTTGCTAGAATTTGTGTTGCTCTCTGGTTACTAGCTCATCACAGCCCTTGCTTAATTTTCTATCAGGCTGTCTGGTTTTTGTTTCATTTTCTTGCTGGTTTATGTGTTCGTTTACATTCTACTATATTGACTTTCTTTGCTCAAGATGTTCTTCACTGAGCAAAATCCTTAATTTTGATGTTATTAAATTGTTTTCTCGATTTGTCTCGCTTGTTGTAATTTTCTCACTTTGTTTAAGAAGCCCTTCCTTTTGCTGAGCTTCATTCCACCTGGAATCCTCCAGAGAAGATCACCCTGTAACCACATTAACATCTGAATCATTGTACTTGAATGCCTGTGTGCTTGTCGATGTCGTTCTTTTGGTTGTTGGTGGTGTTTTCATAGATAGAATATACATGTACTTTGGAGGGTAAGCACTGTGCTGATTACATGCCGTGTCTAGCATAGTGCCTCGCATACAGCAATTCTCAATAAATATTTATTAAAATATGTGTTTATAGCCATAGCATTGAAAATCAGACAGACACCTAAGAGGTAAAGAATGCAAAGTGAGCAGTCAGTAGTGACATCAGCAGATCGAGTCAGTGTGAAATCTTGCCCTCAGGACAGCCTGCAGCCAGGTTCATGGAGTTAGTTCCTGGCCATCTACTGCCCTGGTGGTTCCCCCAAACTCAATTGTTTCCTCCTATCATCCCATATTGCACTTCCTCTCCCTCTTATGCAGGAAACAGCTCTTATCCTGAGCAGTAAAATGATGTCTAATATTAACCAATAATTTTATCTGCCTGTATGTTGCCTTGTAGAACTTAGTTAAGTTTAAAGGGACACCTCTGTTCATCCTCTTAAGCATAGTTGAAAATTTCCTCAGTTCTTTCCTTCCATGGTTTACTTTATAAGAAACAGAATGGATATTCAGAATATGGAAAAAAGGTTCTTGGGTTTAAGTTTCAAATCTACAATAAATTAGAAGTATAACCATAGACAGTTTTCTTAAATACTCTTACCTTTGTGTTGTTTTTATTTTTTAATTCTCTCTTAAATGAGGGGATATACGCCAAGTTCTTAGCACAAAGCCTAGGCATATAATAAGAGCTCATTATTAGCTGCTACCCATCAATATTGATGGCATTTTAATTGATGAAATGAAAAGGAACCTGCAGTATGAAATCGGGAGGGGCCTAAGGCCACTGTAACTTCTCCAACAGCTGTGAGTAGCTGTGAGTATATGAGTGTCTCAGATACAAAATTGGTTAAAAACTGAAAACTGAACCATTGTGGAACCTTGAATTGACCAAAACTTCAGGGTGGCTCATGGAATGCCACTGGGTAACATTAATCCTTACTGTTTGCCTCATGTATTGGGAGCATTTCATCAAATTTCAGGATGAGGTACTTTTAAAAGTCTCTTTTTTAATACAGAGAAATTAAATTAACTTATGTGCTTTTATAATTATAAGATATGTAGAGACAGTTGCGGAAACTAATTATTTTTTATATGAACATTTGTGTTTTTTCCTTAGCAGCAGAGCAAACTATTGTTAATCTTCCAGCCACAGCAATGCAGACATGTGACAGGGACCTGTTCTTCCTTCAGACATTTACCTCCCATCTTTATTTTTATTTAAAACAGGAAGTGAAATAGAGTCCCTGACTGTTTGGTTTTGCTTTTAATTATTGATATTTTCAACAGAATTTTTAAGATTAAATGTTGTATCAGTAATATCATTCTGTAAGTGTTTACTGTATCTACTGCATTAACATATTATCCATCTAAAATGGATCTCTCTTATCATCATGGAGATATTTCATAATATTGTATTTCCCATATAGTAACCTCACTTCACTTCCCAGTTCTTTGTTCTTTGGAGTCTTTCTTGAATCATTGGAATCAAGAGGAAGCTATAAGTACAAAACTACATGGGAGCTCTAAGCTACAGCAAAGTTAATGAGTAGGGTATGGTATATGTAGGTCTAGCCCTTATTATTCTTTTTCAACCTATTTTTCCTCAATCAGTGAAGTCTGATATACCTATGTGTGTGTGTGTGTGTGTGTGTGTGTGTACTTTTGTATTAACACCAAACCAAAAGAGACCTCTTTGAAAGGATTTGCAGTATCTGCCTAGAGCTGCAGTTCATACAACCACACAGTAGCTTATTAGAGAAAAATGATGGGTTGTGGCATAACAGAGAATAATTACATGCAACTCAGAAGAACAGCCATTAAAATGGAGACTTAAGAGAGAATGATAGATTAACTTATGTCTACAGGCTCTTTTTGAAAGCAGTCTGAGAAGATCTATATTATTATCCCTAGTATTCAAACCCATTCATTCATTCAGCCAGTCAGTATATATTCATTAAATGACTATTATATGCCAAGTATTGTCTTAATTTCTGAGTTCCCATTTTCGTTGATCTTACATATTAATTGATTTTTTTTCATAGAAACATGCTCTCATAGCACGTCCAGGTAATGGAAATGGATAACACTGTGAGATAAGCACTAATTAAAAAAATACCTTTAAGTAACTTATGAATTATAAGAGTTGAATAGAACAAACAATTATCAAAGGACACAGTTTACCTATAGAGGAAAATTCATTAAGGAATGGAAATGACTTAGATTTTTAGAACAAACACAAAGCACCAAAAGCTTGAAGTTTTTGAATATTATTTTACTCTTTGTTAAAATACATTTTCTATTTATTTCAGAGAGAAAGGAAGAGGGGGAAGAGAGACATTAGTGATTAGAGAGAATCATTGATTGGCTGCCTTCTGCACACCCTACACCAGACAAGTGCCTCTGACTGCGAACTGAACAATGACCTCTTGGTTCATAGGTTGATCCTTCAACTACTGAGCCATGTGGCTGGGCTTGAGTATTATTTTAAAGCCCATAACTTTGAATTGGACATAGAATTTTTAATACTTAAATTCAATCAGTGTATTGTTTCCTCTGGAAAATAGATATGATGATAAGATTTTAAGTACTTAATTCTGCCAAATTTCACAAATTACTATACCAAAAGAATAGGGTCCCAAATAAAGAGATTATTGATTTTTGTGAATAAAATGTTAGCGGGATAGCTATTAAGATGGCATGATGCTATTTTCAAAGTATTTTCTACTTATTCATTGAATTGATAATATGGGCTTTAATATGGGAAAATTAAAGGATTATAAAGTACTCAAATGGGAATAACAGAAAACTATTCAGAACCAAGCACTCAATGTATAATTTGCATGTAAAATGCCTGGTAGTTCATTCGTTTACATGTCACTAGTAAATAAGTTTTAGCTGAAAGACTTTAATATGACAGGTATAAAAAAGAATAGTGAAGGGCACCTCCTTCCTTGAAACTTTTTTTTTTTACCTTGCCT
Organism: Pipistrellus kuhlii; assembly: GCF_014108245.1. NCBI lineage: Eukaryota > Metazoa > Chordata > Mammalia > Chiroptera > Vespertilionidae > Pipistrellus > Pipistrellus kuhlii. The sequence continues at coordinate 6,571,606 of NW_023425523.1, forward strand.
CTCTGTTGCATGCACATAATTATATCCTTTCTTCAGCTTATCTTGCGTCCTGTTTTGTTATAGAGCTCCTGAGTGGGAACCTGTCAGTGTGTGATTTATTGCATACCTGAAATGTTGGTGATGCTCAATGAGGCAGAGGATAATCTGTTCCCTGCGAAGAAGTCGCACATTTAGACGTGTGCAGTCCAGGGACTGGGTCTGCGCAGCACTGCCGTTACTGACAATGTAGTTACAAGATAGTAAGTCCAGCGATGGAGAATAAGCATCCCACACCTTTTGTGCTTGTTTACCATTGTCGTGACATCTAAGTGTGTGATCAGACCACCTGACTCGACAGGAGGGCATAGAAGGGCCATGGTGTTATTTAACGCAAATTTTTGAATCACGCACAGCAACTGTGAACACTTTGTCAACTGTCACCTCCGCGGGCTGGGGATCTGAGTAAATGTACTGTTACTGGTTTTACTGTTACTAAAAATGTATGGGCAATTAGTGAGGCATTAAAGAAAGATTAAGACAAAAATGTTTGTTTAGATGTATTAAGAAGTCTCTGGAAATAGAAGGAGCTTGAGTCCCATTATGGAGTAATGCCCATAATGTGGCAGATTTAGGAATGAGCTAATCATATAACAAAATTATAGAAAAAGCAAAAACTCTCAAAGAATTCTTATTTGTATTTATTTTAAGAAATGTATGATTTGCACATTATGGTGATGTAGGAAAAGAATTACATTTTTAGCTTGTCAACAAGTACAATGGATTATATAACACTAGAGGCCCGGTGCATGAAATCTGTGCACGGGGTGGGGGTGGGGTGTCCCTCAGCCTAGCCTGCACCCTCTCCGATCTGGGACCCCTTGAGGGATGTTAAACTGCCTGTTTAGACCCACTGGGATCAGGTCTAAAAGGGTAGTCAGACATCCCTCTCATAATCCAGGACTGCTCGTTCCCAACTGCTCGCCTGCCTGCCTTCCTGATTGCCCCTAACCACTTCTGCCTGCCAGCCTGATCACCCCCTAACTACGCCCATGCCAGCCTGATTTATGTCTAACAGCTCCCCTGCCAGCCTATTTGCCCCCAACTTCCCTCCTCTGCTGACCTGGCCACCCCTAACTGCCCTCCCCTACAGGGTTGATCACCTCCAACTGCCCTCCCTTGGAAACTTGGTCCTTCCCAAACTGCCTTTTCTTGCAAGCCTAGTGCCTCCCAACTGCCCTCCCCTGCTGGCCATCTTGTAGTGGCCATCTTGTGTCCACATAGGGGCAGGATTTTTATCACATGGGGGCAGCCATCTTGTGTGTTGGAGTGATGGTCAGTCTGCATATTACTCTTTTATTAATATTAGATAGGATAGAGGCCTGATACATGGATGGGGGCCAGCTGGTTTGCCCTGAAAGGTGTCCCAGATCAGTGTGGGGGTTCCCTTGGGGTGTGGGGTGGCCTGGGCAAGGGGCCTATGGTGGTTTACAGGCTGGCCACGCCCCCCAGCAACCCAAGCAGAGGCCCTGGTATCTGGAATTTATTTACCTTCTACAATTGAAACTTTGTAGCCTGGAGCAGAGCCAAGCCCCATGCTCACTCCATGGCTGCTGCCATTTCTGTTTGGTTTTATGTGTCTTGTATAATTGAAACTTTATAGCCTTGAGTAGAGGCCTAGGCCAATCAGGATGTGTGGAAAGCTTGGCTTCCTCTATTGCCAGGGAAACCCAAGCCTCTCAACTGCTCTCTGTGGCTGCAGCTATCTTGGTTGGGGTTAATTTGCATACTCACTCTGATTGCCTGGTGGGCTTGGCTGGTGGGTATGGCTTGAGCGGAGTGATGGCTAATTTGCATATTACTCTTTTATTAGGTAGGATTGTGAAGGATCATCTTGTTATTTGGAGATTAAATGTGTGAAGTATTTTCTGATGCCCAAACATAATGGGGGGAAATATAAGCCATGCCATATCACTAGTAGTCACATAACTGAAAATTTCAGATGTCACATATCAATGTTTTGAAAAAAGCCTTTATCAGACTTCAGCTCTTTGTTCAAAAAATTGAAGCATTTTAATGACAAGCCAGGTTTTCTGACCCATTGAAGAATACACAGTGGGAGAAACTATGACTATTTTCTTAAGCAAGCAAGATCTTAATCCTCTGTGGCACATTCCCTCCTAGTTTAATAACTGTTCCACATATTAGAGACATATTTGAAAACCTTCGTAGTTACGGAATAAAAAATACATGACTATAAGCACATGATATATGCAGGAAGTCCAATAGGTAATCCAAATCTGAGAAAAACACACCAGACAAGTTTGAAGTTTAAAACAATCTTCAAAACAATGGATGTGAGAAAATCAATATAATCACAGTGAGTGTAATTGTTTGATAAATATAATAATACCTAGTCTTTAAGAAATAAAACCAAGAAGAGAAAGCAAAAGAATTCTGAAAGTCATCCTCTATTGGAAAATAAAGAGAAGGTATTTTTATAATTAATGTGATAACCTTATTGATGCAGTCAACATTCAAATATCCAATAGTTTGACCATAACGGCTTGATAAAAAAAATTTTAATCTAATATTGATAAATAAGTTATATTAACTATTTAATAGAAAATATTTATGGTAGATTTGAATTGAATATTATTGAAATTAGTCCATAGAATACACAAGATTCAGCTTATGTTGTACTCATTTGTGGTATCTCTGTCTTTCTGAAATTGCTAATCCTACATCTGCTGAACAAACCTGATTAGTGAGGCGGCATGGAACCTATTTAAATCACCACAGCGTCTCTGACGGGATAAATAATAGCTTTGAGCAACAATAAAATGTGACTAATTGCTTTGTTCATTTGAGCACTGTAAGCAAGGGACAGAATCACTCATGGAAAATTGTGATTGGTGGGATGAATCAGTGGTAATTGCTTCACATTAAATAAACAAAAGACACCATCATATATTAATGCATTCACAGTTTATTACAGTTTAGAAAGATATTCTAATCAACACTGACAACAATTGAATAGATTCGTTGTACCCAAAGGTGTGTTTATTAATTCATCTTAACAAAGAATGATGTGTCGAGGTAAATTAGCTTTTCGTATTTGCCAGTTTTTTGCTCAAACCTGAATAGGATGTTGACTCACTTGTCCATTACTAAAAATAAAATGATTTTGGATCAACATGTTATTTGGGTTTTAAGGGAAAACATTTTTGTTTTTAAATGAGTTTTTAAAAATTGGAATAAAGGGTACAATTTGAGCTTAGTCCAATTGTCAGAAATATATCGAGAATTTTCTACTTATTTTATCTTATATGTAAATTTGGTAATAACTGCCGCACCTACCTTTTATGCTGTTGATTATATAAAATGTGATAGAATTAGGGAATCTCTGAAAATTTGTGAAAACTCAAATGATTTTGATGCAGGTAGTTTAGTTAAAAATGAAGTCTTAAAGTATAAACTAAAGAAAGTTTTATTTGTGTCCACTCTGCATATAAGCAGGATGCGGCCAAACACCCTAATGTGCCTCAAGCATAAGTTTCTTTTCTTGTATTTGTCCTTTACACATGCTACTCAGAATAATCTTTGGCATTTTTAATGTAACTGACATTTATGTATTCATTCAATTCATTCATTATTATTTATTATTCATTATTTATTCATAACATTGTTTACTTAATATGAGATCGAGCTTCTTAGGATTTTAAGTTCTTAGTATCGCTAATTGAAGGCAAGGTGCTGAGTAGAAAATCTCTAGAATTTGTAATCCAATGGGGTAATAAAAGTAATCCATTACTTTTAATCACCACATTGCCTTCTTCTCTGCATAAAAACAAATATTAGGTCTAGTAATAATTAATGTCGTTTTCTAATACTTTTTAAATCGAATTTATTTAAACAATACAACAAAATTTAATCAACAATATAGTTGCCGTTGTTTTCTACTACTTGTGCCCAACGCTCAGGAAGCATTTTAATCCCTCTGTTGTAAAATTCTTGTGATTTTGATGCAAAAAATTCGGTCAATGCATTTTTGAGGCATTCTTCATTATTAAATTTTTTTCCAAGAAGAAAGTTTTGCAAAGAACGAAACAAATGGTAATCGGAAGGGGCAATATCAGGAGAATATGCAGGTTGAGGGAGAACTTCCCATTCCAACTGGCTCAGTTTTTCAGCAGTGATTCTTGCAGTATGCGGTCGTGCGTTATCGTGGTGAAGAATTACGCCCTTCCCATTAATCAGCGCGGGTTCTTTTTCTCTTAAAGCTTGGGCTAACCTTTCCAATTGGGCACTATACACTGCACTTGTAATGGTTTGGTTAGATGGTAAAAGTTCATAATGAAGAATTCCTTTAAAATTCCACCAAACACACAACATCACTTTTTTTGCATGCAAGTCAGGTTTTGGCGTGGGCTGCGGAGCCTCATTTTTGTCCAACCATTGAGGCCGCCTTTTCAAATTAACATATAGCACCCATTTTTTCATCTCCAGTAACAATTTGCTCTAAAAACGGCAAATGGTTTTGACGAGAGAGGAGCGAACTGCAAATTGTGACTCTTTGATTACGGTTGTTGTCGGTCAACTCATGAGGAACCCATTTTCCAAACTTTTGGACTTTGCCAAGTGCACGCAATTGATTGGAAATTGTTTTTGTGAACAATTTAAAGTTGTCACAAGCTCTTGTTGGGTAATTTGAGGATTTTGCACCAAAGAGCTTGAAGAGCAGCTTCTTGATCAAAATTGGACACACAGCCTCGACCACTCTTGTCATCTAACGAAAAATTTCCCTCGCAAAATTTCTCAAACCAACGCTGGCATTTTCTGGCATTAACTGCATCTTGACCAAGAGCACTACAGATGTTTTTTGCAGCCTCACTTGCTTTTCTTCCTAATTGGAACTAGTAAAACATGCAGTGCCGAATATGCTCTTCATCCGCCATCTTCTTAGCCCTAGTTTTGCAACAAAAACCAAACCAAACACAAACTTTTTCAAGCAAAACTTGTTAATTGCACTTCACACGTTCTGTAGATACCACGTGTTTGAAGGTTATGTCAATACAAGTCAACGCCAAGCAAGATTTTAAACGAATGTTTTAAAACGACATTAATTATTACTAGACCCGATACTTCCTGCAGCTACTACATCCTTTGCAAGGGTTCTGTCACATCAGTCACTAACCAATGTCTCAGGGCTTTAGTGGAGTAGACCTGGTAAGGTCCTATAAAGAGATACAGATGTCGAATGGGTGATTGGCAGGTTGAGGACCCACACTGACATCTCCATCTCCCTCTGTCTGTACCTGGAGAGTATTTCTCCCCTTGGGGGTCTAGTCAGTCACTGGAATAAGCCATCAATTGGTTGCTCGGTTGATTTTTGGGACTGAATCTCAGTAGTGGCTGATGATGAACGCATATACTATACTCCCCTTTCTGTGAGAGGCTTGACATTTACTTCAGCTGAAAATGCCTTATTGATTTTAGTGGGCATGGTGGGATCCTGTGAAGGGCAAATGACCAGAGCTGTCAACAGGACCAGGGGTTCAGCAGAAGCATCCTACCTGTAGGCTCTCAGTAGCAGCTGAGATCACACAGTAGGCAGCCTACTAATATTTCACTTCTGAATCATTTAAAACACAAGATGCATTAGGCTTTGGAAATGTAAGCTTGGTTCAAATAATAGAATCATGACTTATGAAGTAATTTCTGAATAGTTTAGTTCACAGAAAGACCTAGAATAACAGGTCTCAGGATCTTCTTTCTGGCCTTGTGCAAGAGAAAGGAATAACTCAATCAGAAAATGAAACACTGAATTCTTTTGAGTATTTGTCAGCAGTGGATCTAAATATGTGCTAATCTGGAGACTAAAATGTGCTCTTCTTACCTTAATTATAGGGGAGGCCAAAGCAGGAAGGAGTGGATGAATGGAATTCACCTCATGGTAGGACTGCTATGACTCTAAAAATAATCCATTATTCTTTCGCAACTCACTGTATTTATGGTTGATAAGTAAATATGCTCGAAAATTGTAAAAATTCCCAGGTTGTCATTTGACCAAAGAAGTAAGGTCTCTTAAGAGAAAGTCCAAATGAAAACTCCTAAAGCTTTCCCTCTCTTCCCTTCCCTTCCTTTTCCTTCATGCCCTGCCCTTTTCTTCCTTTATTTTTTCTTCCTTCATTATTTTCATCCTTTGTCTTGTTGACAATAGTACAGATGTTCCCCATTTCCCCCCTGTTCCCGTGCCTCTGCCCAGCTCCTACACCTGCCCCCTGGCCTTCACGCAGATTGTTGTCTGTGTCTATGGCTTATGGTTGTGTGTTCTATGGCTACTCTCTTCACCTTCTTTGGTTCAGCCCTCCCATATCCCTCCGCTCTGATATCTGTCAGTGTGTTCCAGGTATCTATGCCTCTGGTTCTATCCTGTTCTTCAGTTTATTTTGTTCATTAGGTTCCACATATTAGTGAGACCATATGGTATCTGTCTTTCTCTGACTGGCTTATTTCGCATAACATAATAATCTCCAGGTCCCTCTTTGCTGTCAAAAAAAAGGTAAGAGTTCTTCCTTTTTTATTGCCATATTGTATTTTATTGTGTAAATGAGCCACGGCTTTTGACCCACTCATCTACTGATAGGCACTTGGGCTGTTTCCAGATTTTAGCTCTTATAAATAATGTTGCTATGAACATAGGGGTGCATAGATTCTTTCTTAATGGTGTTTTGGATTTCTTTGGATATATTCCCAGAAATGGAATCGCTGAGTAAAAAAAGGCAGTTCCATATTTAATTTTTTTGAGGAAACTCCATACTGCTTTCCAAAGCGCCTGCACTAGGTTGCATTCCCACCAGTAGTGAACTAGAGTTCCCATTTTCTCCACATCCTCACCTGTGCTTGTTGTTTATGGATTTATTGCTGGGAGGTGTGAGGTGATACCTCATTGTAGTTTTAATTTGCGTTATCTGATGATCAGTGACATTGAACATTTTTTTCATACGTCTATTGGCCACCTGTATGTCATCTTTGGAGAAGTGTCTATTCAGGTCCTTTGCCCATTTTTCTTTTTAATTGGGTTGTTTGTCTTCCTGGTGTTGAATTGTTTAAGTTTTTTATATATTTTGGAAATTAAAACCTTATGAGATGTAACACTTGTGAATATGTTCCCCCATACAGTGGATTCCCTTTTCATTTTGGTGGTGGTTTCTTTTGCTGTGCAGAAGCATTTTAGTTTGATGTACTTCCATTTGTTTAGTTTTCCCTTTATTTTCCTTGACCTAGAAGATGTATTGATGAAAATTCTGTTATGTGAAATATATTTTGCTGCCCATGTTCTCTTCTAGGATGTTTATAGTTTCATCATTTACAGTTAAGTATTTTATCCATTTGAGTTTGTGTATGATGTAAATTGGTGGTCTACTTTCACGTGTTTTTTTGTTTTTTGTTTTTTTTTGTTTTTTTTTTATGTACCTTTCCAATTTCCCCAACAGCACTTATTGAATAGACTGTCTTTACTCCATTGTAGCTCTTGCTTCCTTGTCAAATATTAACTGACCGTAAAGGTGTTGGTTGATTTCTGGGCTCTGTAGTCTATTCCTATAAGCATTCCTGTCTCCCAACTTGGTGGCATTAAAAGAGCACACACTCTGGAATCCAACTTCTCAGGTTAAAAATCACATCTCTACCACCTAAATGCTTTGTGATCTTACACACACATCTGAATCATTTCGGAGTTTAATTTTTACATAAGCACTTGATATTATAATATATATTTCTTAGAATTGCTGTCTATTTTGTAGAACTCATAATAATGTCTGGCATATCATAATTATAAGTGTTTGATGGCTCAATCAAAAATAATAGCACAACTTTGGGGAATTCGAGAACATTTATTTAACTATGTAAAAATTTTAACGGAAGAAATAACTATTTCTTCCATATACCCTTTTAGTTATCATTTACTTCTGAAGGATGAAATTGAAAATAAGAGTGAATTATCATGTTTCCAACAGATAACTCTGGTTTCTTCCATGTTAGTGGAGTAATTGGTTATCAAGGTAGTCACTCCACAATACTAGGCACGTCTCTGCTTGTAATTCTTTGGACAACTTTGGACAACTAAAACGATAAGTCAAGTGCTTGGTAGACTTCTCAGAAGCATAAAGGCAAAATGTATCAGATGATAACACTTCTCTGACTACACATGCTTTCTGGATGATAATGAGATCATGGTAACCCCATTGGTCTAGTGTTGCATAAGTACCTACTGTGGAGACAGGTTTGGCATAACTTTATGACAAAGCCCATTAGAAGAGTCACAGTGATGCCCCACACTCATGGATTGGGGCTCAGGGAGAGATGAGGTGCTATCTTAGCAATTAAGTATTTTCCCTTTCAGAAGTTGTTCTTTCCTTAATCTTAGACAACCATATAAACTAAAATGCTTAACCATGGAAGGTGACATAATCATCCAATCTGAATGACACATGATGAGTTAGAATCATTATATTCTATTAGCAATGTGCTTAGACAGCCAATAGCACTGTATCTGAGATTATTTCAAACATGTCCAGATAGGTCCAAGCAACTTATGTTAGTAGATGATTCACACTCACAGCTTGGCTGTGATGTCCTGCATGTATCAACTCAAAATACATACATGACCTCATGAGTAATCTCTGACCACTGGTCTGATGAGAAAAATACCCAGCCTGGTTTATGGGTAAGACTACATCTGCAAAAAATGCACAAGAACAGCATTGCCATCCCACTGTGGCACAATTCTAAATTATGGTGACAAAAGTAAAACCTCTCAGTAATCAGAAGCTCAGTTGGCACAGTAATAGTTTCAATTTTACCTCAACGGAGAGAAGACCTCAGGTGAGGTGTCCGTGAATAATGCTTTGATGAATTATCCAACACTTAGAAGAAATAAAATAAATGGATGGATTAAAAAGAAGTTTGGGAAGACATATATTAATGAACCTCCTGATTTGGAACAGGCTATTAGAATATTTGTGTCTCATGAGGATCGTCAGCAAAAGCTGTCAAAGCAGAGAGGGCTTGTAATAAGACAAGATGGGCAAGATTATTCATTTGGGGGTATAGGTCAGCCTTCTTCCCCAGGTAACATAGAAATGGGGTGCTGGCTGCAGGGCTGGAACCAGTGCCAAGTCTCAACAACATGGTGCTTTCCTTGCTAACCTGATCTGGTTACCGTCACTTCTCACTCTCTGTACCATGGGCCTGAGAAGCAGTCATCGACCTGGTGGACCATGGTCATGTAGGAATCTTTCCATCATGAAGAGGGCAGAGGTTCATGTGCATCAATGTAGACAGCTGCTAGGGATTTTACTGCCTTCTATGGCCCTCGGGTTTTCCACCCTTCTGTTTGGTGAATGCCATACTCAGCTGTGGCAGTCCACCAATACTGCTCTGGGTAGGAACCTAACTTACAAGGAAAGAAAAAAAGGCACTTCCTTGAACTTACACATCCGTAGTTTCACCCACGGAGAGTATCCTAAGCACTTAAGAAACATTGCATATTTAGTATTGAATCCACATCATCAAATTGTGCGAGAATTTACTTGTTTTTATCAGAGCATTTTTCATTATGGGCACAGAGGACCATTGTAATAAGAAAATTATCTGAAAAAGGGAAAACCATGTTCCTGTTCACCGAAAAAATAGTCGCACATCCAAATCTGATGCTCAGATTATGGTGATACACTTGTCAAAGCACGGTTCAATTATGTCATGACGGGAAGGTGGGTTTCATATTTTAATTTTAATGCAGATTGGATATTTGAATTCTATAGACATGTTTTTGAGTTTAATAACCATCACATGAATGTTCAGAATGAAGGGCCGAGTCAATTATTTCTCCAAAAGTAGTAATTAAGGGAGTTTTAAATACAGAAGGAAGAATAATGGAACAACTCATGAATATTCTATGTTTCCAAAATTAATCACAAGTCAACTTCCTAGTTTATATTTGTGAAATCATTATTATGTGATTTGTAGATGCTGAAGAGTTACAAATTAATGAGTGATGATAACTTTTGGAAGGCCAGAACTAAGGGACCTTACTTAATAAGCTGTATTGTACCTCGCTGAGTGACCTCACCTGTTCCACCTGGACTTGCACTTTTCTGAAAGAGATCCTTTTCTATAGAGTCATCATATGCAGAACAAATCATAGAACACTAAAATAATATAAGTAGAATTGGATATTTTGTACTCTTAGAATAGTAAAGTAGTATTGAAATGTTGCTTATTGTTTTCTGCAATATAAAATTTCTTATTCTTTTATGCTAGTGTAGTTCCAAATTATTTAGTGTGTTTCCAACACCTGAAAAAGAATATAAATAGGTTAAATGGAAACAAGTTTGTCTGCCCTGCCTCCCCACCAGCACCATGTCTCCTTAATACTCAGGTACCACTGAATGTTGATGTCACTCACAGGCTGTGTGCAGTGAAGAGGTGAGGTGATGGAAAGGAGCCGGGAAAGGGAATAATTACAATCCAGCACAGCCCACAGACAAGAGGACAAGAGGGGGCAGGGAACATGCTATTACCCATGAATCTAAAGAAAATCTTGGAGATAAAAAGATATGGGCAGCTATTGTTTTAATTGAAATTCAGAATATTTAATAAGTAAGTTATGATTTCAAAGAAGTTAATGATAAGGGCAGGGGATATGAGTAAGTTTTTGCTAAACAAACATAGGGCATGAAATCCAGGATCTGATCTGATGTAGTATAGTATCACCTCATTCCAACCTGGAATGTCGGCTTTCCGTTATTTATTCTTAAGCGTATTTGTCCATGCCTCTATTATCCCACGCATTCAACAAAAACTCAATAATTTTTTTTATGGAACTGTGTGTCAAAGGCTATACGGTAGACAAAAAAAAAATCAATAAGGTAGAGTTCTTGTGTTCAAGAAAATTTTAATTTCCTGTGGGGAGTTAGGAGAGCAAACAATAATACAGTGGAAGAAATTTCAAATAAGAATGAATTTGATATCATGGGAATAGATAGCAAATACTTCCACATTGCTGAAGTATAACATATGTAGGAGAGGAATGGCAATAATTGAGATCGTAAAAATGGTTAGGAAATATTGATCAGGAATGTACTAATATATAATGCTAACATAGACAAGTACATATATATTATTTAATAATTAATGTAAAATATTGGAGGGTCTTTGAAAGATTGTTTTACTGACAATGGGGATGCATATATCTTTTCAAATTAGTGGCTCTGTTTTCTTGGGATTAATACTAGTACTCAGAACTAAAATTGTGGAATCATTTGGTAGTTCTATCTTCTAAATTTTTGAGGAGTCTCTTGCACTGTTTTCCACAGCGGCTGCACCAGGTCACATTCCCACCAACAGTGCACAAGGGTTCCCTTTCTCCATGTCCTCATCATCACTTGTTATCTCTTGTCTTCTTGATGATAGCCATTCTGACAGGTGTGAGGTGATGTCATTTGGGGTTGATTTTCATTTTCCTGTTGATTAATGACATTGAGCCTCTTCTCATGTACCTGTTGATCGTATGCCTTCTTTGGCATTTAAATCATCTCATTTTTAATCAATTATGGAGTTGTGTTTTGATATCTTTTGGATGTTAGTTCCTTATGAGATAATTCATTTGCAGTTATTTTTGCCCCATTCAGTAGGCTGCCTTTTCATTTTGTTGATGATTTCCTTTGCTGTACAGAAGCTTTATATTAAAGTTTTATTCTTCATTCCCATTCTTTGAAAATCCATCCGGGAAGGCATTGCTGTTTTTTTCCTCATTCAAATCACTCTTGTTCACCTAAGACTCGAGTATGAGAGGAAAGAGGGAACTAGATAACTGTGACCCACTATCTTTGAAAAAGATTAATGCAGCCACATTCCTTGTGATCTTAATTGAGGTATAATTTAGAATGCATTCTTGTGTGGCACCATCCATCATATGCCCAGAAGATAGGAAAATAAGTAAGTAATTAAAAACACGTTTATTATGTTATGTAACTTCTTGTTCCATTATCTTTATCTAGAAGAGTTGCTAAAAGGGGCGAGGGATTTGCCATTCTAGTTGGAAGAAGTTTGTGTGAGTAAAAGAGCACGTTATAATGGAAGTCTAGTGAGTGTTTCCTTGAGCAATCTAAGGCCAATTCACTAAAAAGAGAACACCTGCTGTATTCACCCCAGAATGAGGACAGGCACTTGCTGATCTCTGTTGACTTGGCCACACATGCTATAAACACTTTTGCAAGCACTTTCTGGTTTCACAACCATAGGAACTACTTAAGGTATAAATTATTGTTTCAATCTTTCAAAAGAGAGAACACATTTTCATCTGTGTTATTTGCTCCCAGTCACTCAGCTAGTACACAGGAGCTAGAATTTGAACTTAAGTTATTCTGAATTCCGTGCTATGTCCAACGGACAAATAAAAGTGCAAACTGTGATTTTAGAAGGTAATTCCCTATGCAGATGATATTTAAATTTCCCCCCACTATAGCTACAAATCTGTCATGTTTTTCTGTCTAATATCCTTTAAGGCTCTGTTCTTTACTTTGGGTCCTTACTTGGTCACTTTCATTTACTCTAGGATTCTGCTCAATCATGTTTTTCTCTCCTCTTCTCATTTACAGTCTCTCCCTTTCCCTGGATCCTCCTTTTCACTGAAAAGCCAGATGATGTTTGAAAATATATTCATAATGAAAATAGCAAAGGGTGACATATTACCTGACTGAAATTTTGTAACTACTCCCCAGTTGCCTTCCATTTTAGCCACTTTCTCTACTTTTGGTCACCTTCCCACTTCTAGGATACCCTGGGCTTTTGGGAATCTGGCTTCTCCTTGCAAAATTTAAATAAAACTAGGGCCTTCTCTTTGTATCAGATATATATTGAACTGTTCAAATCCTATTCTTATTTGGCCAATATAAAGCATTTGAAACCATTGACCACTTAATTTCTTGAAATTGTTTTCTCTTCACTTTCTTTGCAACCAATATTCTTCCTTGATCTTTGCTTCTTTCTGTGATTCTTTTCTTTTTATTGAATTTATTGGGCTAACATTAGTTAATAAAATTATATGGGTTTCAGGTTTACAATTCTACAACACATCATGTATATATTGTATTGTGTTTTCACCACCCAAGTCAAGTCTCCTTCTATCACTCTTTATCCCCCCTTTACGTTCTTCTCTCTTGCTCTGATTCTTATGCATTAAATATTCTCTTTTTTAGGCCATATGTTAACACAGGGTGCTAAGAAATCATAATCCAATTTTAAGTTGTAATAATTTAAGCATTATCAATACTGTACATTGAAAAATTATGAGTTGATATTTCTTTTAAATTTATTATATTTTGTGAATTTTAAATATTAAAATTGAATTTTTTAAGTTACTCTAAATAAAAAAAATCATTACTGATTGAGACAAAAAATAAACAATTAAAAATTATTATTTGAAATAAATAAAAATAAGGTCCACTCCCTCTGATTAAAGATGGGAATGATGAAAAACACCATTAAATCAGCCCCATTCCCAAATATCAATGGGATTACTTGGACACCTCCATCAGGGACCATCTAGGCATATAAAAATCAACGTGGTTCAAATCCTACTTAGTGGTTTCTTCCTCCTTCCTTCCTCTTCAAATCTGTTTCCTTTATTTCAAAAGATAGAATTTAATTATCACAGTGAGGAACTTTTATTTCCTTCAACAGTAACATCCAATAAGCCACAAGTTCTTAGAATTCCTCCCTTTAACATATTGCATATGTCACCTCCTTTGTGTCAATAATTCTAATGCTTTAATTCAAACTCATAATAGATTGTCAATATTATTCAACTGGCTTTAAACTAGTCTTATAACTTGCCAATACCACGGTATACAATGTGAACAGGAGAATATTGAATGCACACACATGCAATTTGTAGACTCTCACCTTCAGGTAGGGCCTAGGAGGTCAGAGTAGACCAATGCTTCAGCTAGACAAGAAGAGTCGATTTTTAAAGATCACATTTTTAGAAGGATTAGTTATATTGATCAGATGTTCATTAGTGCTTCCATTGGGCTCCCGAAGGCTTCATTGATAGACCTGTAATGGTACTTTGTTGTACTTAGAATGTTTACCTAACTTTATTCACCACTGTCAAAATTTCTTGGGAAGGGAGCTTATTTTATTTTATTTTATTTTATTTTATTTTATTTTATTTTTTCATTTGAATTTTTCATTTGACTCAATTAATGAAAATCCAAAAGCATAAAATGTCAGTGGCTATTAAAAGTTTAATAGCTAGAAACAAACCAAGGCACATATGGGGAAAAAAAAAAAAAGAAAGTCAACTCACACAAGCTTATGAGCAGTTGAGCATCATGTGATCACACTCACATTCCTGGGAAATCATAACATGGCAGGTGGTCCTCTCCAAAGATTTGAAGAGAGTAATATTTTTTATTTCTACCACCCTGTATAATACTCACGCTTTTATAGCTCTTGCACAAATAATGGTTCCAAAATGAATGGAGAAACAAAAAAGTGAATTAAAACATAAATGAGGGAACAAAGCAATGCATCCCAGAATATGATTAGTAAATATTCTCAAGGCCATTTTGGCCAGAAAATGACTTACATGGCACTTTTCACTAATTTTAATAAGATGTGTACCATCCATGGTCATAAACTGCTTTTAGTACCTTCTTGACTCATGAAAATAAAATACATTTTTAAATTTTATTTTGTTATGGACAGTATTACCGATGTCTCCCATTTTCTTCCCTTTTGTCCCTCTCCACCCAACCACCACCCCTCCCCAGGCCTTCCTCATGCTGTTGTCTGTGTCCTTGGGTTATGCATATATATGTGCATATATGTTCTTTGGTTACTATCTCCAGTGGATTTTATAAAGAGCGTATGAATATGTTACTTAAGATAGAAGATGTTTATTCTCTGTCTTACGTTAGGAAGAATGGGACACCTCAATATTTAAGTAACCTTTTCCACAAAATTAGAATGAAATCATTAGGAAAAGAAAATGGAGCTTAACATGTTGCACATGGGTCCCAAAATGAACTCTGACCCTGTTTTTATTTTAGTGCCTGGGCACCGCCCTCTTACTGGGTGGCAGTGTGATTGATGGCTTACGTGGTAGACCTCCCAATACCCAACTCAGCCAGTCATGCAGCTAGAGATAAAGTTAACTTCAGGAATCTAGTTAGTTCTGTGACCTTCACTGGTAATGAATCTTGTAGGCTCATTAGTTGCAATTTGAAGCATTTTAAAATTAATTGCCTTTAGTTTAATGAAGCTTTTGCTTGCTTGGAAATCAGAAAAAAAATGGTAAATACCTCAATGAACTCCTTAACAATAATTGTTTATTACAATCTAACTGTGACCTTGAAGAGACTGTTCTCTTTTTTCCCCCCCAATTGTAATGTCATGCATTATATAGAATACATAGGAGGGGTTTATTTTAGCTTTTTCAAACGTTCTTCATACATAAGAAACCTTATTATACTTGTAAACTTGTATAATTCACTAAAATATGTTAAAAAGCTCTTCCAAAATTGCTTTTGCTCAATTCATGATTTTAATTTCTTGTTTGGTCAGTTTATTCAGCCATATAATTGCCATATTATTCTTGGCACAAAAGCAGCCCCCCTACACTAATGCATCATTATTTTTTAAAATAGTATATAAACATATGCTCACAGGAATGTGAATTGAAACCAGCATCACAATGGAAAATATTTATGAAATGCATGTTAAACAGAAGAATAATTTAACCTGGGGAAAACTGGAATTTTTAATTTTTAAATTTTGAACTTCTGTTTTTACCTGGGTATGAAACTGGAATTTTAAATTTTTAAATTTTGAACATCTGTTTTTACCTCCTGCTGTTCAAGAGGCAACCAATCAGTGATTCCCTTTCATCATTGATGTTTCTGTCTGTCTCCCTCTCTCTTCTTGACTAACGTCAATAAAAAATATATTTAAAAAATAATAAGCTTCAATCTCTGTACTATTTTTCAATCTCCTATATTCCTACCCCTTTGTACTAAGTATAAAATAACATGAGGGGCAAGAGAAGAGAGAGAAAAAGAAAGGAAAGAACATGGAAGGGAACCAACAAGTATTAATGCTTCTCATTGGCAGCCACGTATATTTCTTATTTTGACTTGTAGTGAACTCACCCTTTCTGAAATTGTATTTTAAAAGGCATAAGACTAATTTTTTCCTTGATAATAAAACCCCGCTGTGCTCCCAGTTCATTTACTAGGTTCTTTTATAATGAAGGCCAGAAGCCCTTTCTTTTAAATGTATTTCTATCTGCAAATTCTGCAGTTTCAGAAAGGTACTTAAGACATAGGGCAAGCTTGCTTATTTATTCATTTAGATCCATCCAAAGGAGTATTCTTATTTATATAAAGGGTTTTTAATATTAAATATCCTGAACAATAAAATGAGCCTTTGGTTTAATTTTTCCATATTTCACCCAAAAAAACTTAGCTGAATTTACTTGCGTAAATTCACTAAATTGTTTTCCATTGCCAACCTGATCTATTAGGCCCTAGCTGCAAGCCAGTGCTTTGTTTACTCTGTAATGCATGGGCAGAAAAATATGCAATTGTAGAATGTTAAATTTCCATACACTCAAATCACAGCTTAACCCAACTTAAAAAAATACCCTTAATTCATTAGAGTGATGGAAAGAAAGAAGTGTACGATTAGAGAGAGAAAGGGAACTAAGATGAAAAGCATTTTAGTCAATTTCACTATGGTGAACTAGAATGATTCTGCCCACTTAGGTTGGTCTATTATTCCCCTCCCATGAATGTGCAAAATTGGATTATTCCCATTCTGTTACCCTTTCTCTCCCCAAAATAGATTTAGCTTTTAATAATTCATTTCTTTCCTATAGAAAGTTTTTCAACGTTGATTTTTTCATTCAGGCTTATCCCTACACTAGTTCATTTCAATTCACTTCAACAAAAGTTATTGTCCCTCTCTGTGTAGATTACATGCTAAGTGGTTAGGATACAATGATGGGCATAATGAAGTCCCTGCCCCAAAGAAATTTGCATTCTGGGAGAAATACAGCCATGCAAACATATTAGTTCAGCTTTGTGAAAGAAAGACATGTCTGTGGAAGCACAGAGGCAGATTAGTTATTGGAATTGGAATGAGCAAGAAAAGTGAGCAGCAAGCCAAAGGTAGGCTCCTGAAAAGTACACATTTTAAAGGGGCAAAGGAGCTCACCAACAGGCAGAATAAATGATCAGAGAGAAAGGATTAGATCAGAAGAGAAAGATGCCATAGAGTGAATGAGGAAAGAGTTTTAATGATGGGGGAATAGCTCAATCATGTCAAATATCATAGAGAATTTCTGCCAGACAGACTTTCACTGTTCATAAGTTGTGGCAATATGAGTGCTATTAATAACTCCTTACTAAAAACCTGAACCTCCTGCCACCCTCAGCCCCCACTGGTAGAGACATGGTATAGCTTCAAATTGATGTTGACTAATCCTTCAAAAAGTAGAGTCAGGAAAGAAAAGAATACATCTGAATATGAAGGCAGATTCAGCATTCAGTAGTCAAATGCTGCAGGGGAAATGATCTTGTAATTCCCTCCTGAGCTGGTCTCCAAACATCGATGACAATATGTATATGGATAAGGAGACTTTTCTGGCAGTGTTGCTAGAAGAGGGGAAAGGAGAAGGAAGAGGACAGAGGGGCTTCCATGCTCTTTGCTGGCTTTGATTGAGGGAGTGTCTCCCTCTGGCACCTCAGTCAGCATTGCAGCCTCGGAACAGAGAAAGGATGGGACACACGTCAGACTTTGGGGCATCAGGAAAGGACACCTGATCCAGAAAAACTTTTCACTGAGGAAAAATTCAGGACAAACAGAAAACCAAACTGCTTACCTCATCCTGATGGTTGATGATGCGGACATGAAAGACAAAGACAAAGTGGTGGGACCAAGTCAGAGGCAGTTAAGAGTGATCAGGTAGGCAGGCAGAGTGGTTAGGTGCTATCAGGCTGGCAGGAGAGCATAGTTAGGGGCATTAGGTAGGGAGGCAGAGGGGTTAAGAGCAATTGGGCAGGCAGGTGAGCAGTTAGGAACCAATGGTCCCGTATTTCGAGTCAGACATTCCTCAAGGGGTCCCAGATTGGAGAGGTGCAGGCCAGGCTGAGGGACTCCTCCCCTCCTCCACCTGCACAAATTTTGTGCACCAGGCCTCTACTATATAATAAAAATAGATTATGGTTATTAGAGATGGTGAGGAGAATATGAAACCTAGAAAAAACACAACCTGCAGAGTTATTTAGTCCAGATTGGAAAGTTTGGGCAATAACCTGACCTAGGAAAAGGGTGAGGGACCATAATTACTTGAAAAAGTGGCACTAGGGATGCTAGGTACCTTAAATGAATCTCATCATTCATGTTCCATGGATTCCTTTAAAGTGTGGCACCCATTAATTAAGATGTCACTGAACACAAAAGAGCAAAATAAATTAAAGGCAGTGGGGTCAGTGGATAAAAGGTAAGCTAGGCTAGGAAAAGGAGCATCCAAAAAAATAAAAAATAAACAAAAAACCCAGAAAATACAAAGTAGAGGAAAAATATAAAGCAAGAGAGACCTATTAAAAAGAGATAATAACTTACATGAAAATAGTTAAAATAAACATGAAATAATAGTGCTTTTAGGCAAAGCATTGATGCAATTAGCCTTAATCTATCATTGGGACTATTTGATATTGGACTCATCATGCACTGAATTGAGCAGAGAATTATATTAAATATTGTGGCGAACTAAAAGATGTAGAATATGTTATTTTGGCTCTCATAACTCTTTTTTTTATTTCAGATAATTAGAAAAAACTGAAGCATCACATACATAATTAGGATATAATTAGGTCATCAGTAGTAGTGGCTGAGTATGGAGAGTATCCAATTAGGAGGGAGTTAATATGTGAAAAGGAAATTAGTTAGCTAAGATGGGGGGAAGGTAGCCAAGAGGAGCGGGTAGAAGTTTTGGCATAGGGCTGTCGTTCTGAGTATAGGACAGAGTCAGCTGAATACATGAGCCAGTTTATCATAGATGTGTGTCTGTGTCCAGCACATAGTTCAGGTTCAGTGATTAGAAAGAAGGATTCCTTTGGGGCTAGCAACACGAATTAGACTTTATACTAAAGAACAAGGGTAAATGTTTTCTCATCTCTCACCAGCTGGGTATTCGAATTCCTGTGCATATGGGGGTCACTGGACATAGGGAAAAAGGAAAATTTTATTAAAATTATGGCCTGGCTGTTAGGCATAATGGTAGATTGAATATAGTGGAAAAGAGAATACACTGATTTGGGGGTCAGATTAAAATGCCTCCCATTAAGTTTGGAAACTTTTACCGAGTGGAATGTATGGAAAGTGGATGGTATCGCCAAAACCGGTTTAGCTCAGTGGTAGAGCATCGGTCTGCGGACTGAAGGGTCCCAGGTTCGATTCCGGTCAAGGGCATGTATAATACATTGGTTGCGGGCACATCCCCAGTAGGGGTTGTGCAAGAGGCAGCTGGTCAATGTTTCTCTCTCATCGATATTTCTAGATATCTCTCTCCCTTCCTTTCTGTAAGAAAAATCAATAAAATATGTTTTAAAAAAAAGATTATAAAATATATTAAAAAAAAAGAGAAAAAAAAAGAAAGTGGATGGTATCAATGGCGGATTGGAAGATAAAGGAAACATATCCTAATTGGCGTGAGGTGGGTCTTAGAAAGGAAAATGGAGGCAAAGAAGATAGAGATAAAGGTGGACCCCATGGGGGAGCATGTTAAGAGAAAGACTCCTAATTGGATATTCTTCATACTCAGCCTCTATTTTCCATGGCCTAATTATAATCTAAGTATTATATGTATGTGATTTCAACAAAAACATTGTCTATGTGTTCTCAATTTTTAATAGCACGAATTAAGAGGATGTAAAAACTAAGATATATGTAATTTTATAGACTAGTGAAAGGAAGAAGGGATAAAGGGAAAGAGGGAGGGGGAAAAAAGGAAGGAAGAGAGGGAGGGAAAGAGTATCAAACAGAAGGCCAAGAAACAAGAGAAGTAAGGGAAGATAGTGACAGACCTAAAGAACTGTACAAAGTAATGTGCTATTCTTTTTCTTTCTTTATGTCTCCTCTCACCACTACTCTCTAATTTCTCTTTGATTCATATGCCTGGATCATTCTTCTGTTTCTCTGAAGATCATCTCGCTGTCATTGATTTTGTTTTTCCTTGCAAAGATAATGTGCCTTTCATAGTCTCTAGTTCAAGATCACAACTACATGTCTGAACCAGGATCCTAACTGATAAGAAACAGGTCTTGCTGGCCCAAGTGTGGGTATGGCCTGGGGCCCAGTGTGCTGCAGCCCTGTCAGCAGTGCTTTGAAGAGCTGAGTCCCAGGAGGACACTGACATTTCTCTGTAAAGGAAATGTGAGAATGGGAAGGAAATGATGGCAAAGATCTCTCTTAGCGAAGTATTATTTTGTAGTTTACATAGATCTTCATTGTATGACTACAAATGTTAAATAAATAATATAGCATCTCCATTTTTTTAGAAAGTATTTCTTTAAAACAGTTTGCTGAGAAAATTTAAATTTCACTTGCTGAGAAAATTTTACTTGGCATTTTATGGTGTAGCTATTTATCTTATGTCTTATACTCTATGGATGTTATAACTAACTATAATAGTACACGGATTCATGCAACAGTGGGGTCCCTTGGCCTGGCCTGTGCCCTCTCTCAGTCTGGGACCCTTGGGGGAATGACGGAGAGCTGGTTTTGGCCCGATCCCCACAGGCCCTATCCAGATAGGCAGGAGCCCAATCCTACTCATTGAGCAACGGTCCCCGGGTGGTCAGTACATGTCATAGCAACTGGTCAAACTGGTTGTTTGGTCACTTAGTCTTTTATATATATAGATATGAATGCTAGCCGTCATCTTTAATACTGGCCTTTATTAAAGAAATGCAGAACAATTTAGTGTTTGCTTGTGTGTTCATGTAAGTATAATGCTTAACACATTAATAACTCTATTGCATATGCTATATATATTTAAATAAATCTGTGCAGAAAATAATCAGCAAAAAACACTAATACCACTAATATTAACAAAAAGACTGCTGAATTCCTTGAGTTATTCCTGACCTAAAATGGATTCTTTAGAAGCAAAATTATATATGCTTTTTGAATGTTAGCTGAGAAATTAAAAAATGTCCTTAATGAAAAACTGGTTTATCACTGTTTTACCACTATCAGTGTTCCTGTTTATGTGATCTGCAGCCCATCACTCTCCACACCTATTTATTTATTTTTGGCTAAGCAAGGGTGACGGATTAAGGGTGCTAGCAGGGAGATGTTTTCCTTCTGAAATTTAATTAGTTTGACTTTAACTCCAGAAAAGAGACTCGCCTGGCTGTCAGCTCCTCCTTGGATCCCTGGCTAATTAAGGTCCCGAGGGAGCCTTTTAAAATCTTTAAAAGCCGAGGCCCCTGTAGACACCGCAGCATCCCTGTAAAGAGGAGCCCGTAACTTTCCACTCACACGCCTTGTTCAGGCTGACTGTGGGAAAGGAGCCAGGCTCTGCATCCACTTAGCTCTGCCCCTTCCCCTTTTTCTTCCCTCTCTTTTTTGAAGCTTTGCAATGCATCAACATTTGACATTAGTGTTGTGTTAAGCTGATACCTGTCTGGATAACACAGCTGTAATCACCAGGTGGCGCCCCCTCCTCCGGGTTGGCCTCCGGCATCTCCTTTTTGTGCGAGTGCTTCAGAGCCCTAGTTCTGACCCTGCGGACACTCCTGTAACAGCACGCGGACCTTATGGCCGCCTTTCCTCCTTCCAGGCCCAGCAGCTCCAGCGTGTGGGTCTGCCATGCTCTGAGCAGGGCGTTACCCAGAGCGGGCATTTATGCGTGAGTCTGGTTCAGGAAATAATATTTGCCGCCCATGATTAACCTTACCCTGTATAAAATCAACAAAACAAGGCTCACTCAGTCTTCATGTGTACATTTTAGGGTATGGAGTTTTGTTGAATAGAAGTCTCTGTTCCCCCCTTGAGAAATAATAGTGATGATCTCTATAGCAAAGATTAAAACATAGCTTTTCTCTTCCTCTCTCCCTCTCTCCCTCTTTCCCTCTTTTCTTCTCTCTCTCTCTTCCTTCCTTCATCCCCCCCACCCCACCCTCTTTCTCATTTCTGCTCTGGGCTGTGGTCCCTACATGCACACCATGACACTAAACTGATTTATATGCGAAGCTCTCCTTTCCCCCATGTGCCCTGCAGGACAGAGCGGTAGCTAGGAGGTGGAGATGTTTATATCTCTCTCCCTCTCTCTGTCTCTCTCTGTCTCTCTGTCTCTCTCTCTCTCTCTCTCTCTCTCTCTGAACTCACCACACGGGCTGCATTCTCTCTGGGAGGGTTCTTGGCTCCCAATTCATAAACTAACACATTGGGAAGGAGGCTGTAAAGCACTGCCTGGCAGGGGAAGTCATTTCTGCTCAGAGTGACACCTGGAAACTGCGGTTAATGTTTCCGCAATGAAAATGCCAATAAATTCTCTGGAAAAGACAATCAAGCTGTCCCGGAGACCGCTGGCCAAGAACTTTCCTGATTTATAACTCCGCGGAAATCACTACCTTACTCCTGGTGGAGGGACGTGGGCCGAGGAGCGGGTTCCTAAACACTGTTTAATCCGGCGGCCCCGCCTCTGTGTCCGCCCCAAATGAACGCATCTTATTTCATTTCAGAGTTTGTATGAAGAGGAGGCTTCCCAGAGAGCCGGGCTGCCGTGGGGGCAGCGGCTGCAGATTATATCACACTGCGTGCAGAGGCTTTTATGAGCAGAGAGGCCACACACTCCTTGTGAAGACTTTTATTGTTTTGGGAGCATTATTTCTTTGCATGAGATAGAAAGGCTATTCACAGTGGCTTAATTTCAGAGAGAGAATATTGTATTCACCAAATAAATCAAAAAATGGGAGAGGCCCGGCAGGTGGCCAGCCATAGGAAGGACCAGAACCAGAGACTTAAACTTCCTTCTCTCTCTGCCACATCACCGCAGCCTTTCACCGTAAGTTAGCTCAGATCTAAGATCTGAGCTCAGACTTCTTATGGATTTTCATCCAATTAAAGGAAAAAGAAAAACAACTCTTTCCGCCCCTACCTAGTTTTTTTAAAACCCCTGTGGAGATTTCTGTTAGTTCAGTCTGGATCATTTATCTCCCCTCCTTCCCCCCCTCCTGGCCCTTTGGCAAGAATGTGTACAAGATGACAAGATGTTTTGATACATAAGGAAAAACTGGTCACACAAAATCATAAATGTTCCACACAAAGTCCCGTGCAAAAAACAAACAAACAAACAAACAAAAACAACAGTAATTGACCATTTGCAATGATTGGTTCAAGAAATACAATAGGATTTGTGCCAGGTCAGCATGGCTCAGTGCCTGATCATCGACCTAAGAACCAGGAGAGATCACTGGTTGGATTCCCGGTCAGGACACGTGCCCGGGTTGCAGGCTCCATCTTCAGTGGGGGGGTGCAGGAGGCAGCCAATCAATGTTCCACTCTCATGGGTGTTTCTGTATCTCTATCCCTCTCCCTTCCTCTCTCTCTAAAATAAATTTTAAAAAAACACAACATACTAAAATATATAAAATAAAGATAACACTTTATTGTTAAGTCTAAGTCTGCTTACGTGTTACTCGACAATGAATGGCCAAACTACTGATACATTCTGATGCAAATGTGTAAGTTCTTCATCTACAACTAGATTTCTTGAGCTGAAAGCCAGCTTACTAGAGGGAGGGAGTTAAGAATGAGTAAGCTAATCACAGCTCTACCTTTGTTACATTGGCTTAGTAATATTGACTGATGATGCCAACTAGGACTAATGACTCATTACTGATTGATGATCATCTGAGTCTCATTGTGCAGTTTCTTAGAACTGTGAGATCTGCCTACATATGTACATGGATCCTTTTTTGTGTAGCAATAAATGTAGATTTCTAAATAGTGGAGTAGCAAAATAAGAGTCATTTGCAGTAATTTTTAGGTAATATTTGAGATGTTGACATGCATCATTGATAAAGACCAAGTTGGAAAATGAAGATGGCATTTGGGATTTTGTTCTTAAACATGTCAACTTGTTAAGTTAAAAAAGTAATTCATATTAAAGAGCTTATTTTGAAAGCTGTAGAGCTAGAGATTGAGATGTTAATTCGTGGTATAATAATATGATTTTCATTAGAAAAGCTATAGGAATCGGAATTTTGAGGAAAGATATAATTATGAACAAATTTAAATTTAGTGTAAATTTTCTTCTTTAAGAATAAGCCCAGACATCATAGAGTATACACAGTATTAATCCACTTATTATAAATACTAGAAAAGGCAAATCTGTAGAGATATAAAACCAGTCAGTGATTGATTGAGGACTGGGGGTCTCTCTCCCTCTCTCTTCCTCTTGGAAATCAATAAAAGAAATATATTTTTTAAAAAGTAACATGATTATAAGCTGTAATGAACATGACTCAAAGGATCAGATAAAATGTTCTTTCCATGGAAATCAGTAGAATTAGAAAAAGTGTCTAGAATATTAATAGAACGGATATTTCTTTCCTATTCCTGTACCTAATATACTCATCAAAATGAGGAATTATTGTTTAAGGCCACTTTTTTTCATTTTTTTGTTTGCTTCATTATTTTTTGTTGGACCATCATTTATTTTAATCATTATGAAAAGATCTTTACAACCAAGAACACGCTGTTTACTAAAACCTACAGGAACTCATTAATCCTTTTAGGTTTTTTTTTTTTTCTTTCTTTTTTTCTTTTTTTTCTGAAAAAAGCTTTATTGTTTCATTCGGGCCAATGCATGGGAGAGGGCTCCAGGGTGGTTAAAAGAATGCCTAGTAATTTCTGGAAGAGGCTCAGGTAAAAGCCAGAGATACCAGTGGGCTATACAGGGGCCTCTGGGCTCCAAAGGTTCCTAGTCTTGCTTGAGGGTGAGCCTTCCGAAGAGAAACTCGACCAGCCCAGCCCAGCCTGGGCGGCAGCCAGCCTGTGGATGTTGGTCAGGTGGTTCCCCATCTTCTTGATGAGTTCCACCTCCTCATCCAGGACGTGTTCTCCAGGAAGTCGCAGAGATGGGTTCTGCACGGGTAGAAGCCAGGGCCTGCAGCTCCTAAAGGGCCTGCTTCAGGTTCCTCTCCAAGGCCAGGGCGGCCTCCATGGCGACCTGGGCTTTGCCCACTCTCCCTGGGGAGGCTTCAGCACATCCTGGAAGAGAATGAGGCCGCCTTGCATCTTTTTGCAACTTTAAGGGATGCTCAGCGCCCTTGTGCTTCTTCTCCAAAAACTCGCTGAAGAAATGGCACACGAGAGCCACATGTTCGTGGTTGAAATAGTAGCCCAGAGAGAGGTGGGTGTAGGAGGCCTGCAGATGCAGGACGGCCAGGCGATTGACCTTAGCCTCCACCTCGGTGGGAAATTCTGATGAGTTTGGGAGCAGAGGGTTGCTTGGCGATAAGGAGTTAAGGTAGAAAAAAATTTTGGGAGCAGATGGTTGCTTGGCTGATCCCCGAGGTGGTTCTGAAGGTGGTGGTGATTGGATGAGACTCAGGAGAGCGGTCAGAGGCTGGAAGAAGGGGCGTCCTGGGTCTGTTCCATCCAAACACTATTGAAGCAAGAGTCAGATCTTGGACCTCCGAGTGCACTGCCTGTTTTTGTGTGTGTGTTTTTTTAAACTGGAAATCTATGTCAAAGGTCACTTCACATTAAGTGTATTCCAATGAGTTAAAAGTGCAGGGGCTGATCAATTATACAATTCTTGATGGCCAAACAGAGCATGCCTTGTTCATATAAAGATCTATGAGAAAATTGCCCTAGGCCTCTGTCTACCCATAGTATGCCTGCCAGGCCCTGATTTCTTGTAAATCATCAACACAATGGAACAATGGAGGGTTACAGATCTTGTTAGCATATTTATGAATGCAAAGACAAGATCACATTACTTGTGCCCTTATTGTAAACATATTTTAGTACAATGGGACAAGAATAAGAATGATTATTGAGCCGAAACTGATTTGGCTCAGTGGATAGAACTTCCTGCCTGCGCACTGAAAGGTCCCAGGTTTGAATCCGGTCAAGGGCATGCGAGCACATCCCCAGTAGGAGGTGTGCAAGAGGCAGCTGATCAATGATTTTCTCTCATCTTTGTTTCTAACTCTCTATCCCTCTCTCTTCCTCTCTGTAAAAAATCAATAAAACCTATTAAAAAAAAAAAAAGAATGATCATTGATGTAAATGTCAAAGAATGTTTGGAATCTGTCAGCTGTACAATGACAACAGCCTAGAATATTTTAGCTATTTAGGTGATATCAATCTTTATCACATTGAAAAAGTCTTATTGTCTCAGAAAGAGAGGTTTCTTGCTTTTGTTGAGACTGTGAGACATAGGCATGAGGAGATCAAAAGTAAAAAGCCATCACCTGTGAGTCCAAGTATGGTCCCACCAGGTGCAATCCTTTGAGTTTGAGATGTAATATAAAACATTTCAAATCCTGAAATCTAACAGAAAGGCCTAAATAAAACAGGTAAGCTCTGTCTTTGCCAGCTTTTTTTTTTTTTTTTTTTTTTTTTGCCAGTAAATGTTGCCATGATGTTACCAAGGCCTTAGAGAGAACAGAGAGCAGAGAGGACCAGCGATGCGTTGGCTGTGAAGTCCCAGGAGCCCCGGTGTTGGCATAAATTACATCATAGTGATTACAGTTGTTAACAGAATAACCGAGCTGAGATCAACCCAAAATAGAAAGAAATTTATTTATTTCACTTATTTATGTATTTTTATTTATTTCAGAGAAGAAGGGAGAGGGAGAGAAAGATAGAAACATCCACAGATGAAGGAAAAATCATTGGTTGGCTGCCTCCTGCCTGCCCTACACTGGGAATTAAACCCGCAACCCCATGCATATGCTCTGACTTCCTGGTTCATAGGTTGATGTTCAACCACTGATCCACACCAGCTAGATGAAAGAAATTTATTATTGACTATAGGTTTGATGCACGAAATTTGTGCACGGGTAGGATCCCTAGGCCTGGCCTGCAATCAGGGCCAATCAGGGCCTTCCAGTGGCTGGCTGGGGTCTTCCTTTGTTTCTCGCTGCCCCCGGTGGTCAGCGCAATTCATTGTGAGTGATCAGTCTCCCAATTGAACTCCTGTAGGGACAATTTGCATATTAGGCTTTTATAAATATATAGATAAGTGAAGGGGAAAGAGATCAAGGTTTGATAAAGGAAGCCTCGGGCCTGGAATTGATTTCTTTCCAGTATTTGACCCACTTGGGAATTCTTAGGCATTTCTTTTCTGGCTTCCTACAGCTTTCCTGCTTTTTTTCTTTGTAGCTACTAAAGGAATTTCCCCTGAATTGTCATCCCAATCCAAAACCTTCGATTGAAAGAGGCAGAGCAGAAATTGCTGGAAGATTGGAACACTCAGTCCTTCATTCAGAAAGTACAGAATTGGTATTGGCAGAAATTCAGAAGTTTTCATTTATTTTAAAATTAACTCATGATTCTTGGTTTTCTGCCAATTGCACTTCAGGGCCAGGAATTTGGGAAAGGGGTGGGGGAGCGATAAAAATTAATATTGCTCCATATGCCAGAAGTCTAAAAGAGCCCACAGTGTAACAAACTAAATTAAATGCAAAAATTGGAGCAATGACTGTAAGAAAATAAGTCAAACTCCCAGAGTAGATTTTTTAGAAGGAAAAAAAATGTTCATTTCTGTATGTATCACTGCAACTCACCACTGTGTGGGGTCCCTGCCTTCTGTTGGTGAATGCTAGCTGCTTCTGTATTCAACTGGTACATTTTTTAAGAGTACTAGAGGCCTGGGGCACAAATGTGTGCATGGGTGGGGTCCCTCGGTCTGGCTGGCGACTGGGGCTGTCTCACCCAGTCCAGATCAATACTGCAGGAGATTGGCTGTGGGAGTGCACTGACTGCCAGAGGGCCGCTTCTGCATTGGATATCTGCCCCCTGGTTATCAGTGCATGTCATCGCAACTGGTTGACAGGTCATTTGCTCATTTGCTCATAACAGTTGCTTAGGCTTTTATATATGTAGATTTCCCTGTATATCTACAATATATCTCCTTTCATGTGAGGAAACAAAATGTCTGTCCATCAAGTCTCCTCTGACTTCTTCTGTTTTGAATTATCTGTAATCATTGACTCCTACAATTTTCAACCTTCTTCATTTCATGGCACACACAAACTAATTACTAAACTTCTGTGTCTATTTGAATAGACACAGAATATTCAATATATATTGCCTATTTGACAAATAAAAAAGGTATAATTTTGGATTCATTCACAT
This sequence comes from Pipistrellus kuhlii, assembly GCF_014108245.1. Taxonomy (NCBI): domain Eukaryota; kingdom Metazoa; phylum Chordata; class Mammalia; order Chiroptera; family Vespertilionidae; genus Pipistrellus; species Pipistrellus kuhlii. The sequence continues at coordinate 6,600,037 of NW_023425523.1, forward strand.
CAGACAGTTATTGTTACATTGGCTGTTGTCATTTTTTATTTGACAGTCTAAGGGCAGATTGGTCAGTGCCCCTGACTAAAAGCCAGGTATTGCATGTTTTAAAAATGCTGTGTGGCACACCTGTTGAAAATCACTACTCTGCACTTTCATACTTGGCAGAAATAGTTTAGACATATGCAATGGCACCTCAACATTAAATCGTTACAAAACTAACCTCCTGGATAGTATGTGTCATCTTCTCCCTGCATTGCTATCTGTACAGGATTATGATTCCATTACACATCCAACACTTATGGGAGGTTTATTTACGAATTGTCATGCACATAAAACGTCAGTGCATTTTTGTAAACAAAATAGCTGGTGTGGATCATTTTTATACATGGTTTGGTGTCCAGAATACAAAGTAAGTCTTCACACTCTGATTATAATTCAGAAATGGGAAGACAGACAAGCCCACCATGACATGACAGACGTGTGCATTTTTTATTATAAATAATTAAAGCTATACAGTACTTTGTATGTTTAATTTCTTCTTGTGTTTGATAGCCAAGAAGCTCAGAATGAAATTCTCTTTTTTTTTCTTAGCATAAATGGTCAAGCAAATACACTTTTCTATCCCCTTCCTATTTTAATGTAGTTCCAAGAACTTAATTTCACTGTGCAGTTTGGTTTTTGGCACCCATAGTTATATTACAAATAATATAAAATATGTTTAGAATTATGTAGGCTACATATTTTTAAAGTAACATCATCATGATTCCCATTTCTGTTTTCACAGTGTACTGTGGTTAGCAGGGTAGAGAGACAGATGATAATGGAAGGTAGAAAAAACATTGCATTTTGTACAAGGTAGAGTTTTTGTTAACCTATTTCTACAAATAAGTCGGAGATGATAGAAGTTTTGTGTACAGATATGAGTGGAAAATTGTTAATTGGTAATAACCAGTGGAAATTGCTGCATATTAGAGAAAGTGTGGTTGACATAATGAATAGCAATTTGTGAACTTATTTTATTATCAGTCTTCTGAGATAAGGGTATTAGCTGGGTAGTCAAAGAGAAAGGACACTAGGTATCCTGTCCAATGTGTGTTTTTGTGTGTGTGTGTGTGTGTGTGTTTTTGTTGTTGTCTTTTGCTTAAAGGATCAAAACAAATTACCGTCATTGAGAATAGTAGGTAAAGTCTGTGGTAGGGGTTATTAAAGGAGAATAAATAGAGGAAATGACAGAAATCAATGCCATTGTCAACAATTTTCACATGTAATAAGAGCCAGTGACATAATACCATATGCCAGCGCTAACAAGGTATTACACTCATTTTGTGGTTTAATAGTTACACATTATCCAAGAAAAAATATCTATGTTGTTAACAAGAAGAGAAGCACAACATCCTTAGATATTGGGGGCATGGGGTGGGGGAGCTTGAGATGGTAGAAAAAGGCCACTCTGGGTTTTTACAATGGTGATTGGACTGTCATTCACATTATAATTATCATCATTTCCACTGGCTGAAAATTGGAGTTGAGGTTGCATGTATCCGGAGATATTGTCACAATTATACAATTTTCAAATAATAAAAATATGTCATACACAGGTATTTACATTAGGAAATCTAATTTCCCTCTGTTTTGAACCCTTTATGCTGCTGCATTCCTTGCTCAAAGGGGGTGGGGAGCTACACATGGAGGTCACAGCCCAGACTCCAGTGCCCTGCGGCTGAGCTTCAATCCCAAGAGAAGAGCATGCAGCCCCACTCGCAGGTCAGCACCAGCACAGGGCGCCGGAGGTATAGCTGTAGGCTGCTGCAGGCATTTGGGGAGCATGGTGGTTCGATTCCCAGTCAGGACTCATGCCGGGGTTTCGGGCTCAATCCCCATTTGGGGCGGGCAGGAGGCAGCCTATTGATTCTCTCTCTTCCTTGATGTTTCTCTTTCTCTCCCTCTCCCTTCCTCTCTGAAATCCATAAAAATACATATTTTAAAAACAGCACATAATGGAAAGAGGGGACAATAACTGCAGGGTGGGAACCCCTGACCAGCAGCACTTCCCCCATAGACAAGTCATGTTGGCATGTGCTGTAGGCCTGCAGCCTGAGGAGCATGCCCCTAGCTGCCTGTGGGGCCTGACTTCCAAATCTGTACCACCCCATTCCGACCAGGAGTGAGACACATACAAACCACCAATGAGGGGTTTTCTACGTAATACCTGATAGAAACTTTCCAGAACTGTCAAGATCATCAAAAGAAAAGAAAGGACTTTTTTTTTTTTTTTAATTTAAGAAACTGTCACGGCCCAGCAGGACCTAAAGAGCCGTGACAGCTCTATATTCTGTGGGATCTTGGATGTGATCCTAGAAGAAAAAAAAAAATGCATTTAGTAAAATCACATGGAAGAGGAATAAAGGATGGTCTTTAGTTACAGAAATGTGTCAAGCCTGGGTCATTAATGATGACGAATGTGCCATACTTAGATAAGATGCTGAAATTAAGTTAAACTCTATTGAAGGCATATGGGGACTATGTGTGAATGAATCAAAGTTATCCTCCCCCCCTTTATTTTTTTTTTTTTGCCAGATCAGAAAAAAAAAATAACATTTTTTTGGTGTGCCACAGAATTTTAGTAAGTAGTTTATGTGCCATGAGATGAGAAAGGTTGGAAATCACTGTCTTGCCCTAAGTGGTTTGGCTCAGTGGATAAAGGGTCGGCCTGCAGTCTCAAGGGTCCCAGGCTTGATTCAGGTCAAGGGTATGTACCTTGGTTGCGGGTGCATACCCAGTGGGGAGTGTACAGGAGGCAGCTGATTGATGATTCTCTCTCACCGATGTTTCTAGCTTTCTATCCTTCTCTCTTCCTCTCTGTAAAAAATCAATAAAATATATTAAAAAAGAAGAAGAAAGCCACTATCTTTGTGTCCAGTAGGAAAATAGGGCAGAGCACGTACCTCGAGCAGCATTCTCAGCTTGCATAGCATCAACCAATTGCCCTCCACAAAGCTCCCTCTTCCTAACCAATCCTTCTGCCAAGGTTTGCAGGCCTCGCTGGTGCTGGTTCTCATCACTGAGCATTTTTCATTTTAGAATCTATTAAATGAAAATTGCCAAGATTCATTTCTAGAAGACACAAAGTTTGTACTGCAGTGTGTTAGAGTTAGAGCAGAAATAGGATTAAAGTGAGGCGATTGTGCCACAGATTTTCTTCTGATGGTGATGATTCCATGGGACTTCATTCACTCTCAGGAGAGGATGTGCGACCCGGGCACTAGCATGTATTCTTCTGTAATACTTCTGCCTAGGAAAAGAATAAAACCAGAAAAAGAGAAGGGAAAAATCTGAAATACGTAGGTTTTTAAATATATACAATTTTACATCGTATTATATACATTTATATAAATAGTACATATACGTATTTTGTCAGGCCAAATTAAAAAAATACAAAACATTCTTTTTAAAATATATGTATTTTTTAAATTGATTTCAGAGAGGAAGGGAGAGGGAGAGAGAAAGATAGAACATCAATGATGAGAAAGAGTCATTAATTGGCTGCCTCCTCCACGCCCTCAACTGGGGATAGAGCTCATAACTCAGGCATGTGCCCTTGGCTGGAATCAAACCTGGGACCCTTACGTCCCCAGTCAGATGCTCTCTCCACTGAGCCAAATTAGCTAGGGCAATACAAAACATCCTTAAGTTTAAAAGTGAATCAAATGCCAGGCATAAAAATCATTCATTAATGGAGATATAGAGAACTTTTTGAAGGGATGTGTACACAGGAGAGATGACTGGCATTCACCGTCTGTCGGCCACCGGCAGCTCTAAATGAAATCCTCAAACGGAGCCTGCTTTTCTCTTCTGCGTTCAATAATGAAGCTGTTCGCCAGAGCCTCCCTGGCATTTTACCTTTATTAGGCAGCTCTGTCCACAGCAAACAATAAGGTGCCTCGCTCAATTCCGAAAGCTCGCCTCTTTATTCCTTTGATTCTGAGTTGTCTGCTCATTGTTCAGTCCCATCAGAAAAGACCTCATTTTCTGGAAAGAATCGAAGGAAGAGCTGTTGGACAAACATTACTTGAGTAATAAAAAGAAGTGCTCAAACTCAGGGCACAGAACAAAAATAAGAGATAGTAGTCAACTGTTTTTAAAGTACAACTTTTTGAATGAAGAGTGTGTGTGTATATATATATATATATATATATATCCATATAAATCTCCTCTAGAGATTTTACTTTTGCCATGAGTAAAAAAATATATATATGGTCTAATAAAAAACCAGAATGCAAATTATGAAGTAAGGGTTTATTTTCTCCAGTCATATAGAGCATTTTACTGCTATAGATTCCATATGAAATTCTCAATTTCCTTACTCTCTCATATGTGTATGTTTATATATCTGTGTACACATTTGCACATTGTAAGCCTGCAAACAATTTCATAAATAGCAAATTAACCACTTTAGAAGGCATGATATCAGGACACGATCGAGGGGAATCAAAGCCGGAAGAAATAACGGTTACTCGCCGGGGAATGGAGCTGATGCCTGCTGTGTCGCTAGGCATTGTGATGGGAGCATGAACTGCTGCGGGTGGTTCCATGTTCCACACAATACACCCCCATCTCACCTCGCTCAGACAATGGAGTACATCGCTGCTTTTGTCAGATCTGATACCAGTGGACATATCAGCTTTGCCCAGAGCCTCTGCCAACACTTAAAACTACTCTCACACTGTCCCTTTCTTTTCTGCATTCGCTGCATCCCGCTGCACCAGGGGAGAGCGGCAACTGCGCCATTGTTGTCCCATCAGAACGGGACAGAAAGCCAGACGAGGGACAGAAACAGTGTGACTTGGTAGTGATAGATTTCCTGGAGGTTTTGTTACTATATCATAGAATTGAAAAGACTATACGTTTTATAGGACATGGTTTCTACTTGGGACGGATTCTCTGTTAAAGGAATGGACAGGTGGCTGGGTTACTGTAGCAGGTTTGATATGATTTCTGGGACACGTGAGCGTGTAGGCATTCCTCTTATCACTTGATGGGTCATGTTGTAATTAAAAACTTACATATTGTCTTCCACTTATCTGTCATCTGCAAAAGGGACAGGAACCCTGTTTGGCTACTATGAGCATAGTCTTCAAATTACAGCACACACTCAAATTAAAAAAAAAAAGTGAATGCTGAATTAGGTTCAATCAGTTGCTGCTAAAAATAATGGCCCTCAAAATATGGCCAGCATATTTCAGTGGTTGAGCATTGTCCTATGAACCAGGAGATCACAGTTCAATTCCCAGTCAGGGCGCATGCCTGGATTGAGAGCTCGATCCCCAGTGGGGGGCATGCAGGAGACAGCTGATAAGTGATTCTCATCATTGATGTTTCTATCTGTCTCTCTTTTCCTCTCTCTAAAATCAATAAAAATATATATTTTAAAAAATAATAAGAAGATTGATGTGACTTTCAGAAGTGGTGCAAAAATTTTGTTTGTTTTTTCATTTTTAAAGGAAAAGTAACAGTGATTCTCATTGGTATATGTTAGCCCTTCAACAAATTCAACAGAACAGCCCTAACCAGTTTGGCTCAGTGGATAGAGCATTGGCCTGTGGACTCAAGGGTCCCAGATTCAATTCTAGTCAAGGGCATGTACCTTGGTTGTGGGTACATTCCCAGTAAGGGGTGGGAAGGAGGCAGCTGATCGATGTTTCTCTCTCTTGATGTTTCTGACTCTCTTTCCCTCTCCTTTTCTCTCTGTAAAAAATCAATAAAAATATATTTTAAAAAATTCAACAGAACACACCTCTGTTTTGTCTTATTCGAGTTATTTTTCACAGTTCACTAGGCATGAATCTGAAATGTTAATGAATTCATTTCAGCTTTCAGGACAGACTCTCCTCCCACTATCCATTTGCAGGGGTGGGTTCATCTCCCAGCAGAACAAAGTGGATGCCTTACTGTGGCATAGTTGCTCAGATGCCTTTTAGTTACGTCAGCGTTTTTCAACCGCTGTTAGTGTGCCGCGAGATGTTGCCTGGTGTGCTGTAGGTGCAGACAAGACAAGAATTTTATAATTTTTCACTATTTTGTTTACTTAATATTTCATAATAAAGTAATTATAAAATACTTTCTTTGTGTTTATTTGATTCCTATTCAAGAGAATTACTTTATATATAGTCAATATAGGCACAGAGTTAAATTTTTTAACATTTTCTAATGGTGGTGTGCCTCGTGATTTTTTTCATGAAACAAGTGTGCCTTTGCCCAAAAAAGGTTAAAAAACACTGAGTTACGTCATGCTTTTGGCCAGTGCAAAGTTCAGGATGCAAATTTTATTTGGGCCTCACCATTCTTTGTGCTCTAGTCCAAACTCAAAATCAATAGATCTGGACATAATAGGTTTGTTTTTTCAGTTCCTACCACTAAAGTCCAGAAAAAAACATACTTAGTGAAAATGCTAATCCTCGTAACCCAAGGATGTGACCAAGCTCCGCTGCAGGCACTGCACAGGGCCATGCCTTTTGTCCGTCTCCTGAGGCTGACTCTCCTGTGTCTGTCCGGCTGCTGTTTCATGACTCGGGCTCAGTCATTGATGGGAGGCTATCTATGCCAGGAAGCATGATGGCTATTAACATTCCACCACAAGTAAAATCCAAGTGTGTAGGGGAAGCGAGACAAGTAAATAGTCGCTAAAGATGTAGACCATCCTGTAGAATTGATATGTTCCCCCAATATACTTTAGACCCCTCAACTCCTTTCCCTATTTACTGATACCATTGTTTCTCCCTGCAGACTAAGCCTGACCTAAAATGCTAACCTTGGAGCCTCGCGGTGTTTCTTTCCCACACGTTTTAGCCAGAGTTATATTTTTAGCAGGTAAACCTGAAAACTTCATGCAACCGTCAAACTCTCCAAATGACTTCTCATTGTTCTTGGAGAGACTTCTACGTCATGTGTCTGTGCTAGAGGATCGTATACTATTTGCCTCTGGCTCCCTCCTCACTCTCATCCTCTGATGCACCTGCATTTGTCTCCTGTGCCCGAGCCACTTAGGCCTTTTCTCTGCTCCCGGGCTATGCAGAATTGCTTCTCACATCTGGACCGCGGCAGGTGCTACCTCCTGCCTCATGGGGTTGTTGGGAGGCTCTGAGGTTTCCATGGGGTAAAGTATAGACAGAGTAAACGCCATAAGATGATGCTTGTTAAATATTATTTTTTGTCCCTTCCATCCATCCTGTCAGATTGGAATACTCAAGGTCTTCTGGGTAATGATTTTGGAAGCAAATCACACATTGGCATTGGGGCAGGAGAAAATGATAGACGACAGGGGTGGTGAATGAGAAGCAAGCTGTGTAAATACAGGTCCTGCTTAGGAAAATTGACGATACTTTGTTGGGCCCATGTTCTATCTTTTTTTTTTTTTTATCCATTATTCCTTCTAAAAATTTTAATCAACCTCATTGTTTCAGAGGTTGCATTAAACACATTATTCTAAGAGCACTACATGAAGACATCACCTTTTTACAATTCTGAACTCAGTTTGTTAAATACGTGTAATGCATCACAATGAACAAAAATATCAATTCTAGCCATTGCCTTTTTCAAATGTCTTACTCTCTTTTACAATGCCTTTGGATATGAGAATCATCTTGGGTTTCAAATTTAATTCCTGCCAGAAAAATCTTTCAGGTTCTTCTTGTTCATTCAAAGTATCTAAAGAGGCTAAAGCCATTAACCCCGTATCAGACTTTGTTTCAGGTCTAATTGAGTGGGAAGGAATATTACAGGTTTGTCTTACTACAAGAAAGTGATGCGCCAGACATAATTCTCTTTGAAGAGCTGCACGCGATTGAGATTCAGCTGAAACACGAAATAACGACCGTCACTAAGCTTAAGTGTCTAAGTGAGGACTGTGTCACGTACAGATGTCTTTTTAACAAGAATCCAGTTGAATTAGAGTAGGGGAGATGTCAGATGCCATAAAATAACCTGGGAAGACCTTCGGCATTTGGCAGAGCATGATATTTTTAAATCTTTCCACCCATGTTTCTTTCTAGTTTTAATAAAAAATGTCTTGAGCATAAAATTAAAGCCGAGCGAGGCAGAGGCAGGTAGCTCTTGCCTGGTGCGCTCTGTGCTCCTGTCTGTCCTCCCAGGATTATCTGCTTGCAGAACCAAGACTGAATCACTCAAGAGGCTTAAGGACCATTCATACACTTGAGTTCTTTTCTGAGGTTAGTGGGCGTGTAACACGGAGAACCAGGTGTGATTCCTTATGCAAAATTCTCACCTGAGGGCCATGCCTTCAGAGGCTCCTACCATGCCTTGTAGAGGCCATATTATAATTCAGGCTCATTGCCCGGCCAGTGTGGCTCAGTGGTTGGACATCCACCTGTGAACCAGGGGGGTCATAGTTTGATTCCCATTCAGAGCACATGCCCAGGTTGTGGGCTTGATTCCCAGTCAGGGGTGTGCAGGAGGCAGCCGATCCAGGAGTCACTCTCGTGATTAATATTTATATCTTTCTCCCTCTCTCTTCCTCTCCAAAATCAATACAAGTTGGGTTTTTTTTTTTGTTTTTTTGTTTTGGTTTTTTTCTAAATTAAATAAAATAAAATACAGGCCCACAATTCCATACATAGGGATGAAGGGACATTTGATGGATGGAGAGTTCACCATTCATCCCATGCTGTGTCCCAGCTCCAACAAGCAAAGGGGTGGCACCTGCACCCTTGAACCGGAGCCCATTTGTGAGGGCTCTAGTACCAGGGGTACTCCTGTTTTGGGTACATGGGTGTGGCTTTCTGTAACTGCTTCCAATAGCAGCCTCTCCAGGCAGTGGCAGTTCTCCCTAAACAGCGCATTAACAGTGATGGTTGTGCCTCCTTCTTCTGTTTCAGTCATTTCCATGGGCTCATTTTCTTCCCGATGGGAAATAATTTAAACATGATTCTTGTTGATGGTTTTCTGTGTCATTATTATTAGGCAGTGATGACAGTTCCCAACAAAAGATCCTCTTAAACGAAATAATTGGTGGTGGCACTAAATGACAGTGAACATAGATGTTGATTTATTATCACAGGGATTTTCATTTGTTTGCAGTGTGCAATGACTAAAACTGGTTTTTCAGAAAATATTATGCTAACAGTTTAGGCTTGGCTGTGCGTTATTCAAAGTTAATAAATGGATAAATGGATGTGAATGTTTGTGTAGCCACATGCCAGCTTTTCTCCCCCTGTTAAGCTCCATGATTTAGTGATAATGTGCATTTAAATATCTCCTTTTCTTTAAACTGCTATGACTTTGCTTTTTCACAGGACAAAATTAAGATTGTTTGTTTTCCTTGAACTTCATCTTAATAATTTTTATCACATTTTACATTTATATTCATACATTAAAATGCACTTCTTTTATTCCAGTAAAATTTTATGAACATGGTTACTATTTTAAGTGCTCCTGAATTATGTAAAATTGTGCTTTCCCTTAAAAAAAATCTTTATTGATTATGGTATCACATATTTGTCCTCATCCCCCCATTCCCATCCTAAACCCTTCCTCACATAGTCCCCACCCCCCTGTTGTCTGTGACCACTGGTTAGGTCTTCTGTATTTTCAAATATGTGTTCAATGGCTAAATGAATTTGTTAAATTCATCACAGAAAACTCATTTTAGGGGGACTATAATCCAATTTGGTGTAATCTAAATAGTGGTAAGCATAGTGATATTCCCTGAAAAATATTTTAATGATTCATAAAAGATCAAATTTCAATGGTGTTGAGCTTGATCAGTGGTGAAGTATCAGTAAAGATATCACAGAAATCCATCTTCTGGAAGTTCCCTTAGAAGCATCCATGGAATTCTTTCCATCCTTAACAATGAAGATACCTCCGGAGAGGATTTGGGGGTGGGATCAAATCCGGGCAAATGGTTGGAAAGTGACGTTGGGGTAGTTTCAGAGCAAGATTGGGCTGTGGGACAGGGACATCGATCAGACTGGGCTCAGCAGACCCTTCAGTGCGGAAGCCTCAGGCCGGGAAATGCTGTCCTGCGAACTCTCTCTGAAGCTCTACACGGGGCTCAGAGATCGTGTCTGTCTGTGTCCACATGGCCTACCCTTCAGCCCATGATCAGATGCTCTGTTTTTACACAGGGATGTTACACAGTCCAGTCTCTAACCACCTTTCATCTTAGAAAACGTGGTTTTTAGCACTGTGTGTTCTGTGCTAACAGAAACCGTCTTGACTAGTTCGCACAGGATATGAGATTGAAAGAAGGCCCCCGAGAATTAGGTCAGGTCTTACCTGGAACTCAAGAACGTGGCTTTTGCTGCCAGCCTCCTACAGAACAGCTTCAAAGAGGATCAGACGTTCTCAATGCTTAATAGTTACCATAGTGTAAACATGTAAGAAAATGCCATCGACTGATTTAAAATTAAAACAAATGTGTTAGTGAAATGGAACTAAATTCCTAAATAGAAAACTCATTTGCTTGTAAGATAGACTTGAAAATTTATGGAAAACTTAATAAGTTGAATAATAATTTTATAGCACAAGTAGCCACATACACTTTTAAAACAAACAACGCTGCCAAAGCTTATATTAAAAGAAATTCGGGAAAATAAACTCCCCTACTTTTTATCCAGAAATTCCTGTTTCTGTGGAAGTTCCAAATGTATCCCATTGGATAACGGAATGCCTTTGGTTCTCCCAACACCTTTTGCCCGAGTTCTTCCAGCCTGTTTTTCCCCAGGGACACGGCCCCTCACACGTTGCTCTGTGTTGTGCTCAGGCAGGCAGGAAGACTGGCCCTTGGGCAGCAGTTGTGGGCTGTGTGGGCTGTGGCTGTATCATCAGCCTGAGAGAAAAACAGCCCAGGCGATGTGCAAGTGAGAGATGCTCCAGATACTCACTTGGGGAACTGAAATTATTACTCATCCGTGCTGCTGCGATGCAATTCAAGGGCCAGATAAGACCTGTGTCCTTGGGGCTGATTCAGCAAGCAGATAGTTGGTGTTGTCTGAGGCAGAGGATATCTATGGAAGACCCATTCTCAGAGCCAGCGCACCCGAGCCCAGCGGAAGCTCTGCTCTCTCCCCGCGGTGGGTGGGGGTGCGGCGCAGGGGTGCTTGTCAGCCAGTGGGTCAGCAACTGCCTGGACAGTTTAGGGACTCGGGAAGGGGCTTCGCGGGTTTGCATTGCAGATCGTAGCTGACTCCTCGGCAGGTCATAGGAAGTCCTTTCTAATCCAGAGGCTAACTCCTTCCTTTCCAGCCCTGTGATGTCTTTAGTGACTTTGAGCTTTTCTTTATTCCTGGGCCCAAGTGCCTTCTCAGCCATGTTTCTATAGGCATATCCTCATCATCCCATCATTTACAGCATCATTTCTCCTCTGTCACCTGTTCAAACCACCCCAGTTAGTGGAATCTCCCTTCCTGTCTTCCTCTACCATTCCATCTGTAATCTGAATTTCTCCTGAAGACCCCACTACGCTGAATTGTCATCATCTGTGAACGTGGCTGTCCTCCCCGCTCCGTTCTGAGGTGACTGACCCCCTAGATGGGTGTCTGCTCCTGAACGGATGGACCCCAAACCTACTGTGCCTACTCCTGATGGGGTGAGCTGGCGGAGCAGGAGGGAAGGGTGAGGACCAGTGGCACAGGCCTCCTCTCTGACTCTGTCCAGGACCCAACACAGAGACTTGGCCCCATCACACATCCCCCCATAAAATCAGTGCCCTCACTGAAGACAATACACAGGCATGTAAACGGAGCCTAGGGAGATTGTCAAGTGGGAGTTACTAACGCAGAACCAAATTACCCGGGAGCCGGCCAGCCTGGAATGCTTACTCCGGTCCGTGTCATCAGAAAAGCTCCCATTTTCCAGAAGAGAAGGGGGTGTGGGTGGGAGGGAAGACAGGGGAGGACTCCCCTTTTCCCCAGGATGAACCCCATCCCAGGCCCGGGCATGTGTGATAACACTGGGTGGACTCTGGCTCATTACCCACTTCGTGGGACAGGACACCCGTGTTGAGCAGTCATTTAGTTTAGAGGCTTCCAGAAGCAGCCAGGAATCCTATTACGGACAGGATCTGGAAGGAATACGTCTCCCTCGCTGTATCGGGCTTACAGATACAGGTGTAATCCGGCCTCCACAACAAATGTTATCTCCACTGCAGTGTTGTGCTGAGCAGGGCAAGCTGTCCTGCCGCCACGTCTACAGAACAGGCGCGAGAGAGAGCAGACCGCATCTGTGCCTGCGATCCCGGGACTCAGACCCAGCTGTGTGGGGAGGAGAAGACGGATCCTCATCTCCAGGGATGCTCATTCATCGGGAGAATCTTTGCTCCACGTCCCTGAATCCAGAGATGGATTCAGGCCTGCGGAGAGAGTGATGGCGACAGAGGTCCAGGAGCCTCCCTCTAGCTGGGAGGCAGGCATCAGGTAGTGATACTGAAGGTCACAACGAAGGACACAATGCTCCTGTGAGGGCACGGATCCACGAAGCTGTGGTCGGGAAGCTGAGGTGTCCCTTTTCCCTCTGGGTGCCGAGTTTCCTGAGACTTCCCTTTGTGTGGCATTCCTTCCCTGGGTGTCCAAATCCCATTTCTCTTAATCCAGGGACAGCAGCGGAGCTGGGGATTCGGTAAAGCCAAAATCAGGCCCACTGTCCGGAGTCTCCGTTCCCGGTTGCAGCCGGTCCAGTTCCGCTTCAGGCCAGCTGCTGTCCCTTAGTCCACTGTGTGTGGGCTGCCCCAGGCAGTGGACCCCGCAATATCCCGAGTGGCACCCCAACTTTAAAAGGACTCCATGCCCAATGCTAGGAAGATGCATGCTGTTGCGCTGAGGGAGTGTTCCTAACTCTGGGTAAACATCGCAGGAAAAAACCCAAGACCATCGTTCATTCATGTCTGGCTGATGTCTGCCACCTGACATCGCCCTCTTGCTTAAAGCCATCCCCACAGGGGACAGCGGAGACACACAAATCTACCTCGTTCTCCGTGTGCACAGAAAAGCCTCCCAGGCAGAGGTTTCGGTTCAGTTGCTCCCAAAGTGCTTTGTGACCTGTGGCATCAATGGCCAAATCTGCCTCCTGCACCCAGCACCGTAAATGCGTGTGTCTGCGGGGTGGGCTCACGTGGCTGCACCTGTGCTTACACAGCCAGATAAAGGAGCCGGGAAAGAAAAGGGTAAACTCATTGCTGGGATAACAGCAGTTATCAAAAAAGACCAATTCCACCCAGATGTCTGAGGCCCATGCCAAAAAGTGAAAAAAAAAACTAAACTGTTGAATAAAACAACGTGAAACATCAGATGTTTGCTCTGTCAGGAAAAGCGTGGCCAGCCGCTGTGGAATTAAGCCTCTCATTTAAGGGGTTCAGCACCGTCGAGAAACCCCACCAGGAGGAAAGATGGGTTTGGCTATTTTAGGCTGGGCCAGTGTCATAAGAATAACGCACGCACTCAGGATGGCTGTGAGCGTGGAGCCTGAGGAATGATTGCTCTCCCGGAAGACTCCCCAAGAGCTGTTTCCCAATCGCTGGTCCCGGTACACATATCATCCTGCCTTCAAAACAGCGCCACCAGGAAGCCCGTGTTTCCGAGCCTGCAAAGAAAAATGCTGTAATTCAGAACCTCAAGTAGCGCTTTCCATTCACCCGGCCACTTTTTATTTCCTCCATTTATCCAGTTTATAGTTCAGTAAAAGAAAATAAAAATGCAGACAGCCAGGGAATTAACTCGTTGGCTCCGTTCAGTTCTTCAGTCAGCTCTGCATCCCAATTAAACTCTTTGCCAGAGAAGGTGATGGAGCAGCGGGAAATGGAACTGCCTTCAGAATGAAAAGAGGCAGATCCTGGCCATCCCAGGCCTTGCACCGGAGGCAGGAATGAAAGGTGCTGGGCTCGGCTGGCCATCACGGACAGCAAGTTCAATGTCATCCTGGGAATAGCCCAGCACTTTTCATGCAGCAGCTCTGCCCTTTAGATCTGGTGGATGCAGTGATGTCAGAGGGTGGGAAGAGAAGAAGAAGTAAGCCCAGGGCATGTAGTTAGACATGAAGAAGAACCGTCAAAAGGGGCCGCCAACATTACCCAGTGACGTGGGAGGAAAATGAAGAGAGAGTGAGATTTTGGAAGCCAAGTCCATTGGCTTTCCATTCAAGTCACAGAGACCAACAATCAGCCCTTGAAGTTTGTAAAGTCTAAGTTACTGCTGATCTTGGCAAAATTCTAGGAATATTCTTGAGCAGTATATGAAGTGTGTGGATCCAGCACACAGATAGAGGGAGGGGTTCTCCACATTTTGCTGAAATTTATCAGCAGAGATTGAGAGAGGGCAAAGCACATGAATGTAGATGCAAGTTGAGATTGCCCGGAGAAGAACGTGGAAGTAAAGATGAACTTGACTATGTCTCTTCTTTCTACTACTTTCCCGATTAAATAGGAAGTGCGATCATGAACTAAATATGAGGAGGAAGGGAAAAGGCCTGCTTGACATTTGAGGGGGAAGCAAAGTGAGGAAAGTTTGTCCTGGAAAGAGAGGGAGTAACGTTGGCAATGTTGGGCCAACTTAAGGTTCCCCGTGATGTTGAGAATTTTCAGTTTCATCAAGCAGTATGACCATGTGTTTTCTGTGGCCTGACCTAGCTTCTCAGATGTAGGTAAAAGGTAGTGAAGCTGGATTTAATCCAGGATTCCACTTTTCCTGTTAAGACAGAAAGATGGCATAAAGAAATGGAGATTGTGTGTTGAGTCAATCATTGTGATAGCAAGTCGTGGAATCTAAGTGGGGTGCAGAGGGGAAGAAGAGAAATGAAGGGAGAGTGAAAAATACAGAGAACAATAAACAACAAGGTCCAGTGGTTCAAGGGATCTTGAGAGAAATGTAAGCTGGAAAGAAGCACCTAGGAAACTTGAAAAAAAGATTGTGGAGTGAACAAAGAATTCGAAGATCAATATCTAGATATGGCCTGCAGTGTTTCCCAAACTTTTGACATATGTATACCCCTTCTATAATTTTCATAACGCTGAGTACCCCTCGTACTCATGAGAATGTAGAATTAGGTGAAGCTAAGCACGGTGCAATGCGTACCCCCACCAAACTCTTCCAGTACCCCTGGGGGTACGGGTTCCACACTTTGGGAAACACTGACCTAGGGAATATGTGACAAAAATGATATCCAGGAGAAGATCACTGTAGAACCTGAGGTCAAAGAAATAAAAATCCATAGTTAGAATATCTAAGTGACCTTGGGAAACACCACCAAGAATTATGATCAGAGTATATGTCTGCAATTCATGTAGACACACATATCCACACACACACCTACATGCACACACACACATTACTGTTATAGGCATCACAGAGCAGAGTCGGCTAGAATCTGAGGGGGAATAAAAGGAAGTGTTTCCAAGATAAAGGAAATGGCACCTTGCATCTTTCCCCATAAGGGATTTGCCCATTTGTAATCAGCAACGGCTCAGGGAACAACCGAAAAGAGGAGGTCAGAGCTGTTGACAAATCCATGGGACTGGGGAGGAAAAGCAAAAACATGCTTAGGGCTCACCTGTTAGGAGATACTTTGGGAACATTAGCTTGTAATGTGAAAATCTTAAAGGAACCTAGGCAGAAAGGCAAAGTGGAAACAGACAAGCCCCTCAGGATGACTGGAATCCTGTCTCAAAGGCAGACCTCGTTGGGTCAAGGTCATCTGCTCCTCTAGGACTTCCTCACAGAAGTCCCTCAGCAGTGGCATATTTTAAGGAGGATACTAGCACCCTGTATCTCTGCCATTTTTCAAATGCAACATCCAGAGTTTAGTTAAAATTTAATGGATATTTAAAAACACCAAAAAGGGGAAAAAGATGCAGTCATAAAAACTTGAAACAGTCAAATCTAAGAGAAAGAAAATAGGCACTGAAAATAAGTTCTGTGTGATTTCAGTATTGGAATTATGCTATGCAGACTTTGAAATTATTGAAATTCATATGTTGAATAAAATAGATGACAAAATGGAGAATTTCACCAGACAATGGAACCTGGACTAAAACAGAAAATGCATATTCTGAAACTAAAAATTACGTATTTTAAAGCAAATGACAGATTCAGCCACACATGGGACACCATAGAAAAATAGTAAACTAGAATTTAGGTGAGTAGAAAGGTCTAATGTAAAGACAGGCTGGAACAAAAGAAGTATGAGAAACACCTAAGGTAGGAGATGCGGATGAAGACTGTAACAGACGTGTAATGGTAGTCTTTGAATGGGGTGCGGGAGAGGCAATATATGAGAAGAGTAACTGGGAATTCTCACAGCTGGCAAAAAATATTAAATTTCAAATGAAGGAAGCTCTAGAAAAGCAAGGAGATATAGAAAGACCTTTGGACCTACTCACATCATAATGAAACTCTGCACACCACCAACTAACAAAAAAATAAAAATCCAAAGGTAGCCACAGAAAAATAAAGACATAACACTGTTAAACAGAAAGCATAACACCGAAGGCTACCTTTTCAGTGCGAACAACAGAACAAAAGACATCGAATCAATGCTTCGGCGCCCTGAAAGAGAATACCTGCCAGCTTATCTTTTAAATCTTTTGAAAACATCATCCAAAATAACAGGCAAAGCTGTTTATGCAAAAACAAAACCGAAAGGCTGCTTTGCCTGCAGACTTAAACAAAAGAAATATCAAAGGTAATTCTGAAGACAAATGTGAAAATATCCTACAGGAAAGCAGGGCAATACTGAAAGGAGACTGTGGGTAAATAAGAAGTAGCATTGATGAGAACCGACTCAATGTTGTGAGAGCTTTAAGATATGTGTGAAATTAAAATACAAATAAGGGAACCAAGCTGGGGAGGGAGCATCTAGAATTAAAGCATTGTAAGTCCTTGCTATAAGTCTGGCTGGTGGTGAAAGTATCAATTTATGGTAGACTTTAATAAATCCCAGATGGGTATTATAATGCCTAGGAAAACCAATAAAAAGAGTAAAGGACGGCATTCCAAAAAGTTACTTAAGGAACAAAATGGAATGATAGATGCGAAATTTATTCAGAATCCAACTCATTTCTTCTCCTGCTATCATCCCGACCTTGGCCCACAAAACTCTCACCTGGATTTCTGCAATAAAACTAGAGAGCCAGTTGCCACCATTTTTTTCCATCTCATGATATCCACACACAATACAGCAGCCATTGAGCTCCTTTCAAATTTGTCATATCACACATTGCTCTTCTCCAACCTTCCAAATGCATCCCATTGCACGACGCAAAGCCTTTGCAATGGCCTACAAATCCTGTGTGACCTTCCTTCATGATCTCAGTGTTCTCAGGACTATGTCACTCTGTTATTGTCTCCTGGGTCTGACTGGTCCATGGAAATGTCAGATACACCTTAGCTTTAGTCATTTATCAGTCTTTTGCACTCCTTCAATGCCCATCTTGCATCCATATGATTCTCAGTTCATCCCTTCTTCAGGTCCTTGTTCAAATACTTCTCAGTGTAGTTACCTGGATCATTATATTTGAAATTGCATCTCCTTCTTGCATTTCTGGTCTCTCTTGGTTTTGTTTTGCACAGCTGTTACCATCTTCCTAAATGGGAATACATCATTCTTTTTTCCACAGGTAGGGCAGTGATCCAGTGCAGTGTGCTAAGTGTGTGCATTATCTTTATTTCCTGCAAGTCTGCAGGCTTCTGTAAGGATGTCTCTGTTATCCCATCTGGTATTGTGCTCAATATGTCAGTTCCAAAACAATGAAAAATAGAAATTATTCAGAGCATAATTCCGACTTTAATATTCTTAAACGATTTGTGAACAGCTCATGAAGTTCTTGGTACTGACAAATAAGTAGAGCGATTCTCACGATGGGATTCATAGAGCAATGAAAATGCATGAATTATACACAACAGCAACATAGATGTTATCTTAGAAATAATAAGCAGGGAAATTAAGTCATAAATGTTCACACACAATAAGATACTCTTCATAAAACAACCCCCAAAACAAAACAAACAATATGTCATGTGGGGATATATCCACATATCTAGTGGAAGAACACTGGTGCTAGATGCTAGATTCGGGGCAGTGGCTGTCTCCATGCTTAGGCCAGGAATGGGATGGGGATGAACACACTCTGAGATATAATATATTGTCAGTGCCCTCATTCTGTGAATCTGGTTAGCAGATTCACAGAAGTTCATTTCATTGTTACATTTCATGACTAGCCTTATATTTTCTTTCTAATGTTTGGAATAAACAGATATTGTATAATTCCACATGAGTTCATATTTTGAACATTCTAACATCTTTATCCAATGCCATGAATTGTGTTCTGCACATTCAGTTAGAATTGGGTCTTCAAAATTAATATTGAGTTGATTTCTCCAAAATATTTTCCCTGGAACACTTGCAACAAAGAGCTATACTGTGGTACTGGAGTGATAAAAAATCACCAGGCCAATCTTATATTTTTATAGACTGCCCAGTATCTGTCCCTGTTAAATATTCTCTATTTGCACCTGAGTAGGCCTCAGGAAACCCTTCCGTAAATAACTTTGTTTGATTTGTTTAATTCAGCATTGCTCAGGGTTATTTCACCACAGGATCTCTTTCATCATTTATCATTCTTGGGAACAGTGTTCAATAGAACATGCTTTAGGGGATATTGCTGCTAAATCTACCAGGGTTGTTTTAAATCTACAGCCTCTGCTGGCTTCTGAAATTTCTGAGAAATTGTGAAAGATGATGTTCGAAACAATCCTTTAGAACAATTCTGTAGGCCTGATTTGTGCAGAGAGGTTGAATTCTGTGCCCATTCAGCATAGATATATTATTATGTGATATTCCCATTGACCTAATCACATACTGCTGCCTAAGCTTTCTTAATTTTTTTTTACCCATTAGCATAAATTTATATTAGGTTTGTATTAGATTGCTAGCTCACATATATCAAGGTCATTGATTTTGCATCCCACTAAAATATTGGGGGGGGGGGGAAGCTTTTCAAACACAAGGTGAGTTGCTTTAAAATATTTTAGGTCCATTCTTACATATTTTAAAGGCCAAATTTTTATCTAGATTTAATCTCTTCACCTAACTCAATTTTGGATTATATGGTCCTTTTAGAGTATGACTACTACTAATTACAAAGATTCTTCTTGAAAATCAGATTATATTACTTCCACACAGCTTCAAATTAATAGTGGGGATGTAGAGATTACAGTTTACTCAGCAAACTATAGTTGCAATTCAGGATAGTTTCATAAATAAAGACATAGCTAATTCTATTATTATGTTGGTTACTGTGGTCCCTAAGAAGAAAAGTGGACAGTTTTAGTTTTTCAGTCAACCCTTGAGAAATTAGATGGTTTAGTTCAATTAGCTTCTCAAAAGTATTGAATTAATTCATTTAAAAATGGGAAATTATATAATCCTTGGCAAGGAAAAACACTTTCTTCCAGAGACTAAATCCACCCACCTGATAAAATATTGAAAATACATCACTGTGAAAATTAATTATGAGTTTTCCAGCACTTATTTTTATTCAATTAAGTATAGCTATTAATGTTACCTTGACATTTTGTTTTTGGGGTACATCCAATAAGCAATCTTAATCTCTGTCCTGAGAAACATGCCAGGTCAGCAAAATCTATTGTTCCTTGAATGGTTCTTTGATTTGTTCTTCCTTAGACTCATGGGGGGAAACTTAGAGGTCATTAATGATGGCATTAGTATATATTAGTCATTGGAGCAGACATCTCCCACCTGGGTGACATCGTATTTCCAATGACTACCCAATGAGCATATAAGAGACTCATCTGCAAGTCTTACAAAGCAGTGCTTTTACTAAGTAAATTGTACCCATCCCTGGGAAAGCTCTGCGGGGGCTGAGGGCATCATTAACTATAAGGAGGCAACCTTGACCTAGGGCGCCCTGGGATAATCGATAATTAGTTTCATTGGGAGGTGGTTTTTGTTGCCATAGCCACGACACTATGTTTCTGAACTACTGAAGTTTTGATGACTGTGACTTATTTGGATCAAAATGGAAAAGCTGTAGCTAACTCAAGCTTTATAGCATCATAAATTTTCCGAAGTATCTTGAGATTAAAAACAATCAAAGCAAATGAAGCATCCAGTACTATTTATCTTCCAAAATATTAGTGCTTACAAAAACAAAGGAGGCCAACCCACACCCACTCTGTATCCGTCACATCCAACGTGATATAGCAGCCCCATTGCATCTCATAAAACAAAAAGAGAAAATGAAGAGGTCTGATTGGTTGACAAACATTCTAACTGTGGCTTCCTAGTTCAAACTCATGGTCTGAAATTTATGACCTTCACTACTTAATTAAGAGTAGAAATTCTGAACACAGAGACTATAATCAGTATAACTCGGGGGGTTCAGTATTTATTGGGCCCATCACTTAGCAAAATGGGCAGAAGGAAATGAATGCTCTGATAGTCTAATAAGAACTCCAAAAGCAGGATTTTCTAAATGAAGTAAATTCAGAAAGCTCTAAATAGACTCTCTGCATATGCTATGTAAATAGGCTTTTAAATATAATTTTCTGGCATCATGACCCCATTTTGCTTTGAAGTTAGAAAAGAAAATTGTTAAATGATTGAGGTTCTTTCTCTCTCTCTCTGTTCTAATTTAAGGGGTAATACTGAGGCCAATTTATCTTCCTGCTTCCCAGTCTTAAGGGAGTGTGTTCAGTCCTTTGTGCATTAGAGGTGATCAGACCCTCTCCTGGGAACATATCAAGATTTTGACCCTGGATTGAAGTAGATGTCATCATAAAAAAAGTGCACACCAATAACTTTCTCAGTCCTCATTGCAGACAACCTGAGGTGTTCAAAGAGTAAGCACACCGCATTATCATCTCACCAATATTTACCAACACTAGTTGCACATAAAACAAAACAGGCCTGGATGATGTTGGTCTACAAGCTTTCCTGTTGTGCAGCATATCAATTTTTTATTGAGCTGTAAAAATGTATAATTTATAATTCTACAGGATGACTGTCAAACAGGATGTGTAAGGAAAATGGCGAGCATAGGAACAGGCATTTGACACCTTTCTATGTCCAAGAGAACACATGTGTAGTTAGAGGACAAAACTGTGTCATGCTGATCGGGGAGCTTTTGTGATAAGGTAAATAGATAATTACCTGTCCCAGAAGCAGAGATGGGTTCATGTGTGGCTGCTTTAACCTGACTTTCCCATCCGGCTGCAGCGTATTCATGTGGCCACAGAGTAATCCCATCTAAGCAGGGTATGTTGTCATGCTCCTGTGCTCACAGATTTAGGAATAATGCAAGAGAATCCTAGAACTATCCTCCTATGGACAGAAAACTAGGCTTTTCCCTCAACGCACCTTTAACAATTTATGTGAGACAATCATCTCAGTGAGTGAAATTTAAGAGGAGAAAAGACCCGAAGGGAAATATATAAGGAGGCATCTATTAAAACTTAAGAATGATGCCACTGGCCCAGCCAGTGTGGCTTGGTGATTGAGCATTGACCTATAAACCACAGTTCAATTCCCAGTAAGGGCACATGCCCTGGTTGTAGGCTTGATCTCCAGTGTGGGGCATACAGGAGGCAGTTGATCAGTGATTCTCTCTCATCATTGATGTTTCTATCTCTCCCTCTACCTTCCCCTCTCGAATATACATATATTGTGTTTTAAATGATAGCTCTGGAGTCAGACTCTGGGTTTATAATACACCCTCAACGTTCACTAGCTGTGAGACCCTGTTCAATGTTATTGAACTTGTGAGTGACCTCAGTTTTCCCATTTGTAAAGTGGGGTTGGGACTTATTGTTATTAATATGATTATTGTGATGGTTACATTAAAAATTCAGATACATATGTGAAACAAAATGACAATTACTATTCTGATTGTTCTTAAAGAGGATCAATAATGTTTATACAATAAAATGCTAAAAATAATAACAATAATAATAATAATAACAGCTATTCATTTATTGAGACCTAACTAGGTTCTAAAATTTAATCCTTGTAGCATTCCTTCACATTATCTGCTTCTGTCAGTGGAGACTTAAATAAGCCAGTTAATATATTTTAATGTTTTCTTATCACTCCAGTGATTAAAAAAAAAAAACTGTCCAGATTTTGTAAGAAGTTCCATTATATTAAAATGCAATAATGAGAATGAAAATAATCTATACTAATAAAAGGGTGATATGCTAATTAGACCCCATTTCAGAGTCACATCCCTGTATTCTCTTTTCGACAATTGGTGAACAAGCAGCATCTCAAAGACCTGGAAAAGCACTACAGAAACCCTGAAGAGCTCGCTGTTCCTTTAAATAACACCCTGGAACTCTTGCAGAAAAAGCACTGTTGGCTGCAGTTCTCAAAGTGAACTTCCAGTACCTGAAGCTGTGGCTATTCCATGGGAAATGGAAGAAGCACATTTTTAAGTTAAAGGAGGCAGAGGCGGTCTGAAGACAACAACTACGAGGTGCGCGGAGCCCAGTGTTTCTGAGATGAGGCTGTGCGTTTCAGCAAAGTCTGCGTTTTCCCTTTAAACGATGCATTTCTGCCAGCAGTCTGTTTTGTGCCGGAGATGCTGAAAGCTAATTAAAGCCATAGTGACTGGTTTGGGCCCACACGAAACAATGGTGAATTTTCAGAATGTTTTTGTGTTCAGGATTTAAAACGTTTCCAAGGAGGAAATCTGTCTGGCCTTCATTTATAACGGGCAGCATCCATCCCACTAAAGGAAAACTCAGAGGATTCAAAATCAGAAATTTAAACATGAAACAGCAAGTTCATTATTTTTCTAATATATTTCCTAAATCAAAAGAAACTTGGAATTTTGCTAAATTTAAGGCAGTTGATTTTATCTGCCTTGCTACTCATTTAAGAAATTGAAATTGGGTCCACTTTATTAGGAAAAATAGATGAAGTTTTATACACGTTCGTTGTAGCACAGTAGTTCTAAATTAAGTAAAATGATCAGCCGGAGTGGCAGTGTCTAGGGGTACAAAATAGTGAAATAAGAATGTCGCAGCCAGAAATCATTAGGCTCCTAAATTAATCCACACTAACCCATTGTCTGGTTCCAGAAACTAAGTGGAAAAATATACCTTACTTGTTTATTGAAAATGTCATGACTGTACTTTTCCATCTGATGATATCAGCCATTTATTCTTTAAGTCTCCAAACTCCATTATTACCCAGTAATCATCTGCCACTTAACAGGGGAGTGGCTGAAGCCATATTTCCATTCGTCTTCAGTAACCATTTAGCTGGGGTGGAGGGCAGGGAAGGCTGGGAAAGGGGGTACCTGCTCCACTCAAATGTATCCAGTCATCAACAGCTGTCTCAGGCTCTGAGCTTCTTGCAGTGCATCCCAAGGCAGAGGCTCCTCCAGCTGAGGGCCTCCTACAGGCCCCTCTGCAGCTAAGCAATAAGGTCCAGGAACTCCTCCCCTCCCAAACCATGACCTCCAGCATTAGCTTAGACACCCCGACTCTTTCTTGCTTCCAAATGAGCGCTGACTCATCCTGTGTGGGACAGTTCCTCTGGACGTCCCCTTCTCTGGCTTTCACCATGGGATTGGGCAATTCCTCATGTGTTTCCATCAGATTTCCTAATGGCCCGGCTTTCTTGCATTTTGCTTAAGAAAATGGGATGTATCTGACTCTTGTGGCTCAGTAGGTGAGCATCTACCTAGGAACCAGGAGGTCACAGTTCAATTTTCAGTCAGGGCACATGCCCGGGTTATGAGCTCAATCCCCCATAGGGGGGCATGCAGAAGGCAGTTCTCATCATTGGTGTTTCTCTCTCTCTCTTCCTCTTGCTTCCTCTCTCTGAAATCAGTAAAATAAAATAAAGAAAGAAAACGGGTTGTATACCATGAGCGTGTAATGAGTCACCCGCTGTGTCCTCTTTTTTTCTCTGGCACCTGCTATTCAGTAAGTCACATCCTCTGCCAAGCACACATTATTAGGAAGAAAGTGACACCTTCAAATTCCTTCTCTCTACCCAAACCTTTCAGCCTGGAGGTCTGGTTCAGTTATCTTTGTATTTCAGACTCACAGGGCAGGGGATGTTCACTGATGGCAGAAGTATTTTATTTTTCAAGTTATATCCTATACTAGAGTCCCAGTGCACAAAATTCGTGCACTTTGGGGGCGTGCCTCAGCCTGGCCTGCACCCTCTCACAAATCAGGAGTCCTTGGGGGATGTCTGACTGACTGCTTAGGCCCACTCCCCATCAGTCAGACTCCTTAGCATTGACACAGAGGAGGGAGAGGCTCCCGCCACCACCGCTGCACTCACCAGCCATGAGTCAGCTTCTGGCTGAGCAGTGCTCCCCCTGTTAGAGCATAATGATCACCAGGGGAAGCTCCTGCATTGAGTGTCTGCCCCTTCATGGTCAGTGTGCATCATAGCAACCAGTCGTTCTGCTGTTTGGTTGATTTGCATATTAGCCTCAAGAATTCTATGTTTAAATTATATTCTGTATCTGAGAGTGGGTAAGAAGGACACACAGTACAAAAGATGTCATTCCTCTGCATGTGCAGTGAGCTGAGGGTATTGTAGCTACTTGATGCTAAATTACAAAAATCTGTAAGGAACTTCTCAAACCTGTGAATTACTGTTTTCATATCCAAAGTCTAACAGACTGGCACCAAATTAGCAAAAATAATCAGGAAGCCAAAAATATGTTTTAGGGATAATGCTCATATAGTTTTAAAATTATTTTTCAATGTTCTAATGTACTGAAAAATATGACATCTCAGTTCTCCCCACAGGAAGCAAGAACTTTACTAGTTTACTGATGTTAAAACAAATTCAGAGCATTTTATATTTTCTAGTCATTACCTGCTTAAAATTTCCATGTTCTGATGAGTGGCCTGCAGTTCTGACTAACATTGCCTTGGTCCACCTCTCTGGGCAGCCTGCAGTCAGCCATCCCTGAGGCCAACCACTGTTGGGCAAATTCTGATAACCAGATCTTGGTGCAGGTCCAAAGGTTAGGTAGTGCTCGAGCCCCCATCACCAATGTGGAGCCCTGAACAGGAAACCTTATATGCAACTTTTTTGCTACATGACCTGGAAATTCATTTTCTTGAGATTCAGTGTAACACATTGATACAGATTAGACCAGCTGGGGAAGGGTGTGTGTGTGTACCACTGTGCAGCTATTGAGAATTAGCTCTTCACAGCATTTACATTGAATCTACATAAGCTCCGAAATTTGGCTCAAATGGGGCATATGTCAGCATTTTTAAAAATGAATGTGGCATAATATAAGAAGGGATATAACAGACAGTGGTGCTAAACAGAACAGGAAAGTACTGTTGGTGATGGGAAAGTTGTCACAAGGGAAGAAATGTGACTGCAACATGTGTGCTAGAAGTCCTTTCTGGTGCCCAGCTTAATGCCAAACTCTGTTCTTGAAATCTCTAATAAAAGGCATATAATGTTGGGGAAAAAAATTTCCATGTTCTGAAAGATCATTTCTAGCCATTGCAAAATTTTTAATCAAAATTTAAAAGCTCTATGTATTGACTTACCGTCTTATCGAACACATAGGTTCGTTTATTTTGCTTACAAAAGTCTCTCTCTGCTCATGTAAGTCTTCATCATCTTTTAATTTAGAAGTAATAGGTCATCATCAACTCTTCCCTAATATTTATCTCCGTGAAACTCGGTGTGCTCACTGCCACCATACTATAATTTGTTCTAACAAAAAATAGAGCCAGTTTCAAAAGAGAGCTGGAATGGGTGGATTCCTTGCAATAGTGGTCCCTTCATGGGGTAGGAGGAAAAACGTGTTGTGAACAATGGAATATCAGTTCCAAAGTCAGAACTCCTCACCATCACTTGTTCTATTTTGGTCTGTGTCTTCTTGAAAAGTCTAAAATAAAAATGCTAATGAATTTTTAAAGGTTAATAGTTGCCTAAGTGGTCCATAAAATAGAAACTTAAACACAGCAGCTTGCAAAATTTAATGAGAGGGCAAGCACAAGTTCACCTTGTCTTTTTATCTTCCTTCGCTGTGTTGTCTGGAGACCTGTAAGTGTCAGAAGACGATTATATCAGTGGCAGGATTCAGAGGCCCGGGCCCAGAGCAGATTAAATGGTGTAACCCCGGTGCCCCTGGGCGTGGACGTGGCTGAGTGTGCAGGCCTCACTCCGGGGGCAGATGCCTGTTCCCCATGCCTGTGTTACCCTGAGGGTAACTAGGGGGTCTGATGTCCATCCATCATTTGTATATCTGCAGCCTAATGGATGCTCAGAAAACTGAAGTCTTTGCAGCTCTCAAAACTCAAAATCCCTCAAGAGATGACACCCCCATAATGACACTGGTTTTATTTGACCATTTGATTTTATTTCCCCCTACTAGAGATGTTGGAACATATGAAAATAATTATTTTAATAGCAGCAATAATCCACAAAGCTGAATGCTTTAACACATGGCAATGTCAAAATTATGCCAAAAACACATTATTTTAATTTTTACTATAATCTTCGATTGGTGGTTCTCACAAAATGGAGCCAATTGTACGCTCCACCCAAAACCTACCTCCACCCAAAAAATTCAAGTAGAATTGCCAGACTTACAGCTAAAATGTAAGATGCATAGTTAAATTTGAACTTCAGATAAACATTTTTTTAGTATAACTGTGATCTGTGCAGTATTTGGGATGTGTCTCAATAAATGTTTTCAAAACATAGTTTTTAGTTATCTGAAATTCAAATTTAAGTGGGTATTTTGCATTGTTATCTGGCAACCTTTGAGCCATAGAAGACACTTGACAATGTCTCGAGACATTTTTCACGGTCCCAACTGGGGAGGGAGGTGGGCAGAGGCCAGAGATCCTCCTCCACATCCTACAGTGCACAGGACAGCCCCCTACAGAAAGCATTATCCAGCCCCAATTGTCAGTGGTGCTAAGTTTCAGAAATCCAGACCTAGATTACAAGAGGACTTTTATCGTGTGACCGTTAAGACCAATTTTTACCCTATTTTGGATTTCAGGTTATTTTGCTCTTAGCATAGTGGTTATCATCTTTATAACCACTTATAGAAATGAAGTGGTTAGCCGAAACCGGTTTGGCTCAGTGGTACAGCGTCGGTCTCCAGACTGAAAAGTCCCAGGTTCGATTCTGGTCAAGGGCATGTACCTGGGTTGCAGGCACATCCCCAGTAGGGGGTGTGCAAGAGGCAGCTGGTCGATGTTTCTCTCTCATCGATGTTTCTAGCTCTCTATATCTCTCCCTTCCTCTCTGTAAAAAAATCAATAAAAATATATATTTAAAAAAAAGAAATCAAGTGGGTATAAAGATGGCAGTAAATAGGGGAGCAGTGGTCCCTCACAGGGATGTTCAGTGCCTCCCACCTCCCTTAGATAGCTACAACTTATTTCTTTACCTGCCCTATGCTTTTTCTCTAATATTTTCTTCTTAATGAGATCTGACAATATCACATTAAACTACAACCTGTGTGATACTCCCAAACTCCCTAGCTTACTTTTAGCCATTATACACATTGCCACCAGAAATATTTACATATAAATATACATTTCTCAGTTGCCTATTTCTTCCACCAGGAAGTGTCTTCTTAAAGGGCTAGGTCCCTGTTGCACAGTAAGTGCTCAGTAAATTTCTCCTGAATAAATGCACTCACCATCTTATTCCCCAAATAGTCTCCTTTTCCTTTGTGCCTCACATTGGCAGACGGTGATTTCCTGGGGCAACCATCCAAGTCAGAAAAACGGTTCCTCGACCTGATCTCATACCTTCAACTGATCGCCAAGCTTTTACAAATTTATCTTTGAGTACCCCATTCTCTCTATGACCATAGACATTATTTTTGCTTATGACTAAATATTTATTATCTATAAAACAAGAGATCTTTTTGCTTCCGGTGTCGCCTGCCTCGGATGCATCCATGAATCATGTGCCAGACTAGTCTTTCTACCGCTTTGCTTAGTCCTTGATTAGAATTAGTATCCCCTTTATCTCTCTAAACTCCTCAGGATGACATTCACAACATTTTATTTTACGGTCTCAGGCTATCCCTCTGTCTCAGTCCTGAGGACATTGTTTCAGACGTACTAAATGATTTGCGGACAGTTTCCAAAGTAGCAATTGCAAGCTCTTGGCTTTAGCACACGCTGTTCCTGTAAATCCAGTACTCCCTCTTCACCTGACAAAATTATATGGTTTTCCATAATCAGCCCACTCACTCACTTACCCTCTGGAGAGAAAAAAAACAGCAACTCAATAAAGACGTCTTGAGTGTTACTTTATCTAATCTCCCAGGCCATTTCATGCGACCATGCTCTGTAGCACATGGTACATACATTTATGCTAACCCAGAGCATGCTAGCTGACACACAACTGTTTGCCTGAATGCTCTCCACTACCCTCCAAATGTGAAGTCTGTGAATGTTTTTTCATCAATGTATCCCTCAAGCCCAGCTCAGAGCCTGAGGGTAGATGCTCAGAAGTATTTTCTGGTAGAGAAAATGCAACCTGCACAAAATGATATCATCCCAGAGGGACAAAAGGGGGGAAAAACAAGCCCCCCATCTGAGAAGATGACCAGGATGACCCTGCTCACAGGTGTGTAGACCATGGGGAGAATGATCTGGCCACAGGTTGCTCAGATTTAATGTAAACCTGCTTTGATGCTCACACTGGCTTAACGATGCAGATAATCAAAGGGCCTGGTCCTTCTGAGGATGCTTCATGATTTATAGAATACTAGAGGCCCAGTGCATGGCCTTGGTGCACTCAAAGGGGGCAGGAGATCCCTCAGACATGCCTGTGCCCTTTCATAGTCTGGGAGCCCTCTGAGGATGTCCAACTGGTAGGTAGTCCTGCTTCCCACGGGGAGCAGGCCTAAGCCCCAGTGGGACATCCTTAGCACTGCCACAGAGGTGGGCCATTGGGCGTGCCAGCCATCAGCCCGGCTTATGGGGAGCTCAGTGACAACCAGGAGGCAGCTCCTGTGTTGAACATCTGCCCCTTGGTGGTCAGAGTGTGTCATAGTGACTGGTCGTTCTGCTGTTCGGTCAATTTGCATATTACCCTTTTATTATATAGGATACCTTTGGGGATAAATTTTCCAGAGGCTCTTTCATCTCTCTATTGAAGTGAGATTGAGATAATTAAATAAGCAAAAGGTAATAACTAAGCTGTCATCTATGTGCCCTCCATCAGTGTCTCACCTCGCTGTGATCCACTGGAAATTAATGCTGTCCAAGGTCTCTGTTTTTTTGTTTTTAAAGAACTCACACAATAAATTATTGAAGCTCTGACTTATGTTTTCTCATCCTGAATTCATAAAAAATAGGGAAAACATGGCTTCTTAGATGAAAAGCAAAGTATGAGACAAAGCCGTTCTGTTTTATTCTACTTTAATTTTCTTTCAAGTTTGCTACATAAAGCGAATCATTCCTGTGGACATAAACATGGCTTTTAAAAGCCTCCTTTTTAAGATGTGAGGCTACCACACTAAGAGAAAGCAGAAACTGTTCACAAAAACAACAAACTTAAAGAACAACAATGTTGTTGAAATGTTAAGATAAATTTAATCATTTGGGTAAAAATAGAAAACTTGTATAGGATAGTAGTGTGTCAAGTTTGTCCACTAGAAAGGCATAAAAAATAAAACTCTAAGACATTTTCTATTATCCCCATTATATACATAAGGAAACTGAGAAAAGAGATGTAAATAACTTTAACTTGGCAAATATTACATTTACAAATTCAATTGACTCAGTGAAAATAATGAAATCCTGAGACAGTATTGAACAGGACTTATGAATATTTAAGCATAAGAATATGTACATATGAATGTACATATATACATACACATATTACATATATATGAGACAGAATGGGAGTCATCCTGAAGAAATATAAAAGCAAATGTTCAAATGCATTTCCCACTAGTGTTGTTTAGTGTATTTAATGCAAAGGACTCCTCCACTTAGATCCATTGTCTTTCATTTATCTGCTTAAATTGACATTGAATTGCTCTCTACTTTGGCAATCCCCCAGGTAGCAGACTCATGACTTAGTGCATCCCTAAGTCATCTGTGAACTTTCCTCTGAGAGCTCTATAAATAGCAGCCTTGTAATTTTTAAAGTATAACTGGAAAAACGCAAGGAGAAAAGCAGAAGACAGAGCAGCGAGGAAAAGGATGTGAACTAAATGCATGGTTCCTACCTATACAACACAGCCTTTCTTGGATTCAGTGTATCTCTTGTTTTTGAATTACAAAGTCTTTGAAGCATGGACTTTATTTGTAGACTATCACATTCATTGGTGATACTTTATAAATAATAAATGAAAGCAATAATAATGAAATAAAAATGGATGAGACTATCTACTAGAAGCTGATAAAAAAAAAAAAAAACTTTAAAAAAATCATTAGACCTAACAGAAATCCTAGCAAGAGAAAAAAAAAATACTTTGTAAATAACTTCAAGGAGTGCAAAAAAAAAATTGCAAGATTTATTTATTTTTTCATTTGAGCAAAATTTGTATATGGTGAAATGGTGTATCTTTACAACTGGGTGAATTGTGTGTGTGTGTGTGTGTGTGTGTTTTTTTATATTTTATTGATTTTGTACAGAGAGGAAGGGAGAGAGATACAGAGTTAGAAACATCAATGAGAGAGAGTCATTGATCAGCTGCCTCTTGCACACCCCCAACAGAGGATGTGCTCGCAACCAAGGTACATGCCCTTGACCAGAATCAAACCTGGGACCCTTCAGTCCCCAAGCCGACGCTCTATCCATTGAGCCAAACCGGTTTCGGCAACTGGGTGAGTCTTAATAAATATATGTACCTTCGGAACTCTAGGGGAGGAAAAAGAAGGCTCCTTTTATCCTTGTAACTTCTGTCTGGACTGATAATCAAATGAACATGGAACAGATTAGCAAGAGAAAATAACCAAATTTAATATGCAGGCATGTAGTAGGGTGCCATAGAATATGGAACCAGAAGATCTGGCAAATAAGACTAACAAGCCATCTGAGCTAAGGATGGGGAGTGGTGGTAGGGTGGGGGGAGACTGTGGTTTGCAACTTCAGTTCATGAACATAGAATAATTCACTGAGTAATAATATCTGTGCCTATGGGTGTATGTGTGTATTAGGATGTGAAGACCAAGACACCTCTCAGTCTCAACTCTCCACTCCCCTTTTGTATTAAACAGAGAGTTTTTATTAAACAGAGCTGCCTGGTATGACATGCATTTCCTTCTGTCTTGGCAATCTTTTCCTTATTTAAATGTCTGCATGGTGGCTACCCGTCTGCTGACCTTGTCAGTGAATGCAATGAGGATGCAGTGTTGTGCACCTGCGGCAAGCTGGGTGCATAGACACAGTTTTGTCAATGCGGTTCCCATAATGAAGGGAAGCCAAAGTATCTCCATGTGGCCACGGAGGCATAAATCAATTAAATGGTTTATAACTAATGATTGCATTCTCATTACATTGGCTAGTTTATTTGAGTGACACACTCCACTACAAATGGAACCCTGCCCAGTTTTTGTATTACAATATTGTGTGCACAACATAAAAAAGGGACCTCCTATGTTTTATTATGATTTATATGTACTCTTTCTTTTTTAAAAAACCTATGTGAGGTGATGAATGTTAACAAAGCATTGTGATAATCATTTCTCAATATATATGTCAAGTCGTTATCCTGTGCACTTTAAATTTACAGTGTTGTGTGTCAATTATATCCCAATGAAATGGAAAATCATATATAATTTTATAATTGCAATTAAATTACAAATGTAACATTTAATTTATAGAATTTACTCACACTGAACAAGTGTAAAGCATGCTGGGTAAACCACATTGATCCAACTTTGGACAAAGCGGAAACCATAAATCACTTCTGAGAAGAAAAGGACGGAGGCAGGAGTTAAGAGCATTTTCATTCCTTAATGGAATCTTGCTAAACGAAAACCCACCTGCAACCATCATGAGGAATTTAACAAGTGAGTCCCAATGACAAGGAGATGCATTTAGATTCTGTCCATCTAAGTTTTAGATCCCATAATGTAAGCGAGATTTGAAGTTTTCTGGTATCAACAAAACATCTGAATCTCACAGTCACTGCCTTTGAAAAGCAACACAACCAGTGACATGGAAAGACATTTCTTTTCCCCGAATGCTAGATTGTGTAGCATCCCTACTCATTCTCTTACCCGAAATCACCCCAGCTAGCAGTGGCTCGGCAAAGAGACATGGATGCGTCCCTCCGGAAACCATTAGAGTTCTCTGACCAGTTAAATGAGTTGTGTGAATTCAATTACTCTGCCAGTCACATTTCATGAATGTCTTATCAATATCCCTCACTCTGTGGCACCCTACACTGAGGCTTTAACTTGGGGCTTGTTATCCCTTTGGCTGTGGTTTTATACTTATTCTTAAAATTCACGGGAAGACTGTCTAAGCTTTTCCACGTATTAAAATTAAGCTCCAAAGCGTGCTACTTTGCTCTTGGTGCATTACTACCCAGGCTCTTGGAACTAGGCGGGAAAGATTCAAGGGGCTTACCCAAAGTTAGTAAGTTAAGTCTTCACTGTTTCATATCGAAGGGAATCGCAGATGAGTTCCATTTCCTTCACTCACTACAGGGAGGTTAATCTCTGTGATCATATTTTAAAATGGTGACATTTCTTATTCTGGTTTATACCAGACCAACCCAGACAGTCTCATCTTTCATAAAGGTGTTTAAGGCTAATAACGGTAACAGCTAGATAGGCTCCGAGATAGAACGGGGAGAAGGATCTGGAAGGCACTCACGTTTGATCGATGTTGGACTAAAACTCTTTTTCCAAACCCGAGATGTGCGGGGAGTGGGCGTTTAAATGGAGCAGATTTCATAAATGAGGGGACAATCTAATTGAACTGGGGGAGGAGGGGGCATTGAATTCTTATTATCATGGCCCTGATTAAAAAAGGAGATAGCAAAGGTCGTCCCTGGTGACATGTGTCAAACACACGTGCCTCTGAAAGTTTGGAAACTTGACAGGGGGAGAAAGCGAAGATGTCAGTAATGAAATGAGCCTTGAACTTGGCAATAAGGGGAAATGTGATGCATTGAATGAACAGACACCTTGTTTGACTGGGAACCATCCTGGCTCCAATTTCTTGTCAAACATGTTTCTCCCCACTGCCGGAGAATGCTACTCCGTTTCTGATAGTTCAGCTTCAGTCTTTTGCTATTACACAACCGACGCCGGGGGCTGTCAAGGGCTCTGCCGTCTCAATTGGCAGACTTATCTGTCTCCGGCAGGATTAGACAGGCATGTTTCTCATTCAGAGGCTGTTCCTCGGAAGACGGCAGCAGCCCCAGGAAATCCGAGCACATTAGCTTCAAAGGGTCTGTCTGCCACCCTCCCACAGGCCCCTCGCCAAGTGCCTTCCCATCACCTGCTCCTCGGGCACTGTCTCCTGCCTCTTCATACGCATCCGTGGCCTGCCTTAGCCATCATGGCCTTTTAATGCTATTTACATAAACACAAGAACAAGCTATAAAATTTCCCTTAATGGGCACTACTTATTTCCTGGTAAACTGCAGGCCACCGTGGGAGAAGATGATAGACAAGGTGTCTCAGAGAAAATGTGGTGGGGGGGGGGAAATCAAAACAACAGCATGAATGAGGATTTAATACCAATGGCCTGGGTCTTCAAAATAGCACTCGCCTTTTAAAAAGTTTTGCCCGGCTGGTGTGGCTCAGTGGTTGAGCATTGACCTAGGAACCAGGAGATCATGGTTCGATTCCCGGCCAAGGCACATTCCGGGGTTGTGGGCTGGATCCCCAGTGTGGGATGTGCAGGAGGCAGCTGATTTATGATTTTCTCTCATCATTGATGTCTGTCTTATCTGTCTGTCTGTCTCTCTCTCTCTTTCTCTCTCTCTCTCTCTCTCTTTCTCTCTCTCTCTCTCTCTCTCTCTCTCTCTCTCTCTCTCTATTTTTCTCTCCCTTTCTCTCTGAAATCAATAAACATATATATGATAAAAATGTTTTAACTGGTAGTGTCAGTTATTATTTAGTATGTACAGTACAGAGGGGATGTGGGGGAAGTCACGGTGCTTTAGTTACTCGGAGGGAAATTGTGGCAGTGGTGTCTGATCTTCTGAAAGGGTGCAAACTGCTCCCAAGGATCCCGTCTGCATCCCCTTCCTGCTTTGTCCTGTCCCTCCTCCTGCTTCCCCCCTAAAAAGACCAAGGAAGCACCCAGAGGCGGAGTGTGGACATTTACGCACAGGCGTATTTCCTTTTCCCAGCTGCATCGCCTGGTATTTATATGCCTCTAAAATTTTATCAAGTGCTTTATAATCTATTCACTGAATATTTTATTACTCCATAAAGCCTGCCAACATCTCAACTCAGAGGCTAAAAACCCTTTCTGTAGTCCGGGAAAGCAAATAGCCTTCACTCTGAAAAGTGTCAGTGGCCACAGTGGGGTGTGACTATTCATCTTTGTGGAGACAAATAAAACCTATGGAGAAGACGACTCCTTTGGTTCTCATTTTTAACGTGCTGTGCTGGTAAATTATAGGCTGCCTATATGTTATTATGTTTGCTATCATTGTTTGTTACTGTTGTTATTGATTTGTTTCTGCCACCACACTTTCAGAAGGGTGTTAATTGATGAGCATATCTCCCTGTCTTAGTCAATGTCTTTGCAAGAAACCATTCAGGCTTCTTTCCTCATTTGGATAATTTTTAAATAGCCTCTTCAGTCAAGACAATAAAAAGCAGTTGGTGAAGCAATGATAATCAGAAGTCCCTATAGTGGGGGGGGGGAAATCAGTTTGCATCCTATATGTTATGCTTCCAAAAGAGATAAATGATAGTCATTTGTAAAAATTGATCTTTAGAGAAAGAGAGTGAGAGAGCCAGAGAAACATTGATAGGCTGCCTCCTCCATGTCCCTAACTGGGAATCAAACTTGCAGCCTTTGGTTGCAGAGGACTATGCCCAACCAACTGAGCTACACTGGCCAGGGCAACACAGGATTTTAATGGCATAAGATATACCACAGTCTGTGACTTTATAGCTCAAAGTAAATGGAAACCTAACCAACAGCTGCTTAATCTGATCAATGGAAATAACCAGTTAATTTTTATTTAAAACTTATTTATTTCTCCTGGGGGCCCAATAAAACAGATCATACAAATGCAAGCATAGCTCTGTCTCTAAGGGACTTGCTTCATATCCACCGATTTGATTAGAGTTGAGCACCTCGGCCTCATTCACATTTGCGGCTATCCCCACCGAAGCTCAGTGACTAATTACAGGAGGCTTGGCTCACAGGAATTTTGTTTCCTATTTCATAATTCCTTAGTGCTTTTCTCTGGCAAAGTCTTACATAACTCAGGCAAGCTGTAGGATTTAAAGGAAAACCAGCACAGAGCTGCCCTTAGCTTACAGTCCTCTAAGATGCTCTCATATCTCTCTATCACATGGCGAGGATCCAGGGACTGGATGTGGACAGCATTTGGTGAATGTGTAGGGCCTGCTAGGAGCTAAGGCTTCTGTCCGCTTCTGTAAGGAACTCACCATTTGTGAATGAAGGAGGACACAAAATGTCTCCTTTTAATAAGGGTTACCTCAAAATACCATTAGGGGTTAAGCCTGTGGGAGCGCCAAGAAAGACCAGTTCATTCTCAAGGTGTTGGCAACACTTGCTTTACGCCAAGTATTACCGGAAAGTGAAAATATCAGTGATTGAATGGAAAAGGAATTGCATGCTTGAATGTAATTCTTTAAAATGATACTCCTCTTTTTTTATTTAAAACTTATTTATATAAATAAATAAGTTTTGGACAATTATTAATATTAATATTAATAATTAATATTAATATTAATAATATTAATAATTGTCCAATAAATAAATATTGGACAATTATTAAGACAAAGGATTATTTTTATTTAGAAACTATACACTGCAGATGATGCACTTAGTATTTTAAGAATGATGTTAGCCAGAGGCATTGGCATACCCTTCTGTACTCTTAGCTGAACAGTGGAGGGGTCCATTTCTATCCAGTGGCTGCAACAGGGGACCTAATAATACACCACTCACTCGGGAGAGTTGGCATGGCAACTACGTCATTTCTGTATCCCTGAACCCACCCCAAATGTTGACTCAGACCCATCATGAAGGAAAAAAGCACAAATGAATCAGAGGTGCTTCTCCTGTATGTTCATCGAAATGTTCTACGCTTGAATAAACAGAAGCTTTGGTTCAAAAAATATGAAGATATGGATCAGCCTACGTGTAATATAATAAAAGCGTAGTATGCAAACTGTCCCCTCGACTGGAAGTTGTCTGGGAGTTCAACTAGGGGGGCGGGACCAGCTGGGGGAAGGGAGGGAGTACCCGGTCAGCAGCTGGTAGTCACTAGGAACCCTACCAGTGCATGAATTTCGTGCACTGGGCCTCTAGTGTGATATATGTCTTGCTCAGCTTGCAGCTTTTTGTTCCCAGTGATGCCCTTTGTCTTTGATGGATATAATTCCAATTTAGGTATTTTAGAAATCAAAATGGCGTTGAAATGAGATCTCTGGGTAGGAGAGAAGAGAAGCTGAAAAGGAGCCACAGTCCTCACATCATCACAGAGAAGGATCTGTTTTCACTTTTCCTCTGGTGGTCCAATCTCTTTTCTCCCCCAGTGTCACTTTCTAAATAGGGAAGCAGCTTATTCTCTAATATTTAATGCCTCTGTTATTTCTTATTAGAAATTGTATTGCTTAGAGCCGACATTCTTCTAATAGTGGCATGGTTTTTCCTACATTTTATGTCATTAAAAATTATGCATGCCTCCACCACCGCATCTCCCAGTTGAGCCGTATCAATGTAAATAAAAATGCAAAGAGGCAAAGATGATAATATTACCCCAAAATTGGTGTTTGGGGTGTAATATGGAGATTCATACTGCACAGATGTTCGGCAGAAATGAGCTCTGCTCCTCAATTGAGTAAGAGTATTACCTGCTTTATTGCTCTGCCTACGTACAGCGGGCGAGGGGAGGGAGACAGTGACCTTGGCTGCATCGCAGAAGAACAGACTGCTTCAGAATGAAAAGTCACCGCTCAGAGGCAAGGGTGTTCAAACAGTAAGAAAAAAACTCATCATATAAAGAGTTTTTAAAAATTAAGCTAACAAATATAGCAATATTTAGTGTTTAGATCTCAGGTGGCAGCTGTGGATGCATAAATTTAGTGAAGATAAAAGAAGGGAAAGATAAGATATTTTATTTCTTCATTGAGACTGGGGATTCAAAGAACACACTGTTTCTTACAATTTCTGCTGGTTTCCACAGAGTGATTTTTTTTTCCATTTTGTCTGGAATGGTCACTCAAAGGTATTTGATTTTGTGAAGTTTATAGCCAACTGTCTTTCCTCTTGAGTGTGTCTGTTTAAATACAGGGTGTCCCAAAATATATATACACACTTGGAATAATTATTCATTCCAATGGGTTAAATCTGAAAAATAAAGAAACATCAATTAAGCTATCAAAAATGTATGTGTATATATTTTGGGGGCATACTATATATACATCATCTATCTACCTATCTGTCTGTCTACTTATCTAACTATATATGTATTTACAGTTTATATCTCCCAGTTGTTTTGAAAATAATAGTCAGAAAGAAAAGTTACCAACTAACTTTGAAAGGGAAAAAAGTTAATTTCTAATAAAATTTGAGCAGTCTCTCTCTCTCTCACACACACACACACACACACACACACACACACACACACAGTCACATACACACAACCTCTAGTATTTCCTAAATCAAGCAGAATCATCTTCCCTGTTTCCCTCCCATATGTCACTTTGACCTTCTTCCAGCAGCTAGATATCTAAGGGAATTATAGCATTAATTAGGTCTTAAAGAGAAACATTTTCTTTAATTTGGCTTTTTTCCCCATTATGAACATAGGCTCTGTAACTAGTAGATGTAACCAGTACTTGGATATCACAGTAGAGATCTACCTTCTCAGAAGGAAGACAGGGACCCACGTTTCCT
Source organism: Pipistrellus kuhlii (assembly GCF_014108245.1). Taxonomy (NCBI): domain Eukaryota; kingdom Metazoa; phylum Chordata; class Mammalia; order Chiroptera; family Vespertilionidae; genus Pipistrellus; species Pipistrellus kuhlii. Next base: position 6,638,110 of record NW_023425523.1, read on the forward strand.
CCAGCCAAAGCCAGACATTTTCTTTCTCTAAAATATATATATATATATATATATATATATATATATATATATATATATATATATATATATATCTCAACAACCATAGTTTTTCAGAAGAACCTCAACATAGCTTATGTTTTTATACTAGTTTTTTATATAATGAATATAAATAATAAGAGGAAATTTGTTGAGTAATCAAAACATCTAAAGTGTAGTTCATCAGCACACATCCCAGCATGACCATCTTCAAACCCTGTTGAGCCACACTCATTATCCTTCAGATGTAGAATTTGGAAGAAAACCACTAATTTCCCTGGTGCTCTCCTTTCTACCATGAAGGGTCAATAGACGTGATCCTCATTTTCTAGAACAAATCAATTTTCCTCTAATCTCAGGAAAAACAATGTCAGCATTTTCACTGATGCATAGACACCTTGATTTACCCCACGATTCTGAAGGCTCCGGAGGAGGGAACAGGGGTAAATGCTGATAGACTTGGCTTAGGGCAATGAGCACACAGTGCAGTGTCCTTGTGGAATTGTGCTCCTGAAACTTGCATGATTTTGTTGACTAGTGTCACCCCAATAGTGAAAAAAATAAACAGTGCTTCTACTTATAAAAATAAAATAAAGGCTCAGTTCCATGTGCCCTTGACTAGAATCGAACCACAGTCTGGTTACCACTTGCTATTGTCAGTCATTCTGATTTTAGACATTCAGAGTCCACAGGCTGATGCTCTATCCACTGAGCCAAACCAGCGAGGCTGAAACAATGATTTTCAACACCAAACATCAAAGCAGTGACCTCCTAGGGAAACCATCCAGGGGAAGCCTGCTGTGCCCCAGCCTTGGGAAGTGTCTGCCACAGCACCAAAAGGGGAACCCACTCAGAGCCCAGTGCACGTTGGGATTTAGAAGATGATTTGAGGGTCTGAGGAGACCAATGCATCTAGACAGAGGCGGCCCAAGTTATCAGCCCAGAACAACAGAGAGAGGAGAGCTGCCGAGAAGGACGGTTCAAAAGGTCTACCGAGGGCCCCACTAGAGCAATTGGCAGAGGCCAGTTCAGACAAGTGAGGGGAGCATACAAGGCCAGAAAACCAACAGCACCCATCAAACAAAATGCGAGGAATGGAATTGTATTAAAATCAAGCCACAGACTTAGAGAAGGTATCGGCAATGATTACACCTAACAAAAAACCTATATCCAAGACAAAAAAAAAAAAAAGAATCAACAACTTAATTTGACAACTTAATTTAAATCTGACAACAATTTAAAAGTAGATGAAATATATAAACAGACACTTCACAAAAAGGAATAATCAAATCACAAACAAACATGTAGAAAACTTCTCAAAAGAATTTATCAGAGCAATGCAAATTAGAACCACAATGAGAAAAAAGAACTAAAAATTCATGTCTAAAATCAGAATGACTGACAATAGAAGTGGTAACCAGACTGTGGAGCTGGCAGAAGTCATATGTTACTTGTTGGAGTGTAAGTTGGTACAATAACTTAAAGAAAAAATCTTTGGCAGTATCTGCTAAAGCTCAACATATGCTTAGCTTATGGCCCAGCAGTTTGGCTCTTGAGCATATTCCCAACACAGTGAATAATAATTCTAGCTTACTAGATGATTAGCATTCTTTAAAACACTACAGCTTTCTGGGGATCTTCCCCCACCCTAACCCCCCAAAGGAAAAAAAAAGCTAATATTTACTTAGCACCTACTGTGTGTATTCACACTGATAAATGCACTACCTTGTTGTAATGATAAATTGAAAAAAAGTAACATTAGGTTTTTCTCACAGCAGGTTTTCTTTTCTTTTTAATTTGTGTTAGCCAAAGGGGACTTGGATGTGTCTTAGTAATGAGGTCTTTATTTACATATAATTTATGTAAGATGTGTGCATGTAATGTGAACATTTACATGTAAATATGTAAAACATAATTTTACATATTAATTATTTGCTTATAATTTGCATGTTATCATTATATATTATGGTTTAAAATAATTTTGTTATACAGGTAAACAGTTCAGGGATTCTCCATAATTCTTCATAGATACATTATAGCTTTCTCACTTTTAGGTACATTTTGGTCATATTTGCAACATTACCCAACAGATTTTAAATTCATTTTGATAGTCACACTGGGTTTTGTCACCAATTGTATTCATGTACATCCATATTACAATTCCAGTCATGCTTGTTCTTGGATGTAAGGAAATCAGAAGTCAGAGCTGATAAGGTAGGATTATATCAAGGTCACTCCATTTGTACCTGCTGTGAGCTGTTATATAATGCCTTCTTTTCTTAGCATTTGCCATTTTGCTTTTCAATCACTGGAAAGCACATTTTCTGCTATGTCACCGGCGCCCACAGTAATCTCTGTCTTCTATTTGCATAGTTTGTTCTCTTGATGTGCCTTTACATAAAAAATACAACTCTTCAAATCAACCAGAAATTAAATCCAGGCCTTGGAAATAACATCTGTGACTACACATTCAAAAAGCTTTATTAGACATTTTAAAACACCCTTTCCTCTGCAAGTAGGAAACAAAACCTAGACAATTCAGTCCCTTTTGCAAGTATCTCTACATTATTTTAAACTAATTGAAGGCCTGGGTTTTGGGTAAGAGAGAAAATTTGTAAAAAATAGATTTGTAAACGAATCTATTTTTCAGAAATAGATAAAACCTAGGTGGCAGTAATCACCGTGCTGTTCTGAGAGAGACTGTGTCATCTAAAGAAGTACAAATACAGCATTGTTTTGTAAATCTGTGTTTTGTTTTGTTTTGTTTTAAGAACCAATATGTACGAGACATAAAATAATGTCTAAATGAAATCCATATCTGATTAATCTGTACATATTTTATGAGTCATTTCACATGTGTCCCATAAATACTCTGGATAAAAACCCTACATCCATTGATATGTGTTGCATGTTTGCATGTGTGTGTTTAGGCACATTTGTACATGTTTGGTATGCATCACAAGGGGGAGGGGACACCCAGAACCATGAGTGGCAAATGACCCCATCCCTCCCCACCATCAGAAACTGCAGACAAGGATGGCCCATAGCTCACTGCTGAGTTTGTGCAAGCCGCAATTGAAAGAAACTGGAGTCTTTGTAACTATGAGAACAGTGATGAGAAATTAATTTGACTCGACATTGGGTTTGCATTTGCCTCCTGGCAAAATCTGAAAGAAGTAGAGGTTCTAAAAAATGTAATTGGGTGGAAGAGGATTTGGGGTGTGTCCCACTGCAAGTCTTTCTGGAAACTACCTTCTCTCACAGCCACCCAATCCCACCATTGAGTCCTGGCCTCACCCCATGCCCCAGGACTGGGCAGAATCAATGGAACTGTCCAGTCGAAGAAGGCAGCTCAGACACAGCTGTTGGTTCAGAAGTGATATGCAACCTCAGTAGGAATTATAATTGATGCTTTAAGATTTTTTTTTAGCTGTAAAAGACTCCAAAACAACACTGAACTCTCTGCCCTCCTTATTCCCAAGGATTTTGTAATTTTTTTGTTTTGTTATATTTTTTTAAGATTCTGACATGTAAAGAAGACATGGATTTCCTGTTTTCACTGACCATATAGCTTTGACAAAGAGGGAACTTAGGAATTAAGCTGAACAGGAACCAAAACAATTGACAGTTTCAGTGGCATTTAACTAGTACTGTATCTTGCCCTACTTCACCATATCCATTTGAATTCTCAATTCTGTATACACTTATTTTCATGCTTCTTTTTATTTAAGACCTTTAAAATGGTCAAGTCATTGGAAAATTTTGGTTATAATATTTATGTTGTTCTATAAGTTGTGTGTGTGTGTACGTGTGTGTGTGTGTGTGTGTGTGTGTGTGTGTGCGCGCGCGCTTATAGCTGCTGATTTAAACTTACGCTGATCTGGACTCCTGTTGTATGTGAAGGTATATGAATGCACATAATCAGCCATTATCTTCCATGACATTAAGCTAACAGCACTAGGATCTAGTGAGAAAAGCTTATGACTTAACTGGATGGAAGCTAGGTTTTTACCCCAGTTCCACCCTGATTTACTGTCTAACCTGGTATTTTATGTCGGTTGGGCCCTCCTAGTAGAAGGTCCCCAGACAGCACTGGGCTCCATGTTTACTGCAGAAATGAGCTTAAAGGATGAGAGGAAGGCCAGCAGGGCGAGGCTCAGATGATGTACATCTGATGCTGTGAAAAGCACCTCTGTCGATGCTGTCCAATTGGCCAAATAGTCACCTTGTTCTCTCTCTCTCATTATGAAATAAGTACAACCGTATTGTGCAAGAAATAAAATGCAGGGAAATGTATGGAAAAGAAAACTAAAAGAGTGTCCAGGAACTTTGTATAGCAACAGGTAATAGTGCCGAATTTTACTCTTTACTTCCAAATTTATTTAAATCTCAAGTATATATTTCTAACACAGGTGCGTTGACATGGCATTCATTTACTTAATCTATTTACTGTCTCTCCCCAATCGTTAGCATTAAGCTTTCTAAGAATGGGTGTTTTGTGTGTTTAGTTTTTAATCTCCCTGGGCCTGTGCCTGGCACAGAGTAATCACTTAATCAATACTTTCAAAAGGCTCAGTGCTCAAGTGTACCACTCCAGCAATTTTTTTCTCCTACCTTTTCCTATAAAAATTCCTCCTGGATCATTCTCATTCCCATTCAACACATGCTACTTACATATTAAATGTATATTCTTCCAAATAAGGCACACACATATTTCTCACCTCACCTCCTTCTATACATTGCTTCCCCAATCCTCACTCCTCTAAGTAAAATAACCCTCACCTGTGTTTAACAGATTTGTTGTCTGCTTTATCATCTACAATTCCTTTCCCTCTCTTCACTTCTCATATCTCAGTCTGATGGCTATTTGTGACGACTCTACATTACTCTAACAGCCTCTTAACATCTCTTCCTGTTCCAGCTCTTCCCTACAGTCTGTTCTCTTCACAGCAGCCAGAGCGACATAGTCCCTTAAAAGCAGTGGCCAGTGGTGCAATGTCTCTGTTAGGAGATGCTCATGGTCTCTTATCTCAGAACTAGGGGCCTGGTGCACGAAGATTCATGCACAGGAGTGGGGGGTCCCTCAGCCTGACCTGCTCCCTCTCCAATCCGGGAGATTCTGTCTGTTTTTGCAATCATATGAGCAAATTGTCTGAGACCCCAACCCATTTTGGTTTTTCACTCACAGAATAATAGAGGCATATTTTTTTTTCTTTGCTTCATTGGTGGAGATTTCCTGGAAGTTTTAGGATATCTTCCTTTTAATTTTTCCTGGACACTCTAATTTTACTTATGTCTCTCGCCTTTGCTTTCCCTCCATCCCCCACCTCATTAGTAACTTGCTCAGGTTCACTTTGTTCTAGTGTCAAGGAGATCCGTCTGCCATCAAAACTATAATTCCCAGCATTTCTGGTGCTCCGTGCACTCTGGGCTTCTGCTTCCAAGCCTGGGGCTGCTACCAGAACTACCGCTCCCAGAATTCCTGGTGCTCCCCATGCTCTGAGTTTTCCCTTCCTGCTCTGTCTCAGTCCCATGGCCTCCTGCTCTGCCAAGTCCTCCAAATCACCAGCTCCATCACTCTGCTCTTCACCCAGCATCTGTGTATGCAAATTAACTCACCATTTTGGGAGGTTAAATTTGCATACTCACTCCTGATTGTCTTGTGAGTATAGCATAGGTATGGTCAATTTATATGTTTCTCTTTTATGATCTCAGAATAAGGCAAATCCGTCATCCTTTTCATGACTTCAAAGACCATACATAGTTTGACCACCAGTTGCCTCATGTCTACCCCTTTCTAGGCCCATTGACAAAGCAAGTCCCCTCCAGCCTCAATGTGCATCCATTTTCCTTTCCCTCAGTGCATTCAGGCTGATGTCACCATCTCCAAGATTTCCCCTGAATCACTGATATAACACATTTTCTTCCCTAACACACTGACTGTTTACTGGCTACATTCCCCTATTCACAGAAGGTGTTTTCTCTGTGCCTTCTCCTGTGCTCTTTCCCTCACTCTCTCTCTCCCCCCCTCCCTTTTTCTTCTTCTCTATCTCTATCTCTACCTCTATCACTATTGCTATCTCTATCTCTTTATTTCCCTCCCTCTTGTTTCACAATAGGCAATCAATAATTAGTAATTACATTTTAAAGGGCTATAAATGATTCTGCCCATTAAGTCTTTTGTGTGTTTTTTTTTAACAAATCAGATGAATGAACATAAATGCACAAGGACAGACACCTAAATGCATGGATTTGTGTTTCCTGAGATCTGGCAACTTCCCGCCATATCCCCAGGCTCTGCTTGTTGATCCTGTGTCTGTTTGAAGACTGAATTGCTCTTTTGGGTTCAGATGCCTAATGTTCTTTTATTCAGGGCTTCTCTTTCATCACCTCTTTGGATTTCACTCACATCTCCCTGCCTCATCCTTCTCAGTCTCCTCCGTTTCAGATTCTCTTCAGGCAATGTGTTCTCCTTAAGTCAATGACCCTGAGAGCTGAAAGCAATACTCCTAGCCCAGAGTCCTCCTCTGGCTCTGTCTAATATTCCAACTTGAATATATCAAGTCTGCTTCAAAATTAAACACAGAACTATTATCACAGCACCCCGCTAAAGAAAAGCTAAAAAGCAAAAGCATCCAATTCCTCCGATATTCAGAATCTCAATAAATACAGTCCATGTTGGCAAGAAACCACTAATCTTTCTGTTTTAATTTTACCTTCTAATGGTGTACCAAGTGTGTCTTTCACACTTCTTTTCAACATAACATTTTTGGAATGTATGACCTCCAATCTGGACTTGTACCCTCCCCTTCTCCTCTCTCAAAATTGTTTGTTCCTCTGAAACCAGAGTTGTTACCCCTTCTGCTTTTACAATAAAGGCCAAAATAAGTAACATGCCTGCATGTTCAGCATTGGAATCCCCACTAGATAGCTTGATCTCAGGAAGTCATAAAACATTGGAGCCAAAAATAATTTTTCAAATATTATTATTTTTTAAATTTATTTATTGATTATGGTATCACATAATTGTCCTCATCCTCCCATTGCCATCCCAAAACTCTCCCCACATATGCCCTCACCCCCTTGTTGTCCATGACTGGTTAGGCTTATAATGCAAGCATACAAGTCCTTTGGTTGAAAATGTATGAACCTGTTCTCCTTAAAAAATTTAAAGTTTGTTAATCTTTTATTTATGGGTTGGTAGATTTTGTAATTATATTTAAGAAGGTCAAGTATTAAAATACTTCCAACTCTTTGGCTCTCTAAAGATATTAACTCAGATCTGCTTGTCCATTTTTCTTTTCCTTCTTTCTGCATGCCCAACCGCACTAGTTGTTGGTGTTTCCACGGCTAAATAGCTATGCTTGCAACATTCCCCTCAGGCCGAGGCTCCTCCTCTTCCCTCTGTTCAAACCCTGTCTCTCCTTGCTCCCATTGATTGTCAGCTTGCAAATGACTCCAGCCATCAGCTTTAGCTACCTCAGGTCCCTCTTCCTAATCTCCCAACACTGACTCAAGTCCCCCTGTCCCATACTCTCATGACACATAGCCTGTGGGAGCTGTAATTGAGCCATCATTTGTCTAATCAGTGTGTTCCTCTCCATTTCTCCAGGTAGACTGTGAACCAGGTAGTTGGCACCCCACAAATGAATGACCCCTACCGTAAAGAAGTAATGGACTCCATCTCTATTTGTCCAGTCGTAGACTCTTTTAAACGTTCGAGGTTAGCTGTTGAGTTAATTAAACCTTAAACCTCTCTGTGTCCTCTGCCAATATGTTGGCGCAGGGAGCGCTCTGGCTGCGTGCACACAGCTGCAGTCCCGGGGGCATCATCCTCTCTGCTCTGCCAGCTGAAGGGCAGAGTCTCTGACCTTCCTCCCCCCAGCGGCTCAGACACTTCCTCAGTCATTGAGGTTATTTAAGTGCCAGGTTACATTATTCTCTGAATTGGCCCCGGAGGACGCAGCACAGATACCTCAGGGCCACATTGGTGAGGAGGTAGCAGCATTTGCCAAAGCTCCAGGAACACATGTGGCAGCACGTTATGAAATCCTCATTTCTGCTGTTCCCACTGCCAAGCCATTTCCGCTACAAAACACAATGACCTCTCAAAGCAGATTTCAGTCTTGGTGAATATATATACACATATACAAAAGAAGGCACCTTATTTTTAAAATACAAAAAAAAAACACACAAAAACTAATATGTATTGGACCTTGTGACATACAGGGTAGGGAAAAGGAAGCCAAACAGAGTTTAATCTTGTATTACTGTTCATTAACTTTTCTATTATTTTCCATATGCCTTCTTTTGCCCTATTCTTTATAAGTTTTTTGTGCCATTAAGTAAGCATCAATGACATTTATCATAGAATTTAAATATTATAAGACACTAGAGAAAAAATATGAAATCTAATAAAAATATATTCATAAATCTTAGCACTTTTCTTTCAGATTATTCAGTTGGCTTAAATTATTCTTAACATTTAAAAAAATTGATAGTATACTCAGGATACTCAGCTAGATTGCTTCCTTACTCTTGCTGAAATAACTAATAGCATATCCATGTGATGTGGTAATTCCTAAATTAAGCAAAGGCAGCCCTATGTGCAGTCAGCATTGTAAGAATTAATTAAGACTTTCTCTTTATAGGGATCATATTTAGGAAATATTCTTTGTGAAAATGGATGCAGCCAATAATAGCTTCCCAGGAAACTAACAAACCTCAGAGGGGTCCCTCCAATCACTTATCCCCCACTTCCCATCATCTTACAGATAAAGAAAGGAGACCTTGAAGGTTCAGAGGTCACAGTCTCAGGTCCGCAGTGTCTGTGGCTGCCAGGGCATGGATGGTGTGGAGAAAACAGCTATGAAGGCCAGCACTGCAGGACTTGCTATTCTGTGGTTTTATAATTCCGAGCAGCAGAGCGAGGGGAAACCAGCCAAGGCTGATGTATCCCTTCATCCAAGTATGGTATGCGTTCCACATAGAAAAGGCAAATCAGAAACATGGTAACAATGATTCTTAAAAAAAAAAAAACTCCCATTGTGTGTATTTACTAATAAAATTTTAGTTACACTTTAGTTGAATAAAAAAATACAATTCTGTTATTAGCAAATTTACAGAACAACTTTTTGTGTCAGTGAATAAATTCATATAAAGAAATTCATTTCTAATAACCATCTTTTTTTTTAAGAAATGTATATTGAATCCATACTAAAGGCCGCTCTGAGAAGAAAAAAAAAACAGCTATGACTTTGTGGTATGGACAGAATCTATATTACTATCCAAATGTTCCAGGAGAAATTAGGCTCTAAAAAATTAATCTGGCAAAGGTCACACTGGTAGCAAGCAACATAAATAATAAACATAGAATGCCTTACGTGATCATAATGTGCTTTGTGTTATGCAATACATCAGCCTCAACATATACAAAATATTCTACCACTGACCTGGTATGAGCATCGACCTATGAACCAGGCCATCACAGTTTGATTTCTGGTCAGGCACATGCCCGGATTGTGGACTCCATCCCCACAGTGGGGTGTGCAAAATGCAGTCCATCTCTCTTATCATTGATGTTTCTGTCTCTCTCTCTCTCTCTCCTTTACTCTCTAAAATCAATAAAAAAATATTTTAATTAAAAATAAGTAAATGAATAAATATTCTGCCAAAACTGTTGGAGGAAACAAATGTGGTAGGCAGCCTCTAAAATGACCCCCAATAATACCTTCTGCTTGATATCATCCTCCTGTATTTTCCCCTCCCCCTGATTAGGGGATAGATGTAGTGACTTTCCTATAAGGACCAGCAGCCAGCAGAAATCGTGGAGTGGCATCTCAAGGATTACCGTATTTTTCGGACCATAAGACGCTCCGGACCATAAGACGCACCAGTTTTTAGAGAAGGGAAATGAAGAAAAAAAGATTCTGAAACAAATAGTGTCCTAAAATATTTTATGTGCATTAAAACCCAACATCACAGTCATAAACACATGTAATCAACCCTAGTAAACAGCAGCATTTAGAACCATTTTAGAGCCGAGCAAGCACACAGAGACTACACAGAGCCGGGCAAGTAAAAAAAACTTTTTTTTTTAAGTATATGTGTAGGCTATATTTGGACCATAAGACGCAGGGACATTTTCCCCCCACTTCTGGGGGGAAAAAAAGTGCGTCTTATGGTCCGAAAAATACAGTAGGTCTTGAAAAGCCTCTGGCTTCCATTTGGGTGCCCATCCCCCACTCAGGGTTCAGCTCCTTCACTCAGAAGAGAGGCTGCTTTGTTGTGGGATCCCCTGTAGAGGTGGATGTGGCTGTAGAGATGGATGTGGCAGAGGTTGCTGAGACTCTGCCTGACAGACAGTGAGGAACTGAGGCTTGGAGTTTAGCCTGAGGTTCCAGTTCTAGGCCTGCTGCCTGTGAGTCACTGAATCCTGCCCACATCCCCATGACACAGGAAGCAAATCATCTCCTTGTAGAACTTCCGAGCAAACAGACAAATGGACAGCGTGATTTACAGCTGCTGAGAGACCCTGAGCAAGAGGCCTCCTGCTATGTCACCCTGACATTCCTGACCTGTAGAACACCGAGATAATACCTATTTTAAGTCATTATATTTTAGTTAATTATGTAGCAATAGAAAACTATTGTAATATAAGAAATTAACTTGATTCCATATGAACTTATTAAAATAAATGGATGAGTACTTAAAAATACAGAATATTTTCATTACCACTATAATATTATCAAGAAAAATATGGCTATTTGAGTTTTTAAAAATTATTTAAAAATTAGACACTGCTGTGATATTTACAGATGTCGGAGGGTTATCGATGTTATATACCTCCTCAGTAACAGTCACAAAGGCTGGAAGAGCAAGTATGAAGTGGTTAAAGTCTTCCAGCACTCAAAAAACATAAAACATCTTCTTGCTAATAAAGACTTTATCTCATAGCCTAATATCAATGCATTATTTACCAAACAAAGCATCTGACCTGTCGTTCTTTCTCACAACAAAGGTGAGGAAAGTGAAGCAGGCGAGAATGAGGAGGAAATAAATTCTCATGTTCCCGGAAATGTAATACTGTTCATGAGATGTAGTTTCCAAATATACGGTAGGCAAGGGGATGAGAGAAACACATCCATTAAACAAGTCTTGGATGACTGAGCTGCATGTCATGTAATTTTTGAGGCCGGATTCCTTGGGGGTGAGCAAATCTTAGGGGTAGCAGCTGTCCTGCGGACAAGAGCCCTTTCTTGTCCTAGTGCCTAGCGCTTGGCATACAGTTGCACCCCAGCTGTAAACATTTCACTGAAATGATGGCCTGTGACAGTATCTCATGAGAGATAAACATCTGTGCCAGTTTGCTATGTCCAGGCATTCAAGGCTATCGAAAGGAACAGCGCTACCCACAACTGTGGCCAAGCTTAGTAAATTGTGTTGATGGCCCACAGAAGGATAATAAAAAGCCAAGTGTCAGAGATAGAGTGTAAAAGACAGAGGCCTTTGGACAGCTCACAAGGACACTGTTATCTCCTGCAGTGACTTTGAGCTGTGGTCGCTCAGCAGCAGACACAGTCCCTGAGAGTGTAGCTACAGACCCCCAGGACCTCCAGCCAAGGCTGTCCACCAGGCAGACGTTAGTGTCTGATGGGAAAGACCTAGTGTCCAAAGGCTGGGGATAATTATATGGGACTAGAGGCCCAGTGCACGAAATTCGTGCAAGAGTAGGCCTTCCTTCCCCCAGCTGCCAACACTGGCTTCCCTCTGGCACCCGCGACCCAGGCTTCCCTTGCAGCCCCAGCTTCATCAGGAAGGTCACCTGGTCTAATTAGCATATTGCGCTTTTATTGTTTTAGATACATTATGCAAGGTAAGCAGATCTATCAGAGGATTATGTTCCGTAGGAGGACCCAGAGGACATGCCACGTCTAAGGCCATTAGAAGTGGGGTGGTGAAAGGTACACCAACGTCTCTAAAGAGTTCAGTGGCAGCTCTCTTTCTATGGGCTAGAGATGATACCAGAAGAAGTGGCCACACACCTGGTTACATTAATATCCAGGGAGGCATGGGGTCCCCAAAGTAATAGACTCCAGGGTCTGATATAGAACCTCCATAAGTCAAGGCCACAGGGACTCTTGCAACCTGCAAGGTTGGAGAAGCAGCCAAGGGCCCCTAATCTGCAAGAAACAGCAGAGATTGTTTAGTATCTGTGAAGCCACCAGGGGTTATCTGTGACCAGAAAAAGAGTAAGAGAGGCTCAGGACACTAAGGGTAGTGGCTGCCGCCCCAATCATGATCTCTTGCTCAGTTCCTAGATTAGCCAAATTTTAGGTCCAGAATCCATTGACTGACAAGATAGTCAAGTTCCTAGGAGAAAGGACACAGCAATGCTGAAGCAAGTAGCACTACCATGATTCCAATGGTTTTTTTTCTCAAGACATACAGACATTACTGGAGTGACTGAACATTGGGTGAGTGATAATAGTCATAACTTTTAAGGGATTCAGTTGATACTGCTACCCACAGATCAAAAAGTTTTTCAAAGTTCCCTCTCTACATTAAAATTGAGGCTGAGGATAAAAAGGATTAAGTGGACTTCTTGATAAAACTCAGTTGACAGAGGACAGGGTCAGGTCTCCAGTCCCAAAGTATAATTTGATTTGATATTATTTGTAGTTGGAAAGATCTCCGCATTGGGACCTTGGCCTATGGAATAAGGGTTATCATAGATGGAGAAGGCCAAACAGCATTGCCTTCCCCAAGGATGGTGGAGATTAGTGCTACCACTAAAGGCCCACAGTATGTAGGGTGGTGGTTCCTTCCATATCTCTGTCCTTTACGTCTCCATGACCCTTGCAGAAAACACAGGGATCATGGAGGAGGACTGTAAACTACCATAGGCCCCTCACTTGCACCTAGACTGAGTTAGCATTGCTAGAGCAAATTAGTCAACCTTACATAGATGCAGATGCCCTGTAATGCTTCATTTGGCAAGTACGTTATTTTTAGATTCTAATCAGAAAAGATAATGAGGAAGAATTTGTATCCACATGGGTGGAATTTTCACTTCCAGCTTTGCCTCAAGGTTATGGTAAATCTGCCCTCCTCTGGCATGACCTGGCCCATAAAGATCTTTGCGGCCTGGGCATCTTACTGAATGTCATGCACACCCATGACAGACTAATTGATTTCATCATGGAGATTAGGCAAGACAACTTCCAGGTGGCTAACCTGGTGGGAGCCTTGGAGAAACACATGCCTTAGACTTAGAGGCTGGGGGAGACAGCCCATGGAATTGCAGGGACCTGTGACTTCAGCTTAGTCTGTAGACACCCAGGCGTCAAGGGCATGCCAGCACGTTCCTGCAAAGTCATAGACATATCGCTGCATAGTTCACCCCCTTCCACAAAGAAAGGAGCCCGGTTGCTCCATGGTCTCTCTGGGTGACGCCGAGGAACGATGACTCTGACTGATACAGGAGATGGGCTTTCTCCAGCAGGTCCCGTTCCAGTGCCTGCATCCGGGCCACATCATCTGCCAGATTCAGAGACATAGGAGGTGTCAGTGGTGGCAGAAGATATAGGGTGAAGCATGAAAACATGGTCCAGTGGGAAAATCACATACAGACTCCTGGTGTCTTCATTAAAGAATTATGTACCTTTTGATAAATAGCGGCTCTATGTTATGTGGCCCTGGTGGGTGCAGAGTGCTTGCACACAGAGAGCATCATGTGAAAATGTGGGCAGAAGTGCCTCTTAGGAGCAGTCTGTGTTGGACACACCAAGTCATGGGGGAGGATGGGCTCAGAAATAATGCGGCAGGGAGCCCATACTTCCATGTTCCCAAATGCAGTGGCACCAGCGGGCATCCGTGCCCTGGAAATGGGGCCGTGCAGGGTAGAAGGTAACTGGTTCATGGCAGGATGCAGAGGGGGATGGGAGCCGCCGAGACACTCCGGTGCCCGATGAACATTCATTTGAAATTGATCCGAACTCTAATAGTCACTTATACAGGTTAAGTGGGAGAAAATAGCCATGGATATAATGGAGAAGCAGCCGCTGGAAAATCGTGGCAGTAATAGTTTGAAAGAATGTGTTTTATCTGGAGAGTGAAGATGAGTGGCGAGGAATCTCATTAGGTGCCATTACTTCATTAGAGACTGTCATCTCCTCCTTTGATATTTCATTCCACCCATATTGAATTATCAATAGTTAATGATTTCCATTTAATATCGTCCATCTCAGAGAATTTCATCTGGGTGTGTACCCTCCTCCTGTTTCACTGACAATAAAGCACACCCTTATTCCAGAAACTAAGGCTAGAGCAAAAATATAGGCTAAAATGGGAACATATAAGCCATAATGCTCCAAAAGTTTTTCATTCAGGCGCACAGCTTCTCATTTTCTTTAGAAGGATAGCTGCTCACTCTGCCATTTTATGCTTCTGCATCCTTTCATCTTCCTCACCAGAGGTCGCAGAGAGCACGTTTGCCCATTTTATGTTGTCGAGGAGATGACTAGCCCTCTCTCCAGCTGGCCCATAAGGTGTCATGTGACACATTGCATGAGGTCAAAGGGTGAGCCTACAACCAATGAGCAACAGGACAAAACTATTGAACTCTACAGTCTCTACTCGTAGAGATGAATTGGACAAAGGAATTTCCGTTGATACTTTTTAGAAGGAGGAGAGGGCAAAAATTTAAATATAAGGGATATCATGAGGTGACAAAGAGAAATATTACTTTAAAAAGGTCAATCACACTCGGGGCTTGTGCTAGTTCTGAGAGCCTGGGATCAGATTAAACAACTAAAATGCAGTTTTTCCAGGGAAGAACCCTCCATGACTTGTTACTTGGTCCTGTTATCATTGTCTATACATGTATACTCTATGATTTCATGCATTACATTTATAATAGAATGCACAGGCTGAGCTAGAGGGCATGTTAATCCATGCTTGGTGGTCTCAAACATGGGTGTGTCCAAGAATATATTTGTCATTGAAACTCCTCCACTGGATAGGCCTTAATCAGCATGTGACAGAATTTTCTGGAGCAAAACAGAGATCTTACAGACATAACAGTGTAAGTTCTTCATTTTTTACAGAAACAACACACACCAGAGTCCAAGGAATTTCAGGGAGGAGTACTGGGTAGAGAAAACTTGAACCTAAATCTCTGTTCAGTGGCATTTGTCTGGCCGAACATCCTGTAATCCAGAGCCTAAAACCTGTCTCTATCTGTCCGCATAGATGAGAGGAGAGCAAGAACATCCCCATCTTAGGTACTAAAGAACTGCATTCTCAGACACAGTGTTAACTGCTCACCTGTGGCTGCTCCAGGTCTTTGAGGCCCTCCCTGCACTTAGAAATATCTCCATGTTAAACGTGCCCTGATTCTCAAGTGTTCTACCCAGGAGGTCTTGGGTATTTGTTGTGATGTTTTGTGTGTAAGGGGAGCAGGTCGTAGGGTGGCTCTAGCTCTCCCTGGGCGGGGCCCTGGCATCTCGCATGTGCTCAGAAGGAAGGAGGCAGTATATTTGTGAAGGGCCTCTCTGTCAAAAGGACTCTTGCAAAAGCCTCCAAATTCATCTTCCTGCCTCCAGGTTTCTTGCCCAGAATCCACCCCATAGTCCATGGGCAAATGGGTCTACTTAAGTATGACTGTGACAGCTTAGTGCTTTTCAAAACTTCATGCGTTCCTCCAGGCATCCTATATAATAAAAGGGTCATATGCAAATCGACCAAACTGCAGAACATCTGGCCACTATGACACACACTGACCACCAGGAGTAGAGCTCAGCCATAAGCTGTGCTGGGGAGCGCAGCGGTGGTGGCAAGAGCCTGCCCGCCTCTGCAGCGCCAAGGATGTCGGGGGAGCTGGCCTAAGCCATCAGTTGGACATTCCCCTAGGGCTCCCAGACTGCTGAAGGGTGCAGGCCGGGCTGAGGGACGACCCCCCACCCCTCCCTCAGTGCACAAATGTTGTGTATCGGGCCTCTACTATTTAATAAAATACAGTATCTTTGAGGCCTTCCTCCTGCGGCTGCTCCCCAACCTCCTATCTAATGCCTGAGACTTCACTTTCAGGAACCCCATGCTGCAAGCATGTGTCTCATGGCTGCTCCTCAAACTGAGTTTTTCTTGTCTAAGTCGCTTTCTTCGCTTACGTCTTCTAGAAACTGGAATGTAGGCTTACTTAGCATTGATTATGTAGTGACTATATGTCAGATGCATTCCTTGTCCAGTAATTAGGTTGTTCTCATATCTATCCAAGTGCTAGCAAGTCTTGAATCATTATTTGGTGAAAAGCCACCTCCTCCAAGAAGACTTCCCTGATGTTGCCAAAGAGTTGTGATATTTACCTGCTCATAGTCCTTAAGGTCTTTGGAGGAGCCTTTAGTTTGACATAGCATGTCCTCTGCCTTTTATTATAAATACCTGGCACCTACCTGATCATCAGATGAAAACTAGAACATTTGGGGTTAGGGATTGAACTGCTTTTAAATCATCCTCTGTTCAGCACTGTGTAAGTAATAGCATTTATGAAATAAACTAGTGGCCTGGTGCACTGATTCATGCATGTTCAAAGGAACTTAATCAGAATTCCTGGGGCAGTGCTAAGCCTCGAAGGGTGTCTGTGGAGTGGGTGGGGAACAAAAAGAAACAGAAAGAAAACTCATGCTCAGGTCTTTCGTGGTGCTGGCTCTGGTGCAGGGACTAATGGGTGGTCCTGGGTGGTGGCCAGGGGAGTGGAACTAGGCGAGAAGGGCCAGACATGCTCTGGAGCCAACCTGCCACAGTCCCTCCCCAGGCGGCCACATCTGGGGCAGTGCCGTGGCTCAAAGGGCGTCTGCAGAGTGAGTGGGGTCCCTCCAGCAGGTGTGGTCCCTCAGTCTGACCTGCGGGGATTGTGCTGAAACTGGCTCTCTGAGGGGTCCTGGATTGTGAAAGGGTGGTTCTTGGGTGATGCACCCTGGAATCAGGCTCTCTCCTCTCTGGTTCCAGGCAGGTCACCCAAGAACCGCAGTTGGCAAGTCACTGCAGCTCGGCAGCTCCTGCGTTGATAATCTACCCCCTGGTGGTCATTGTGCGTAATAGCTACCTGTTGAATGGTTGAAAGGTCGGATGGTTGCTTAGGCTTTTATATGTAGAGATATCAGATTTCATTGTTAGATAAATGTACACAGCAGCACCTGGACATCAACCAGTGACATAGTTCATGTTGGAAAAATTATTTTTAAATTGTATCATTTGGGAATCCCTTAAGGCACTATTACAGGGTGAACATTGACACCTACCATAATCAAGCAGGTAGGCTGGTAAATACAATTCTGAGCAGAAACACAGACACATCCACTTCTCTTTTTATTCTGGTTTTTGAGTTTGCTGGGGACAATTTAGAGTAGCTCTCCCAGATGTGGTTAGTAGGGCTCTCCTTTGCAGACTATCTGAACAACTTCTTTATTTATGCCTGAAGTAGTCATTGGCCACATGGACAACAAAAGGAAAAGATGGGACAGTGGCTGCCAGATGGGAAGTTGTTTCACCTCGGAGTCACACTTATTCATGTCATTCAGGTTAGAACATAAAGCACAGATGGCCACCGAGGATGCTGTTTTACTGCCTCGAAGAAATTCCCCTGCTTTTTTTGAGGATTATATCTCCCCTTGGTGTCTTTTCGGCATACTTTTCCACTTACCAGGCTTTCTGCAGCTCAAAGTACTTGCCAGCCCCCTCATTCCAGCACCTGTTACTGAGGGTCTCACTGGTAATAGCAGGCAGATTAATATAGAACTCTCATGTGTGTAGTAGAGCAAACAAGGTAGACTCATAGTTTGAGGGTTGTGCTGTTCTCGAACTGATGGTGTGATTTATATTTTCCGCCTCAAGTGTGATGTCTGTATTTACAGAAAGAGCATTCTTCTGTTTCTGCTGAATAGAGCAGTTCTGCCAAGAAAGCTTGGATGACATATCTCAAGACCTCATGCAAAATGTTCTCTTAAGAAACAGCATTGTAGCCTAGCTGGCATCAACCCATGAACCAAGAGGTCACAGTTCAGTTCCCATTTAGGGCTATGCCCAAGTTGTGGGCTCACCCAGTAAGGGGTGTGCATGAGGCAGTCGATCAATGATTCTTTCTCATGGTTGATGTTTCTATCTCTCTCTCCCTCTCCCAGCCTCTCTGAAATCAATAAAAAATATTTTTAAAAATCAATAGCATTGTATTTGGGTATATCATTGTGTAGTATTATCCTAAAACAAAGTGAATTAATAATGATTTGGCTTATACCATATGGGTAAACTATAATATGCAGAAACTGCATATTGATGATTGATCTCTGTTAACCCAATTAGGCAGCATCCACCATGGATAAGCAATATCATTCCCAAGCCAACAACAGCTGTGCTCAAATCAGAGCTGAGCTGTGCTTACTGATGAGCTGAAACGGGGAGAAACATACTTTCGAGGATGGGAAGTCATTGAGAGACCTGCACACATGCAGACCCTCCTTTTCCTTCTATCCACATTGACTCTGTCTTGTCCTTGTACACTGGGTGTGGTCACTGGGTTTAGGGGTGGCCACCTGTCCCAAGCTGCCTTCTGATTTGGTTCTCTTGGGATGGAGAGAAAAATTTGCAGAACCTCCTGGGGATGGAAAATATAAGATGTAAAATTTATTATCAGGTTAACGAAGTTGAAATTTTGAAATTTTAACTCGAGTTTACATAATTATGAAAATATCAATGCTAATGTTTTGAGTGTTCTCAAGAAAGTCTACATGTTCTATTATTGTTTAGCCTATTTTGTCTGAATAGGAAACCTTCTTAAATTCATCGGTGTTTGAGGGTCACTTCCTGTTCTAAGAGAAGAACATGTATGATACATACCCCTCATGGAAGAATATGTTACTACCATGAAAGACCTTCCTAACAGCAGTATGAGCAGGATTAAGGTGTCAAAGTTCTCTCTCTTCTCTCTCTCTCTCTTTCACACACACACACACACTTGTATTGGGTCTCTTGAGTTCAAACCTTAGTTTCAGATCATTTTATCAGACTGATTTACTTGTATGGATGCAGCCAAAAATAAGCATTGATTCTCAAATGATTTACTTTATTTAAGTCAAAGTAAGGGATTAAATAAATACACTAACTGAAATGAAGCTTGGTACTATTACCATTTTGTTAAAGATTAATGAGAGTGGTGCTCATAATAAAAATTTATCAATTGCTACCCTCATTCAAAGTAGTAATTAGGTCACTGAGAACACACTGTATCTAAAACCAGGCTCCACACCATGACAGCGCTCACCTCCACTTTCAGGTTATTGTCTGAATCCCTCATGGAAGGAAGTGACCCTGTCTTGTTCGTTTCTGCACATCCCCACCTCCATTCACCGAACTGAACAGAGAGGTCATTTGCAAATCAGTTCAGTTCACCTGTGTGCAGATGCAAGCAGGTATATTCCCCAAGATGGTACAAGAGTGATAGGACATATTATTAATCCAAAGATAAAATAATTAAATGTAGTAATAATGATGAGCTTCTAATGAGAAGAAGCATATGTAGATAGGTAGATAAATTTATAGGTATAGATATATGATAGATCAATAGATAGAAAATATAGATATATTCTTGTCCATAGAATGATTCTTCTAGTGAGGAAAATTCTTCGTTGCCTTCCCTTCTCCCCCCATGTAGACCACGTCAATGAACACTGGCAGTGAATGAGCAGCAGTTGTCATGGCCAGATGGCCGGCTGGCTACTTAGACATTGTTAACTTGTACCCAGGTGGCTGTATTTCTTTAAAAGTGTTCTATAGTCGGTCCCTCTTCTTGTTTTACTCAGTAATAATTGGGCAGTTCAATACTTTGTGCTGTTATTTTAATTAAGAGTCTACTTCCATGAAAAATAAAGAGATGAATGATTAGCTGTCCGATGCCTTGGTGTAATTACAACAATAGAGTCTAGGCCTTCAAAGCTTAACTCGTGCTGCTGCCCTGGTTACACCAGATGTATAAAGAGATAGTCAATATTGATTATTGACCATCTCAACAGACATTTTCATTTGAGACATTCTCTAGTACAGAAAGTAGGCAAAAGTTTAAATATGAAATGGACAGGTAAATTTGGGAATGGCGATTTCAAAGCTATTACATAAAAAGTGAGGTTCCAGCAATATTAAGGGTAAGTGCTGCAATAAAAACCCTTTAAGGTCACTTTCCCAGAATGTTTTTAACTTTCCCTGTATGTCTTTAGCATCAAAGTCATACTTCAGCCTGGCCAGCATGACTCAGTGGTTGAGCATCGATGTACAAACCAGGAGGTCACAGTTCAATTCCTGGTCAGGGCACACACCCAAGTTGGAGACTCAATCCCCAGTAGGGGCCATGCAGGAGGCAGCTGAACATGATTCTCTCTCTCAACATTGGTGTTTCTATCTATTTCTCTCTCTCTCCAATCACTAAAATATATATTTTTTGAAGTCATACTTCAGGAGCATCTTGAAGCACTATTTCAACACACATGACATGGTCAGGAGAGAAGAAACAATGGCAGGTCACAAAGGTACAGTAATTAAAGATGGTCTCTCATTTTGAAGAAACAGCAGGCTGACCCCAGGGTTAAAAGCAAAGGCCAGCCCTGCTGGAGACAGCTACTAACTTTTTGTACTTTTTATAGAAATAATTATCACACATTGGTAAGATCATTCATATTTTGAGCATGTGAACAATGCCTCCAACACGACACCTGTGAATATGTTCTGTGGGAGTATCAATCTATAAAGTGATTTGTAGGGAACATGTTTTTAAAAATTGGTCTTCAAAGACATCATCTGATTATCACTTCAAAGAAATACAAATTCAAGATAATACTTTCCAAAGGATAGCAGACTTATTCTATTTCTCAGGTTGTTTTTCGGCTAAGAGTCTCAGCTTTACTCCTGCAAAACACAAAATAGCACAGAGGGATGGTAGATAAGCAGTGGCCTTCCAATTAAGATTCCAGGCACAGCTCTGCAATTGTCTACCTGGTATTAGTATGCCGATTTTATAAATGAGGTAAAAAGACTCCATTGTCTTTTCCCTGGGGGCTGGAGGGCAGGGGGAGGTGGTTATAGGATGAGCAGGAATGGATGATCTTTCGATGACTGAGTGTTCTGCTTGTTTTACATCATTTGGCTGCATATATCTCATGGTGTGAAGACAAAGGATCCCACACACTTTGGCTTTCTCACCTACCAGTCAATGCCATCAACTATGATCTTCTTGCCAAGATCATACACAAGCTCTTTGTGACTAACCCAGACTGCTCCTTGGGTTCCCTCTCTTACATCATCTCCTAGTGTTTTCTTCACTTGCAATTCTTAGCAATTAAAAAAGAGGAAGGGTGACTGATGTGGCTCAGGAGATCATGGTTGGGTGCCCAAGTTATGGGCTCGATCCCCATGTGGGGGTATGCAGGAGGCAGCTGATCAGTGATTCTCATCATTGATGTTCCTCTCTCTCTCCCCCTCTCCCTTTCTCTCTCTCAAATCAATAAAAATATGTTTTCTTTTTTTAAAGAAAAGTTCTCTAGGTATGGTCTCTGTCTGGCTGCTCCCTCTCCTGGTTTTCTTTTTCTCCTCGGCTGCTTCATCTTGAGCAGATTGCTGGCTGGCTCTCAAGAGATGGTAAAACACCAGCAGCCAAAAGGCAGTGGGGTAATATATACAAAGCACTCGGCGATCTGTCAGTCAAGAATCCTCTATGCAGACCCCTATATGCCCATGTATTTCTCACGTTGGGTGATGAATCAAAGTCACTTCATCTAAACACTCATGGCCCTAAAAATTCTCCATGTTCCCTGGAGAAAAAAAGAAGAAGGAAATGAACCTTAATCCAAGGCTTTAAATGGATCATAACCTAATGTTATACACTTAAACATACCCTGTTATTTCTTTCTTATAAAAACATTGACATTAATTTTTGAATGCAGTTTGTTCAAAAACACATAGCTGAGGTCTTCTTAAAGTTTCAAAAATTCTAAATTCTATGCTCCTTTCAAAATTCCTCCATGTAAGAAAAAAAGGAAAGTAAAATTCCCATTTAAAGTTATATCATCCAACATTTATGGCATAAAATCAAGTAAAAATGTAGAATATAATAGTAATGCTATTATAACATTAAATATCTAGAGCATATAAAAGACAAATATTCTCAAAATTTGAAAACTTACATACCACTTTGGAAACCAAGTTAGTTAAAATGTTCAGGTCGTATTCTCATTTCTTTTTGCAATAACTAGCCTCCCCAGGATGTCCCCTACAACAGAGCGAACTTTGAAGTTCACAAAATTTGATTCCATGTTGGCATATCAACTTGACTTCAAAGGGATTTACACTGCTCAGGAATTTCACTGAGCTCAAGAAAGAGAATCTCAACTTCCTGTGAAATCTAACTTCAGAGCACCTGGGACCTTCACCAAAACCAGACACAACTGGGAGTCAAAAACAGGGATTTGAAAGGACAGCTCGATTCCCGCAGAGCAGCACTTTTCCACCTACCCGGTGGGTGAATGTTTATTGTGACGTGACAACAGAAGCATTAAAAGTTGGAAGTTTCGTATTTTGGAGATAAAACTTTGCTGAAACACATATTTAATTCTAGGTAAGAGATAGCACTTGTTTTTTTCTTTGTTTTTTTTCTTTCCTGTCCCTCTGTGCAGGAATGGTCTAGCAATCCCATTTTTATCTTCCCCCACAAAGACTTGCCCTAAAGATCCACTTATTTTTCATAAACATGAGCTTAAAAATTTGATTGCATTTAACTTAACATTTAAATTTGCAGCCCGAGAATGACTTTAATTACTTCCAGAAGTTTTCCTCAGTGTGTCTTGGTCTTTTGTTTTGCTCATCCTATGGTTCTGTCCTTCTACCCTTCTCTCCTCCCCACTCCAGTGTAGTAGTGTTAGAATGTACAGCTATGGAAGGGTTGCTTTAAATGCCCACTCAAATTTACTTCAAAGTAAAGAATTTTTCAACCCAATTAATAAAAATGTAATAATTAAGCTGGTTTAATAATGTACTTTCAGTTTCCCTGAGCCAATAATTATATCTTACAATTATATGTAAGTATTATAATTTACTTATACATATATTTTTTCTCTAAATTATACATTTTAAGTCATAGGGTCAGTGTCAAAGAAAATGTACAGCTATCTTTGTAGGTGTTTTTTTTTCATTTTAGTTTATGATGGAAAATACTGTTCTCCCAAGTCCAGCCACAGTGAGAGTCTTTTTTGACAAGGAACCACAATCATCTTACCTTGTCTTTTGCAGTGTTAACCCCCATAAAATATGCTGGACTCCCCAGCCAGCACTGATACCTTCTGATGGTGCTTTTAGTTGTCTGTAGTTTCTGTCACATTAAATCCTAACACTTCAGGAATTCAAAGAGCTGTTAGTGTTCAATCGCCTTGTGGCTCCTAGGAATCTCAGGGGCCTGCGGAAGGTGTCAGCTTGGTCCATCAAACTGGACACAAAAACATAAGCCATGGCCTGAAATTGTTCTAACTCTTAATGCATATGCTGATGACTGACATGTTGCCTGAGACCACTGTTTGAGTTGCATAGTCTGTAAGAACTCTGCCTCTCATCTCCAGTGGACAGGTGAAAAGATGAACAAAAATGTATAGTTATGTATATGATAGTACCAGTATACGAAGGAAAGAAATTACACTTGCTTAATGCTAAGCTGGTAAGGCACATTGCTATCATGAAATAAATCTCACAAGAATCAATCATGCTTGAGCCATCTGAGTGCAGATATATTGCAAGATGGAAATATCTAATTTAGTTATTTGTACTGTTAAAATGTGAAAAAGTCTAACTCCAAAATATCCAACCAGATAGGTAGACATGTGTTGAATGCCCAAGACTTGGCTGAAAACCAGAGGATGTTTTTGAATAAGATGACAGCAGAGTCTTACCTTCCTCCCATGGAGACATAGCATCGATTTCTGGATTCCTCCTTGGCTGGAATTATGCCTTGTCTTAACCAACAGCACCTGCTGGAAGAGGTACTGTGTCTGCCTGCAACACTTGGAACATTGCACATTGAGATCCAACTATCATTCTAGGAAAAACCCAAGCTTGCAGGAGAGGTCCCCTCTACTGATAGGGAGAGAGACCCTGTTGTCCTCAAAGCTATAGCGGAAGGCCACATGGATGAACTCCACAGCAACCCCTTGGTCCACAGCCTTGAAGAGTTCCCAGCCAACAGCCCTGCTGGACATGCGGGCCCACCATCCGGGAATCTGCAGCTCACGGTGCTGCCAGCTGATTGTAGCTCAGTCCACGTGACAGAGAACAGAGGCTCCACCCAGACACGCTCAGACCAGCCACAACGCCAAGGACCATGATGGATGGCTACTGTTGTTATAAGTTTTGAGGTTCATTATACAGCGATAGAAATCAAAACAGAAGGCCTGTCCTGTATTAACCTCCTCGCTGGGGTATACAATTTCTGTGATTACAGCGGCAGCTTTCTGTTTAGTAGCCCCTGTTATGCTACAATGTCCGCTTTATTTCCCCTCCATCTTAAAGCATTTTTTTCATAAAGCTTTTGATTAAGGTTTTCTAATATCAAATGCATTCTTCAAGTTGTTTTGTTTTGTTTTTTTCGGTTCAAAAACATTCATTGAACTTCATGTTTACCACTCAGTTTAGTGAAGTAGCAAACAATAAAATCATTACCTAGCCCTTGTCATTTGGAGTCTCATTACCATTACAGAGACAAGGACATGCAGTCTATTTACTTACAAACAATCATGAAGCAGCAAGAAGACTACCCGTGAGTGCAAGAAGACACTGAGAAATGTAAGTGGGACTGAGATGGTTTTGGGAGGAGAACACAAGTGTCCAGTCTACAAAATGATAGAGAACTTGACCAGTAAACAGAAGAGAAGTGAGGGGACCACACACACAGGTGGGAGAACAGACTTGGCCACTGAGAGGCAAGAGAAAAATGCGGCCCTAACTGGTTTGGCTCAGTGGATAGAGTGTCAGTCTGTGGAGTCAAGGGTCCCAGGTTTGATTCTGGTCAAGGGCATGTACCTTGGTTGTGGGCACATCCCCACTGATTGATGTTTCTCTTTTATCTATGTTTCTGAGTTTCTATACCCCTCCTTTCCACTCTGTTTAAAAATAAATAAATAAAAGGAAATGCAATTCACTGGAAAGATTAGAAAGATCTGAATATGGTAGGGAAAAACAACCAAAGAATAAGACGGATGTATGTTTTCCAGGGGTGTACAATTTGATTTGTTTAAATATTCCTTGTTCCTACAATACTTAAACATCCTTTTTCACATCACTGGAGAGAAAGGTGGCCATTGGCCATGGCCACAAATTCACTCGCATGCAACTGAGCATGCCAGATTTTGCTCTCAAAATTCAGGAAGCAAAATGTTACCATTTCACGCCAGTGTGAGCTTACAATGGCATGGATCCCCGACGACCAATAGAGAGATTGCTATTTGGAAAGACAGAAAGTGGAGCACGTAAATGGTGATGAAATGCGGAATTGCTGAAATTGTATAATATTACAAAGTTTTCTCCTTGCCTTTGAACTTCATTCCTGACATCCTTGACTGGAGACTACTGATCCCCGAGCCAGCGAAATCATCCCTAGGTACTTTGTGGCAAAGCACATGGAGCACTGAACCGGGAGATAGACATCATCAGCCAATAGGATTACCAGTGGCACTCAGATATATGCGAGAGACTTTAGTTAGATTGCCCTTACACGCATTTGGGTGTGACACTGCCATCCCTCTGAATCCTGGCAAATGATTCTTGCTTCTCCAGAAAAATGCAGTTTAGGATTGGAGTAGGTGCATTCTGTTCTTTTCACCATAGATACTGATTTATATCGAGTGAGAGGCAAGCAAACCTGTTTTGACTTTGAAAAAATCAATGTGGTCCATCCTCTGTATTTGCTATTTCATACTCAACAATTTCAAAAATACATTAAGACCCCATGTTATCTCAGTCAAAGCTGCACATGTTTTTATTTTCTCAGTAATAAATGGCCACATTAATCATCTTCTTATCCATTCATCGTTTATACCCATTGCTACCATGGTAGGTTCTGGGACACAGCAATCAGATGCAGTCGGCATGCATTAGACACATTAGTAGTATTTCTACTAATTCAGCTCCATGTCATAACCATTAAGAGGCATTAACACACCTCACTTTTTCATGCAGAAATGCAAGCACACAATCTCTTACATTGTTGAAGCCCAGCAAAAACCATATTGCTATGGCTCTTATATCTATAGATGACATCCTGTACATTTATTCTTTAATTCATTGCACGTTACAAAACATGGTGCTAAATACTGAAGACAAAAGAATGAGTAAGTTCCTATATTCCAGGAGCACATATGCACACTCTCCAATCTGGGATCCCTCTCACAATCCAGGACTGCTGGCTCCCAACTGCTCACTAGCCTGTCTGCCTCATTGCCCCTAACCACTCCCCTGCCAGCATGATTGATGCCTAACTTCTCCCTTACCAGCCTGGTCACCCCTCGCTGCCCTTCCCTGACAGCCGGACCATCCCTTATTATCCTTCCCTGCTGGCCTGATTGTCTCTAACTGCCCTCCCCTGCCGGCCTGGTCATGCCTACTTCTCTCCCCTAATTGCCATCTTGGGTCCACATGGGGGCGGCCATCTTGTGTGTTGGAGTGATGGTCAATTTGCATATTACTTCTTTATTATATAGGATTTGTCCTCTGTTCTTTGCTATTTTATGTAGATAGAATTTTATTTGGGGTTGATTTATTTACTCAATCTTTATTTTTCTATTTAGGAAGATTTTTATTTAGATATTTACTTTTGCATAATGATTCTTTTTAAAGTCAATAATCTTTCTTTGTTGCCATCATTAACTGTTGTCCTCCTACTGTGAGCAAAAAGGAAATTATTAACCAGTTTTCCTCTCCCCTCTCTTTCCATGGCATTTGATATAAAATAATACATTTTACTCTCAGTAACTATAAAGGAATCAAGAATTTATTCTACCTTCCAGGTGACCTGCTCACTTTCTTCTTCTTTTTTGATGGTTATAACCTTCTCACACCATCAGAGCATATGGTTATGACATACTTATTCTCCTTTATAACCATTATTGTAACCACTTATCTCTTTTTCTATAACCTTTATTAGTCTCGGTTCTGAAAGAAAATGGATCCTTGTATTCATTACAAGTACTTTGATTGATGTCTATTCTGTGACTTGATAATCGAATCTAATTCTTTAGTAGATTCCTCAGGAAGTGTGTATGAAAAATATTTTCTGAGGAAGTTATTGTGGAAATACAGTATACTTGCATATTTATAACAGTTGGGTTAAAATTCTTAGCTCATGTTTGCTTTCCTATAGTGTTGAAGGTGCTGTTCATTGTCCTCTCGTATAAATTTAAAATGTCTAATTTTAAATAATCTAATTTCCCTGACTAAATCGGGACTTTTCCTAGAAGCCCAAATTATTGTAATGCAATAGTTTTATCAGCATATCTTTGTTTATGATATACATTTTCTGAGATATACTGTATGCTCTTTTAATATTTCATTCTGGGACTATTCTTCTGAGAACATATTTCAGTTCAAATTTGAAAATAATCAGGAATTTATTTTAAATTTACATTTACTTTAAAAGTACTTTAAAATTTAAATTTAAAATGTAGTACATTTTCTGTGTCATTGACTCCATCTGCCTCTCAGAGGCCTCCTAACAGAGTTCACTTTTGCATGTGCAGTTCTTTCCCCTTAAATCTAGGTGGGTTTCTGACTTGTAACCAGTAGAATGTGATGGATGGGATGCGGCATGACACCTAAGGCCAAGTAAGAAAAGACTGCAGTGCTCACCTTGCTCACTGCAACATGCATGCTGAAATCCGAGGAGGCCATCTTGAGAGGGAGCCCAACTACCCCTGTGGGAAAACACATAGGCGTGTCAGGACTCAGTGGTGATAGGACGGAACATGTTAGTAATGTTCTGCTTTTTGGTTTGAATGACAGTTACCTAAGTGCACTTAGGATAACTGACTGAGTTGGATTAATATGACTTGAAAACTGTGTTTAATATTATACTTTGATTTTGAAAGTGCCTATCTGTACATGTTCATTATCTATAATTATATCAATGAAATATATCTCTAACAAAAGATGAAGAACTAAATAACAAATAAGGTTAGAAAGAAAGGGGGCAGGAAAGGCCATGGAATGCAGTCAGAATTTCATATAAATGGAGCATTTGACATCCCAAGATGCTGAACATTATGTACAAAGTCATAGTGCAATTTAGGAGCTGAATTAAGCGGTTTTATGACTCTTTATTCTATTCTCGGTGCCTAGTTATATGGTCATTAGTAAAAATATGTCGCTTGTTCTTGATTCGATTGCATTATGAATATAATCTATGAATATTAACATTTATCACAATCTTTAGCTTCTGAACATACTTATGTTTATGCTTCTGGTTCTTATAAAAACAGCCTGAGTCCTTTTTTATTCGCTGCTGAACCAGCAAGTTTCTGTCAGTGTTGAGCTCAGAAGACCCTTTTAATTGTAAAAAACCTTGTAAGTTTCTATACCTAAGAGCTCCTCCAGCTCCGCTGAAAAGCCACAGACTCTGGGGTTGTTCCCATTAGTGGTGTAAAGGCTTCCATTTCTGCCTGTTCCCTCCCTACAGGAATCGGGGTTTATTAGGTGTTTTTCCTGGCACCGAAGACAGGACTTCATCAAACTGCTTCCCACTGGGTACAAAGATGTTCTTAGGTTTCCAGAGAGAAGAGCCTTTTGCCATGACTCCTCTGTCCTTTATCTCTTTTCTAGGTCACTTTCAACTTCTTCTTTGCCATCCACGGAGATTAATCAGGCAGCTTGGAGATGGCCATGTACGATTTTAATCAGAACCAGCCGGCTTCTGCACCGCAGTGGTCTGCTGGCTGCTCCCTGGGCCTCGGGACAAGATACCACTCCTTACCGTCCCGAGGCTAGTTAGTGGTCTGTGGTGTTACATTAGAGCTTGGCACTTTAGTTTTCCCACCTTTATGATTTCTATTGTTTTCATGACTGAAAGTGATATACACCCAGTATTGAAAAACAGCCCACTGCAGGCAGGCTGGTGCGCTCAGCTGGGTGAAGCATCGTCCTGTCCACTGAATGATTGTGGGGTTTGATTCCCCCTCAGGACACATAGCTAGCTTACGGGCACTTGTAGGAGGCAACTGATCAATGTTTCTCTCTCTCTTCTCTCTTCTCTTCTCTTCTCTTCTCTCTCTTCTCTTCTCTCTCTCTCTCTCTCTCTCTCTCTCTCTTCTCTCTCTCTCTCTCTCTCTCTCTCTCTCTCTCTCTCTCCCCCTCTCTCTCCTTCCCTCCCTCCAGGAATTAACAATTTAACAATTCTGTCCACTGCATTCCAGGGCACTTGGCTTTTTCTTGGATAATATTCCCTCTGATTACAGCCTAGGAAGGCATTGGGGTATGCCCTTCTGGTCCTTAAACCAATACTCTTTAGAGTTGAGGGACTAAATGAAGTTTTAGGTCTAGAATACAGTCTTTTTCATCAAGATGCATGGCACTTTGGTAACACATCTCTCTCAAAAACATTGCTAGTTTTTATCTCTTTGATTCTCGTCAGCTCTACATGACAGTAGCCAAACTCACAGTTCCTCCTGAGATGTACCTCCCTTCCTCTCGCTCGGCTACATTTAGGACCTTTGAGTTTGTCAGGCTTTCATGAGACCCCACAGTGTGCTCTCGTCTTCAAGAACGTGTGTCCAAATGGAAGGACCTCCGGAGGGCCACTTAGTAAAAGCAGACTTGAGGAAAGTTTTGGCGTTCCTGTCTTTGATTTAGTCTCCGTCCTGTGGTTGAGTGTCTATGTCCACACTCTTGATTTGCTGTTCACTTTTAGGTTTGACCTTAATTGGAGAATCTTTTACCTGCCAGAGATGAAGAGAAATACACACTTTCAACTATGCAAGTCTCCAGTTTCTGTATCCTCCTTGTTTCTCACAGGGAAACTCTTTCTTTTTGAGCTCATTTCTTCCTTGGAGTACATTCCCAAATGGCGCAAATAATGACGCACCCAGGCTGCAATTCTTTTGCCCAAAGCCATATATTTATCTTTTTACCTACTTTATCCTTCAACCGGCACTGTGGGCTGCCAGAGGGTGTTAAGGACGGATTATGCACTTGCAGAGCTCCATCAGTTCCACGGGTGGCTGTGCTTCCATTTCCTGGGACACTCAAACGAGCCAGGGGGATATTAAGCGGTGTCATCACTGACCCACTTTGAGGTTCTCACAGCCGGTCTGTTCCATTTATATAGCACACGCGTCTGCAGGGGACCAACACAAAGGCGGGTTTAACTCCAAGAGGAGCGGGAACTTAGCTGCCTGTTTATTGCCGCAGCTGCAATATGCGCCTGGACCCAGGGCCTCCGCCTGCAGACTCAGAGAGGAGTCCAAAGGCACCAGCCAAGCAGATGAGAGCTACGTTGGGGGCGCTCAGTGGCAGGTCCCTTTCCCTGTATCTTCCCTCAACAGAGAGGCCCTTCCCTGCCAAAATCCGAGCAGTCATCTGTCATGCAAATGATCCACTTTGGATGCCAGGGGATGAGAAGACAATGACACCTGGAACAGCGGTGCGCTCACCAAACACCCCAAAAAGGAGATTCTGTTGGAAAAACGCGCAGCTGTTCGTGGCTGGCAGCTTTATTGGAGGAAATAAAACACACGGGCGTGGAGCCACAGGTGTTTTCCTTGGCCTTTCTTTTTTCTTTTCTTTTTTAACTCTCTTGTGGCATATTAGGCCAACAGACTGTATTTTCAGGGTTTCGTTGACTTATAAATCTCTTTTGTGGAACAAGGAATTGAAAATAGAATGTAATTTTGACCATGGAAATATTATAGAAGGGTGGCACTTACAAAATGACAGATTCTTCACTGCCATGCCCATAAATCTCTGGAACTCTCTGGAAAATTTCCAGTTGGGTCTGTTTTTAATCAAGGTATTCAGTAGCGTCAGGATCTTCCCTTTGGGGCCTCTCTGCATCCTCAAGTCTTCACTTGGTCCATGTCATCCCAGAGCAAGGAAACGGTGCAGGAGAGGGTGGTGTTGAGAAGAACATATTGTTTTCTTTGGGGTTGTACCCTTTTAGAGTCTCCCTACCCCATGTATTTCAGTGCGGGTGAAATTTCTCTTTCCATTTGTATTTACAGTCCCTTCTTTCCCCCATTCCCAGGTATGTGTCTAAGATAGCTAGCCAGCACCGTCCTCAAGATGCTAGTCTGAGGACCTGGATTTTGTCATAAGGGTGAGATCTTCATCCTTGGGTCCTACTTCCCTGAGGTAGTTCCTTCATGAAATGTTCCTTAATTCCCTGAAAATAGGTTTCTCTCGAGCCATCCTACCAGTTTGCCAGTTCTACCTAAAATCCAACAGCAGTTCATCCTATATAATAAAAGCCTAATATGCAAATTGTCCTCTCTACCTGGAGTTCAACCATGGGGCAGGGCCAGCTGGCCAACTGCCCTAACTCCCTCTCCTGAGCCAGCCTGGCCCAATTGGTCCCAATTGGGGCTGGCTGGCTGGAACCTATTTATGCACCATGCATGAATTCATGCACTGGGCCTCTAGCAAATCCATAAATATTTAAGGAATCTCTGCCATTGACTAGACATGTCAAATGAGTTGTTAACTACTTACCATGAATTATTCACTGATATTTATCTGCTGAAAAAAGTATTTCTCTGCATGGCTGTTAGAGAATTGCCAGAGGGAAAGGGGGTGGGAGAAGTGGAAGAGAGTAAATGGTGATGGAAGGAGGCTTGACTTGGGGTGGTGAACACATGATATCTATACAGATGGTGTGGTATCATATTGTACACCTGAAATCTATGTAGTTTTATTAACCTATGTCACCCCAATAAATTCAATTAGAAAAAAGGGAAAAGAATCCAAAAAGAATAATGTATTTAATTCATTTTAGGAAAAGAAAAAAAAAGAACCAAAAAACTCAAGGCTAGACATAACAATGAAATAATGTTTGCTCTAAATACTACGTTTTGGCTCACTGGTGAGCTGGGACATGAATAGCCCTAGGTGTTGTTGACATTCTCTGAGTGTTGGCTTGTGACAGAGCATCCCTAACTCCACCCCATCTGCCACCTTGCCCTTATACAAGGAATGGGGACTTCACAGTGCACTTACTATCCTCTCCAGCAGATCCTCTCCACAGCCTCATCAGACCTCCCACATTCTGGACCCTCTCCCTTAGAGTTGCAAGTGGTGAGTAATGAGCCTTGGCTTTCAGAAGTGGTTTCAAAGCATGTTTTTAAACAGCGGTCACGGGTCACCTGGATCCTCACTGCAGTATGGGCGGTACCTCACATTCCCACCAGGGCTTTGCAGGCTCTGCTAACGTGCGGAGACAACGCGGATGTTGTCTGCTGCCTGCTGTGTGTCACTGGGAGCATCTTCCACTTCATCAGCAACACTCAGGACAGACTTTTGTCCACGCGGCTCGGCACATGCGGGGCAACGTTGAGCACATGCTCTTAGCACCACCAAGGAAAGGGCAGAGCAAGTTTCCCGTCCATCCTTCCTTACCCTTCTCTCTATTGTAACACTTTCACAGAATAATACTTAAGATGCTTCCTCTCATCGGTCCAATAAGCTTCCCACCTCTGAGTTTCCCCTCCCCTTCCCTTTTTAGGCAATAATGAGAATCAATGTAGATCTTGGTATACAGCAGGGGTGGGGGATGTCTGGCCCACGGGCCATCTAAAGCTTTCTAGGTCATTTGGCTAGGCATCAGGGGTGAGTTAATTAAATGTCTGACCAAGTACAGCAGGTGCATTTCTAAGCTGGTAATGTCATAAATATCCAAATGGCCCTCGGCGGAACAAAGGTTCCCCATCCCTGGTCGACAGGTTGGAGGAGAAGAGGAGAAGGAGAGGAAAGACTGAGCCCCTTGGCCCTGAAATGCTGACCTAGAAGTCAGCTTGTGAGCTCATCACACAGTGGCTGAGTATTTGTTAACATCAGCTTTTCTCTCCCTCCTCCCCTCCTCCCCTGTTTTATCATCTTTTTTATTTTTCTATCAACTTCCCTGTTCTAACTCAGCTCATGGGGAAAGGATGGTGGTAGATGAAAGCCTTCAAGATGATATCCTTCATATCCAGCAGGAATCTTCCTTTTTCACTTAAAATCTGTCCCACATTATCCATTCGGCATCTTCCGCACTAGTGACCAGCCAAGAAATAGAAATGATGCACCGGAGAAAAGGGGTCATCTCACGGGAACCAGCAGGCAGACAGTGGCTCTGAAACCCACACCTCCCTTAAATGAAGCGATGGCGCTGGGAAGGCCTTTATTAAACGTGGCAGGAAGAAGCAATCTATGGAAATTATTCTCTTCGCTGAAACATTTCAGAAGGAGATCAGAATGGAAATCATTCCCCAGGGCCCGCTATTTCAAGCCGTGCCCATGGCCCGCAGTCTTCTGTGAAGAAAAAGAGAAATCTCTAAAGCTTTGATTCAGGCATTTGGGCCGGATACACTTCCACAAGAGCAAATGGTTATTCTCGGATCATCATCGAGTTAAAAACAGGGTTCGGTGCAGTCACCTGTGTTGGATTTTTCTTTTCTTTTTTATTTCCTGGCAGAGAGGTATCATTCTCTCAGCAATCCAGTTAACGGTCCACGAGTGAGTTGAGGAAAAAAGGAGAAAAAAGAAGCAGTGTACACCCGCAGAGAGGCCCTGGGTGTAAATATTGAAAACAGCAATTACCTTTCAGATGGCACTTCCCAATTTAGCAAGTGCTTTCACAGTTTTCATCTTGATTCTTAAAGGAAGCGATCGTCCTGGCTTTGAAAACAAAAAGAACTCAGCTCAAAGAGGAAAGCTTGGCCCCGTATCACATAGCTGCTTAATAATACAACTGGCCCTCCATCCTGATTTCTGGCTCCTTTCGAACCAATCCAAAGGCTTTTTAATTTTTTAATATATATATATATATATATATATATATATATATATATATATATATATATATATTTTTTTTTTTTTTTTTTTTTATTTTTTTACTGCACTATAGATGCCTTAGGCAGATGCCCCAAGACCTGCTCAGGAAAGAGACTGAAGTCACCCAATACATTTACTCAACAACAGAATTACTAATTGGCCACACACCAGGGCAACAGAGATGGATGTGTCACTAAAAACCTATGAAACCTTTGAGATGGCAGCTTAATGGTCGTCCCTTCAGGGGAAAGTAGAAAATTGGTCGGTGTAAAGTTATCTAGAGCAACTGGAGAGTCACATGCGGCTCTTTGGCCCCTTGAGTGTGGCTCTTCCACAGAATACCACATGTGGGCGCACACGTACAGTGCGATTGAAACTTCGTGGCCCATTCACAGAAGTCGGTTTTCGGCCTGGGTGAGTCTATTTTGAAGAAGTGGTGTTAGGACTCTCAAGGGGCCAAAGAGCCACGGATTGCCAACCACTGATCTAGAGCTGTGTCTTGAATTGGTCTTACAACCCAGTGAGCTGTGACTCCTATTTTTACCAGTAGCATCCCCTACAGTGCGCATGTGCATACACAACACATTCCACACCTAATAAATATGAGTATATTGGAACATTTTATTTATTTCAGAAAATCGGTTCATTTGTGTATCGCCTGAGGGTCTGTAAATTATTCTACTATGTGGGCAATGAATAAAAATCTCCGCACAAATGATCTACTCTTAGGCGCTGGCAAATAACACAACACCGTGGCTATGTTAGTGATTCTTACAACCAAGTGAGTGACCGTGATCGTGGCCAACATCTACTCGTACGAGCCACCAGGGAGTGTGCGACGCCAGGCAGCAGCCAGAAGGATGTGTGGTCTGTGGGGAGCCATAGCCACCATGGGGAGGAGCTGGAGGTGAGAAAGAACTTGCACTGGAGGGATAACTGAGTACTTGTTATGTTGGCTCAAGGGCCAGTGCAAAGGAGTAGGAGGGTCAGGTCATTGAAATAGAACATTCATTTGACAGTATTTAAAAATCACGTACTTTCCTTAAGAATTTAATAGGTTAATTGTTTCCCCGAAAGAGAGAATGAAGTCTTAGCCCCCAGTTAAAACCTGTGAATGAGACCTTACAGGGAAACAGGATCATTGCAGACGGAGCGAGTTAAGATGAGGTCCTGTTGGAGTAGGGTGGGTCCTGGTCCAGCATGACTGTCTTTGTAAGAAGAGGGAAATTGGGACACAGACATGACAGTCATGTGGTGCCAGAGGCAGAGACTTGAGCAATGCAGCTACAAGCTCAGGGATGTCTGGGGCCCTACGGCCAGGAAGAGACGAGGAAGGAGCCTCCCTTATGAGCCTTCCCAGGGAGCGTGGCCCTGCCACCACCTTGGCTCCAGACTTCTGGCCCCCAGAACTGGGAGGGAATACACTCCTGTTCTTTAAGCCTCCTTGTTTGTGGCAATTTGCACAGAAATATTAGCAAACTAATGCAAACACCTTCCTAGGTACTAAAGTCACTGACTCCTTTTTGTTGCTGTAATTTACTGGTACCTGGGTGATCCTAAAGACTGGATAATGTGTGGCGTAGTGGTATTGTAATGGGAAAAGAAAACCCCAAAGTCTTGTCAGAAACTCTATAAAAATTGCTGGTCAAGGGCACTCACCTGGGTTGTAGGTTGGATCTCCTGCCCCAGTTGGGAGTCCTACAGGAGGCAGCCAATCCATGTCTCTCTCACATTGATGTTTCTCGCTATCTCTCCCTCCCTCTCGTCTACTTTCTCTTTTAAAAAATCAATGGGAAAGTATCCTCTGGTAAGGATTAACAAAACAAAACAAAACAAAAAATATCTGGCTAACAATGAAGGCAGCAATGATCATCATGTTCCTGGCACCTCATCTTTAATCCTCATGAGGTAACATTACCCTCATTCTATAGGCAAGGAAGGTGAGTACAAGTAAGTGGGATCAACACTGAGGAACAGCCTCAATCCAAACCCAGGTTTTTCTGATTTCATGTCCGGTTCTTTGGACGCTGCATTCAGTTTTTCTTAGACATCCACACAGTAAACAATCTGACTGGAGTTTCTTCATCGAATTGATTGCATGATTGGCGAAAGTTGCATCCTCTTAGGAATCAATGGAAATGCTTGTGCCCGAATGTCACTGTATTTACTGGGTTGCTTTTGGTCCTATCCATCGGCAGAAGATCATTACCAGGGAACATATTTCTTCTTTTCTTCACTAGTCCTCCGCATGTCTACTGCATGTTCCCCACACCCCGAAGATCGAATGGCTCCGACTTGCCTCTCTAGGGAAGTGGCACAAATACTGACAACAGGAGGCCCGGCTTTGCCATGCTACAGTCCCTGTTTCCGGTGTGCTCCTCCGCACCTGTGCATGCGGCTCATTCTGGGCATCCTTGGAGGCCCAGTCTCCTCATTATAAATTGAAGGACTTAATACTTCATAGCATTACAGGTTAGCGGCTTAGCATAATGGCAGGTACACATATACCAAGTTACTATTACAATTATGCCTTCAATGATATACTTTCCTTTAGAACTAGGAAAATGTGTTGATTATATAAAATTGACTGTAAAAGTATGTGAGTTATATAATTTAAACCATCAGCTTCCTAGTTTCGGTCATCAAAGGGGATTTAAAAAAAGACACGGAAGTCAAAAGAGGCATTTTCTTTCCTGTATTATTTAAAGAATTTCCGGCAAATCAAAATACAAAATAGTTCTGAAAAGCTAATCTTCGCAATAAGAATAAATCTGTAAAGGTTCAAATTCTATATAAAAAAAATTACTTATATAAGCAGATTGAGCATCAAGCTGTTTCCAAATTCCCTCTGATAAAACATAATAGCCACACATTTCTCTGTCCAAACCACTTTGCATGACAATAGGAACCAAAGGGTAAAAATAAAAGGCATTTACTGGCATCTTTTAAATTTCAAATGTACTCTATCCAAGCGATTGGATCCTCCCAAAAAAGTTTTGAGAGGAAAATGATGATGGTATTTTAAGGCATTAAAGGAGACCAAATATTTACATTTTCTTTTTGATAATGCTATCAACTCTCAAATTGGTCACTTCTTAAATGTTGTTTTTATGGTCATTAGGATTATTGACAGTGAGGTGGCAAAGTGTGGTGATGGAGAGAGTATTCTGGCATCAGAATTCGGGTTATTATCCTATCTCCGCTGCTTAGCAGCTGCTAGAATTGGGCAAGCCACATATCCATCCATTCCTCATTTTCTTCAGATGCAAAACATAAATGTGAATACTAATCTCATTGAGTAATTGAAAGAATTACATAGGTGCACATAACATGCTTTAAGACAGCACCTAGCACATAGAAGAAATATATTTAATGTTTGTAATTATTATATCTTATAATGCATCTGGTAAAGAAATAGCACTTAATAGTTGTTAAAAAGAAATAGTACAAATAGCTACCGTGTACGGAACCCGGATGCTGAGACAGGCCTGTGATGAGTACTGTTTCATGGATGTACTAGGGCCTAGTAACTGGGCCATAAACACTGTTACTACCCCAGTTTTGCAGATGATGGACCTTACTAGGCGTATGCAGAGGAGCTCTGGTTTGCAGTCTGCAGCTGGGAGAGCCAGGATTGCTTTTGCCAAACACCTGAAGGGCACCTGGGATCCAAAGCCTCCGTCAGGCCTCCTCCGGCCCCCGGATGCAGATAGGATTTGCACTTTGAGCACAGTTTTCAGCTGGGCTCTCCAAAGGAAGAGCCTGAAACAGCGACTTCAGTGCAATCACTTGTGAGTGTGATTTTGCTAGGGTGTGTTTCCAGGAGAAGGGGAGACAGAGGAACCAAACAGAGCAGGGAATGAAAGGGAAGCAAAGATATGGCCTCAGCTGGAGACTGGCTTCATCCTGGAGCATCAATGGTCCCACCCATCACCGCCTCCCCCACAAGGGCCAGCCCTTTGTGTCCTCCGTCAGTCAGTCAGTCAGTCAGTAGACACTCACAGGAGTTCAGGGTTGAGGATGGTCACAGGCTCTCCTGGGCCAGGCAGCTTCCATCCCTCAAAGCCAGTGCTCTGTACAGGGGACAGCTGTGAGCCTTGGACACCACCAATCCCTATATCTGGGGAAAGGCACCTGGCCCAACGAAGGGGCAGCAATAGCAGACACTGTCATCCACCCCTTGATACCTGGTCTTCCTTCAAGGGGAGCAGCCTCTCCTC
Source organism: Pipistrellus kuhlii (assembly GCF_014108245.1). Taxonomy (NCBI): domain Eukaryota; kingdom Metazoa; phylum Chordata; class Mammalia; order Chiroptera; family Vespertilionidae; genus Pipistrellus; species Pipistrellus kuhlii. The sequence continues at coordinate 6,676,455 of NW_023425523.1, forward strand.
CAGTCAAAGGGTCAGTCTGTGAACAGAGGCTCACTTCTAGGTCCCAGGAGAAGGACTGGACTCTCGTTAGCGATTGATTTCAGCATTCTGCTTATCCGTTGTACATACAGGATGCATTGCTTTGCACTATCTTCCATAAAGGACTTGAGCATTGGCGAATGTTGCTACCCATAGGGTGGGTTGGGGACCCTGGAACCAATCCCCTGCAGATACCAACAGATGGCATGGTTTTAGGAGAGTCGAAAGTTACACGCAGACTTTGGATCGCCTGGGGGTCGGTGTCCCCAATCCCTGTGTTTAAGAATCAACTGTTATTGCCTTAGCTGGTTTAGCTTAGTGGTTAGAGTGCCAGACTGTGGACTGAAGGGTCTTGGGTTTGATTACAATCAAGGGCATGTACCTCAGTTGTAAACTCGATCCCTGGCTCCAGGAGATTGTGCAGGAAGCAACCAATGTATGTCTCTCTCTCACTCTCATTGATGTTTCTCTTTCTCTCCCCCTTCCTTCCATTCTCTAAAAATCAATTGGGGAAAAGAAAAAAAGAAAAAAAAGAAAAAAAAAAAAAATATATATATATATATATATATATATATATATATATATATATATATATATTGTATTTGGGTGAATATTAACAACAACAAAAATAGTCAAATGTTATTTACATTTTCAGGACATTTTCTGGCTACTTATGTATTTGGACTCAGGAACATCATGTTTCACCAGCATCACCAGAGGTCATAGGGGGCCGGGGGCCCCTGGCCGCTACTCTGACCTTGCTGCTCATTCCAGCCATTGCATCCACCTTATTTTCTGGCCTAGAAGCACCGCCACCTGCCTTATGCTGTTCCAGATTCCCATCATCCCATTGACACAAGGGACCACATGTCAGTAATGGAAGCTCCTTGCCGAAACCAGTTTGGCTCAGAGGATAGAGTGCTGGCCTGCGGACTGAAGGGTCCCACTTCGATTCCAGTCAAGAGCATGTACCTTGGTTGCGAGCACATCCCCTATTGGGGGTGTGCAGGAGGTGGCTAATCAATGTTTCTCTCTCATTGATGTTTCTAACTCTCTATCCCTCTCCCTTCCTCTCTGTAAAAAAATAATATGCTGGTATCCTCCTTCCAGGAGCATTTCTCTTCATGTTGGAAACTACTTGTCTTGAGGTTTCCAGTGTTTGGTGGGGGATCCAGTCTAATAGGCCCGATTCTTTGAGCTTTTTATTCTTTACTTCATATCAAGCAGGACGGGGAGATTCCAGAAGGTAATGGTGGTTGAGGGTGAGCACCATGGAGGAAGGAATCTCAGACTTTTCTGTTTCAACACATCCTGACCTCCATCTTTTGAACATGCAACAGCAACAAAAAGCCTTTTATGGAGGATAACCCATCCCGTTTCTTAGTTCACCTCCATGAAGGCAATGCATTCAAACACTGACCCCATCCACACCCCCAGAAAAGTGGACATTCTCGGAAGAGCCTGGGGGATGGAGGAAGGAGACAGTTTTGCTTGTTAATACCCCTACTTAAGGGCCTGAAGATCATACTGTAAAAAGCTTCATTACTTTTCCTCCCAAATTTGAAACAATTCAGTTACCTCTGTGTGTTGTGACTGCAAACAAACCAGTCATTTGTTGGATTAGTAAATCGGAGGGAGAGAGAATATAAACTGCCGTGTGAATGTGATCTGTGAAATTCTAGTAACCAAATGCATTAGCTCCAATGTGCACAGGTTAATGCAAAGAAATACCACAATATTTCAGAAGATTATAGTCTGAAACTACCCACAATTGCTTTCAATGACATGGTAGAGATGTGATTCTCTGTCCTCAAACTACGTGATCAGACTTTCAACGCCTGTGCATAAGAAAAATTCTTTCCTAAGGAGTAACACAGACATCATCAGTAGAGATCTTTACGTTTTGTGATTATATTCTTGTTTGCTTATGTTTAATAGGCTCCAGGTAAAAGGGGTGAATATACTTCAGTAGATCCCGCATCTAAATTGAGGGGATATTATATTTTAAATTAGGTTTGAAATATAATATCTCCTCAACAGCCACTATAGAAACATCATATCAGAAGGACATGTGAACTTTGGCCAATGTGTTCAGTGGTTAGAGTGTTGGCCCTCAGACTGAAGGATCGCAGGTTCGATTCCAAGTCAAGGGCATGTACCTAGGTTTTACTTTTGATCCCCAACCCTGTCAAGGTAAGCATGGGTAGCAACTAATGAATGTGTCTCACATCTATGTTTATCTCTCTCTTCCCTCCCTCTTCCACTCTCTTTAAAAGTCAGTGGGAAAAAAATATCCTCTGGAGAGGATTAACATAAGCAACAACAAAAATTTCAAAAAAGAAAAAAGGACATGTGAGCTTTTTAACTTATATTTTTTTATCTTTGGCAAGAAGACACCTGTACACATTTCTTCATTCTCAAACTTCCTTCTCTTTCTATTGCATCTTGTGCAATCATTTTGTTTCTTTAAAATTCTGCTCAAATTTCATTTCCTTTGTGAATCTTCCTGTACACCCACCAATTCACTTCCCAAGTGGGATCTATCAGATTTTCTTCACTATGCTCATTCTACCTGCCTTAGCTTTACTCTAGCACCTGTAACATCCTGTTGCAAATATTATTTACTAATTTGAAATCCATATGGATTGGTGATTCCCTTGAGGATGGGTATCCTTTCTTATTTTTCTTTTATCAGCAACTTGCCCAGTGCCAAGAACTTATTAGACAATGGCCAACAGTTATTTTTTGAATGATTGACTGTAGGAGTAGATTTTGTCAGGAGTTAATAGTGGAAATCTAATATGCTCTCCATGGCTTGATTTCCAGGATTCAGGTGTGAGCAGCACCCAGAGGATCAATGTCTTAATACTAAGCAAGCCCACATGTGCCCTTCTTCGTCCTTCTCTCAATTTGCAAGCCCTGAGTTCCCTTCAGCATCTTCTCAGACTGCTCATTTGAACAACACTACAGACCAGCTAAACAATCACCAGGACCTCTGATTACTCCCGAGGGAAATACACAAGATGAGCCAATACACTGTCCATAGAATGCCAGTGAGCACTCGGTTAAAATTCAGAAGGAAGGCTCTTCCTGAAGGAGACCCTCCCATACCCATTTCAGCCACCCTGGTTTTTAACCAAAAACGTTACTAGAAAAGTGACTTTGAGCCCATTATTAAATTTCAGATGGCCAGCTTTTGTCTCATGTTTAAAACCCTTGAAACAATTGTGTATGTTTATGTTTCAAAAGATCCCTGACTCAGGCTTCACACATCTTGCCTTGAACTTTATCCTTCACCTGAAAGTGCACAGTCCCTCCCCAGGGTTGTCCAAGGATGCTGTCTTTCCTCAGCATCACCTGTAGGGAGTGAGCTTGTAGCCACAGGGGAGAAAATGCTGCCTGTGCCTCAGCACAGTCACCTGTAGCTGGTAGGTTTCCATTTCTCTGCACTTGTAAACCCACTTACTTCTCCCAATGAGAAAGGCTCTTCCTAGTCTACAATATAAACAGGAGATGCCATGGATATTTTCATTTCCATTTTAAAGGTACAGCTTATCATCAAAGTCATCTTACATGTGTATGTTTTCTTGGTGATCTACCTGCTATTGTGCTGACAAGCTTGGCAGGAATCATGTGTTTGTTCTCACGCTCTGATAAATTTGTGGAGAGGAGTGATGACAATAAAGGTGAAAAGAATATTATGACTCGCAACAGTCCAGGTGGCGAGATTTGTTTTGTTGTATTTCCACATTGAGACCTGCACTAAATCCAAACCCCAGAAAGATAAATGTGTTACAATTCTAACAGACTGTGAGCACCTCGCAGACTTGGAATTCATCAACCATTCAAATACAGCAAAATGTGGCTTTTTCACGTGTGATACTGCTGAGTGTGAGCTGAGAAACGTAAGTCGGTAAAGACGTTTTGCTTTTCGGTAGGACACCTTAAAAGATATGGGAAACATTTTTGGAAAGAGAAGAATTTGAGTGTATGCTGCTCTTTGTGGTGTGAGAGGTGAGATGGAGATGCACACAGAGAAATCCAGGAGTTGAACATAGTAGGTTTACAATTGTGAATACACAAAATGTTGTGTTATTATGTATTGATTATTATACTCATTTTCATTGGAACAAATGTAAACCTGTGTTTGTCCACCCTTGGAGTACATATTCATAGCTCATCTCAAAATAGTTTGTGTCTATCATAACTGTAGATTTTGGTCAGAGCATTCTATATTTTGAGGCTATTCTTTGCTTCATGCATGCATCCATTCATCCAGAGGAGAGTTGCCATGTGCCTATTTTGTGCAAGTAGGTGTGACAGAGATTCCTCCTCTCTTTTAAAACTGTCTATTGGAGCTAATATTCTAGAATCTCTTTTCTTCATTTTTATTTTTTACATTTTTAGTTGATGATTCCAAATGGCCCATGAAAAGTAATGACAAATAAAATATTGTCTGTATCATGTGTCATCCATCAGCCTTTCAGTTGCTTTAATGTTTATTTGAGGATACCATTTGTGTGGAATTTGTTTTTTCTTCTACTCCTACCATTAGTAATGTACTCAGTGATCAAAATAATGCCAGCTATTTTGATCTTTTATCTTATATTTTAAAATCTAAATAAAATCAGATGATCCATCTCACACATATTTGAAATTTATTTCTTTCACATTTAAGCACTCTTCCTGTGTGATACTGTAATAAAAAAAGACAAATAGATAAATAAAACAATAGAGAGGCAAGAAATTGATCCACATTTATGAGATTACCTATCCATCTATCTAGCTAGCTAAAGTTGAAAACAGTCCAATGGACAATGTATGCCCTAGCCCGTTTGACTCAGTGGATAGAAGGGTCCTAGGTTTAAGTCTTCTCAAGGGCATGTACCTGTGTTGCAGGCTCGATCTCCAGCCCTGGTTTGGGCACATGTGGGAAGCAACTGATCAGTGTCTCTCTCCCTCCCTTTCCCCCTCCCTGTCAGATCGAAAAATCAATGGAAAAATCAGGTGAGAATTACCAGTTGGAGAAGATGAAATGCTTAGAGAAAGAAAACCTGAATAACACAACATCCACATGGAAAAAAAAATGAACCTTGATCCCCAACACACGTTATACATAGAAAGTAAAGTGAGATTGATATAAACATAAACCCCCAAGTAATCCCAAATATCAGTACTTAATTTTTTGTTCTTTGATTCTTAAATAATTTTATTTACGTATCGAATTGTATTTTGAAAAATGTGCATTTTTATGTTTTCTCCATCCACAAGAGGATGAGATTTTGTCAATTTTCGTTATATATGCACACAGTTCCTTTCAAGGTGCATAAATTTGTACACTGGGCCCTTAGAGTGTGTGTGTGTGTGTATGCAACACCCATATATATATATGCACACACACACAAATATATATATGACACATCAAGTAATATGAAGTCAAAAGGCACATTATTCTTAATTCAATGTACAGCTAAGCTAGAATAAAAGCCATGGACTTGTCTAAAATGAATTTTACCTTTGAAGGGTCCCTCCCTCTTTTTATGTCAGATGAACTGAACAAGTTTACTGACAATGCTGAGTCTGAGAAATGCAAGAAGTTTCTCAATAGCAGAGCTTCTTTATTTTTCAGTAACAGAGAAACATTAAACATATTGGAACAGAAAATATTTCATTTCATAAGAAGTTAACATTTGAGGATTCTATAGCAAACATGGTTCAGTGTACTCAATTTAGTTGAAAGTTTTGAATCACTATTTACTTAATCCATTCATGATAGTCATTTCAGAGCACATCCTGTCTTGGGAAAAAGTGAACCATTTTTTGTGCAAAGATGTCTATGTTGGTAACAAAATAATCAAATAACATCATGAAAAGAAAAATGGTCAGCATAGGCTCCCAGCGTCTCCAGAATGGAATCATTGATCTACCGATGAGTGTATTTTAAGGGAGAATAGCAGAAAGTGAGGTGAAGGAGCAGGTACTGTGAATTTGTACCAGTTAGAGAAGAGAAGTCTGGTTCTCTGGAGAACAAAACAATGGAGTATTATTAGCTCATGTTGATTGGCTCACCAAATTATGAAGTCTGTGTCCCATTAGTTACGATCTGCAAGCTGAATGGCCACAGGAGGACAGTGTAATTCAGTCCACATCTGGAAGTGTTAGCTCAGATCAAATCCAAATAGACTCCTGACACTGGAAACAGTGTCTTAGGTAACCGCAAAAAATTAGATTGGCTGGCTTTTCCCCTCACCTGACTTACGTTACATTTCATCCTTTAGGTTTAGTAAGGGCTAGCGTTAAAATTTATATTCAATTATAGGAAAAGGAAATGCAGTGAGATTTTTTTTATCTGTTGGTTAAAGGTTTCTTTAGTATCATACTTTGAATAAATGTATCCTTTATTGATATGCTTTAACATAAGAGTTAGTAAATATGCTATTTTCCTAATTCTTATTTCACCAATTTATCTGTTCACTGTCTTCAGAATTCAACATTAAAGGCCAAATTCAAAATATATCAAGGACCCAATGATTTGATGGGTTTAGTTGATTTTCATAATTTTACAAGTTTTAATCAAAACATATTCATCACCTGTTTCTTGAGATAGGATCATGAAGTGCTCTTTTATATTCATTTATGGATGTTTGTTTTTTCATACTTAAAGGTTGTTCTTATTCATCTTTCCTCTGATCCTGCTGTCACAAAGATAGAAAACAGCATAAAACATTTAAGTCTCCACAGGTCACTTAAAATTACCAAATGACCTGGAGGTAAAACACACAAAGTCCTATTACCAAACCCCAGGAGTCACTAATGTTCCCTTTAGCACAGTGACATAATAGAATTTACTTGTCTTGCTCAGAGTATGGGGAAATTTCACTATCTCACTTACTAGGAAGTTGGTATCTCATTTATAATTTCATTTTCTTTTTTAAAATCTATTTTATTGATTTTTTACAGAGAGGAAGGGAGATCGAGAGTTAGAAACTTTGATGAGAGAGAAACAGTAATCAGATACCTCCTGCACACCCCCTACTAGGGATGTGCCCAGAACCAAAGTACGTGGCCTTGACCGGAATAGAACCTGGGACCCTTCAGTCTACAGGCCAACACTATATCCACTGAGCCAAACCAGCTAGGGCATATAATTTCATTTTCTTTGTTTCATTAGTATTGTTTGAGTAGAGTATATGGGGTGTTGTTATTCAAGGCATCCCTTGAGATAAACTTAACCATGCAGGAGTTTGGGCATGAAGTAGTTGCTAGCAAAGATAATATGGGACCGAGGAGGGTAGGTATCATCATCTGACCTTATATTAATATAGTTAAAACTTCCGGAGGAATTATGTCACACAAATATATATGGCTGCAAATTACACAGCCCTTTATTACTCAAACAAATTCCTGGTGCTGTGGGTACAGACTTAACGGGATCCCAGAACGTTTTTTTCGGTGGAGCAGCTACGTCATCTCTGCCCACAAAGCAAGGCCAGGAGGGAGTGGTTATGAAAGGTTGCCAGGAAACATTAGGGGAAATGGGTATTATTTTGAATGTGATGGTGGATGAATATTGACAAAAGACACAACTTTATCAAATGATATTCTTTTTATATCTGTTCATTGTATGGAAATTATACTGTGATTAAGTTGATTTTAAAAAAGACCTCAGAGGGAAGGTTGCAGGGGGGGTTGGGAGGGGGAGGTTGAATATAAAGAAATTAACCAAAGAACTTGTATGCATATATGTATAACACATGGACACAGACAGCACAGGAGCAGTGCAGTGAAGGCCTAGCGCCTGGTTGGGGGAGGGAGGGCCAATGGGGTAGCAAGCTAGAAGAGGTCAATGAGAGAAGAAAGGGGTATATGTAATGCTTTAATACTTCCAAAAATAAATATTTTTAAATGAATAAATAAATAAAAGTTAAGATCTTAGTTGTCAAAACAGGAAATAGCAATTCTTTTGAAGACCTGAACTTCCAGTTGTAATATTTAAATTCCTGCCATCACTTTGGAATCTTGTGTTTATGCTCATTTTTAATTGCCTAAAAATGCTCCTTCAATCTCTACTCATATGAGTTTGCAGCACACTTAAAAATAATGTGTAGGCCAGATTACAGCAAGAACCCCATCATTTTGTCAATATCACAACATAAAACAAGAAATGCAAGCAGGTGGGAAAGGTGTTAATGGGTTTTTAGAAAATATGTGTATAAAAATAACCTCAAAGCTTTATTATTATCAAACTTACAGAAATACAAACATTTATACAGCTGTATCAGAATGCAGTATGGGGTTCATTTGCATCTTAACAGTACTGAATCTGTTTGCACCTTAGTTTAAATAGCTTGAGGGAATATTCTGGCATTATTTCTTTGTGTTCTTTTTTTTAAATCCACATTAACGTATGATAATGTTCATTTAAAATTTTATGTTAAAAATCTAAAAATTTCACACATAAAGCAAGCTACAGTAGCAATTTCCTGAATGAACCGATGAAGAATAGCAGTCACATGGACCCCTGAAATGGATGGCCTGATAGCAGAGAGTTAACTGGAACATACTATTGAAAGCCTTTCTGATGATGAACGAGTGACTTTGTAATACAGGTGGCCATAGGCAGGGATTAAAAGCAGCGCTTAGTGGTGGGTGCCATGATTCTTTCCCCAGTGCCACTTGCCTGGCATCTGAAAAATAACCAAGAAGTACTGCCTGCAGAAGAGAACTATAGCTCTGAGGCGTTTCAGGGATTTGAGTTAAACATAAGTTCCATGGACATCTCTGTTACCATGGATTAATATTAGAGATGTATTCACTCATGACCGATCGTGCTATGATGGCTCAGGCTTTGTTCTACATGCTCTATGGGGATTCATTCTGTCCATCTTTATAAACACACTAGATCCCGGGTGCATGAAGATTCATGCAATGAGCGGGGGATGCCTCAGCTCAACCTGCCCCCTCTCACAGTCTGGGAGCCTTCAGGGGTGGGAGGTGACCCTTTAATCAGGGGAAAGTGTTGTCCCATTAAACCTCTATGTTCTATCTATCTATCTATCTATCTATCTATCTACCTACCTACCTATCTATTATCTATCTACTGACCTACTATCTTTTATCATCCTTGATACTCAATAGAACTATTCAGTTTGAGGATAATATTATTCTCTGTCTTTAATATTTTTTATTATTAGCTGTACAACTTTTTCTGGAATTTCTCTTAGACTGGGTCTATGCTGCTATACCTATATTTTAGGTTTTTAAAATATTTTCCATCCTTTTGCCTTTTTACAATGGGAAAACCCAGATTAACACATTTTAATAATTTATAGGGACTCATTAGTATTCTCCCAAGCTTATTCCATGGGCTGGTTTTCCCACAAAGCTCTAGTGTGGTTTCCCCCCCTTTTTCCCCCCTGTTGTTATCGTGTTTAATATGGCTTCCAAACACAAATATTATTTCACAATGTGACTGATTTAATGAATTTACTTTTGTTTTTTGCTGTAGAAATGATCAAAACCTCTGTTATGACAAAGAACAGAAAGAGATGCATTTTCCTATTTCTTTTCTGGACTGAAAACAGGAAATCTTCCTAGACACAAAGCTAGCAATGGTTTCATTGTGGATAAAGGGGAATAGTCTCTAGACCAGCAAGTTGCTCAGTCTTAAATTATAGCTCTGTTGAAAACCCTCTAATTGCTTCTAGTGTCTTATCCCACAGGAAGAAAGAGAATTATTATTGAGTCATTTAAAAGCTGCCTCTCAAAGCAGAACAAAAATGGGGCATTATGGCCCGCTAAGGTTACACAAAATGCTTCAGCCAACGTCCACCTTATTTCCTACAGAGAGGAATTTTAGATTCTGAAATATTATAATTGTACCAACACAGAGCTTTTTGCTTGAACTGCGATTTCTAGTTTTATATAATAAAAAGTTTATAACATGCCATATCTGTTCAGGAAAATAATAACTCTTATTCATACCCATGTGTGATTTTTTTTAAAAGGCATATCTGAGTGCTCTAAATAATTATTTTTAGTAGCTCTGAATACTGAAGAATTAGCTTTTATTTCTCCATAGCCTAAGAGAATTGGGGAAACGGACTTTTTATGAAGTTACATTTTCAAAATGGAAATGCATATCTATGAAAATAGCTGCAAATATAAAATAAATTAAATTCTTCTTGGCCAAATAAATAAAGAGTTCAAAATGAATTAATAATAAAGGAATCCTTCAGTAGCTGTAATTAATACCTGATTAATTAGAGCAAATATTTATTTGTGAACAAGTGTTTTTGTATTGGCCTGCACATAGGGAAAATGAGCCTGGCTCTCTGAAGATGATAACCACATCAATACAAATTACTCACGGGAAGCCCTGGTGGAAATGCATGATGAATGAAAATTGGTTTCAAATATTGTCAGATGATGATTATATTAAGTGAATGGAATGTGGATGTTGGCAGTGTTTTAGACACACGAAGTAATGAAAGAAATAAGAAGACGATCATAAGCAAAATAATAGGGAGGGTGGGATCAACTTCCAATCACTGCCAATGAATGTTGAGGGGCGAAATCGACTTCCACCCTCACCCAATGGTTGATGGGGGGTGGGACCAACTTCCAACCTCATCCAATGATTGTTTAGGGGTGTGACCCACTTACAACATCACCCAATGGTTGTTGAGGGGCGAGACCTACTTCCAACCGAACCCAATGGTAGTTGAGGGACGGGACCCACAAGCAGGGCTTTGGGCTGATGCTCTTCCCACTGAACATTATTGGCCAGAGCTGTTAATTTATTTTAAAATATAAAATGTTTTATTTGGGAATAATTCTAAGTTCACCCCACAATTGCATAGTGAGAACAGGGTTCCTGCCCACAGGTCTGCATAGCTAGTCTCTCCTGTGGTTCACAGCTTCCATAACTCCGGCGCCGACACAGCTAACAAGTAAACGCTGGTGCCTTGCTTGAACTGAACTATAGACTTGAGCTTCCCTAGTCTTTCACTAATAGCCTTCTCCTGTTGGAGGATCTACCCAGAACCCCGCACTGCTTTTAGCCCCGTCTGTGCAGGGTCTCTCAGTTGTCCTTGTTTTTAATGACCTTGATGAGCTTGGAGGGTGCTGTGTGGAGAGGGGCTGCAGCATTTGGACAGGTTCAAGACTGGCACTAATGAGAGGACCCAGTCCTCTCGTGGCCATGTGAGTGTCCCAGCTTGGAAAGCAGAGCCTACCAGCACAATTATATCTAGCAGTTAGAGTTGTAAGTTTAAATCTATGATCTGAACACTTGGCCCCAATTGCCTGATGATATAGGCTGCAAGTAAACCAAGTTTGATCAGGTGCATGTAATGGAGTAGGATGGAAACCCTTGAGAATGCTGTCAACATCTTGACCAAGTCCTTACGTTGCCTCGTGGCATCTGCTACCAAATAAAGACTCGGCTTGTGGGTTTGGATGCTGTCTCTCAGGAAGCAGCATCCCACCAAGACCCAGCTTTCATTCTCCTGTCTGTCTTTTGCAAGCTTTTCAGCCACCCCCTCTCATGGCCACCCTGGGCTGTGTCGGGCGGCACAGTGCTGTTCCTGTGTATTGAAGGATGCCTTTTGGATTTTTCTGATGTTTTCCTCATAATAGCCTGGGGTTTGGGGAAGAGCACCACAAGTTTGGAGCATGCTCATTGCACAGAGTCAGGGCACGTGATACCAACACGATTTATCCATGGATCCCTGGTGATGCTGGCCTTGGTCACCAGCATCCTGGGGAATCTGCCAGTTTCTCCACTGTACACGGGCTGTGATTTCCTTCCCACAGTCTGAGCATTGGGAGGGAGACACATACTGCCTTCTGTGAAAAGGAGGAAGGCGGGGCAGGGGGTGGTAAAGTGCTTTAGAACGACACAATTGCCCCCTGTCCTTGAGGGTAGATTGGGCATGAGCAGTGAGGAGGAGGCGAAGACCAGTCAAAGGGGCTCTGCCTAAATGTAGGGGTTATTCAGAGAGTTCTGTATTTCTGTAATTTATTTGTGTGCTGATGTTGAGGGGCGGACCGACTTCCAACCTCACCCAGTGGTAGTATAGGGGCGGGACCCACTTTCAACCTCACCCAATGGTTGTTGAGGGACCAGTCTCACCTTAAATCTCACCCAATGGTAGTTGAGGGGTGTGACCATACAACATCACCCAATGGTTGAGGGTGGGCTGGGACCCTTCCCATGGGTCTGAGTTACAGTTTCTGATTTAAAATGATTAGATAACCTAGTTAACATCATAAGTTTGCTCCCAAACTAGTATAACCAAATAATAATATTTGTCTTGTCCAAGTTGGGTAAGTCAGTTGATAAGAGTATCCTCTCAATTCACCAGAACTGTGGGATGAACCCTGGTCAGGACACATACAAGAATCAACCCATGAATATATAAACAAGTGGAATAATAACTCTTTCTCTCTCTCTCTCTCTCTCTCTCTCTCTCTCTCTCTCTCTCTCTCTCTCTCTCTCTCTCTCTCTCATTTATTTTTCTTGGTAAATTGCTTTGGGATTGTTCACTATGACCACTGTCCCCAGTGATAGTGAAGATGATCTATTCCAGCATATTATTTTAATGTACTATTCCTTAAACCTAAATGTTCACCAGGGCATCCATGCATGAGCTTGGACCATTTCATATTACAAAGTAAATGCGAGATCTCCCATAAAAAATATAGATGTGAAGGTTTGTCAAGTTCTGTTATAAAAAACAGGGTATAAATTTGGAAAGAAAGATAAAGCAGTTATTAACTACTGTTAGAAATTGTACTTTTATGAGGGGAATGAAGTGTAAAGCACTCAATTTATTCAGAATAGTTAGCTTCAAATCCCAAGTCAGCTGGGGGCTGGCTGCGAGCCTTCGGCAAATCACTAACATCTCGGTGGGTGAGTTTCACTGTCTGCAGAGATGGGGGTCTTGGGCGTGACCGCCTGGCTTCTCAGAACTGTTAGGATAAATCAGAGGAGAAATTGGATGCAAAGCCACTTAGCTAATTCTAAAGGAATATAAGCTACCTGTCGTTATGAGTGTTGATTAATGCTTTGGATGAATCAGCTATATTGTTTTCTTGTGAAAAAGGTCTGAGATATACTTAAAAAAATTGACATGACAAGAAAGATGGATTTCCATATTTAGCTCAGAGAATGTCTCAATAAATCAAATGATGCATGTGAAACGATGGGGCCTATTCCAGTGTGATGACAATTTCCTTTAGACTATTGATTTTTTAAAGCAATGGACTACCCTTCAGGTACAAGATAGGGTTGAGATTTTTGGACTCATCTTCTAATTATGTAAGCATACCAGGGTCATGAGTGTCCTGTGGTCAGTATAAATAACTTTATTTATTTTGGTTTCATTTAAGGAAAATTCATAAAACTTGTTTTACTTTAAAAAAAAAAAAAAGTAAAAATTGTGGGGGGAGTACGAATAAGATGTAGGTCATGTCATCTTATTTTTAAGAGCACTTTAACCACGTCACAGAAATTAGCAAATCTTTAAACTAGGGCCTTAAATGTCCCTTCCCCGTGGAGAAAGATGCTTCTAATAAATACAATAAAATTTCAGGATGTAGCGGCATTTTAAAGCTTAAAAGGTAAATTGGTATATTTGAACATCATTGGAAATGACACTCCACATGTTATTTTAGCTAAACCACAAGACCTCATATTTGAAACACTTACAGACATTTTGCCATGGCATAGAAGAGAGATCAGGAAGGAGTCATGGTAATCTTATTGAAAGCCAATTCTGAAATACAGAATAATAGAAAAATGGATGCAAGCCAGGCTTCATTTCATAGATGCACTGTTCATCTCCAGTGTTGGTATTGTATGCTGCAACTCATTGCAGCTCTTATAAAATGCAATGTATTTGGTCACTCACCCTTCATTTTTAAAGGACTTATTACGAGGCAAATAATATTCTTCTGTGGATAATTAATAATATTTAAAATAGTGATTTGTTGTCTCTGAAACATCAGATTAGTGTTTAGGGGATTAAACTGGAAGGATCAGATGAACTTTGTGAAATGCATTTAATGCTGAAGAATCTATAAACCTCAAGGAATGTATTCTGTGCATTCACTGAACAGACAGTATCTGAGGCACATCAGCTCCATCCCTAGCGGACAGTGTCAAAGGCATCGTTTTATTACAACTGGAAGAAAGAGAAGCAAAGGAAGAAGAGAAATTGACTTGAAAAGGTTTTCAGAGCAAAATTCTTAAACCGTGAGCTGAGTACTGAAATGCTTTTTCCTAAACCATATTTATTATTAGATAGAAATAGTAAGGCTTGCCTTCCAATGCGCCAGCTGGTAAGCAGAAGCATTTTATAAACCAATGAACCCTCTTTCTGCTCCTAACAGTGTGCACCTGATCTCATCCTATATAATAAAAAGCTAATATGCAAATCGACCAAACATTATAATTTCCAATTACTATGATGTGCACTGACCACCCGGAAGCAGACGCTCAACACAGGAGTTGCCCCCTGGTGGTCAGTGAGGTCCCACAGGGAGAGCCCTGCTCAGCCAGAAGCTGGGCTGACAGCTGGCAAGTGCAGTGGCGGTGGTGGGAGCCTCTCGCTCTTCTGTGGCAGCACCAAGGACCTCTGGGGGGAGGGGAGGGGGGGAGTCTGACTGCCGGCTTAAGTGTGTCTAAGCCGGCAGTTGGACATCCCTAGAGGGGTCCCAGACTTCGAGAGGGCACAGGCTGAGCTAAGGGATCCCTTTCTTCCCCCAGTGCACGAATGTTGTGAACCGGAACGCTAGTAAAAAATAATGAGTAAAAATGCATCTCCTGCTCTCCTGACTTTATGTCTCAATATGGACCACATTCACTCTGATGTGTGGGATGGGTTTGTATTAGTAGCCTAAAAGATGGGAAGGTTATACAAATCCAGAGAAGAATTAGAAATGAATGATTTTCATGCGTATGTATATTCTGTAGCAGTTGAAACCCGAATGCCAAGTGTGGAGCCAGAGGGTGAATGTATACATGTCCACTGTAGTCTATTTCACTCCAAGCCATATCCCTGCACATTATACACTGAGGATATTTCTGAACAAATAAATGCATTTGGGGGCTACACTGGGCATCTGAGTGGCCTTAACTAGCCTTCCAAGAGCCAGTGCAAACTCCAGCAAAATCAGCACTTATATGGGTTAATGCTGACGAATATTGGAATAATTTGAGTTCTAATATTAGATGAAGTGTCTGTCTCCTGGGGAGAGACACAGGTGCGTTGGGGTGTGAAAATGTGACCATTGTGTCCCTTGAAAGGCTGGCTTTTTAAAAAATATTTTTCATTGATTTCAGAGAGGAGGGGAGAGGGAGAGATAGAAACATTAATGATGAGAGAGAATCATGGATCGGGTGCCTCCTGCACGTCCCCTGCTGGGGATCAAGCCCATGACCCCAGCATGGGCCCTGACTGGGAATCGAACCGTGACCTCCTGGTTTCTACTTAGGTTGACACTCAACCACTGAGCGTCACCAGCTGGGCGAGGCTGACTTTTTTATTCAACGCAGCAGACAACGAGTAGGTGTCCCTCAAATGCACCGAAAAGCAGGGCTGAGAGCACAGTGCCATTCTCAGGGAGCCTGTATTCTGCCTCCTTCGATCCTTGGAAACAGGAATAGCTGAGACTGAAAGGGGGAAAGAGTGCCTGAGTCTGTGTTGAACCGAAAGCAACATCTTTAGGGTTCCAAGAGTAGGAGGCTCCGCAGAACATGGAGTCTTCGCTGTGGTGTCAGAATTCCAACCAGCGAACTTGATCTTGGACTGGTGTGTAGCATCCCAGCTGCTTTGCGTGACAAATTACACTGTTGTCACCAATATTATAATTAGGGTGGAAAGCAGATATACTAGACTCACATCCAGGAAGAGCTATAGAAGATTGATGACAGCCTATTAAAATTCTTCGTTATCATTGCACTTTTTTTCATTTTCCCGTTCAATGCCAGGATGGAAGGGTTCCAATCCATTGGTGAGATGAATCTAGTGTGTACTAATTTACCACACTGAACGCATTCCAACTGAAGGACCCAAATGTGTTATCAGGCATAATTACATGAGAGTTAAACTCTTACCTAAGATATAAATTCAAATTCAAATTGCCCAGGATCATATGTAGACACAGAAGACAATCAAGGAGAATCTACATAAATAAGGACGTACCTTTAATAGTGCCCGAGTCACAAAATGTTGTGATTCCTGTTGCTTACTGTATTTTAACATGGCTCCTTCTGCATCACCCCTGACAGTGCTTTGAAAGGCACACACATTTCCCAGTGTTTAAACGTCCTCGTTTTGTATTAGCTTTTATATTAGCTGGCAGATGTCACAATACTGTCAACTGAATCTTCTGGCTAATTATGCATGCAAATGCAGAGAATCCAGCAAGAGGACTTTTAATAATAATGTGAGTACTTAACACCACCTTTTTATTAGACTAGTTAATATATTATAACTGCACACAATTCTGTTTGTGCCGTAAATTGTAAGTAAAAAGCTGTCGATCATTGAAGCATAATATGGTAATATGTTTTTGTTGAACTCATCGAGAACCACAGGTTTAGATGTTGGAGCTCTGTCTGCCCATTTTTGGACAATAGATGGGTGCTTTTTTCAAAGGTGATCAGGAAAGTCTCCCGTGTGAAGACTGTAAGGCAAACAAAGGGTCAAAGCTGAAATGATGAACAGGACTTTGGTGTCCAGGGAGGCCTGCTGAATTTTGCAAATTCCGATTTGCTTCCTTTATGCAAACAGAGGATAAGGCAAATTAAACCCATTCTTAGCATAGAAAACAAACAAACCGTGTGACACAGCACTCTGTTATTTCTCTTTAATATTCACAGCCTAATTTGTCCTGGAGCAGTGGCAGCTCAGTCAGCAGCTGATGAGGAATACTCATTCTCATTCCCACAGGCAGGTTGCAGGGTGTCGTGTCTGAGTGAGTTAATGTGCGTTGCTCTATGAGGCTCTCTTGCAGGAGGCACACAGACAGCCATAGGAGGACGAAAGCAAATGTCATTCATGATGATGATCACTTTGGTTTTTAACCAGAGTTAGGAATCAGGAAAGTCATATACAGGGTGTCCCCAAAAATGTATACACACTTGGAATGATTCTTAATTCCAATGGGTTGGATTTGAAAAGAAAAAAATAGCAAGTGAAAAAAATACACTATCAGCTGTTAAGTGTATATGCATTCTGGGGAGACACCCTATACATTGTTAGAGCCAAAATACAATAATAAATTGCAGCTCTAACCTTCACAAACACATTGCCTGCATTGACGTATAATTTTCTCTGAGTTTCTACATGGTCTCCTCACTGTGGTTTTCCTTTTTCTGAGTGTTAGAAATTTTTGACTTACACTTTCATGCTAAATCAATCAAGAGAGTACTTATGTTATTGAAAAAAGAATTATGAGTGTTAGAAAAATTTACTTTGATATCTGGCTTGACTATGAAGCCATGTTTGTTAACTCTACACTCAATAACCTCATCTTAAAGTGAGGACAATAGTCCTCCATCTCAGCATGTGTGATTTTAAATGTGAAAGAGGAAACAGAGATCTGGAATGCAGTGTGTAAACCTGCTCTGTATGCATTAATCCTATCATTCAGCCCTCACTCTAATATTCAAGTCAGTCATGTTACATGTAAAAGAATCAATGTACCATTCATCTATTCCTATGATTGGTGTTATCTTAGACCCCAAAGAGTCTACTTAGTGAAAATTCCAATGGAAGATGTAGGAAGAATTAGGTGACAGAGAATGCAAATCACATTTTCTTTAATTTTCTTTGGAAATTAAAAATCTGGGTTTTCTAGTAAACATGGGTTTTTTAAAGATAGACTTCAAAAAATCAAACACTTTGATGTGCCCTAAATATTTTTTGTAGCTCACTTAAGACTAGGTCAACATGGTCAGTCTTTGCTTTTCAAATCTCAGTTCATCATCACAATAAAAAGATACATGTGTTCACATGTATAGAAAGCATTTTAAGCACTGACAAGAGTATAGATTATTGCTAAATGTTTTATAATAAAAGAAAGAGAAAATTATAGCAAACATCAGATGTCCACATATTCTAAAATATTTTCAAAGATTTATAATAATTATTTCTATGGCTCTATCCCCCTGCCAATGCCACCATTGTGCCATGATCCCATGCTGCTTCTCCTGGTTAGCTTTATTTCAATACATCTGAAAAAAAAGAAAAGAATGTTTTTATTGATTTTAGAGAGAGGAAGTGAGAGGGAGAGAGAGATAGAAACATAAATAAGAGAGAATCATTGATCGGCTGCCTCCTGCACACCCCCTACTGGAGATCAAGCCTACAACCCAGGCTTGTGCCCTTACCTGGAATCAAACCATGGCATCCTGAGTCATGGGTCAACACTCAACTACTGAACCATACTGGCTGGGCTAGTTTACCTCTTTCTTCTCAGAATAAAATCATCAAGCAAAAGATCTTTCTTGGAACTATCCAGACTTAAACCCTGGGAGAATTATAAATAAAATGTATTAGGGTTTTTGGAGCATACACAGTTTTATTAGAGCATATGCAATTTTCCCCTTGCCTAACACTGATTCATAGAAATAACAAGTGAGAGTAAAACAAATTAGTGGAAGACAAAAGTAATTGAAGATGCAAAGCATAGACAGAGGGAAGATAAAAGAAGCAACTCCTACGGTAGAATAGTCATTAATCTTTAAGTAACTAACAACATTACTTTGAAATAAACCAAACACTTAGAAATGAAAGGACAACTTGATTAAGCTACAAGTAGTGGGAGATTTTAATATAACTCCTAAATTGATAGGTTAAGTATAGGAGTGATAGGCTCTTACACATAAGATTTAAACAAGATAACAAGTTTGCTGTTATCGAAATAGTATATAGATTTTTATGCCAAACAAAAGGAAGTGCAATCATTACAGATTTGCATGGAAAAGATGATAGTTCAAGATGTTACTAAAACCAAGCATGTAAAAATTTTCACCAACTAGGATATATTTGAAGTGATTTATAGCAATAAAAATGTTACTGTATATCCAAACCGATTTTCGATAGAAAAGACTAAAACTTACAAGTTACAAATTAATCACAAAGTACAATGAACCAAGCCTCAGAAGTTGGGATAGACTGATAACTAAAATATATGTGTTTATTTCTGATTTATCTGTTCCATTCTGTTGATCTGTGTCTATCTTTAGGCCAGTAAAAAAACAAAAACAAGCAAACAAAAAAAACCCAGTATTGATCACTGTAGTTATGTCATCTTAGTGACAATATTAAAAGAAATAGGACTGTACTGTGAGAAGTTGAACTACTAGGGAGGTGCATCTACAGAAAAACATGTCTGTGCAACTCTGTTTTCATTTGTGAGTTTCCATTTTAGTTCCTATAGTCTCCTCCTGGAAAAGCTAAAATGCCCAAAGAGCACTGTAATCTGTGTAAGTTAATTGGATTTCTTCCAGCATCATAGTCAGAAGACAGTGTCTTTAAAGTAAATTTTTATTCAGAATAGGCATCTTCCAAGTGGATAACTAAAATAGGAAATTGAAAGAGCAAAAATAAATTCCTACCGCCACTCCAAAATTATAAAATACAATAGGTCATCGAGATATAAAACTGTCATGATTAATACTCAGAAAAAAAGTCAATCTTCTTGTGAATTTCTGTCGTAAAGTTGAGTGCACCTGAGTTTGACTGGACTCGTAGAACATCTACATGTTTGGCCCAAGCGTCTAATATCTTCTTAGTTCACAAATCTCACCGTGTTAAGTGGTCCAAAAAATAATGAATGGGCCTGGAGATAATTATATGAAAGTGTAAAATGATTAACATCTGTGTTTTAAACATGTTTAAGGAAGAGCTTAACCTCAATGAAATGGACCAACTAAAACGAAAGGGGGAGCTTGCAGTCCACCCAGATCCTGCTCATTAGACTCCACGTCTGAGTGAGATCGTACAGTGCTTGTCTTTCTCTGACTGGCTTCCTTCGCTTGCTAAGTCTGAGGCAATTTAAACACCAAAACAAATAATAACAGCAGCAATTAATTATAATACAATATATCAAAAAGAGTATTTGTGTCCACGGTGATATTTATGAAAAGGGAAAGTAAAATTCATTTCCCTTCACTGTAAGTGATTATCATACCCATTCTTTTCTGAAATTGGGTATTGGAAAGTAATTAACTATTTAATTACCTTTTAAAGAAGGAAGCATTAAAGATATCATGTAAAAAAATAAAAATAAAGATATCATGTAAAGTATGGGCAATGGGATATTCAGACCCCATCCTAGTAATCAAAATGTGTATCAATTACAGTGAGGCACCCTGACATATGTGCCAAATGATAGTACATCTCATCCACTATAAACGCACTTGACAAAAATAGTGACCCTAAACCTAATCAAAGCTTTCGATGTGATTACTTTTAGATAAAATCAAGTTAAATTATACCATGAGAAAACAATAAGACAGATTCATAACATGGGGCATTCTGGCCTTATTAGTCTTATTTTTGCTAAACAGTTAAGCAGAAGTTCGGAGAAATACAAATTAATGCAATGAGTGAACCTGGTTGGATCCTGGTCAAAACAAAACTGTAGATGGCGCCCGGCCAGCATGGCTCAGTGGTTGAGCATCGACCTATGAACCAGGAGATCACAGTTCCATTCCCAGTCAGGGCACATGCCCAGGTTCCGGGCTCCATCCTCAGTAGGGGGCATGCAGGAGGCAGCCAATTCATGATTCTCTCTCATCATTTATTTCCCTCTCCCTCTCTCTCTCTCTCTCTCTCTCTCTCTCTCTCTCTCTCTCTCTCTCTCCTCTCCCTCTCCTCTCCCTCTCTGAAATCAATTAACATATATTAAAAAATAAAAACTATTATGGTATTGTTGAGACAACTGAAAAAAACGAATAGGCATGATAATAGGAAACTTTATTTCTGTATATATGATCATGGAAGTGTGGTTATGTTAAACAATGTTTTGATTTTGGAGAAATGTGTGCTGAAATATTGAGGGTTCGAACTGCAAAGTTTGGGTGTCTGCAACTACGTGCAGATGAACCAGCAAAGACAGATGAGGAGGAGAGGAAGAGGTGTTCATCGATGCCACATAAGCAGTGGTAGACGGGTGAGCTAGTCACCTGTTTCCCTGTATCTTGGAGTCTTTGCCTAACAAAGTTGGGAGGCAAAAGGGGACAAAGTGAAGGTATAAAGACTCAACCAGAAGCTTTCATGCCATTATTTAGGAAGTCTTTTTTTCTGTTACTTAAGACATAGTAGAAGATTATAAACATATTGGAAGAAATCTAAAAATTGATGCCATTATCCTGATTTCTTCTACATATGAGACACTTGCATGGCCATCATTCTCTGAACTCCTTTGGTGGGAAGACACTGCAATTGAAAAGTATTGCCATAATGGCGATAGTCATTATCGACCTCATATTTAAAGGACTTTATATTTAAAGGTTCTTGGTAACCATTTCAATTAGCCATTATTAACGTGTGTTTTTCCAGAGTGCACTTCAGATTAATTGATTACTTCCTGGCTTGATTATTTAATTTACATTAACTTCTCTGTTTGGTTATAATTTATTTACCAAAATAAAAAAAATAAAAAGCTTTGCATTTGTTTTTTTTAAACCCAGAGATTTTCAAAAGTTATCTTGAGATCAAAGAACTTTCAAGTAATTGCATTTGGCCTCTAAGAGATCTTTGAAGATAGAATTATTATGGTCCTTCAGAGGTTATACAATTCTATTTGTGAAAAAAAATTACCAAATTATATTCATTTTTCGCATATCTCTTAAATTCATTTGTATGCTATCCAGAGGTGGTAGATTAAGTTCATTCATTTATTGTTAAATCACTGATTATTACTTTTACAAAAAAGTCAAAGAATACAACAGTATGTCTGCTATAAAGGTGTTGGGTATGATTCCTGAAACCACCATTACTTGGCCCTCCATTCTGTTAATTAAACTTTGATGGGTCTCCATTTTCTTATGTGTGAGAAGCAGAAAATTACTACTTCATAATTTGTGAGGATCTAATGAAGTGTCCATTACAACTGACAGTTACAGTATCCGACACCGTGCAAGCACTTAATAAATTATCACACAATTTACAATGTGCCTAGTTATTTTGTCTTTTATTTAAACTTGTGGTAGGACAACTTTTATAAACTGCATATGGGTCTGAAAATAATTGTATTTTTATTAGACACAACTTTCATAAACTGCACATGGAACATATATAGTTCCATGTCTAACACTTACTACACTTTTACTAATTAAAAATAAGAATGAAGTTAAATTAAGAAATTATTAAGTTCCATTTTGTCTTTGGAACAGTACAGAAGGTCTAATGGTCTGATGTGACTCTCACATTCCACCGTTCCTGCTTGTCCTTAATTATTTCCAGAAGATTCCCAACTGTATGGAACTATCCAATATTGCCTACCCCCTTGGGCAGCCATCCTAAGAACTGTCCGTTTCCCCAACACCAGATCCCATGTAAAAGCTTTGCACATGCCAAGTGCACAGAATTCCCTTAATGTCCTTGGCAAAACCCTGTTTATTGAACAAAATTTAACTCAAATGTCACCTTTCAGCCCAAAGCTTTCCCTGGTAATTTCCCTCTCTTTGGTGTGCTCTCATGACAACCGATCCTGTTCATCCTTGAGTTTCTATCAGTGTCTCCCTCCTCCTTTCTCTCTTACATTGACTGTGAGCTCCTGGATGCTAAGGCTATGTTAGGTACACTTCATTTACTAAATATAATAGATGCTGCAGTAGCTGTCAACATCTGATTTCCCCAGTGCTTGTCTGAAGGGTATGATTTAAATAGCATCACTGGTCTCCAGTTGTCGCAAATGACCTGCCTCAGGAGCATGAGATGGTACCATCTCCTCCATGTTACCTGGAATTTCTAACAGTGACCACACTGATCAAAACCAAGCTGTTTTCTTATTAGGAGTGTACCTAAGAATATGCTATGTGGTGCTAAAGGATTTATTTTCTTTCTTACTTTTTTCCAACCACAAATAGTTTATCAGACTAGCCAGTTGTGACCTTAGAAGATGTAGAGAAATTATTTCTCAATTTGGACAAGATAGAGACCAAACAGTTTTTAATTGGGTGCAAAGATGAAACTTAAGAGAAAAAAATCCAGAACATATGTTTGGTGAGCCTTGGGGCTATGGGTCAGTGTTCGCTAAAACATCACATTTTTATATTGCTTGAAAGAGATGTCATTGTGTACCAGTTAATGGATACAAGCATGGGCTTGGAGTTAACTAATCCATGTAGAGTTCCATGTCTAACACTTACTACACCTGTGGCTCGAGACAATGTAATTCACCTGTGTCAGTCTTCCCATCTACAGTGTCTGTGTAAGAAGCTGCCAATCTCATATATTCCCTGTGAGATTTAAATAAGACAGTATGTGCAGATTATTAGTAGGTTCCCAAGGCTAAGTATCTGAGAAGAGGAAGAAAAGAATAACCCAAAACAAAATCCATCTGTTTTATAGCAAGATGCTTTGTGATGTTAGCTAACAATGGATGCTTCCGTCAGCATCATCACGTGTGGGGCGCCATGCAAAGTGTGCATATGCAAAGACAAAAATAAAATACAAACAATTTCTTCTCTAATAACTTATGACGAAGTTAAGAAAGAATAAAGCTCAAATAAAATGTTAATAGGATAAATACATAACTGCGAAATAAGCGTAACTGAAGATGCTCCTGTATATTAAACAAGGTAATTTTGAGTTGACGTAAAAAAAATGATTTTTTATGGAAAAAATATTTTTAAAGTGTGTTTCCCAATTGTTATAGAAAAAGAGGAGAATATTCTAAGAAATGTGACTGTTCTTCCAATTCACTTTTTTTTTAACTTGAGTTATTGCCATTTGCCTTCCAACCATCTATCTTCATTCACATTCTGTCGATTTTCACACTTGCTTCTTAAAATTCCAGCAAAACATGTCCTATTCATTTTATTCTCTTAGCTGTGAGACAAATGATAACATTCTTTTAGAAATGATCAGATTATTCCTATCAAAAAGAACCATTACAACAGTCACTCTCAAAATACTGGCTAAATATATTTACTGATACTATAATATAACGAGAGTATTTTGTAGGTGCATAGGTTTTCATCTTAGTTGAGAAAATTAAAAGCATGATGTAATGAATAGTTCATTAACTTGCAGTGTTTTCTTATGATGAAAAAAGGAAAATTATTATCTTAAATTGTCATGTTTGGTAATAATGAACAGATGAAATTTCTTGTTCCCAGTCAAAGCTTGAATCAAGATAGAGCCAGTCAGATAATCTCCTTTACAGTAAGCCTACAGAACCCTTAGGAGAAAAGTATGAATAAATTGAGGTGATATGTAACTCTATTAAATAATGTTAATTTAAAATAAGTACTTTAGCTGACATTCTATTTTAAAGCCATATTACAACAATTCTGTGAAATTTACTAATTTCCTTTTCCATTCTTCATCCAGGGTTTTGTTGAAGAAAGGAAAATTGTATTTTTATTAGACATAAAAATATTTCCATCTAAATTCCGTATTTTACATGATTTTGGTGAATAGTTTGAGTAATCTTAAATTTACCCATATTCACTGATGAGTGACCATGTACCAGTCACTCTTAGATCAGAATAATATTTATTAAATTATAGATGCATACCATTAAACCTAAAAGGTTGGGGGAAATAGCATGAAAAATACAGATGGCCTGGCTGGTGTGGCTCAGTGGTTGAGTACCAACTTATGAACCAGGAGGCCACAGTTCGATTCAGGGCATGTCCCTGGGTTGTGGACTCAATCTCCAGTGCAGGTGGCAGCCCATCAATGATTTTCTCTCATCGATGTTTCCATCCCTCTCTCCCTCTCTAAAATCAATAAAAATATTTTTAACAAAAGAATATAGATGAAGGTGCTTAGAAGTCCCAAAAATAACTGCATGTCTTTATGAAGTGAACAGAAGATAATATTATCTCCATTCAGTTGGTTAAAATAACAACAAAGCAACTTCAGCCACTCTTGGTTGCTTACTTACCACAAAGGTTTATGATGAAACTGACAGAGAAAGCCTAGACCACCAATGCTCTGCCTGCCTACGGGGAACCTTTTACTCACCACAGAACATGAAACAATATAATAGGATGAATACACATTCTCATTTATTTTTATCCACAGAGAGGAATTTGCTGAGGATGTGAAGGGTTGAAATGTGTAAATGGCCACAGACTCCTCAGGAATGAGTATTTGAAAGCATTAAACCTACCCCTGAATGGGACAAAAGCTAAAATGTAAATCAATAAAAATAAAAAAAATCCAACCCTACAGCCCACCGCTAAAAGAGTTTATATCGCCAGTTCTGTGTGTCCGGTATATTTTTACAGGATGTAGACATTAACTATTCAGAACAGACACCTCCGACACAATAGAATGCTACATTCGAGGCCTTAACAATCTTCCCACTGTACAACCAGGTCCCGCTGAGAAATTGGCTCATTATTTCACTTTTTGCAAAAAGTATTCTTTCTGCCCTTATCTCTGCATTCTTTCCTTCGCCGTGCGCGTGCATCATTC
Source organism: Pipistrellus kuhlii (assembly GCF_014108245.1). NCBI lineage: Eukaryota > Metazoa > Chordata > Mammalia > Chiroptera > Vespertilionidae > Pipistrellus > Pipistrellus kuhlii. The sequence goes on from NW_023425523.1 coordinate 6,702,149, forward strand.
CTTCCTGATATCTGACAGTCTTTTGCCAGGAACAGGCTGCCCGTTAGCTAGAAGCCACTTTGGTCTTCTGTGTCCGGAACTTGGTGATCTGTTGTTTGGCCCTAACCCCTGCTACTTTCGAAGCGATTCATTTATCAGAAAGAAATCCCTCTTTGTTCCTCTCTGGACTATGGGAACCGTGGCTGGTTGTGAGTCATTTCAAATAATACCCAAAAAATTCTTCACGGGAAACGGAAAATGATGGGTTTTCTCCAATATGAAAACATATGTAACTTAGCCAGAACTTCATTTTTAAATGTTTTAATTTAATACTCTAAAAATGCAATATACAATACATAGTGCAGAATGATACACTTTTTGTTAAAGCATAATGAACAGGTATATTTGACACACTACAGACTTTTTACACTTTACTATTTATATGTACTTACATGTGATATGTTACATATTATTTTATAAAAGTTAAGCCGTAATTTTTTTCATAATCACTAAAAAACTTACTTCCTTTGAACAAGAATATAATGTATTTATCATTTGTTCTTTTTATTAAATTTATTAGGGTGACACTAGTTAACAAAATAGTACAGGTTTCAGGTGCACAACTCTACAACACCTCATCTGTACACTGTGTTGTGGGTTTACTACCCCAGGTCAAGTCGCCATCCATCACCAATGTCTTCCCCCTCCACCTCTCCCAGCCCCCACCCCCGGAAACCACCACACCAATGTCCCTGACCAGGAGTTCTTTCTCTTTTTTTCTTCTTTTTTGCTCAATCTCTCCACCACCCCTAACCCCACCCCACCAGAATGATCTGCCTGCTCTCTATGAGTCTGTCTCTGTGTTCTTGTTAGTTCCTTTTGTTCATTAGAATTCTCATCTGAGTGAAATCACATGGTACTTGTGTTTCTGTCAGACTTATTTCACATAGCATAATACTCTCTAGATCCGTTCATACTAAGGGTAAAAGTTCCTTCCTTTTTCTGGTTGAGTAATATTCCATTCTGTATATCTACCACAGCTTTTTTTTTATCCACTCATCTACTGATGGATACTTGAGTTGCTTCCAAATCCTGGCTATTGTAAATAAGGCTGCAGTGAACATAGGGGTGCATATATTCTTACAAATCAGCGTTTCGGGTTTTTTTCAGGTAAATTCCCAGAAATGGGTAAGCATGTCCTACTTTAAGAAAAAACAGCAACCTGTAGGAACTGAAAATCAAAATAGATGAAATATCTTGCTCCATAGAAAGTTAATTTAGTGTGGACTAGAAAAAGCCTGTGAAGAGTGGCTGGGTTCCTTCTCCCTGCACCTGTTCCTTCTCCCTCCATCCCTTTCCGGCAGCCACAGTGCTGTGTAGCTCCCTCCCAGCTGCCCACACTCAGGGTCCTTGTTGCCTTCCTTGCAACCCTTACCTCCCTCATGCCCCTTAACTTCACCTGGCTCTGCTGATTCCTCCACACCATCAGACCACCCCTCTTCTCCGCTAGATAATCCTATAATCATCTGTGGAAAAATCCCATCCGGGTCAGAATGGCCTCCTAAAAGAACATATGGCAGTTTTCTCGGTGTGTTTTAAAGAAAGGAATGGAAAGCGACATGCATATTGGCTGTGACAAGCCACGCACTGGGTGCTCACTGCATGCTTCCCTGCTGCACAGTGCCCACAAGGCTATGGCCGAAGCATAAATGGCATATAGAACAAATTCCTGATATGAAATTGCAGGAAAGCAGGCATCCACCTCTCCCAGCACTATGCAGAGAATTTGAAGTGTGTGTGTAACTATAATGATGGAATTATAACCATGAGCCATTGTCCCTGTCTAGAGAAAAGAAATAGTTCTTTTTTGCTTGGCCACTGAAGGATCATATATAAGTTAGCTAACCTCTGGGAGACATTAGTTGCCACCTTCCTATTTCACAGGGGGGGTTTGGAAAAGCTGATGCATATAAATTAGCATAGCTCTGTTTATTAAGTGTCTGTGATCCAAAAACCGAAGAATAGAAACTACAGCAATCCATCTCCAAGTACGAAAATCAAACACACTGCATAGTTGGTAGCTTTGTAAAGGTGTTTGTTGCAGAATTGATTTTAGCTGTGCTGGTGTTTTGTTTTGTTTTTGTTATTAGAGTAATTCTTTCAAAAATAACTATTCCTTTATCAGCATATAATAGAGTCGGAAAACATGGTGCTGAATTTGAACACATACAGCAGGAAAATAAATTTCACCACAAAACAACATGCATTCGTTTACCCTTAAAATCAGGCACGTCTGTTGATATCAGTTGTTTGGCAGGAGATACGTTGTGTGTTAAACTGATCTTAAACATTTGGAAATGTGAGTGGATGTACCCTGATCCTTTTATCTAGGTTAACTTTTATTCTTCAAAGTTATAAATGATTTCTTTCAAAATGTCCATCCAAGGTTACTGGATATCTAGTGTATATATTTTTTTACATGAGAATAAATAGGGAGTAGGGGAGAGAGATTTATATTAAAATAAATAACTTTAATTAAAAGTGGCCACAAAAGCTTTACTTAGAAAAATTTGCAGAACATTATTCAATGTTGCCACCTTCAGGGCAGATTTTAAAATAGCAGCAAAATAATAGGATTCAAGGTATCTTTTCCATGATTAAATATTCCTGAATTCAAACATGACTTTTAGTTCCTAAGAAGATATATTTTTTAAGTTAGGAACACAGAATCTATTTGCTTAACAGTTTGCTATCTCAACACAGTTATGCTATAAAGCGGCATGCGCTACCCATGTGTTCTACAGCATGCGCAAGTCTCTGAGTGATTGTGCTGGGTGAAAATGCCAGACTGAAAAATACCATTGCATTTATTTCAAAATCTAGGAGCAATAGGCTTTAATATTTCTTTTTTTGTAAATATTTCTATTGATTTTAGAGAGAAGGAAGAGGGAGGGAGAGATAGAAACATCAATGATGAGAGAAAATCATGGATGGGCTGCTTCCTGCACGCCCACTGCTGGTGATGGAATCCACCACCCGGGCCTGTGCCCTGACTGGGAATGGAACCGTGACCTCCTGGTTCATAGGTGGATACTCAACCCCTGAGCCATGCTGGCTGGGCAATATTATTTTTTTTCTTAATTTTATTGATTTTTTTTTCTTAGAAAACGAGGAAGAGAGAAAGAAGAGATAGATGATAGATAGGAAGAGAGTGTGAGAGAGAAACATCAATTTGTTGTTATTTATGCATTCATTGGTTGATTCTTAAATGTTCCCCGAACGGGGATCAAACCATAAACCTTGGTGTATAAGGTCAACACTCCAACCAACTGAGCTACCCGGTGAAGGCGGCTTTACCTTTTCTTATTTAGTAGGGGTAGAAAGGCTGGAACATGCGTCGTCTAGGTGTCGACTTTTCGAGAAATGGGCATATCTTTCCCCAAGGTAGGCACTTCACTTCACACAGCCCCCAGCGGCGTAGGAGAGATTTCCTGTGGCTCTTCTGAGTCCTCAGCAACATTGGGTTTGACCAGCCATTTTACTTCAGTGAGGGTCTCCCTGTGGCTTCAGGTTGAATTTCTGGAATCTCTAATGATGTGGAGCACCTTTTCACATGCTGCAATTCTGAGGAAAAAGGGTTTATCCCTTCACACTTACTGAGATTTCCACCTTGGCCCAGAATCACATGTACCTTGCTTCTGTGTCCACATGGAGAGAATGTGTAGTCTGCTGTGTGTACAGTGTTCTACAGTGTCACGGTAGGTAAAATCAGTTGATAGCATTGTTCAAATCTTCTATGTCCTTAGCGGTTTGGGGTTGCCTTGTTCTAGCAGTTATTTCTATAAAGGTATTGAAATATGTCTCTACAACTGTAGATTTGTTTATTTTTCTTTTCAGTACTATTTGATTTTGCTTTGTGTATTCTGAAGCTGGGGTTTTCTTTTTGTTCATAAAAGTTTAAGACCTCCTTATGAACCCAAGCCTTTATTATTGTCAAATGACCTTTATCCCCAATAATATACTTTGCTCTGAAATATGCTTTGCTCAGTATTAATTTAACCACTCACCCTTAATTTTTTTATAATGTTTATGAAGCATATCTTTGTTTATCCTTTTACTTTTAACATATTTGTTTTTCTATTTCCGAAGTGTGTTTCTTGTATATTTATTTGTGTCCTTTATTTTTTAAGTCCAACCTAACAACCTCTGTTTCTTAATTGGAATATTAGACCATAACCAGTGATGTTTCTGTATCTACACAGCATGCGTACACTCAATAGTAATGTGACTTTGACGAAAAATATTGTGCTAGCATACTAGCATACTAACATACATGCTCTATGTTTTTGTACATGTTCTATATGTACAAGAGAAAGGAACACGTGCTGATGGAGTTGGGTTAATGAACACACGCGGTGGTGTCTGGGGGGGATCAAGGTGTCCCAGAGAATGGGTCCTTGTTCTTCACCCCAGGCGACCTGGACACAGAATGAGGAAGCTTCCATCTCTTTGTAAAAGCGAAATCACCAGCTTTAGAGTAAGGACCACGCCACACTGAGAAATCAATCCCTTGAGTGCGCTCCCTGAAGTCAGGCCCTCAGCCCTGAGGGGTTGGCCGACTCCAAGTCAGCATGAGGCAGGGGCTTAGTGACCTTTCATTCCACACACACAAAGGACTGTCGCCTGGTGTCCTCACTCCCGGCTTTCAGAGCCTAATGCTTCAGTGCTCTCCTTTGTGTCTGAGCCATGCCCAGAGCCATTATCCACCCTGGAATCCAGTGTCAGGCTGATTGCACAGGTGGAGAAAGTGCCCCAGATGCTTCCGCGCTGGCAGCGAAGACACAGTTGGCAAGTGCCCTTTTAAATTGCTTGTGGCTGCACTGAAAATGATGAGCTATTTGTTTTACAAAACATCTGCAGGAAAAGAAAGTATCCTATTGCAGTGTACAAACCACAAAATAGCCCATAAATATTAGTGAATTCGTTAGTTAATTATTGTGTCCAAATGGTCCATTGAGGCTCTTAGCAGAGTAGAGTGCCATTTAGTGGGCACGGACAAAGGAAAGTGGGGTTAATATCACCAGCAATACATGGGCGAAGTGGGTGGTCGCTGCCCGGGGAAAGGAGATGGGAAAGAGGCAGTTGGATAGATTGAACCACCAGGGCTGAAGGACCCTGTGGTGTGTGCCACAGAGAAGTCTCACCATGGAAGGAAGCAGAGGGGAGAAAGCACAAAGGCCTTGTGATGCTCTGAGGAGGGAGGGCAGGTACAGTGAACGGAGGGGATGGGAAGGACCGGAGTTGTGTGTGTGGGAGGAAGGCCGTGAAGGGCAATGCTTTGGACTACAAAGACATATGTATTTGAAATCAGAAGATTTAGGTCCCTGATTTCTCATCATAGAAACCTAGGCAAGTGAGACAACATTAAACGGAGTCTCCTTCCCTCTGCAAAATTGACTTCAGACTGACATCCCCCAGGGCCCCTCCCCTTCTGGGTAGCCCTATCAGTTTGAGAGGAATGAGAGGATGCTTTTGCAAAAACCTTGAAAACAGTGGCCTATTTTTAAGTGGAAGGTATTTTAATACTTCATTATTGAAAATATTGATTGTAAAATATCAAATAAGTTGATACATTTAAAAAGAGAATTTTTTACTTCTTTCTATTTGGCCATCAGGGATAGCACTAGAGTCTATAACATCGTTTCAAATGTTACAGTAACCCAAGTAATAAACTGTACTTATTCCTTTTAGAGGAAGGAGAACACTGAATAGGAACAAGGTCAGAATTGTTAACAATATCTTAGATTATAGTAAACTCACATAGAAAATTAATAAATAGCACTTCAATGATCATGAAAGTATTATCGTCTTGTTATGCTCTGACTTTGGAGAGAGTGACAAAAGCATTCTCTGCCTCAAAAGGAGGAGTGCATTGAAGAAGGGAGAAGCCATGGCTACACTCCTTTCGTCATTCATTTACTTAATACCTTGGTCGACAAACTGCGGCTCGTGAGCCACATGCGGCTCTTTGGCCCCTTGAGTGTGGCTCTTCCACAAAATACCACAGCCTGAGCGAGTCTATTTTGAAGAAGTGGTATTAGAAGAAGTTTAAGTTTAAAAAAGTTGTCTCTCAAAAGAAATTTCAATTGTTGTACTGCTGATATTTGGCTCTGTTGACTAATAAGTTTGCCGACCACTGACTTAATACATTACTGAGTTCCTCTTCGTCACTAGGCAAATGGGAGACCTGCTACAAGGCCCCAGGTCTGAAAACAATGAGAAGGTTACAACGTGCAGATGATGTGTTATAGAATTGTACACCTGAGCCCTGTATAATGTTATTAACCAACTCGAGGCCCAATGCACAAAATTCATGCAAGAGTAGGCCTTCCTTCCCCCAACTGCCGGCACTGGCTTCCCTCTGGCACCTGGGACCCGGGCTTCCCTCACAGCCCCAGCTTTGTCCAGAAGGTTGTCCGGTTTAATTAACATGTTATGTTTTTATTATTATAGATGTCACCCCAATAACTTAATTAAAATAGAAAGAAAGAAAGAAAGAAAGAAAGAAAGAAAGAAAGAAAGAAAGAAGAAAGTAGAAAATGGTAGGAAGCTCTTTATATTTGTTCATTCAGTAAAAATTAATTATGCCCGGTGCCATTTCAGGCAAAAGAGAAAATGATATGGAGATAAGGAGCTAAGCAACAAATGAGATCATCATTACGTTTGTCATCTCAGAGCTTGTAGAATGGTTGTTACAATAAAGAAAGCTGACTTATGGTTGGGAAATGCAGAATAATATGGGATCATAAACCTAAACTTAGAGTCCATAAAGTAAAAAAGAAGAACTTATATAAATTGATACCCAAAAAATGATTAGGCAGAGTGACAAGTAAGAGTGTCCTAGGAGGAGGACACTTCTCATGCAAATATATGCGGATGAGATGGAGGGCCTCGCTCCTTCTTCCCTCTGGGATGAGGAAAGTGTCCTCAGTCACCAGCAGCACACCCCGCACTTCTATAACATGATGTGTGTGAGGCTTTATTGTGCTGCCGATCTTATCAATCATTTTGTAATCTCGCCGAGGACAGGGAATCCGCCTGGTCCACTGCCTACCCCACCTCTTATTTACAGGGAGCTCAATAAATACAGGCTCAATAAAAATAAGTTAATGAAAGCAGTTCCATGAAGCCAGCTCTGAGAATGATACCAGTAGCTCGGAGAGAAATGAGGTTGGCAAGGTGGCCAGAGGCCAGATGTTCCTTGTAACTTATGGGAAAGCCACTGAACGATTTTATGGGGCATGCTGAGCTGATTAGAATGGTGGGTTGTAGAGGGTCACTCTGGCTGCAGAATAAAGAAGTGTTGAAAAGAGAGAAGGGGAGAGGAGAGTAAGGAAGGGGAAAGAAGAGAAGGGGAGGTTAGGGGAGGGGAGGTCAAAGAGAAAGAGACATTGGTTAGGAAACTGTTGCGATAATGCTAGTGATGGATAATGGCAGCCTGGTCTAAGGTGTGCTGGTAACTAGGAAGGCAATGGATGGACTCAGGAAATATTTAGGAAGCTTAAAAAAGAAAAAAGGAAAGACAAGAGAGACAGATATTCCTTATTCAGATCTGCCTGGGTCAATCTCTTTATGCAAGAAATATATACTGAATGTCTAATATAAACTCAACTGTGAGAATATAGAGAATCGCACAGTCATACTAGTAATGAAACATTATTACAATACCATAGTCTGAAAGCTAGCACGGAGTAAGTGCCAAACACACACACACACACACACACACACAGAGAGAGAGAGAGAGAGAGAGAGAGAGAGAGAGAGAGAGAGAGAGAAGGAGAGAGAGAGAGAGAGAGAAGGAGAGAGAGAGAGAGGTATAAGGAAACTAACTCATTTGTTCATTCATTCAACAAATATTTATTGCTACTCATCATGCTCCAAGCATTATGTTCATAGCTGCCTTTAAGAAATTGGCTGTATCCTGGGAACCTCGGGTGGCGTAGCTAAGTGGTTAGAAGCAGCTAGCATACATTGAGTACTTACTAAAAGCCAGTCACGGAGCTAAGGTACAGTCTTTGCTTTTTCCTGTTTAACCCTCCTGACACACCTATGATGATAATGATTCTCCACTCTGGGTGTTTTGTTGATTTATTTCCTCCTCCCTTACTGCTTAATGTTAAAATGTGCTGGAACCCAAGTCTTTGGTTTTCTCTTCTTCATCTACACTTCTTCCCGAGAAGATCTTATTATTATTATTATTATTTTGCGGCTTTAAATTTTCCCGTCTGCTGTGACCCCCCAAATACACAACTACTCAGATCTCTCGCCCAAATTTAAGCGTCCTTACCAGCTTCCTCCTGATCACCTTCTCAGTGTCCAGCATGCAGCATGAATCTGCTCCCACACCTGCTTCAGTAACAGCCTTTCCTGTTTCTCAGATGAAGAAGGAGGTAGAACCTGATAATCCCCCACAGCAGTGGTCGGCAAACTTATTTGTCAACAGAGCCAAATAGCAACAGTACAACGATTGAAATTCCTTTGGAGAGCCACATTTTTTAAACTTAAACTTCTTCTAACGCCACTTCTTCAACATAGACTCGCCCAGGCCGTGGTATTTTGTGGAAGAGCCACACTCAAGGGGCCAAAGAGCCGCATGTGGCTCGCGAGCCGCGGTTTGCCGACCACTGCCCCAAAGCATCTACCCCTAGCAATTTACTATCCACTCCCTTCCTGCTTAAACAACAAACAAAACAAAAACCCTGAAATGTTGCTTGTGGTGGGAACTGGACTTCTCCAGTAGCTGCCATTCTCTGTCATTATAGTTAACCACCCACATCACAAATCCTTTCCAGCAAATACCTGCAGAGTGCAATTTCCTGATGGTAGGATACTGTTCCAAACGCCACCTTCCGGCAGAACGGTGTGGAAACCACAGATCCCTGTTAGAAAACTCCCACCATTCTTGACAAGATTATGGAAGCTTATTGGCAATGTTTGTGCTTTACCATCCCCAATCCAATTATGAAACCGCCAAGAAGGAACCGTGAGACACGGAGCAGTGAGTACAGTATTCCACTGGGGGAAGGAGGGGACAGGGAATGGTTCTGATGGAAGAGAGAAGACGCTGAAAGAATGTTCCAAGAGCGGACAAAGCAGCCCCTAACTCATATCAACTAGGAAGGCATTTGCTTAAAGGAGAAAACTGGAGAAAGCATCTATCAAACCCTGCCGCGGCACCCGGGGTCGCCACAGAGAAGCAACTTGTCCTTTTCCTCCCTCTGATCGGCTTTAACCTTCAATTAATCGCATGCTCTGCAAAATGATAAAACAACCATCTCCGCGAGCCCAAATAATCGAGTGCTCTTGAAATGTCTGGACTAAGAGCACTTTCTTTGTTCCGGCTCCCTTTTTGGAAATTGGTGCGATGCCTGCAGAAAGGTAGTCACTTGAAAGCTCTAAACATGTAAGCCCTCCATTAACCCAGAAAGCCGGCGCGGGATGCAAAAGAGACCACAGCTGCCCGTCCTCGCCGCGCGCATGCGCTTGGCCTTGGCCGCTTGGACAGCGGGCGGCCCGGCCACGCGGCGCTCTCCCCAGCGCCGGGCTGTTCTGGGATGAAGCTCATTAACGCAGATTTGTACAATTATTTCCGCTCACAGAGACTCTCCAGAGATATGTCCCTCGGCGTAACGGTGAATTTGCTTCAAGTGCGATGCTGGCTGAAGGATATTAACTCACTTCACCCAAGTTAATAAAATAAATGGACTATTTATCAACCCAATATTCTCATTTTATCTTAAGTGACATACCTCTAGGTACACGAGTTTATTCTGTCTGTTGTCTTGGCATCATCTAAATACAGGGTGTGGGAAGAAGAGGCATTTTAACCTGAAAGCTGCTGGACACATAACCGGCTTTAAAAAAAAATACAGTTTTACGGGTTTTACACTCAACACCCACGGGCTACCATTAAACCTCACAAAATGCAAGAAATAGTTGACATGGATGGAAATAAAAATGTGTCTTTATAAACCTCATTTAGAAATAATAGTTAATGTCGGGGGGAAAGCATAGTTTAAAAAGCTAAGCACCAAATCTGTTAAGCATAAGCTATGTTCCCTCACACTAGATGTGCCTGGAAATAGAGTCCACACCACTTCTAAGAATAGGGTCTTTGCATAAAACTTGGGGGATGGAGCTCCACAGACAAGAAAAACACTTTGTGGTATCAGCCTCCATTGGTCCTATATCCAGGCCAATTTTCCAAAATCTGCGACTCTGAGAGCTTCACTTCAGGAAGAAAATTCCCATCAACAAATAATAGGAAGCTGTATTAAGAAAAGTTACAGAGCCCTGGCCGGTGTGGCTCAGTTGATTGAGCATCATCCCATGCACCACTGGTTTGATTCCCGGTCAGGGCACATGCCTAGGTTTTGAGTTCAATCCCTGGTCTGAGTGAATACAGAAGCAACCAATTGATGTTTCTCTCTCTCTCTCCCTCTTCCTTCCTCTCTCTCTAAAATCAATAAAAGCATATTTGAAAGAAAGAAAAGTTAAACAAAATAGGAATATCTAGAAACAGCATAGCACACCTTGTCAATAGCATATACCAATTATTTGGTTATCCTATCTAATAAAGAGGGAATATGCTAATTGGCTTCCACGCCCTCAAAGATGGCGGCACCCACAGCCACAAGATGGTGGCACCCAGTCCCCTCAGCCTGGCTGGGCCCACTCCCAGGCAGGCCCGGCTGCTCTGTGCCTGCCTCCGGAGTCCCCGAGACCTCTCAGCCCCTAGCTGCCCAGAGCTAGCCTGAGGCTCTGTTAACCAGGGCCAGCCAAGGGTTGCACTGCCAGCAGTGGCAGCAGCAGAGTTGTGATGGGGGCATCGCCTTCCCCTGATCACCAGGTCACCTGGCCCTGAGGGCTTCAAGACTGTGAGACGGGGCAGGCCGGGCTGAGGGACCCCTGCCCCCTCCAGTGCTGAATTTTCAGTTAACATGTATTATAACTAAACAGACAGAAGTGACATGTTAACTGTGAATTTATGTGTAATAGAAAAAATAATCCCAAAGAGTATGTTATCATTGCCATATAGGAAATAATCTAGTTAAACTCACCATTTTATGTAAACATTATTTTTATTCAGAATGGCTATTGACAGTGGCTCCATGATTTTGTACTACACTTTGAACTTTTTGTTATCTCATAAATTAGTGAATTGAATAAGACCTTTGGCGGGTGTTGATTTTTTAAAAACATATTTTTATCTACTTGGAAATTATATTTGGACAATAAAATAAAACTTTCAAGAAAGAGAAATTTGAGTTTCTAATTCTTTCCAAGTCACCTAATTTTAGAATCTTACTTTCCTCGTAATGAAAACTCCACTAACTGTACACTTTAAAAAGGTCGATTTTATTGCAAATTACTTCAGTGAGGCTGACTTTATAAAAGTAAAACAAGATTTCCCAGACTTTCTACAAACCAAGAAGTCGTATTGGAATGAAAACAATCATAGCAACAACTCAAAATTGCCTAATGTCTGGGAAAATTTGGAAAAACTGCGAGAATTAAGCATTTTTAAAGTGGGAAGAAGAAATTGATTTCTCTCCCTATAGAACTGCATACCAAGAAACAGTGCGTTGAAGAAGGCAATTTAAAAAACATAATAATAATAATGGGTGAAATTTCAGAATCCAACCTAGGCAAACAAAATAGAGCTTGAATTTTAAGCAACTTTCAGAATCTGCTGCAACTTGTCCTTGTTGAATTCGCACTTCCTGAAAGATGGTGGCCAAAGGTTGTCAAGAGGCATCCAGGAGAGTGACAGAGTCCGGGCTCCGACCTCCACAAGGGCACTGAGGATTTTAATCCGCAGCTACAGCTTTCCCATGCAAACCCCGACTCTGCAGCAGGACCAGTGAAATAATTCAGCCAGTGGAAGGCTTCTGAAACCAGCATGTCCCCCGACCAGCACCCAGGCCTTTGTTACAAGGAATCACCAAGTGGGAATACATCAAGCTCCTCGCACGAGGGCACCTTTCCTGGATATATTTTCCCCCAGAGATATTTTATTGTTTCCCTCCCTCTCATCAGGGTTGGGTTGCCATGGCAACAAAGTAAGCAATTTCGCTGGATTTCACCTTTGCTGTCCGACTTCACCTGCTTCTCTGCCCTCAGAGCAAGCAAGGTGGACCCTGTGTGCGTGCACATGCACACACACACACACACACACACACACACACACGTGTCTGACTCCCATGGCCATCCTGAGGGCGCCTGGCAGCTCCTTTCCCGGGTCAGTGCCCGCTGCCCTCCACACACCCGTATTTCCTTCTCTCTCATGGTCCCATCTCGCTTGTCTTGTGATCTCTTTGTTAAGGAGGGACAGGGTTCCTCTGCAAGGATTTCTCTTTGCCATTAGAAATAGGGGACTTTCAACATTCCCATGCACTGTGCTGTCAGATCACCTCCAAACAGGTGCCTTGTTTGAAGTGACCCCCCGCTGGGAGGTGAAAGAGGGCTTGGAGAGGATAACTGGTGAGGGGGGAAATCACTAAACTCAATTCAATTTAGAAAAGAAAATGTTGCCCAGCCAGAATGGATCAGTGGTTGAGCATTGACCTATGAACCAGGAGGTCACACTCAGTTCCATTCCAGGTCAGGGCACATGCCTGGGTTGCGGGCTCGATCCCCAGTAGGGGGCGTGCAGGAGGCTGCTGATGGATGTTTCTTTGTCATTGATGTTTCTCTCTCTCTATCCATGTCCCTTCCACTCTCCTCTCTCTCTAAAACCAATCAAAAATATTTTTTTAAATGAAGTTACCTATCCTTAAGATGTAAAAGAAAAGAATCAAAAGTGCATATGTTCTCACAAATACAGGTACATTGATTTCCTCAGTGATCAACACCTACCTTGCAGTCTCATTATGTATACATAGCAATGAGCAAATATCCCAGCTGTGCAAGTATAACATGCCATTCCTGATGGATGATGCATTAGTTGTGAACAGGACTTGCCTCCCTGTTAAAAGCAGATCATTGTCTTTCCATGTTTCCAACCTATTTCTGATTTCCCAGTGTTCATTCCGCCATATGTATTGCCTCGTGCCATCCTGGGACCTTTGCGTGGGATGTGTTGTGCAGCGGAAGGTAGAAAGGTAGCAGGTGACAGTAGGTGGCTAATCCATGGAGCTGAACTCTGGGGTCGGGGGGTCTTCTGGATTGCCCAGGTGGCCACGTTGATATCTGTGGACTGAATGCCACCCATGAGAGTGTAAGCACCAAGGGAACAAGCGTATTTGTCTGTTTTCATTTAATTTCATTTGCTTCCTTCCATGTCATGTAAGTAGTTAGTGCCATGGAGGCAGCAACTGGGAAGCAACCTGAGCTGACACATCTCTCCGGAGATGGCTCTCGGCACTTGTTTTAGTTATTAGTTTCCATCCTGATGAAAATTTTATAAGATTTTACTCCGTCCTAAAGAATTGAAAAATGACATGACTCACATATAGCTCTGTTCGTAGAGTGTAAGGTCTGGGGGGTGGGGGGGGGCAGTAAGAAGTGTTGCTGAAGAGGAGAGGAAAAAGACACACTTCTTTGGCTAAGATTCAACTGAATAATCCAATCGGTGCAATAGATCTGGCATTCTTTTAGTCATTTATTCCTTAATTTTTAACTTAATGTTAGAGATACGTGTTGTTATTTTGTGTTTTATTATCTAAAGCAATATACATCTTTGTCTTATGTCAGTGTTGTAATTATTATTAATAATGAAAATATGCCACACTTTTCAAAGGTATTTCCATTTGAGACTTTTCTATCTTAAAATTCCCTAAAGCAGAGAGTACCTGAATAATTGACATATTTAAATGTTGGGAGCTTCTAACTAGCTTTTTCCCTAATGTAATAATAGATTCAGGTGGGTTTTTTTTTTTAATCTTTATTGTTGAAAGTATTACATATGTTTTCTTTTTCCCCCATTGACCCCTTCTAGTCCACCCCACCTTCCTCCCCCCTTCCCCCCATCCCAGGCCTTCACCATCCTATTGTCTGTGGTTTAAGCATATATGCGTCAAGGTCTTTGGTTGATCTTTTCCAACTCACCCACCCACCCACCCTGCCTTCCCCCTGAGATTCATCAGTCTGTTCCATGCTTCTGTGTTTCTGGACCTATTTTGTTCATCCATTTATGTTGTTCATTAGATTCCACGTATGAATGAGATCATGTGATACTTGTCTTTCTCTGACTGACTTGTTTCACTTAGCATGATACTCTCCGGGTCCCTCCATGCTATCTCAAAGGGTAAGAGATCATTTTTTTACTGCTGCATAGTATTTCATGATGTAGATGTCCCACAGCTTTTTAAATATATATTTTACAGAGCACTCACTCTTTAAGAATTTTCTCCAGAAAAGTCCTGAAATATAGAAGTTTGAAAAAATATTTTGGTAATAGACCACCTCCTTAAGAGTCACAGTTCACATTAACATCTTTTTTTAAATCAAAGGATTCTACAGTCAGAAAACATTTCCTTTTATTCATCCCAGCACTTATAAACTTAATGACTGTTATCTCATCATCGTAATTCCAGCAACTGAGAATGGCACAGGCTATGTGACCACACCTTCCGCTCCTCTCCACCTCCACCTCATTGCTGGCCCATTCCCTCAAGCATTTGATGCCCAGCATTTCCTCCTGCCATCCCTTGGCCTTGGCCCCTTCCTTCCCATGCCTCCTTCTTTATCTGAAGAACAGCCTCTTATGCCTGGAGACAGATTCTTCCAAGACTTTTTAAAAAAATAATTCTCAATTGTTAAAAAGTACTCCATACGTCCCCTTCCCCCACCCCAGTGACTCCCTTCCAGCTTTTTCTTTTTCTTTTTTTTTTTTGAGGGGGTGCTTCGAGTTAGGATTGGATTCATCACCTATTTAGTTATTCGTCCATTAATTCGCTTATAACATCCTTTCCTCAGATCTTCTATCTGCTTGTACTTGACACTGTGTTATTTTTCTTAATAGTTCTTGTGAGCCATGAGAGGGAAGAACCCAGTCTTATTTATCTTCCTCTCTCTGGCACTAATTTAGAGCCTCGTGCAACAGATGTTTATTGAGTGAATCATTTACTTCTCTTTTAAGACTAAACATGTCAAACAACTCTCTCTGTACACACTCTTCATGATCATGATAATATGTATTGGAATAGCATCTTGAAAGATATGAAAAATGCTTTCACACTGATCATATTTGATCCAAATCACCCATTTTGAGGGCATCCATAGGTGTTGAAAACCCCATTTTTCATAATGGGAAAAGTTGAGGTTCAGAGGGAGTTATTCAAGATCAAACAGCTGGCGCTGAAACTGGAACTCTGGGTGTGATTTTCCCCCACAGACCACACTGCCTACTCATGGGAGTGAGGACCAGCCTCCTTGACCCTCTCCTTCTTCCTGAAACCCACCAGACACATTTCCGCACCAAGGAGAGCTTAACCTCCTAAAAGCAGATACCTCTGCCCGAGTCAGTCTGACCTTTCACCCCTGAGCTCCAGACCTGGAGTCCCAGTTACCTCTCTGTAGCTCTCCCCTCGGATGGGCTAAGCTGCTTCAAAATCAGCGTGTCTGAGAATAAAAGGCATCTTCGCTCTGCTCCCATGCCCTCTGGCTCCCCCAGGCTCATTGGTCCCCCCAATTTTAAGGTCTCTGTGCTGCTCTTTTGTCTTGGGGATTTGGAAATTAATGTTCCAGTTGCAGATAGCTATTCATCTCCTGAAAATAAACCCCTTTCCTGATAAACTGTCATTATTTATTGAAGACCTGTCAAGCTATCATTCATCCCTTCCGGGCTCTACGGAACAAAGGCATTTCCGAAAATTAAGAGTGGCAGGCTGAAAGCAGGCCTCTCCCCAGGCAGCGGAGATGGGGGCGGGAACACATCTCCATGACAACCTGCACTGATCCAAGGTGAGGGCCTCTAACCATGAGGAGATTGCTTTCAGCCCTTGGGTGACTTTTTCGAGTGGAAACGATGTCGCTATTAACTTTCGTCTTGTTGTTTCAGTGAGTTTCTTCATGGTGAGGAGGGCAGAGATGCCATTTGTTTTTTTCCTATTGGTTCAGGGCTGTGCTCCGTGCTTGTCAGTCATTTCCTTTCACTAATAGAATCAGGGCGGCAAGATTTCCTCTTGGATTCACCAAGATTTCTCGTGGTGAGATCTTCAGCCTCGGAGCAGCTCCCAGGCTACTTTAAAGTCTGCTCGAAACCATTAAGGATTCCAGTGTCATTATTGAAATGACGTTTCAAAGACAGGAAAGTTCAGAATAAGCTCAAAATGTAAATTAAGTGATCTACTCAAGCAAACCACACCTGAAATACATTACTGAATTATTAAGACAAACTATCTTAATCAAATTGTTCTTAATTGGTCTTTATGTTAGATTTTATTTATTTATTTATTTATTTATGATTGATTGATTGATTGATTGATTTGAGAGAGAAATAGGAAGGGAGACCCAGAGATAGAGGTAGAGATAGAGAGGGGAGGAAAAAGGAGGGGAAGAGAGAAGAGAGGAGGGGAGAGAAATATCCACTTATTGCTGTTCCATTTATTGATTCCTTAATTGGTTATTCCTGTATGTGCCCTGACCAGGGACAATTTGCATATTAGCCTTTTATTATATAGGATGTGAATTTTCCTGGTAAAGGTTTTTTAGATGCCCTGTATATGCAAAAGTACCACTGTTCTCATGTGTTGAAGACCATCCTACTACCAGGACTAGCTGAAATGTGGTTCGTTTTAGCCTTTGAATTAATTCTAATGAAGTCTGCACAACAACATACCCACCATTCAATATCGATCCTGTGATGAATGTGCAAAAATAAAACATACCCCTGAGTGCTTCAAAGGCAAAGAGCACCCTGCTAAGGTAAAAAGAAGAAATATAAACCTTTGAGAAAAAACAACAGGTGACTACTCTTTGTGGCCAGGAGACTATTCAGAACATCCTTTTTGTTGGTGTGATTTTTTAAAAGGCCGCCTGAAAACACGCCATGGTAATAACAGCCCCGGACAAACCGTTATGGGGTCCTGATGCACGCTGAACTGGTGTGCGTGCCTTTGTGCCCAGAGCCTCGCTGAGCCTCCTCGCATTCATAAAGCAAGTCCCTCGGGGTGTTTCACGGCTCAGGATGCACAGCCTGCTGGCCTGACAGGTCATTATTGCTCATCACTCGGGGATTGAGTGCCCGGCCAGGGAGTGCTCCTCTCCCTGCTTCTCTGTGAATGTACGTGGGACTGAACTTGGGAATCATAACTGTCCCTGAGAGCTCAAAGGGCACCCGCCGATGGATTTGCGCTGCAGGGCAGGGCTGTCTCAGAAACTGCCATGGAAGTGGGCGGGATTGCAATCGATGTCCTTGGCCAAGGTCATGTTGCAGGCGTCTGATCGTCCTATGGTTATGACTCCTGTTGTAACTTCCTATGACTCAGTACTAAGTCAGGTGTTTTTGCCTCCCTTTTTAAAATATTGTAACTAAAAGTAATTTATTTGAGCCTGGCCGGTGTGGCTCAGTGGTTGAATGGAGGTCACAGGTTCAATTCCCAGACAAGGCAAGTGCCTAGGTGTGGGTCGTCCCCAGTAGGGGGCGTGCAGGAGGTAGCTGGCTGATGATTCTCTCTCATCATTGATGTTTCTATCTCTCTCTCTCTCTCCCTTCCTCTTTGAAATCAATAAAAAATAAAATAAAAAGTAATTTCTTCAAAAGGAAAAGTTTAACAGCAAAAGGCTACATCTACCGAGTTCTGAGGGAAGAATGGAAACCAGTATAGGTTAAGTCAAACCCTAGGGAGGCATATGCTGTGTCTAATTAGTCTACCGCCTTCTAAGTTGAGATGCATCACGGGAGAGATTGTGCTTGGAGCAAAGCTCCTTCCATCCTTTAATAATGATATACTTTTCCATCATTAAAATATTAAAGCCCTAGAAAATGTTACACCACAGAATTCACGGTGTAATTCGCCTTCTATAGTTAAGTCTCTGTAAAAAAGACATCTTTTAAAATTCATATTATGTTTCAACAACTTTTTCTCCCCTATTGTGCTCATTGTAAGACAAAAAGAAAAATACCTAAAGATATAAAGAAGCAAATAAAAATGACTTAGAACTTTATTACACAAGAAAACAGAACCCAGACTTCATGAAAAACGCAAACCTCGCCCCCTAGAGAGCCTAACTCCACCAAAGATACTACAGCATGTCAAAGACATTCTGAATTGTTGAAAGCTAATGAAAACTTAAGCTAATTTTTCAAGTAAGTTCACTAATTTTCCAACGTATCTGCAAAGATTAAATTGCATCATTTTTGTCTGGTTAAAGACTAGAAGAATTTGTAAACATCTTCCATAGTTTAAACTATTATATTATAATTATTTTTAATGAGAGAAGATAACAAAAAAATCATGCTCAAAATTATCTCCTTGATTGTTGTTGGTTTCTCTTTTTAAAATATATTTTTATTGATTTTAGAGAAGAAGAGAGTGAGCCCGCAATCCAGGCAGGTGCCCTTGATTAGGAATGGAACCATGACATCTGGGTCATGGGTAGACACCCAACCACTGAGCAACACTGGCCTGGCTGGTTTCTTTCTTTGATCATTTTCCTTCTTAGTCATTAACGTTATCCCCCGATTTATAGCCTCCGTCTGATTCCCTACTCCACTTGGGAATTATTCAGGAGACCAAGGTCCCACTACATCTCCGGATTGTAACACACCTCGCGCTCAGGAATGTTTTTCCCTTCTTCTGTCTGGTTTTCCCTGCACCGTCTCATCTCATTACTCCTCCGTTTCATCCTGTGACGCACATTCGGGCTTTTACCTCATTCCCAGCGCACTGTCACCTGCCCGTCTCTCTTTAGTCCTGCTGCTGCGTAAGCAGTTCTCTCCCAGGGGACCACTTTCCCTCGGTGCCAGGTGGGCGATACCGACTTGTCGTGCTGCCAGATGAATCTTGTTCATTTCCTTCTTACCCTTGCTTAAAATGTATAGAACAGCACGTGTTCAAAGTGCATTGAACAGCAGGAGTAAGACACTTTTTGTGCAGAGAAAAATGGAGCAGTACATGGACAGCCTATTTTATGTGTACTTAAACATGCAGCTGCTCTTCCACAGGTGGCTGTCTGCAGGTGATCACCACCAGGAAGACACTAGGTCAGTGATCTGCAAACCACGGCTTGCGAGCCACATTCGGTTCTTTGGCTCCTTGAGTGTAGCTCAACGTTAGAACCACTTCTTCAAAATTGACTCACCCAGGCCAAAAACTGACTTCTACGCATGGGCCACGAAGTTTCAATCGCACTGTACATGCACGGCCACACGTGGTATTTTGTGGAAGAGCCACACTCAAGGGGCCAAAGAGTTGCACGTGGCTGCTGCCGAGCTGCGGTTTGCTAACTACTGCACTAGGTAGTCCTAGAAATGAGGGCGCTCAGGACAGCCGCCGTTCAGACAGACTGTCGGGAGAAGCTCTCCGTGGACGGGCTTGCATAGTGTGATTCTGAACAGCAAAGCAAAGGCTGGCATCGCAGACATTGAGTGGGGTCCCGCTCCATATATACAAATGCAAAAATCCAAGAGGCATCACTTTCTTCACACCCCGAATTCCCTTCATACATTTCTAAACACAGAGAAGAATATTCTCTGGAAAAATATGAGTATCTTTTTTGTTTTTAATCTAAAACCTATGTTATTTACTTTTAGCCTTACACAGTTTGAATTATTTTTAAAAATTTACCTTAATAAATAGCTATCTGATATTATTCCTTTTTTGTTTAAACCTGAAAAAGTCAACAGTAATAACAAAACAAAAAAAACTAAGTCATATTTTATTTGTTATAAAGGCAACAATTTAAATATAATGTGCCAAAAATTAGGTAGAGGTCAAAGTGTGGGGGGAAAGCATAAATAGTGTGTGTGTGTGTGTGTGTGTGTGTGTGTGTTCTCCATTGCTCAGTATTAATTGTATATTCAAGAACAGTATGGTTTATTGAATTAGTGACATCTTTATATATAAAAGGCTAATATGCTAAGTGTTTGTACAGATAATGATGTCAAGTAGCAATGCCTGGCTTCCTTTCCCTAGCAGCTAGCCTCCTTGGAGTTTCTTCAGTCCGGGAACATGACTTGCTTCATAGCCAGGTGCAAACATTGTACCCTGTAACCAAGTGTTTTCCCCATGCCTCATCTCATTTGATCCTCATAGAAGTCCTGGAGTAGGTAGATAGGAGACGCAGTGGAATCCTATTTCTTTTCATTAGCCAGAAAATGGAGATTTAGAAAACTTAGTAACTTAACCCAACTGAAAAGAAGTAAGAAATGATGGACCTTGGAAATGACTTCAGGTTTTCTCACTGCAGAATATAGTCAAACACTGTTGCAGTTAAATATTTTAGCCTTTGTTCTCCCTGTGTGATCTATAATAATAATCTGCTTTGTATTGATATTAACTGCTGTGCTTCTGACAATTACCAGAAAGAGAATTTGGGGTATTTTGCAAAGTATAGCTACCGGTACATCACAAAGCAGGTCTAATTAAGTAAGTTTATTCTGTATATATAAAAGGCTAAGTTGACTTTCGCATGTGCCATACATATAAAGCTTTCACTGGTGCCATTTGCACATGTGTGTTTCCATCTATCATTGTTGATTGTGAATTTGGTTGACACTTCTATTATAGAGAAAGGGAGAATAGTGATATTAAAATATTTCTTCTAATTAATTTCCTTTCAATATGCACAAATTTGTGCACTGGGCCACTAGTGTTATAATAAAATGGAATCTAATACATTTCCATCAAAGAAAACAAATTTTCTTGACCATGACTTTGGCAAGTTCATCCAGATCTGCTTAAATACTTCTAGTGACTCAGAGTCCCTATTTCACAAGACAATTTCTTATGGTTGGGTCATTTTATTTATGTGTCTTATTAAATTTTAATTTTTGTAGAAATAAACCTGCTTCCTTAAACTAGCCATTCATTGACTTTAGTTCCCCCTTGGAATTATCCATTATAAATCTGTTTCATTCACAGTCCCTACCTAATAATGTTTAAAAATCATTTCATCGTTCACATTAAAGGTCTAAAAAACCTTTTCAGTAATGTAAACTGTGCTTTTCTGCACACAATTGGGTTGACCATTACCCTGCCTATAGGAGTTAAGATTAAAATCACACACAGTAACAAATAAAATAAAATAAAATAAAATAAAATAAAATAAAATAATAAAATAAAATCACACACACCAGCTTAGGCTCAGATCTCAAAAATAACCATCATTTTGTTTCCTTTGTTCTGACTTTGTTCTTTTTATTTATTTATTTATTTTTTTTGTATAAAGCTCTCATGATAAGTCTTTTGAATTCTAACATTTATATCTGACATTTCCTGTAACCTTCTTGCTGAATTCATTTAATTATTTGTTGCGTAACGACTCGTGGCCAGCACTTTCCCGGTGCTGCAGGTGTATTGCTGAGCACAGGCACTGGTCACAGCGACCTTGTGGTCTCTAGAAGGAGTCGGGCATTAACCAGATCGCCACAACGGAACGCATAATCACAACTGAGATAAACGCTGCAAAGAATAACATCCAGCTTCTTGCACATTTTTGTAATCATTACAATTAAATTTCCTCTTGTTAGCTTGATCCTGTGCTTCTACTCACTGGTGTGTCTGACTCTGTATTATTTTATCCAGCGTGTTAGCGAGCCCCCTTAGCTCTGTGTCATCTGAAATCGTAATAGGCATGAGCATTGCCCTGTGTTCTTTGGCAAATCACTTCTCCCTTTGAATCTCAGTTTCCACGTCTTGTTAAAGATAATCACACCGTCCCAGCTTTCAGCACAAGGCTGTGAGGGGGATCAAATGCGGTGTTTTACCTGAAAGCTCTTTTGCGAACTGCAAAATGCTATGCAATGTCAGGCATTATTATACATCTGAGTTAACAGACCCAAAACCCAAGGTTCGTTCATGTGATCAAAGCTATCCTTCATTCATTAACCAACAGTCATTAGGTGAATTTGCTCAACCACTTAAAATGCAACCAATTGTGTTAGCATTTGACCTGAGTTTCTCCATGCTGTTACTAAAGTTACTGAGTCAGAGTTCAAATGGCTTGCTGAAATCAAACTATAAAATGTATCTGCAGGATGTCCCCCAAAAATGTATATGCCAGTACACTTAACAGCTGATTATATTGCATTTAAAAATAAAATGCATTTTAATCAACACTGCCTTTATAATTATTCAAAGTGTGTATACATGTTGGGGCACCCTGCATTTCCCTGAATCTTTCATTCCTTTAACATGCATTCAATTAATTAATAAAACTAATGAATACCATTTGGGTCCTCTTTTTTCTCACCCTTCTTAGTACTGTAGTGACGAGTGGAAGAATCCATGGGAAAATGCCTGCCAACCTTCACCTGCTTTTTTAAACATTCTGTATTTTATAGGATGCTCTCTGCTTATTATGCAAATGGATCAGCACTAGTACATGTTTCGCCTTTTCCACTCTTTAAGTTTTGTGTCCAGTTTCAAAGATAACACTTCCTTTTTATTCCATTTCATACTGACTGCAGGTGGATTCTTCTTAACGAGCACGTGGTGGGGGAGCACACTGGAGAGATCAGAGATCTGGACGTGGCTTTTAAATAAACTTTCATCTGTCCAGAGGGTCCTGTTGGAAAGCCAAGTTATAAAGCAGATCTTAGCAATTACTTAGTTTTAATAAAAATACATGATTTCTTATATATCCTGTAATAATTAAATCTCAAAGGTTAACATTCTTTGATGACTATATTCCTTTGAACAGCAATAGATTTTTTTAAAAAAGAGCATGTATTTTGACAAATGTCAAAGTTCTACTTTTCACTGTTTCACTCAAAACTGCACCAAAACCATAGCATTTCTTAGAATGTATGTGCTCTTTCTGCTGGAGGGTATCAAAATGATCTGATGGGCAAACAAAGCAATCAAGACTGTAAACGAACAATTAATTTCAAAATCCATATTTTCTCTAAATTGACCAATATAGAGATTTTTGCTGAGGTGTGGCTTATCTATACACATTCTGATATTTAATGTTTTCACATGTTGAACCTCAGAGAGAAGGTGGGGGAGGTTGGATGGGTGGGAAGAGATCAAAGAACTTGTATGCAAATATACATAACCAAGAACACAGACAATAGTAGAGTGAAGGCCTGGATGAGGGGGGCAAAGACTGACTAGAAATGGGGGGTGGGTAGAAAGAAAGACATTTGCTTTCAACAGTAAAGTTTTGTGTGTTTTTTTAATAATAAAAGGATTCATTTGCCTGCAAAGACTTAAGTGGTCATTGGTGGATAACTGGTGGACGATATTACAGGCTATTGCAATAATTTAGGTGAGAGATGGTGTTAATTTGTATTAGGGTAAAAGCAGTAGAATGGGGCTGCTTACACGCTGTATTTTAAAATAACTTTAATTACAACAACTTTCAAACATAGTAAAAATTACAAGTAATATGACAATGACCATATATATCCATCACCCATAAAAAATCATTAAGATTTTGTCACATCTGCTTTATCCTCTTTATCATTTTCCTCTTTACAAAGTATCTAAAACAATTTCTAAATATCTTGAACTTTCCCTCTCTAATTGCTTTCCTATAAATTCCAAAGCAACAGAGTTATGACCAACAAAAAGCGATAATATTCCTTAGTATCCTCCAATTTCATAATCAAATTCCTTCCGTTGTCTAAACATGTATGTATATACAGTTGTTTTATTGGAATTGGGCTCTAAATAGATTTCTTCCATGGCTTTTTGTTTTATCCTGGCTCTTAGATCTCTTTGCTGTAGAACAGGTACAGCATCCTTTGTTTCATATAAGTCTGGTGGACAGCACAGAGTGGCACAGTCCGGGTGGCCCCCAGACAGCTGGGATGGAGACACACATTTCTTGGAGAACCAGGTCTGCTCTGCTCTCCGCAATTAGGGAACAGGGTCCCACCCAGAGCCGGGAGCTGCCCTCTCTAGGACCACGTGGAGCCAACACCGCCATCAAGCGACATGACAGTGCTGTTCCCATGCCCGGTGGCCTCCTTAGTATGACGGTCACATTCACATTGGGTGAAATATGTCAGGTACACTCAAGAGCTAGAAGAAGTGGTTACAAAACAGTGTGATGAATACTCCAAGACAGTCCTTAGAAACAGGAGAAAGCCACCGATTTTCTTGGGGCGGCTGGGGAGAGGGAGGGTCTTGATAGGTTTCAAGAGGTGAAGACTTTGACTCTGAACCTGCTCGTGTGAGTGCTGAGAGACATTGCAGCAAGCCGTGATGCCCAATGCAATCTTTATACCGAACAGTTGCCAGATGCAACCATAGGTTTTAGTGAAACAAGCAATATTTTTTTTTTCCAAAAACTGTTTTCTGCTTCCTTTGAGTGTGCCGTGTGAAAAGATAAGGACAGCAGGAGACAGGCCAAGTCGAGACGAGCAATTTGAGCGGAGCCCACTCAGTGTGAGAGCATTTAATTCGGAATCTTCACATAATTTCCTTTTATTTAAACCATTATTAAGAGATATCCTCCAGCTTATCCCGTGTGAATTTTAAGCCTCGGTGGTATTAGCTTTGAACCAGGCGGAGCACTTGTGGGATTATATTAATTTAGGCAGTAGTTCCTGTTCGTGGGCATTTGATTGCCCGCAATGCAGAAGGATTTACTTATGGTCTTGATTTGTTGGCAAATTTATAAGGTAAAAATCCCCTGAGATTGCTGGTCGTTGTGCATTCCAGATTTTTTTTGAATTTGTGAGCCACTTCTGTCTGTGTCTAAACTTGGGAGATATTTCTATAAATAGAAAAAGAGTTAACTGCAAAAGAGCATCCGGCAGCTGTGCAAGTATACCCTGAGCTCGTGTCTCAGATGCTCAGTTGCAACAAATGCTTCGATTCCTTTTCAATTCCCATTTTGCTTTGTCACCTCCCAGTCAGTTAGTAGAAGAGGAATCATAAAATAACTCCAGGTTTTTTAAGCAGAGGCAACCTCTTGATCCCCTGAAGACCAAAATGACTGGATGATACGCTTGATGTTTCTTAGGTAAATTATAAAATTTCCTTTGCAAATAAATTGCCCTACGTTTGTCATTGAGAACAAAGCAATTGGCATACAATGTACTGTAGCTTTAGTTTCAAACAAAACACACATACAGATACATACACAGGTATATTTTACATGCCAGAGTGTATTTAGGCCAATTATATTTCTAAAACCAGCCAAATCCTCATAAAACCTGTTTTGATAAATGCTGAACTAAAGACTGTCTAACCCACTGCTATCCCGCAGCATCTGATATTTTGAGGTGGTGGTAGAACTTTTATTCAAAATTCAGGGCCCCAAGTTGTCAAAGCCTAAAGCCCCTAGCATTTACAGTTTTGCGATCCTGGCATTAGGAATGGAATTTACTTAACCTTTGCAGCGTCCTAGGACACAGAGACCAGTCCACATAAATGCCAGTCTCTGGGTCTCAGGAGAGAACACTGTCTTTCAGGCCGACACAGTCGCTGGGAAAGAAAGAGAAAACCCGGAGACAAAGGGCTGCCTGGTCGCCTTCCTAAGAGGAAAATCGCACAGGTGTTTGTTCCTGAGGTTTTCCACAGCATCTCCTAATAGCTAAGGGCTGTGGAGGTCATTTGCTCTAGCCCAGATTTCCGTCTCTATTTCACTGCTTTTCCCTGAGACATTAGGAGACAGGCACCTCTACCCAGATCACTGGGAAAGTAGCAACTGGAATATGGGAGGCCACGGATTGAGAAAATCAAGCACACAGGAAGGAAAGGGAAGAAGTGAAATGTAACCGTCACTCTACACCTGTGGCTATTATTCAAGGACACTTCTGAACACACAGGGAAATTTTTTTGTTTTTTGTATTTCTAATGGTGTATTTGCAATCAATGTTTCCCAGACTGTGTTTGAGATCAAAGCACGGCGTTAGATTCTAGTCCCAGGTCTACCACCGGACAGCTGTGTAAATTTTGACAAGTGATTAAACCTCTCTGACTCTCAGGTGACTTAGGCTCAACCGAACTTGGTGACTGTGAGTAGCTCTCACCAGGTGTCGGTCCTTGTGTTTAATCTGGGAGCAAGAAAAGGAGAATCACTTCCACTTGAGTTACTGCAACTCCTGATTCCAGTCTCACCCGCTTGATAATTTCCAGGTTGTCCACACCCCTCCAAAGTGATCTATTTGTAATGGAAATATTCTCATTGGCTTTCAAATGCTTCAATAATGCCCTGTATCCCTAATAATAAAAAAAAAAAAATCCACGCATCTTTATCGAGATATGTAATGGGCACTTTATGGCCAGCTCCTCTTTGCCTCTCTTCATCTATTTTTTTAAAACATAGTTTTATTGATTTCAGAGAGGAAAGGAGAGGGAGAGAGAGGTAGAAACATCAATGATGAGAGAGAATCATGGATCGGTTGCCTTCTGCATGTCTCACACTGGGGGTTGAGCCTGCAACCTGGACATGTGCCCTGACCGAGAATTGAACCGTGACCAGGTCGACCTTCAACCACTGAGCAACACCAGCCGAGGTCTCTTCATCTATTTTTATCCCTCCTCACTAGACCTTATCCATTATAACCCCACACTGCCTCACCAAGGCTCTTTTCTCTTGTCCCTTTGTAGTGTGTGTCCTTCCCACCTAACGCAGCTTTGCTGATCACTCCTGTTGTCAACTCCTGTTAGTCCTCTGCACCTCAGTCCCTAAGCCTGTCTTCCCTGAGACAGAAGCCTTTTTGATCCTGCCCATGTATTACAGAGTCTACCAAGCTGTATCTTTTTATGGATCTGCTCACCAACTATACTAGCCATTTGGGAGCACTGATTTAGAGTCTGAGCTGTTGGGTCAGATGACCTGGGTTCACATCCAGCCTACCCCAAACTGTGTAACCCTAGGCAAGTCTTTTTAACCTCTTCTATCTTCAGCAGCTTTACATGTGAAATGGGAAGTAATCTTTGTTCCTAGCTCTTGGGTATGGTATGAGGGTTAGAAAAAGAACAAACAAACATAAAACCAAGCATGCAAAAAAAATAAAAAATCAATGAAAAAAAATGTCTGTAGGTGAGGATTTAAAAAATAGTAAAACAAAATGTCTACACCAAAATAAAGTTCATGTCGAGAAAAAAATACTCATATTGAGATTTTGAGGTGAAAGCTTCATAAATTTTTAGGCTGTGTTGGGAACATGAAGACTAGAAAGACGGGTTAGTGAATTATCTTAAAAATGATAAGCCTGTAACTTCAACATATGAAATGCCAGCCATGAGAAACAAATTCTCATTTTTACATACACATTCTCTTGTTCTTCAGTTTGGTTTACTTTGCCATGATGTCTGTGGGTGGGGAATGTCAGTATGACAGCACAGCTAAAACATATTTAACGTAAAGTGAAGTTGCCTGGTTTGTGTCCCTTGTCTTATTAAAGTTTTATATTAATGGCCTGTCACCTAAAGTGAATGCTTACAAATGACTCATTGTCACCTTGAACTCTGGATAAACTCATATTACAAGATGTTTTATTAACTCATTTATAGTGTCTCCTGGCCTTCCACAGTAGCAGCCTTCCTGCAGGTGTATTCGGGGTCTTGGGAAGAGATCTGTATCGGGTTAGATGGACCCGTGGCAATCACGGAACTCGGGGACACCATCGTGCAGATGAAGAAAGTACCAGCCTCTCCCTCCCCGCTTTCCTCAGAGCTCCCTTTCTCGATTTCTACTTCCACGTTCCTCGATGATGTCATTGTACCCCTGGTCAAAGTGCATTGTTCCAGAAGGTGATGTCTAGGAAGCTTTTCTTAAAAAAAAAAAAAGTCTTGATTTCAGAGAGAGGAAGGGAGAGGGGGAGAGAGAGATAGGAACATCAATGATGAGAGAAAATCCTTGATTGGCTGCCTCCCGCAGGGCTCACACTGGGGATCGAGCCCACAACCTGGGCCTGTGCTCCGGGTTCCTATGTCAATGCTCAACCGCTGAAGCTTTTCTAATAAAATGTTCCCTAACACGCAGGATCAACTGCGTACCCCTCCCCGATATTCCCATACCCACCTGTGCTCACCTCTATCACTGCAGTTACCACATTGTACTCATCTGTTTATTTTTTTTAAAAAATATATTTTATTGATTTTTTACAGAGAGAAAGGGAGAGGGAGAGAGAGCTAGAAACATTGATGGAGAGAAACATCAATCAGCTGCCTTCTGCACCTCCTCTATTGGGGATGGGCCTACAAGCAAGGTACGTGCCCTTGACTGGATTGGGACCTAGAGCAGGCCGATGCTCCACTGAGCCAAACCGGTCAGGGCACTCATATGTTTATCAGTGTGGCTCCTACATTTGTTTATCTTTGTTCCCCGAGCACATGACACAGCACTGGGCACACAACGGGTGTCTGAATCCATAAATGACGTGATGGCATAAGCCAACGCTCACCAAGCTCAACGTTGTTCTGGGAGCCATGTATCAGTGGCCTATAAAAAGCAGAATCCCCGAAGGACTTGTATATATGCATATAAGTACAACCAATGGACATAAAACTCTGGGGAGGGAGGGGATGTGTGGGAGGGAGGGAGGGGGGCAAAAAAAAAAAATCAATAAAAAAAAGAACAGAATCCCAGAGCCTTATCTTCAGACAGTAAGAAAGTCAGAGCATTATTTTTATTTTAAAAGAGGCACGGACAGATTACGAAGTAAACTATAAAATGTGTAAACATCTTTGAGTTACATCCTTGGAATTCAAGGCGAGCTATTTTGAGCTATCTCCCCAGCCTCTGTACATAGGGGTCTGTAGAGGCTCCCACTCTGCCTTGCTGTCCTCCCCCCAGGAGAGCGCTTTGGCCTTGGGGCTCAGCCAGCTGTCCCCAGGGGGTGAGTGCGCCCAGCGTGAGAAGTTAGAGTTGGCCACATTATTATTCTGAAAATAATAGCATCCCCAGTGAGAAGACCATATCGGAATATTGAATGTGTGTGTGTGTCTAAGGCTGAAGTCAGACCTAAATATTCTGATTTTATCCAGTGAATGCCCCTGGGGGAGTCTTTTTGGTGGCCACAGCTCAAATATTCTGATTCCTAAGACTTGGACGTAGTTTTCTATATTCCATAGTGTAGACTGGTTAGAGAAAAACCATATTGGCCATGCAAAAGTTTTAGTCAGTTAGGTAAAGCCAAATTTTAGGCATTCTCTAATAGTAGCTCCCCAAATTCATTTTCACTAAGTATCTGCTACTGGTTGCTTACTATGATGAAAATAAGTTGCATCTCTAGATCCATGATGTATGAAAATTCATTTCTTTATTGAACAAACTTGTATTGAGGCACCGATTATGGGAAGGATGGCTGAGACACTGAGGATGCCACAGTGAACAGGACAGAAAACCTGCCCAGCTGGTGTGGCTCAGTGGTTGAGTGTCAGCCTATGAACCAGGAGGACACGATTCAATTCCTGCTCAGGGCACATGCCTGTGCTGCAGACTCAATTCCTAGTGTGGGACATGAAGGAGGCAACCAATCGGTGATTCTCTCTCATTCATATTCTCTCTCTCTCTCTCTCTCTCTCTCTCTCTCTCTCTCTCTCTCTCTCTCTCTCTCTCTCTCTCTCTCTCTCTCCCCTTTTCTCCCCGCCCCTCTCTCCATTCCACTCTAAAATCAACAAACCAATGACTTCATACTCCCGTGAGGCAGACAGAGCACACACAAGACCACACCTGCCATGTCTGGCACCAGGTAGAGTGAGGAGTCACCAGGAAGGGCTCTCTGAGAAGATGACATTGGTGGAGGGTTTGTTTTTATTTAGACTAAACAGTCTCCTCTTCTTTCTCTCCCCCCTTCTTCCCTCAAAGAAGCTAATACAAAGAACATGCAGGGGACTGGCTCATCGCAGGTTAGTTGCCGAAGGTAGACCTACAAGACTGACAAGATGTCCACATGCCTGTGAGGCCAGATCATGTGTTACTCCAAAAACAAATGCATAGGCTACTCATACATGGTAGTTCAGGTCTGAGCTCCAGCACCATTCGTCCTGAACCACACGCAGTCGCCATGGTAAAGGCTGGTGCGCTGTTCTTCCTCACACTGCATCTTTAAGTGAAGGCTGTCTCCCCATGACCGCGGGCAGGAAGGTAGTGTGGGCATGGTGCCTTGCTCCTTATATTTGAGAAGGTGGCTGTTTGCCATTAGCAAACCTTTGTCCCTATTAGTCTTTCAAGGTCCTCAGCGAGCCTCACTCATCTTATGATGTTTGTGGCTCAGCTACTTTATTCTATGTTTTTATGTAAAAAAATGATTCTCTGCAATTACCATTATAGCTCTAAAACCCACAACTACATGAAAAATGAGCCTAATTGAGTATTTCTCAGAGAATATAAGAGCCTGTGATGTTATTTTACTTTTTTTTTAACTTTTTTTTAAATTCATTTATTGATTTTCAGAGCCAGAGAGAGGAAGCGGGGGTGGGGGGGGGAAGGGGAAAATATCCATTTGTTGTTTCCCTCAGTTATGCATTCATTAGTTGATTCTTGTATGTGCCCTGACCAGGAATTGAACCCGCAACCTTGGCATATCCAGGTTATGCTCTAACCAACCGAGCCACCCAGCCAGGGCTTTACCTTGGTCTTGATTTCAGCTTCAAGATGCCTGTACATTGCTAGGAGCTCTATGGCACTGCCACCTTTCCACCATGCCAATTCAGAGCCTGCACACTTCCCTCTTTCCTACAAATGAGAAATGCGGGTGACAAACCAGATAGTCAGAAGTTGATTGTCACCCCTAATCATGACATTCAGTAAGACGGAACCCGTTGTTTTCTTCACAAGTCAACAAAGAAATAAGAGTCAGAAATAGAGCTAGTACGGCCTGAAATACGTTTGTCTGCGTATTCTCCCCTCTCCCACGGCCATCAGATTTGATTTGCATATCTAAATTCAATCAAAGCTGGATGTTTGAGGTAGGAAATTCACAGTCCTTGATGGGAGGAAAAAATGTAGTCAAAGGCAACACTAATTGTGAAGTTTTCTATTTAAAAGTTTATCTGAGATCTAAAAATTCTTCAGATAGCATGAAGTATTTTCAAAACACTTTTATCATTAAAAGAGAAAAATCACCCCCAGAAGAGAAATGCTCTACTTAGCCTCATATCTGAAATAGCAGTGCCCCCTGGTGATCAGATATTTCTCTGTCATTCTCTCTCTGTTTCATTATTCTTAGCCAGCTGTGTTGACCTCTGCATATAAAAATATAATGAGAGAAGTAATGGGCTTTGATTTCTTTAGGACGTTTTAAATTAACATATTAAAGGGAACATGTTAATCTTCATTTAGTATTAATTAACCATTAGACTAACAGTCATCAAGCAGCCACCATATTTGACACATTTTCTTAGGCTACGCAAACATCTATGAAAGAAATGGCCATGGGTCCTGACTACTGCTCTCAACAAACCTACCAATGAATAGAAGGACCATCAAAAACCAGGCTCAGAAAACAAACAATTGAAAAATACACGAAATCGCAGGGAATGGCACTTTTCAACCAGGAAGGCATCCTGGCGAAGAGGGAGGACCTCTATTCTGGCACAGTTCCTTGCTCAGAACTGCACAAGTATTTTAACAAAGGTTAGTTGGGAAGGATAGTCTTTTTATATTATCTCATGCTTTTCTTTCCCTCTGTATTCCTGCTCCTTCTTTCCCGAGAGATGCCCTGGCCATGGAGGACAGTTGGTGAGTGCCTTGTCCTGATGCTCCAGGGTTGCAGGTTTGATCCCTGGTCAGGGCACATCCAGGAATCAACTAAGGAGCACATAGATCAGTGGAACAAAAATTGGTTTCTTTCCCCCCTCCCCCCCCCAAATCAATTTTTAAAAGATGCAAATTATTTTTGAAAAATTTTATTTCTGTAAAAAAATGTGAACAGGACCAATACAGCAGGATTCATTTCGTGCTGGAGGCCTACATTGATGGAGGCTCTCAATACTTTTAAATGTTTGTCAGTGTGTTTCTTTTCTCCTGACATGCAGGCAGGTGCTACATTTAGAAGGCTGTCATCTAATCTGAATAATTAAATTATTCTATGATATGATCTATATTGATCAGGAAACTCTGAACGTTAGTGCACTTGTTCAATTCAAATAACAATTAATATCGAATGCCCATTAGACAATAAGAGGAATAGGGCACCTATTTTTCTGCTGTGCACATTACTTTGACAAAACTCTAGCTGATAGCAAGAGAAATTGCCCATTCCCTGCCCTAAACCTCTATCGCTCTGTTATCTGTGGGGCTGGGCAATTAGCTGGACTGCAGGGCCCTGGTTTGGGAACACTAAGAGGAGAGGAAAAGGAAGCAGCACCAATGAAAGCTTTGCCCGTTTTGTCCCACCCCAGTTAGCAGTACTATGATTTCATCTTTTTCTACAATGACTGTTTTGACAACCAAATCACCATTATGAAGCAGTCAACAAGAGTAAAAGGCTAGAAAATAGGCAGAAAATTATTCCTTTCTTTACATTTTTATAATATGTTAATCCTTATTTGTTATATTGTATTATTTCATTGTCTGCTTTCCTTTCTTTACCCTTTTAGCTCCTTGAACACTGAGCTCCCATTTTTCTGTGACCCTGGCTAAGCTTAACAATAATTACCATTGGATTAAAATTTTTCATTCCTTCAGCCTCGCTCTTAGCCCCAGTATGTCTCAACATTCGTGGAGCCCTTTTGTTACACTAGTGAAAAAAATATAACTATAGTTAGTCCTAAAATAATTGGGTCTCATCCTCTAAGTTTTTGGGGTTTTTTTTTTTTTCCACAGCAACTAGATGTTTTTTCAGACACTGAGTTATTTTTCTCTGAATAAAAATATATGTTATTGTGCAATACGGAACAGAATTTATTGAAATTGGCAGCATTCAGTGATGAGATGGAGTCACGTGCTTCTTTTACGCCTGCTGCAATCTATCTGTTAACTCAGTGCTCTGTCTGCACCTGCTGGCCATCATACTGGTACCTAAGGAGATCCTGATGTGAAATGTCATGAAAAGGTGTCCCCTCTTCTGCTCCTTGTGCTTTCAAAAGAACTTTATCTGTTGATATCAACAGAACTTTAACCAGCTAACATAGCTGAGTATTTAAAGATTCACCTCCAGCCACTCTCTAGGTTATAGGGTTGGCATATATTTTCACTCATGGCAGCATATTGAAAACCTTTTATAATGAAAGGCCAGCCAGCATGGCTCAGTGACTGAGCACCCACCTATGAACCAGCAGGTCATAGTTTGATTCCCCATCAGGGCACATGCCCAGGTTGTGGGCTCGATCCCCAGTAGGGGGCGTGCAGGAGGCAACTGATCCATGATTCTCTCTCACCATTGATATTTCTTTCTCTCCTCCCTTGCTCTCTGAAATGAATTTTAAAAAATATTACAAAATTAAAGTAATCTTCATAAACTTTCTACATTTTTCTTCCAGAAAATGGCAGCACCTCCAGGGCATTCCATGTAAATGTATTCTAGTCTCCTTTAACTTTCTCACGTTATTGAAAAGCAGGGGTTTGGGACCAACAAAATGACAGCCAGCCTATCTTCCTGCTCTACTATGCCATGATTTCAGACTCTGCCCTTCTACTGCAATCATATTGTTACCAACATTACACATGAAATCATCTAGAATTCAATAGATAATATTGAGAGCTCTAATTAAACTTTCAGCCACTTAATAAAAATAGCACTCTGCAATAAAAAAGTCAACCCTGAAAACTCAACTTTTCTTTTTCATTAAGTTTTATCTATAATAGTTGCTGCAATTTTTTCTTTTTATGTGTGCAGTTTTTTTAATTAATTTTTAATTGATTTCAGAGAGGAAAGGATAGGGAGGGAGGAAAAGAGGGAGAGAGGGAGGGAGGGAGGGAGGGAGGGAGGGAGGGAGGGAGGGAGGGAGGGAGGGAGGGAGGAAGAAACATCAATGATGAGAGAGAATCATTGATCAGCTGCCTCCTGCACACCGCTTACTGTCCTTACTGGGGATCGAGTCTGCAACCCAGGCATAGGCCCTGACCAGGAATGGGATTGTGACCTCCTGGTTCCTGGTTCATGCCAACCCCTAAGCTACACCAGCAGAGCCAGAAATTTTTAATTTATTTTTTAAATATCAAATGTTCAAACCTATATTCACATCCTATATCTAGACAAACCACTTTCTTCTACACTAACTTGAAGGTATAGCAAAAAGTAATTTTAAAAGTCATATTTACTATAATTGAATATATTCCTAGCATAGCTGCAAAACTCTTAAAGTTGTTATAGACCATGCAAAACTACTTTCTGGTGATGGTTTGTTGAACATTTAAATGGAAATCAGAGAGCTTAAGCTATCTATTTCAATTCAGCTAGCAATTCTGCAAAGCTTCAACATCTAAATGCCACAGTACTGTGAAAACACAAACTATCAAAAATTCATACACTTGAATTAAAATCTCTAAAAAGCCCATTGTTTTGAAACCTCTATTAATCTCCTTGTAATCATACATTTCTTTTACAAAATCTTCTTAAGCTCTATAAGGCCCATATTATGTATATTGTCTTCAAACTACTCTGATATTCTAATGGAATTTAAGCTTTAGATTTCTAAACACAGTTATTTGAAGTTATTTACCCCTATAATTGTCAGATAGGAGGTCTCCATGTACACCACTTCATTGCTGCCAAGGCCACCAATGTCAAGGTAGCCAGTTGTCTATGCAGTATTTCTGCCCCTGTGTCTCACATGAGTCTTTTCCTTATTTTAGCTCCATTGTTTGTGTTACACTGCTTCCTAGGTCTGACCTCCATAGCCATTTTTACCCCTATTATTAGCTCCTTTTCCCATGCTTTCACTCCCATTATTTCATCTCATTTTCCTCTCTTCTTCCCTCCTCTCTTTTTATTCTACAAATATAAAGGAAACTCCACTATTGCTCAACTACCACTTATATATTGAAAACCCAAATAACTAATAGTATATGTATTGAAAACGAATACATGGATACGGCAAAGATTTTTCTTATTAAGCCCGAATCTTTATGTCTACCTGCCCACTGAATTTCATTACCTTCAGATTTCCTATTTCTTCATGATTCAGCCTTGGTTGGTTATGTTTCTATAATAGAAGTTTATTAATTATTCTAAGTTATCTGACTTGTGGTGATATAATTGTTCACGGTAATCTTTAATGTCTCTTTGTATTTTGTGGTATCAGTTGTATTGCCTTCTCTTTCATTTATGCTTTTATTTGTTTTAAGTTTTCTCTCTTCTTCTCTTAGTCTAGCTCAAAGTTTGTCAATTTTGTTTTGTTTCAGAAAACTAGCTCATAGTTTCAATGATTTATTTGTATTGTTTTTCTAGTCTTCATTTTAGGTATGTTTGCTCAGATCTTTATTATTTTCTTCCTCCTTACTTTGGGCTTAGTTTGATCTTTTTCTAGTTCCCCAGGTGTAATTATATTGTTTATTTGAGACTAGAGGCCCAGTGCACGAAATTCATGCATGGCCAGGGGGAAGTCCCCTCAGCCCAACCTGCATCCTCTCCAATCCAGGACCCCTCAGGGGATGTCCGACTGCCAGTTTAGGCCCGATCCTGAAACCGGCAATCGGATATCCCTGTCACAATCCTGGACTGCTGGCTCCTAATTGCTCACCTGCCTGATCATCCCCAACTGCCCCCTCCCTGCTGGCCTGGTCACTCCTAACTGCCCCCCCAACAGACCTGGTCACCCCTTACTGCACCCCTCTGCCAGTCTGGTTGCTCCTAACTTCACCCCCTGCTAGCCTGGTCACCCCCAACTTCCCCCTTCTGCCAGCCTAGTTGCCCTTAACTGCCCCCCCCCCCCCCCCCGCTGGCCTGGTCCCCCCCCCCCCCAGGACCCTCCACCAGCCTGGTCACCTCATATAGCCTGCTTTTCAGTCATTCGGTCATCCCTCATAACCCCCCTACTGGCCTGGTCATGGCAGCCATCTTCTGAGGGTGTGAGGGTCAATTTGCATATTACCTCTTTATTATATAGGATATTTCTTGTTTTAATGTACATGTTTATTGCTATACTTCTCCCTCCAAATTTTGCTGCACCATATAAGTTTTGGTATGTTTGTGTTTCCATTTTCACTTGTTTCAAGGTATCTTTTTTTTTTTATATCTTTTGATTTCTCCTCTGACGCATTGGTATGATATGGAACCACAAAGATCTCAAATATCCAAACCAATCTTGAGAAAGAAGAGCAAAGCTAGAGCCATCACATGTCCTGATTTCTCAGGACATTACAAAGCTATACTAATTACAGAAGAGTGGTACTCACATAAAAACAGGCACAGAGAGCACTGAGATAAAGGAGAAAAGCCGGAAGTAAGCACATACATGTACAGTCAGTTCATCTTGGACACGTTGCCAGGAACACAAGATGAGAAGAGAACAGTGTCGGCAATGACGCTGTCTGAAAACCTGATGTCCACACGCGAAAGAAGGAAACTGGGCCTCTGTGTTTCCAAATTCACAAGAATTAATTCGAATGGATCAAAGGCTTAAATGCAAGACCCGAAACCACAAAATGCCTAGAGCAAAACGGGCAGAGGCTGCTTGCCCTCAGCCTCGGCGATGGTTTCTTTGGGCTCTAACACCAGAAGCAGATACTGCAAATTCAAAAAGAGCTTCCGCTCAGCAACGGAAGCAGTCAATCAAAGGCAAACACAGCCTGCAGGATGGGAGACAGGATCTGCAGGCCTTCTATCTGATAAGGGGTAAATCTCACAAATATATAAGGGGCTCTTAAAACTCGGTGTCATAAGAAATAATAATAAACTCATTGGAAAATGGGCAAAAGACCTGAAGAAACATCCAGCGAAGAATCCGCAGGGCCAACAGGTTCGTGAAAAGGTGCTCAGCCTCCCTGAGCGTTAGGAAGAGGCACATCCAAACCACAGGAGAGCTCAGGCAGATTTAATGTCTCCTTAAATTTACATAGGTATTGGACTCATCATGGAGATTTGTCCTCCTAATAGCCTTTTTACTTTTATGAGATTTCTCAAATTACCTATTTCTTTCAGTAGATAACTTAAAATTCTGTTAATGCAATAATAACTTTTGAAAATATTTTTCTAAGCTGCCTGAGCTACTTTCCTCTTTAAAAACCTTTTCAGTTCCTCATGTAAGGTTTTTCTTCCAAAATTTCTGGAATGAAGAGAATACAGCCTTCCCTGACCCGTGCCTGGGCCCAATTATATTGAATGTATTTTCCTAGCCTCTTTGGCTGTACCTAACATATGGGCTCATCCGGCACAGTGCTCATCTTTGAACAATAAAAATTGAGGACAGGGGTGACAGGAAAACTCACCCTAATTGGCAGTCTGTCAGCATTTCTCTGCGTGACATGCAGTGATGAACTTGGCAGCAATACGAGCCTGGGCACACCTGACCTTGCAGTACGCAGAGCATCCATGGACCAGTGATGATTTAACTATGAACCCCAAAATAAATATCTTTTTCTTAAATATATATATTTTAAAATATATTGTTATTGATTTCAGAAAGGAAAGGAGGGGGAGAGAGATATATATCAATGATGAGAGAGAATCAAAGGTGGGCTGCCTCCTGCACGCCTCCTTCTGGGATTGAGCCGAAACTCAGGCATGTGCCCTGACCGGGAATTGAACCGTGACTTCCTGGTTCATAGGATGATGCTCAACCACTGAGCCATGCCAGCTGGGTTAAATGCTATTTTTAAAGTTCCTGTATTAAAATGCAGCTTGGACTTTAATCATCTACCAAGGATGAACTCAAGGATATCAACCTCTTCCAAAACCTAACATGACTTCAGCTAATTTGATGCAAGACACTAGGTCAGAGACAACAGTCACTTCCTAGCTCATGACCTCAGAAAACCTGCAATAGGGGAAACATTTGTATTTATATTTTTTAAAAGATCATTAAAATATCATAATGCAAAGCTCAGTACTTGAAAAAGTACTCAGCATCACTAAGCATTAGGAAGAGGCACTTTAAAACAACAAGGAGAGTTTAGAGTTTCTTGCATTTGTATGCAATTTAGGATTTTTTTTTTAAATCCTCACTCAAGGACATGTTTTTCTTTGATCTCAGAAAGAGAAGAAGAGAGAGAGAGAGAGAGAGAGAGAGAGAGAGAGAGAGAGAGAGAGAGAGAGAGAGAGAGAGAGAGAGGAACATTGATGGGTGTTGACCGGTAATCAAACCTGCAACCTTTCATTGTATGGGACAATGTTCTAACCCACTGAGCAATACCGACCAGGGTTAATATTTCTTAAAAATTATTTTATTATGGAATGTGGGTTCCAAATGGATTTTAGTAATTAATGACTCTAAAAGTTTGAATCTAGCACTGACTTTGGCATTCTCATTCAGGTGACCTTCGATATTTAAAAATAAACCTAATCTGGAAAATAAGGATTCTCCGGAGATTTTTTATAGGCGAAATCTATTCTGAAGCACCCACGCCCACTGTAGAGATTATGCATTGTCTTCCAAATATAGAAGGCAGCAATGAGCACCATAACTCATCCTTCACTCTGCGCATGTTTTATGCCCCCTGCTCCCAATAAGCTTTATTATTCAATCAAAATTTCAATATTATGTCTTCAAAAACATTTCTCATCCTGAGCCAAGTACCATAACATTGCATTGCCTTAGACGGTGGTCTTTCCTCTCCTGAAAGTTACTTTTCAATTATTTGTATTTCCTTGGCATTTAAAAACGATCTGCTCCCCAGACATGCAACTGTTTCCTAGAATCCCTTTTCATCAAATTCCCTCAGGGTCAAGCTGCTCAGACAGTACACAAGCTTTATTTTCCTAAAGTGACCTTTCCCACAAATCCCACCCATGTCTTCATCTAATGTTTCCTGGTTTCTCCCAGCTGATGGGGTCCTACTGTCCTTGGACATGGTCATTCTATTCCGAGGCCCGTTCCCATCTCTTCTGTGGGGGATTCTCTCTGTCTCAGAAACCTTCTCTTCCTCCACCTGGATTGGCTTACTCATTGGGGCTCAAAAAAAAAAAGGGGGGTCCCCGGGAGTCACATATTTTTAGATTTGTGCACAAGATACACATTGACTCTTCCCCACAAACTATGGCTGTGAGTGTGGCTGCCCGGAGGATTCTAACTTGGCAACTGTTGCCCTGGGGATGTTCCCGATCTTGCTAGACTGTGCTTGCTCTCCCCGTGATGCTGGTCGTAGGTTTTCTAATAACAGCGAACGTGAACTTAGCCCTTCCTGTGAGCCAAGGTCTGCACTGGCCTCCGGGTTCCTCCTGGCAAGCTTATCAATAGGTAACACTGTCCCTGCTGGCAGAAGAGGACACTGAGGTCCCAAGAACTCAAGTTGTTTGTCTCGGGTTCCTTAGCAGATCAGTCCAGTAATCAGAATCTAGATCAGCACCCCACCCCAGCCCCTCTGTCCACTGCCCGCCATTGGCTTTTTGGTGCTAAGCTTTTCATTTAGAAATGTTTCTCCCTCTTGGGCTGATAGTATTTTGATCCAGAAGCTGAGAACCAGTCGTTCTCTTCCTATGGAAGTGTTTATCCGCACCTCTTTTCCTTTCCATTTCTGGAACATTCATGATATTCATACATCCAGCATATCAATTTCAGGTCCCCATACTCACTTGAGCTCATGCCTGCCGCTTTTCTGTTTCCCCAGAGCCTCTTCAAAATCATCAAAATTAGATGTTGGAATTCCTGGAATAATATTCTTATGTACTTATTTTCTCTCTGGTCTTTTTTCTCTATTTTCTGGAAGATTTCCTCAATTTTACATTCAACCTTCTTACAGAATTCTTATTTCAGTTATCACAGTTTTCATTTCAAGGAATCCCATCCATGTGTATAAATATACTTCCATTTTCCTTCTTAAGTGTTCTAAAAAATTTAGGATTGTTTTTATAGTGTCAATTTATAATTCTGCTAGGTTTATTCTTAGGTATCTTATAGTTTCGTTGTTTATTGTAAATTATATTTCTTAAATTACTTTTTCCAATGATTTTGGGTGGTTATAAAGAACGCTATTGATTTTGTGTTGCTGGAATTTTATGTTCCTCTCTTGTTTACTTTCCTTCCCTTGTTGAATAATCACTTCACATGGGCCATCGGTACTCTCCTTTCTGGTTCTTACTTTAATTTTGAGTAGCTCTCCTAACACTGCGTGTGTGCTGAGTGTGAGGAGGCCCTGTGAGCTGCGGCAGCTGCGTTTGGTGTATGTTGCCTCAGTAGACTTTTTTCTTCTAAACTTTCATGTCTGCTCTCAGATCATCTACTTTCATTGCGGTACCTTTGCCTGTCTCTCACCTCTTTTCAGAATGAGCTGAAAATTGGATGACGCATTAATGAAGCTTGTTGGGTTATAAGTTCCCTCCATGGTGCCAGAGAGTACATTTTATTCCCAAGGGAGCACACAGCATGGGACAGCCAGCTCAGACTCAATAAGGGAGAGACCTTGTCACGCATCACCCTTCTGCTCACGGTTTCAAGGTGCTGTCAATCAGGAGGTTCAGAGCAAGTCAAGTCGGGAAAGGCCTGTGGTGTCAGCAGCAGCCTCAGAGGCAGACGTTCCTGAATGAACAGGAGCATCTGGCTCCCAACTCGGCTGGATCTCCAAATAAGGTCCATGGGTTGCCTCACACAGTAGGACCACGAGATATAACATGTCTCCATTTAAAAAAATCAGAGCTGAAGATGGCTGCCATGCCTCAGAGAGTCTAGGATCTACTGGTTATAGGTAACCCTTAGCCAGGAACATGCTACAAAGGGCATTTCAGCCTGGCTGGCATGGCTCAGTGATTGAGGTCACCTGTGAATCCAAGGTCACCCTTCAATTCCAGGTCAGGGCTCATGCCCAGGTTGCAGGCTTCATCCCCAGTGGGGGGAGTGCAGGAGGCTGCTGATCAGTGATTCTCTCTCATCATTGATGTTTTCATCTCTCTCCTTTCCCTCTGAAATAATATATATATATATTTTTTTTGTTTTGTTTTGTTTTGTTTGTTTTAAAGGGCATTTCAGACATAAGGTTGTTTCCTCCTCCCACACACCAGGATTCCCTTTCCCCAGAAGCCCAGCTGACAGGGAGGCTAGACCAAGCCCCCCGCCTTTGCCTGTGCAGCACAATGAAAGGAAGTGCAATAAGATGAGGTGTGAACAGTCTCTCCAGTGGAAGGGCAGAGCAAATCTCGAGCAGTATAACATTGGTCAGAAAAGAGCAGAGAGGAAAAGAAATATCCCAGGCAAATGGAATGACAGAGGGTTCTGGCACTGACAGGAGGCAGGAGCCCAAAATGGTACTTGCCTGGGATTCCCACAGTGACGCCCCAGCTTACCGAATGGCCCGCTAGGAAGCGGAGGCTCCATTTTACCTCTCTTTGTATCTTGAAAAAGATTCTTCTCTAGCGAAGTCCCAGTGTCCCTCTTTAATTTCCACCTGACATTTATTCCGAGGTTAACAGATATTAATAATACAGACAACCAAAGAATATCAGCTACAATAAGACACTAAACAGAAAGAAGGTAATTCCATAGCCTCTATTCCATGAGGACCCAAATCTGACAAGGGCCCAAAGTCAGACCAGGTGTAAGATTCGTGCCCTTAACCAGCTCAGTGCACTGTTGTACCACAGGGCATTTGAAGGAGTGACACTGTTTCGCAGCGACATCTTTCCTGATGTGGTTTCCTTTCCCCTGGGATCTCAGAAGAACAAATTTCAGAAACGATAGGCTTTGCCATAGAAAGCAGCATCATCGTGGAAGGCTTTGGGTTCAAGGAAGTTTTCCAGTGCCAAGAATGAACACAGTATTGAATTAAAGTATATTTCAAAATCTAAGCATCCATGCATTTAAATACGGTCATAATTGTATTGCTAACCTACCAGTACCTTGAGCTGACTAAGGAAGAAAAGTCCATTCCCGGTAGAATTACTATTTTATTTATTTATTTTTATTTTTTTTTAATTCCCGGTAGAATTATTGATATGCAGGTGGAGTAGGGGTCTGGGAGCAGGGCTAGGTGCTAACATGAGTCCATTGTAAACAATCCACGAAGCCAACAAGGAAGCCAAGACCCGGCCTGATGACTGAAACAGTTCTGCCGCTCTCACTGCTGATGGTGAATGAGGGGCCCATTAAGGTGGGAAGGAAAGATTGGGGACATGCAGCCCAGCTCCTCCTCTTCCTGCAGGCCGTGCCTTATTGTTGACAAAAATATCAAACTTTTTTTTTTTTCCCCCTACAGAGTCTCTGCCCCATCCAGGGAAGCCCTGCCCCAGTGCAGGCTGCTGAGTGGGAAAGTCAGATCCTTAGATTCACCATTAGGAATGCCACTTGCCCATCGGTACAGACTGTATTTTCCTAGATGAGCTTTTTAACAAAGGTGATATTTTGTTGTCTATCTTCATTATCCTTTTGTTTGCTTTTTCAATTAGTTTGACCCCAGGACTCAGAAAAAAAAAAAAAATATTATGTATTCTGGGAGGTCTCTAGCCTGCACACTAAAGATGTTTTCATATAGTACCTCCAAAATGAAACATCTCTAAAACTGTGTTTTTCCAAAAGCATTTTCTTTCTCAGAAAACATTTTACTGAGATATAATTTTTTTTTCTTTTATATTTTATTGATTTATAAACCCGCAACCACAGTACATGCCCTTGACCAGAATCAAACCCTTCAGTCTGCAAGCCCACGCTCTATCCACTGAGCCAAACCAATTAGGGCTCTTTTGGGCTCAGCTGTTTTGTGGCATGGATACAAATTTCTTCATTGGTTTGGTACCTTTTGGAATAAAAGGCAGAAAATGCTTTGTACCAAATGCTGCTTTTTCTCTCCAATGAAAAAAAGTTAAAAGTCTATGTTCATTGAAAGAGAATTTTGCAGGACATCATTCTATAGTTTAATTTTAAAGTGCACGAATACTCCTTGTGATATAGGAAAACATTTTATATCTGAACTTGCTCCGACGAAGCCAGCAGCATTACTAAAACCTTCAGCACCTGGCAGGTTGAGGCACTTTGTTTAATCGCATGCTGTGCTTGTGTTGTCACTTGACTGACAGTTAAATCAAGGGGTGGTTCCATTATTTCCATCCCCAATTATATAAAAATAGTGAGCTGGAAGCAAGTTGTCATTCCCAATCAGTTATTTCAGCATGACAATAGAAGCCTGGCGCGGGGACTGGCAGGACAGACCCATGCCCTCAAAACTGACGGGCAGATTGGCAGACCTGGGAGCTTAGTAGAATCAGTGCCATTGCAACTACACGGCGGGGGGCAGGGGCGGAGGAGAGAAAACCATAAAGGTCATGTGCACTAACACGTCGTTAACTAACTCTGTCTTAATAGCAACATAGGAACGATAGTCACTAGCACTGTCATTGGCAAACTGAGGCTCTCGAGCCACCTGCTGCTCTTTGGCCCCTTGAGTGTGGCTCTTCCACAAAATACCACGACCTGGGCAAGTCTGTCTTGAAGAAGTGGCATTAGAAGCAGTTTAAGTTTAAAAAAATTGGCTCTCCAAAGAAATTTCAATCGTTGTACTGTTGATATTTGGATCTATTGATTTAGGAGTTGGCCGACCACTGCCTAGCACTTCCCCGCGGTCACACCTGATTATCTCACACAGATAGTAACATCCTTTCTGTTCAGGAATGCCCTCACTGGTGTCCACACAGCCAACCGAACAGAAGAGTCTTGCTAGAAAATGCATTGTACTGGTTAGTTCCATTCTGCCTCTGCAGCCTCCTTTCCAATAGCATTCCGTACACCCTCTGCAGCCTCACTGATCCATCCATCGGTGCTCCACCCCAGTCTCCTTCATCCTCTGTGCCTTGGTCATCAGCGCTTGTATTCCTCTGGGCTCCTCTCCCCATCCCCTTCCTTACAAATCTGTGTGAGACCTTCCTTTCCCACACATTTTTCTCAGAGCCTCTCAGACCTGCCTTCTTTCCAATCAAACCACTTCCAGTCCATACTTACTTTGCATAACTTCACTTCCCTCTGTGTTCTATTTAATGTAGCCTATAGTTCTGTCTTGTACTTAAGCATGGGTAACATATTTCAAAGTATCTTAGGTTCATTAATCCCATTTTCATTGGAACACACCTAATCTTCCTTACTTGTGGCCACATACCACGGGTAAGATTGGAACAGACAAAGCTGAGGCTGAAATTTCTGATGTGGCATCCCTAGACCTAGAACAGAATTTGATCCTATGAGCTAGA
Source organism: Pipistrellus kuhlii (assembly GCF_014108245.1). NCBI lineage: Eukaryota > Metazoa > Chordata > Mammalia > Chiroptera > Vespertilionidae > Pipistrellus > Pipistrellus kuhlii. The sequence continues at coordinate 6,746,472 of NW_023425523.1, forward strand.
ACTGAATTGGAAACACTAACACCAAGAGGAATGTTCTTTCTTTTTTTAATCCTCACCCAAGGATATCTTTTTATTGATTTGAGAGAGAGAGAGAGAGAGAGAGAGAGAGAGAGAGAGAGAGAGAGAGAGAGAGAGAGAGAGACATCAAAGTGAGAGAGACTCAAGGAACCTGCCCAGCCTGGGGCTAGGGATCAAACCTGCAACCCAGGTACATGCCCTTGACCAGGAATTGAACCTTTGACCCTTCTGTGCCCAGGCCAGTCTCTAACCACTGAACACCACTGGCCATGGCCAAGCTGGGTTTTCTGTTAACTTTCAGCTAATGGCACACAGGTTGAACCTGACAAGATTTCAAATTAGAGTAGAATATTGCCTTCTGCTCCAGTCCCAAGACTTTGTGGTTCTGTTTTCTTCTTTTAGTTCGATTTTAGGAGAAATATCGAATTGCTAGCCATCTTGACTGAGGAAATGAATGTTTTTTACACAGTTCCTCACTTAATACACCAAACTGAAATCAGAGTTGTCATTTTCATTTTACACGTGAAGAAACCGAAGTGCAGAGAGGTGCTCCAAAGAAAGCCATGGGTTGAATTGATCATGAACATAGCATTGTTTGTTGACTGGAAAATGTCTTTAAAAGTATAGGAACATGGTGAGCTGGTCTTGGTGGATACGCCATTATAGGGAAATACTAAGCATCACCTTTTATTCTAGCGTAAGAGGCACTCTTTGTACCCAGATCCTTTCAACACGCTGAGTTCTACCTACAAACAGATTATGTAACTGGCCCTGCGGCACATTTCTCTCTTTTTTCTTTTCCCAGAATTTATGTTCAAGGACAAGAAGAGCAAATAGGCTGTATTTGCCCATCTGTTCAATTTCTTGTGAAAGACCTTTAAAGGTATTTTCCCTTTTGGTTCTCCCCCACCCCAGTATATATTTGTGTGTGTGTGTGTGTGTGTGTGTGTGTGTGTGTGTGTGTGTGTTTAATTGGAGTTCTTAAATGATTTCTTCTAAAACTTTATGCTTTTTTCTGTAACAAATTGTATGCTATATTTAATATATCTAGATTTCCCCCTTGATATCTAGTTTTCTGAAGACAGAGCTTTGTTATATAGTTTGAAACAAGGCAGTGTAGTGTGATGGCTCCAGTTTTGTCTGTCTTTCTCAAGTTTGATTTGACTATTCTGGATCTTTTTCGGTTCCATAGAATTCAGGATTTTTTTTCCTTCTATTTCTGTGAACAATGCCACTGGATTTTAATAGGGATTGCATTGAATCCTGGATCACTTCAGAGAGTGTGGATATTTTTAATAACATGAATTCTTCCAATGCAAGAACACATGATACCTTTCCATTTACTTGTGTCTTCTTCAGTTTCTGTGATGAGTGTCTTACAGTGTCAGTGTATAAATCTTTCACCTCTTTGGTTAAATGTATTCCTTAGCATTTTTATTTTATGCTAGAGAATTGGATTGCTTTCTTAATTTCTCATTCAGATAGCTCATCATTAGTGTGCAGAAACACAACTGACTTTTGCATGTTGATTTGGTATCTTGCTGCATAAACTGAATTTTATTATTAGCTCTAACACTTTTTTGGTGGAGGCTTTAGGAATTTCCATTATGAGATCATGTCATCTGGAACCAGAGACAATGTTACTTCTTCCGTTCTGATTTGGGTGCCTTTTGCTTTCGTTGTCTTGCCTGATGTATCTTGCTAGAATGTCCAGTGTTATGGTGACTAGAAGTGGTGAATGGACACTTGTCTTGCTCCTAATCTTAGAGGAGGAACTTTTAGCTTTTCACCGTTAAATATAATGTTAGCTGTGGGCTTGTCATAATGACCTTTACTATTCTGAGACACATCCCTTCTATATCAAATTTATTGAGAGTTTTTACCACGAAAGGTTGTTGAATTTTGTCAAATACCTTTTTCATTTCTATTGAGATCCCATGACATTTATGACCTGAGAAATCAGGGCTAACCAGGAATCAATAAAACTTGGGAAGAATGGGAGAGGGAATAAAAACATCTCTAACTCTAAGGTTATATCTCTACTAATAATTCTGTCCTAAAAAATGTTATCTTTTTCTTTTCTTTCTCTCATCATCCCAATTTATTTTACAAACAAGCATTGAGTGTTACATAATATGTGCCAGACACTGCCCTGAGACTAAAGTCTCCCCGAGACTGAGGGGGTAGAACAATACAAATATACATCTGTGTGAGCCTTAGGTCAAACAGAAGATGAGCCCGTAAAAAATGTGTGAAAAAAGAGCAGTCAGTGAGAGAAAAGGAAAAGTGGGAGACAGAAGAAGCACAGAAGCCAAAGGAGCCAAGGAAGCAATGTAGCTGAGCATTTTGAAAATTGGGGTAAAGTGACATAAGACAATGGTAGAGACGTACATTGGATTCGTCACATAAATGTTTTTGATGATGTTGATGAGAGAAGATGCAATGAAGTGATGATACTAGAAACTGAACAGTCAAGAGATGAAAAATGACTGGTTAAAATCACTGAAATATCACTTTGTGATGAAAACTTTAAGAGTTGGGGCTTCTATTTCCTCACATGTTTTTCTTAAGAAAAATAACTGAGAGCTATAAAAAGACCTAGATGAGAGCCTTAACAAGTCCCACATTTAAAGTCCAGGTGGAGGAGAATGAATCCTAGAGAGCCGGGAGGAAAACCTGGAGCATCTGGTGTCAAGAAGGCCCTGAGTAAAACCCTCCCACACGGGGCTAAGAGGCAGAACAGAAAGCCCGTCCGCATCAGGTTAAAGCCATTGGAAAGAGAACGAAAAGGGGGGAAGAACGTAGAGGCAGAGATTCCTGTGGGCTCTACATAATTAAGAATTGCAGATTGCACAGTTTGTTCATTTTTTAACTTAACTGCAAAGGGGCTTTTATATTGTTAAAACACCCAAATGTTATGAACTTTTATAGGATTCATCATTAAATCCGCTATCCCTAACTAACTGCTATTATAGAAACACTGTCAGGGAGAAATAAATACAAGCAAACACGAGGGAACCACTGCTGCGCAACGGGCATTACTATCCACAAAGATGCCTACCTGGGTTTCTAGAAATTACTTTTTTTTTATGTTTATTGAATTTATCGGGGTGACATCTACACTAATAAAAGAGGAAGATGCAAATTGACTGTACCTTAGCTATGCCCACCAGACAATCAAGAGTGAGTACCGTATTTTCCGGCGTATAAAACGACCCCCTAATTTTACAGTTAAAACATAGGTTTAGGCCTGTATTCGCTGTATAAGACTACCCCCCACTTCCGAGGCAACACCAGTTCTTTTTTTAATAGACCGCCTTTCTGACTCTGGCCAATCTGAGCAGGCTTTTTACTAGAACACAGTGTAGCTTCGGGTACAGAACATGTACATTGTACATGTACATCTGAGCAGGCTTTTTACTAGAACACAGTGTAGCTTCGGGTACAGAACATGTACATTGTACATGTACATCTGAGCAGGCTTTTTACTAGAACACAGTGTAGCTTCGGGTACAGAACATGTACATTGTGTTCTAGTAAAAAGCCTGCTCAGATTGGCCAGAGTCAGAGAGGCGGTCTATTAAAAAAAGAACTGGTGTTGCCTCGGAAGTGGGGGGTAGTCTTATACAGCGAATACAGGCCTAAACCTATGTTTTAACTGTAAAATTAGGGGGGTCATCTTATACGCCGGAAAATACATGCCAGTTAACCCAACAAAGATGGCAGCTTAATTTGCATATGCAGGCACCGAGCAGCCAGGGGTGGGGCCGGTGTTCCATACCGCCACAGCTGCTCTGGGCCTCTAGGCAGTATGGGAAGGCAGAAAGGGGATCTGGTCCGGAATGAAGGTGGTGCTGGCAGCCAGGGGAAGTAAGGCTCATTCTTGTACGAATCTTCGTGCATCAGGTCTCTAGTTGGTAAATAAAATTATATCGGTTTTAGGTGTACACTGTATAATACATCATCTGTGTATTGAATTGTGTGTTCACCACTGAAATTCAAATCTTCTTCCATCACCATTTATATCCCTTTACCCTCTACTATACGCCCCTTTCTCTCTGGTAATCACATACTCTTGTCTGAGTCTGAGTTTGGTGTGTTTTGTTTTGTTTTGTTTTGTTTTGTTTTGGTAATCCCTTTACCATTTTCACCTAACCCCTTAACCCTGATAAATAGGCTAATGTGAGTCTTCTGAAATAAAACTGTTGATTGTAATTATCTTATAATTGTATAACTATGTGCGTGTTTATGCTTTTCAAGTTGGTTACTTATAGCTTTTACAAAGAAATGAATGAGTGACAAGAATTTATATATGTAAAAAAAAAGAAATACACATGGTTAATTCTCTGCGGTCATATGTATTTAATTCAAATCTTATAATTTAGATTCCGCATGAATTGCAATAAATGGATCTTCGGCACTGTTACTGATAGAGAAGTGAGCGTTGCCATCAGCAGAGACGTAGATTTTGATTCCTGTACACTTGTCACCAACTTTATCTCCAGAAATAACATCACAGTAGGTGCCAGCAGGAAGACCCGTTTGCAGATAGGAAGATAATGGCCTGTAACAGAAACGTGAAGATTTAACTTGAGCTAAACACAATGAAAACCAAGCTCACAGGTGACCTCTGTAACGAGCAGCTGCCTTTCATGCCATGGACACCACACAGTCAGGTCTCAGGGAGAAGAGACTTCAGCACAGAGACCTCTCTCAGGAACAGAAGTAATCCTCTAGGAGACAGCAGCTGCCTGGTCCACGGGGAATACTGCCAAACACGACGGTGGAGAACTATTGGTGAGGATTTGAATTGTACGGGCTCCCTCGGGTAAAAGTACTTCCTGAGGTGCCTGCCAGGTGTGGCTCAGTGGTTGAGCATTGGCCTATGAACCGGGAGGTCAAGTTTCGATTTCTAGTCAGGGCACATGCCCCATTTCAGGCTCAATCTCCAATAATGGGTGTGTGAGGAAGCAGATCAATAATTCTCACCACTGATGTTTCTTTCTCTCTCCCTAACTCTCTGGAACTAACAAAAATATATATTTTGGAAAAGTACTTCCTGCGGTACACAAATATTTAAAATAGGTCCTCATCTGAACTTAAAGAAATGCAAATTACTTTCAAAATTTTTAATTTGATTATGTTTTCCAAAAATATTTCTTTTTTTACAAGAGGCCAAAATGAATTTGGGCTGGAGCTAAAAGTAATCTAACATTTCTTTGGAGAAGTGTATGGTTTTAAACAGAAAGCTGTTTGCATACATTTATTTTGCTTCTCCCATTCACAAAAGACAGAAACTAAAGGACGAACCACAAAGAGATATACTGGGTTTTTCTTTTTGTCCGTGGAATGTAATTTAGGCTAGAATGAGCTGAAGTTGCCCTTGGAAGAAGACATTTCAGCAGCTTGCTAAAAGGTCTAAGCCATGCTCTTGTCTGGAGTGTAAAATTCAGCTCTCCTCAGGTGAATCACGGACCCAGAGATACATATTCGGTACACATATGCTTTGCAAAATGATGAGCATGGTGAGCTGGAAGCAAAGGAAAGAACAGACAGGAGACTAGTTGAGAAAAAGAGCTAGAAGAAGGAATTTCAGTGCTGGGCAGTCATCTTTCATCATTTACATAAAAGGGTGTCAAGCAACTTGTTCATGTAGTGACTTCCCCACCTGTACACTAACATGGGTGGATGTGCGCGCACAGAATGTGCCTGGTCCCTGCACATGATACACAAGGTGCACAAACACCGGTCTTCTGAGAACAGAGAGCCCTCGTCACGAGGAGACCAAAAAGATCAAAATAATAGGAACCATCATTTTTTTATTTTTCTGGCTCATTTCCCATCTCTATGATTGTCATCCACTGACTAAAGAATCTGATATTAAAGAAAATGTAAATGAGCAGCAAGAGAAAAGAATAAACCCAGAACTCGTTAGTGTGAAATATAATTTCTGATGGGTATCGACTTACCAATCATCATTGTTAAAGATAATGAAGCCTTTGTTTCCTCTTCCAAAAGCTACTTGGTTGCTACCATTATCCCACCAGTTGGTAAAAGGTTCGCCGTCAACCACATTACGGAACATAACCATGTTCCTGAAAGCAAAACACGGTAGGATTGCTATGCATACTTCAGCAGTTTCACAGAAAATGTTAAGCAAGTTTATTATTGGAGGATCTCTCCCAATAAGGGGCCCCACCTGATCTGACGCCAGCGATGCTCACAGACCCAGTCATTGCCGCAGGTGGTGTCTGGGTTGATGGTGACTTCTTTAATTACTCCATTAGTATTTGGTGGCCCAACCCAATCGTTAATATCCTTCATTAGATAAAAGAATAAAAAAATGCTCAGATTTTAAATATTAGTGTTCTCCACTATGCCAAATCCAATCTCCTATTTGTCTCTAGAGTGTCTTCATGTGGAATCCAACTCCTTCAATAGCCATCAGCCCTTCCAAGTTCTCATCACCTTCCCTCCAAATTCTTATTCTCTAGTGCCATGTTTCAAAGGTTAAAAAATATATATATATTTTTGTATGGGGAAGTTCATTTATTTATTCAACAAATATTTATTAAGAATCTCGCATATGCCAGGCACTATGGACACAGGCCAACAAATTCCTCACTTCATGCAATTTACATTCTAGTAAGAGAAGATACAATAAATAAGAAAAATCTATTCAATTAAGGACCTTGGATGCTACTCTGAGTGATCAGGGAAGTCATGACTATAATGTAAGCTCTATGAAGGCAGGACTTGTTATATGTTTTGTTCACTTCTGTGTCTCCATGGTCAAGAATGATGCCTTGTTTATGTTTGTTGGATCAAAAAAGATAAACATTTTTAAAGCCTGGCTGGTGTGGCTCAGTGGTCGAGCATTCAACCTATGAACCAGGAGGTCTCGGTTCGATTCCAGTCAGGGCACACGCCAGGGTTGCAGGCTCAATCCCCAGTAGGGGCCATGCAGGAGGCAGCTGATCAAGGATTCTCTTTCCTCATTGATGTTTCTGTCTCTCCCTCTCCCTCCTCTCTGAAATAAATATATATTTTTTAAAAATTTATGCAGATGAGTGGATTTACCAAATTTTTTTTCTCATCTGGATCTTTCCCAGTATACTCTGCACATTTCTGTTCTTTAATACATATATGATCCTTCTTATAAAATACTTTGCCTATTTAACCTGAATTCAACTATATATGTATTTTTTTTTTGCCTTCAATACCATTTTTTAAAAGTATTTCGCCAGTATTCATATTGCTTAAACTATGAACAGGTGCTGTTTTAAGTTCTTTACAAGTGTTCATTTGTAATCCACATACCAGCCAAGTAGAAGCAGGTACTTATAAGAGGTACCAATTATTATTTTGCTAACAGAGGCCTGCATCAGCTTACACTTAAAGAGTCGATAAACAGATAATAAATGTAACAGCATCAGGTAAACTTAGAACAAAACTGCCTTCCTTGTCTTGAGAAAAAAGTATGTTGCATGACACCAACACTTACTCTTCCATTCTCAAAATACCTCGGCCACCGGAAGCTTGACATGACACGTGTGAACCCATAGGGATGGGCGAGCATAAATGCCACTCCCATTTTGTAGAGTCTGGAAGTTACAAAACGATGCCATGGTCAAAGGAAGCAGTGTTTTCAGTATTGTTAAAAGGCAGGAGGAGAGCAGATGGAGAACTCTGTTCCCACCTGGGGTCCCAGAAGGTAAGGATGGACGCGCCTCCAGCACCATGTCCCCGCTGGTTGTCATGGTTGTCCACGAAGACAAGGGCTCTGTCAGAAGGCATGAAGCCCCAGCCTTCTCCCCAGTTCCTGTGCGCACACACACACACACCATAGAGTAACTTACATGCACGTTTCTTTCAGTGCATAATGACATTCTCTAATTGAAATACAAATAAATAATACAACAACAAATATATACAAGTAGTAGAGGAATAAACTCACAACCATAAAAGTACTTCTGCCTGGCCCTGCATATATTCTATATAGATACAGCTCTGCTATCTATGAATACATTCCATATGTGTACATGCGCCCATGTCTCTTGTATTACATTCACGTTACGGGTATTTCTGTAATTGTAAGAGTCCCTTTGAAAGTCTTAGGGAATTATAATTGAGATGGGCTTCAGAAGGATCAACATCCATCTCATGCAGAACGGCAAAGCAGTTTAAAAGGAGGTTTCCATGTTTGCATCTATAATACAGACAGTTTAAAATGTGAAACCATTTGATAGGATGCTCGTAAATGCCACAGCATGACCACATTGTAGGGACTTTCTCAACGACTGACCATTTTAATAACAACCTGGACCTCTCAGGTCAGCTTAGGAGAGCCACGTAAGCCATAGCTGACAACCCCAGGTGATGGGTTTCTAGACATACTGGGACAGACATTCTCAATAATAAAGATGATCCATTCACGTCTGGGGAGCTAGCACCTGGGTTATTGATAACTGAATTCTCGCAAGAGTCCACGTAAGGTCTTCATAAGATAACACCTGTCAGGATAATGTGATATGTACTAAGTCTGTAAAGTGATTCCAAGAACCAGGCTGTGCCACTCACCTCAGATAGGCCATCCTCTCCCCATCCCACTTGCGCAGCACTGTGCCCAGTTTGGCACCGTACTTGAACTCTGTCACGCGGCCGATGTCAAAGTATTCACTGCTCTTAATGGACTCACCACCCAGATCGATTACCTGGAAGAATTATTCAAGTCAGAAGAAATGTAGGGGGAAATGCCGTTTTAGGTTAGACTTTAATCGACCAGTGAATGTCATATAGAAAACGGCTTTAGCCCACCTGGCTCAGTGGTTGAGTGTCGACCTATGAACCAGGAGGTTACAGTTGGATTCCTGGTCAGGGCACATGCCCAGGTTGTGGGCTCCATCCCCAGTGTGAGGCATGCAAGAGGCAGCCTATCAATGGTTCTCTCTCAACACTGATATTTCTATCTCCCCCTCTCCCTGCCTCTTTGAAATCAATAAAAAAATACTTTAAGTAGTCTTAAACAATTTATGTTACTTGACATGCCCCAGATAATTCTGCTTATACCAAGATTCTCATTTTTGTTGTTAAGGTATTTACTACAATAAGTGACTAGCTAAGGCGGCCTGATGTCCTGTGAAAACCCAGACCTAATGGAGTCTTCATCAGGGGATGTGCAGGAGGCAGCTGACTGATGATTCTCATTGTTGATGTTTCTTTCTCTCCCTTGTCCTTCCTCTTTGAAATCAATAAGAAATATATATTTAAAAAAAAAAAAACACTGTCCTCTACAACGGATTCCTGTTCTGTGTAGAAGAATCAGTTCCTCCCATACAGAAATGATATTTTAATGAGATATGTCCCTATTTTCTGGTGAATTAAGCTACATTGTGTATGCACACACATGTCTCCACACACACACATGTGTCCACGCACCTCCTGGTAAATGAAAGCTTTACTTCCCTCGGGGAACCAGGTGGTGTTCAGATGATGCAGTTTATCCATAATGGCCTTCATGTCCCCGGGCCACATGTGCTTGGAGGCATCGATCCGGAAGCCGGCCACCCCGATGTCAATGAGGTAGTTCAGATACTCGGCCACCTTGGAGCGCACGTAGTCTTTCTCCAGGGCAAGGTCGAGAAGACCGACCAGACGACAGTCTCTGACCTGTGGAGGCAGGAAGTTCATGATGGATGCATAAGACCCGGTGTCCACCTGAGAACCCACTTGGCCAGTCATTCATTTGTTCATTAACAGGCATCTCTATAGCGTCGCGTCCGCCTCGGGCACTGGGGGCATGGACAATCTAGTCTGGACACACCTTTGAGGTGCTTGCTCGTGTGAAAACAGAGCACAAAGGAAGTGAAGTGGCTGAGCTTTTCACTGGGAATCAGTCACGTGGAGAAAGGATGGTACCTATTGCTCTGCGTTGCTTTATTTTTATCCAATCAGACTTGGAGCCCTGTTTTCTTAACTACGGAAGCTAAGGTGCCACTGCAGTGGAGATCAGTGAGCTGCGCGCAGATAAAGGCAGATCACGGGAGCTCTCTATTCCGATCACGGTGGTGTTTCTAATTACCTGGTAAGGGTCATTGTAGTTCTCGATGTCCCCACTTGGAGTTCTGCATTTACCGTCATTGAAATCCCAGGCGGAGAACGGGACGGAGGGGAAGTCGCGGCTCCAGGGGTTGAAGAAGCTCCCGCAGGTGCTGCTCTGCCCCGGGGTCACGCCGTTGCCGCACATGTGGTTGATCACGGCGTCCACGTAAATGTGAACCTGCAAAGCAGCGCTTCCGGTTCAGTGTGACGGACGGGAGGGAGCCACCATGACATTGCCGCCTGGAGCTGACAGCATGTTCATGACATTCCCAACTAGTTCTTCTTTTACGTTATAACGGACCTGCCTAGGAGACCATAAGTAAGGTGTGCGAGGAAATGAACCGAAGACCTACATGCATGCCAGCCACAACCCAGATGTTTCCCTACATGTAAATGAACAGAACCAGACTCCAGTGCCTATGAACAAAGGCAAGGAGCCTTTGTCGGGGAGGAAGGAGGAAGAGAAGGAGAGATTGCTGATCTTTGGAAGGTCCCTGGGTCACCCTCTGCTACCAACTCAGCCGCTGAAGACTGGGGAGTAAACATAGTCTCTTACTGTGTTCCTCATCTGGAGGGATCCTCCTTTTACTATCAAACAGCCTGTGGGGAAGAAGACTTGGGAATTATGGATGGAGACACGAGCCATGCAGAAGGCACCCAGACATTGTCACTGGAATTTCCAATTTCTGACTAGAAAGTATTCCCTGGAAATCTGTACAGTTATAAGGGTTAAAGGTTGATTTTTGCTTTATAAACCCCAACTTATGTCTTTGGTAGATAAATGGCACACATACAAAGAATGATAAAGACTGAAATATGCCGAAACCGGTTTGGCTCAGTGGATAGAGCGTAGGTCTGCGGACTGAAGGGTCCCAGGTTCAATTCTGGTCAAGGGCATGTACCTTGGTTGTGGGCACATCCCCAGTAGGGAATGTGCAGGAAGCAGCTGGTCGATGCTTCTAGCTTTCTATCCCTTTCCCTTCCTCTCTGTGAAAAATCAATAAAATATATATATATATTTAAAGACGGAAATATAAGCTACAATTAAGTTTTAGTTACAGGTAAAGCATAAAGTAAAATAAAAGATATGGGAAATTTCTCAAAAGGAGCAAGAGACGGGGGGCAAGCAGCGAGAAATTATATTTTTATGTAATTTATTTATTTATTTTTTAAATGTATCTTTATTGAAAGTATTACAGATGTGCCCCTATATTCCCTCATTAACCTCCTCCAGCCTGCACCTGTGGCCCGCCCCCCCCCTCCCCCCCCCCCCCCGGCCTTCACCACACTATTGCCTGACAGATATTTTAAAGAAAACGAAATCACTTACGCCAACGTTGTTACACCTGGTCACCATGTCTCTGAATTCCTCCTCATTTCCTGATCTTGTACATAACTTGTAGCTAATCGGTTGGTATCTCTCCCACCAAGGTCTTGAAGGGTTATTGATGATCACATTTTCATTGGGTGGAGAGATCTACAAAGAAAACCATCTTAGGTATCACATGGTGGCTTTACTTGGTATCACTGAATGGTCTAGGAAATAACCAGTGACCTTAGATTCTTTCTCAATCTTTGTATAAACTGCTTCATTTTTTAATAAGCACGGGACACCATTAACAGTCTATTGGTGATGTCGTGCTGAGAGTATACCAGAAACAGAACCTAAAGCTGCTAACGATACTAAATTGTGTATGTTCCTCACAAAACTCCTCGGAGGGCATATGAAATACAATTTCTGAGCTTCGCAGACACAGAGGAGACCATTGGCTCTAAAGCCCCGCCAACCCCAAGGTGAACACCGTGAGTCATACCCACCTGCACCCCTCCGAATCCTTTGGGACCCAAGTACCGCTCACACTCAAGGGCAATGTCAGCCCAGCGCCACTCAAACAGGTGGACAATGGAGGTGCGCCCAGGCTTGGTGTTGGGGGCGTACTGAGCCCAGCAGAACCCCAGGGCTGAGAGCAACAGCAAGAACTTCATCTTGCTCGGCGATGTCAGGGTTATTTCCAGGAACTATTTATATTCCTGCAAGAAGAGTGCTTTACAAAGTTAATGTTCACACGAGCAAATACTCGGGCACAAATGTTTACTCATAATCTGAAAGGTGTTATCAATAAATCATGAGATTGTCCAGGGAAAGAATCCAGCTGACCTCTGAGAACCTTAATGTTTCCTTTATTGGGGAATATCAGCCTTTGTAACATATGGCACTTTATATACATAAAGAGGAGTCCCCAGTCATATATTATTTACTTAGCATTTGATTTTATTTCCAAAGTCCTTCAAAGATAGAAGGAAAAGAACAAGCAGAGCCAACTACATTCATAGTCAGAATGTTGCCTTAGGCCTGGCCGGCATGGCTCCGTGGTTGAGCGTCAAACTATGAACCAAGAGATAAAGGTTGGATTCCAGGTCAGGGCACAAGCCTGGGCTGCAGGCTTGATCCCCAGTGTGAGGCATGCAGCAGACAACCAATCAATGATTCTTTCTCATCATTGATGTTTCATCTCCATCTCCCTTCCTCTCTGAAATAAAAAATATATATATTTTTTAAATTGTTACCCCTAGTCCTAATTTCTCAATTACTTAAATTTCTGCACTAAGATTTAAGAAACTATTTGGCAGTTGAATGTCTATGAATTAAGCAAACAGAACCTTTCGCTTCTCCATCAAATCATGTGCTGAACGCAATGTCTAGAAAAGTAATGTGTGAGTGTGTGTGCTTTTTCTTTACCCCAGCCCCAGCAATCTCACTTCTCAGACAGATACAAATATATATTTTAACATGTACATGAATTAACATTAACCAAGATCAGAAAGTTACCTACTCTTGTCATTCATAGTCATTAGTCTCGATGCTTTATAAATATATAGCAAGTAACTTAATGAAAGCATTATTAAAAATTTTAACGGAGAATACCTCCAATGTCACATCTATGTCTGTTATTTCATCACTTGTATTTCTCTCTGGGTGTTTTTATATTTTTCTGTTTTCACAGTTTTCAAATATTCTAGAACATAGGTAGTAATAGGTCAAGGTAATGGCTTCTCTTCTAAAGATAGTCACAATCCCTCTACGTTTTCCATGGAATCTCATGTACAATTTTCTTAAAACATTGCCTTGTCGCCTATGAGCCCTCCCTCTACCAAAAGAAAGCAGAAATAAAAGAGAAATGCACCTGAGATCAGGATAGTAAGTCACGTGGGAAGGTTAGAGAAGAGAAGGCAGAGAGTCAAGTTTGCCTGCAGCTCCCTGCAGGGAGCCACATTTTGAAAGAAAGTTCCACACATTTCAAATCTAAATAGTACTTTTAGAATCAAGGTCATAGAATGGGAGGGGATTGATTATTCTCAGGGGGAAAAGGGCATCTGTGTGGGGGGTACGGGAAGAGACTGGACAAAAACCATATGCCTGTGCTGCTGGGCATTGAAACTCGAGTTGTCAACAAACCTAAAATAGATTGTGCCACTTTAACTCTATCGACTCCTATGCCAGAAGCCACTTATTTCAAGACAAAAAAGGAGGGACGGTATTATATGAAAGTAAAAAAAGTAACATAACTTACCACATCAACTTCTGTAAGCCAGCAATCTCGCAAATCCTCCGTTCAGTCTCTTTTTAAGCGTACAAATTAAGGAAACAAACAGTGATGAATTGCCCAAATTCCTCTTCCCTTTAAGTCATTGCTCTGAGGACCCTGCTGAGTTCTCTAAACCCACATGGTACCAGGTCTAGCCTTAGCCCCACTTGGCATCAGGTCAGGCCTGGGCTCCCCTCCCTGTCTCCACCCCCTGCAGCCCTCAGCCTCTCCTCTGCCAGTTTGCTTTCGTTTTGTCCTTTCTCTTCCTCAGGAGCCTCTCCGGATATCAACAACCCGTGCTTTTCTGAGTGGTTTATATTAATCCACTGGGGGGAAATTGCTAAAAAGAAAAAAAGAACACACCCTTAAAGACAGCTTAGAATAAATATCATGGTGTTAAATGAGTTGTGTAACATAAGTGTGACTAGAATGTAAACAAAGTCTCTAAACCAAAAATCTAATTTTGAATGCAAGCTTTGCCATCGGCTCTGTGAGCCTGGAGAAAAACCATGAAGCCTGTACAGTATATGCCCATCTTCATTTATCCAGTGGGAATCATGGTATATGTTAAATGCTCAAAAGTAACTATTATACAAACAGCTAGCAGCACGCATCCAATGCTACTGAGTGCCATTTCCATGTATTATTGTTTTGATTTCTCACGTGTGTAAATGCAAAAGCGAGCTATGCTTATACCCAGTTAGTTTGTTTTTTTTAATATACTTTATTTTATTTTTTTCAGAGAGGAAGGAAGAGGGATAGAGAGTTAGAAACATTGATGAGAGAGAAACATCGATCAGCTGCTTCCAGCACACATCCTACTGGGGATGTGCCCGCAACCGAAGTACATGCCCTTGACCAGAGTTGAACCTGGAACCCTTCAGTCCACAAGCCAACGCTCTATCCACTGAGCCAAACCAGATAGGGCTGTATCAGTTTTAATACTGAGACACTGAGTCATTTGGCCAAGGTTAAATTTTAGTAAGTGTTCAGATTGAGAACAAAAACCAAACAGAGTGACTGCATAGTGAGCTTGTCCCCCAGTCCTATCAGTCTGTCACTGGGTGTTACTGAAAACGAAGAGAGTATTGTATGTGAAGATATTCTGGCATCTGGACAGTTGTTTGGCTAGTAGTAACTGTTAGTCAGACATGAGCAGAGCAAGGACGATGGGCCAGGAGCAGAAACTCACCAGGGCAGAAAGCCCTGGATGCTCGGCAAGGGGCAAAACTGGGAACACAAGGACTGCCCCCTCCCAGGGTTACCTCCCCTCCCCTAGAGCGACAGTCGCCAACCTTTCGGGCCTCTCGAACCACCAGTGGTCCGCAGACCACCAGTTGGCGACCACTGCCTTAGAGTGTGGCTGCCCGTGTGGGTAGGAGAGCCACAATCCCTGAACAAAGGGTTCACATCCTTAAACTGGAACACTGGATTTGGAATCTATGCCAGCTTCACTTCAGCAACATACCAGAACTGCCATTACAGTTCTCTGCCCACTTCTTTTCATTGTTGAAGTCCCCAAACTACACCTTTCTACGTGATGTGCCCCCACACATATTTGAAATGCATTAGTCTCTTAAATTATGTGGAAAATGTGTGGAGTTACAAACCAGTTACAATACCAACTTATGGGCTAATTTAAAAAACAATGTATGCTTCTTAAATAATGTGGAAAACAACTGTAGTTATAAACCACTGTTACAGTAATCCTAGCTCTTGTAATTGTCCATTATTTCCTTTATTGTGATCTGAATTTCTCCTGATGGCTTTGAGCTCCCGTCTCGTTCCCATTCATTTCACATTGCCAGAGCCCCTTAAGCATTTCTTCCAGTGCAGGTTTATCTGGGACTGTCTTATTTCTCTCTGAGTTTTGAAGACAGTTTTGCTACGCATAGGGTTCCTTGCTGTTTTTTTTTTGTTTTTTGTTTTTTTTCTTTTAGCACTTTGAATATACTAGTCTACTGGCTTCTGAGAAATTTATTGAGAATCCCTAATATGTGACAGTTCACTTCTCTTGCTTGCTGCTTTCTAGATTCTTTTATAAAATTTAATTATGTGTGTCAGTGTGGGTTTCTGAACTCATCTACTTGGAACTTGTTGAGCTCCTTGATGTTTATATGCATGACTTTCATCAGATTTGAGCAGCTTTCAGCCTTTTATTTCCTCAAGTACTCTGTCCCTTTCTCTCTTCCTCAGGGACTCCTACAGAGCACAGCTTTAAAATGAGTCTTAAAATTAGGTCATCTAAGTCATCCAGTTTGTTTTTCTCAGAATTGTGCTAGTTATTCTGGTTCGTTCATTTTCCAAATAAACCTGTTTGGCAACATCAACAAAATAGAATTTTTGAATGGGAAAGAATTAAGTTTTTAGTCAACATTTTAACAATCATGAGTCTACATACATACTAGAGGCCCGGTGCACGGATTCATGTGCAGGGGTGGGGGGATCCCTCAGTCTGGCCTGCACCCTCTCACAATCTGGGACCCCTCAGGGCTCAAGGAGCAGGTGGCCAGGGAGAAGCCTGAGCCTGGGCCCAGCACTGTGCCATGTGGTCTGTCCCAGCCTGCGGTGCCTGCTGCCGCTGCTCATGGCACTGCTGTGGAGTCAGGAGAGGCTCCCACTGCAGCGGTACTCCCCAGCCATGAGCCCGGCTTCTGGCTGAGCAGTGCTTCCTTGTGGGAGCACGCTGACCACCGGGGGCAGCTCCTGTGTTGAGTGTCTGCCCCCTGATGGTCAGTGCACATATAGCAACCGGTCGAACAGTCTTCCTAGTCGCTCTGTTGTATGGTCACTTAGGTTTTTATTTGTGTGTGTGTGTGTGTGTGTGTGTGTGTATTTTTTTAATTGATTTCAGAGAGAAAGGGAAAGGGAGAGATAGAAACATCAGTGATGAGAATCATTGACTGACTGCTTTCTGTATGCCCCACAATGGGGATGGAGCCCACAATTGGGGCATGTGCCCTGATCTGGAATTGAACCAGGCTTATACATAGGTTAACACACTGGCTGGGCAATAATTATGAGTCTTTTGACACAGGTATACATTATCTCCACTTATTTTTCATTTTTTAAAAATTTTATTGAGTTTAGAGATAGATGGGACAGGGGAGGGAGAGAAAAGAAACATCAACTTATTTATATTCATTGTTTGACTCTTGTATGTGCCCTGACTGGGGTACAAACCCATAACCTTGGCAAATCAGGACAATGCTCCAGAGCTACCCAGCCAGGACTAAGTTTTCATTTTTCATTATCAACTAGAGGCCTCGTGCATGAAATTTGTGCAGGGGTAGGGTCCTAATGGCTGCTGGCCAGGGTTTCTCTTCATTCCATGTGCCCTCTGGTGGTCAGCACATGTCAAAGTGAGCAAGCGAACTCCAGAGGGGACGCTTCGCATATTTGGCTTTTATATATATATAATTGGTGGTGGTGTGGGGGGTTTCACCATACAGGTGTAGTACATATTTTGGTAGATTTATAGCTAATTACTTCCCCTTTGGTACTATTGCAAATGGTACTTTTAGAAAATTTTCAAAATGTAGTTGCTTATTACTAGTACATAGATGTACATTTGACTTCTACACCTTTTATTTTTGTAGCCTTTTGGTCGGAGGAACCTTTTTATTTATTTATTTATTTATTAATATATTTTATTTTATTTTTTTACAGAGAGGAAGAGAGAGGGATAGAGAGTTAGAAACAGAGAGAGAATCATCGATCAGCTGCCTCCTGCACACCCCCAACTGGGGATGTGCCTGCAACCAAGGTACATGCCCTTGACCAGAATCAAACCTGGGACCTTTCAATCCACAGGCTGATGCTCTATCCACTGTTTCGGCCAGAGGAACCTTTTAATTCCTTGGATTTTTCTATATGCCATTTCTGAACAAGGACAACTTACTTTTTTACATCCGATTTGTACAGCTCTCCGGGTTCCGCACTGGCTGTCAAGATGTTGAATGGGGCGGGAGTGTGCACTTCCTTGTCTTTCTCTCATCTTATGAGGAAAACATTCCACCTTTAACAGGAAGTATTAGCATAGCCATAGGTTTTGTAGACACTCTACCGAATTAAGGAAGCTCTCTCTAATTTCTGGTATACTGAGTTTTTATGGATGTTTAATTTTGTCAAATGCTTTCCCTTCCTTTATGCTTTTCCTCTACTCTGTTGCCATGATGAGTTACATCTGACTTTCAGAAATTGAACTAGTCTGAACTTCCCAGGATAAACTTCACTTGACCATGATGTATAATTCTATTTACATAGTTTGATGAACTTAATCACACTTTATTAAGGATTTATGCATCTATACTCATGAGAAATAGGGATATTGTAGTTTTCTCATACTTTGCCTGGTTTTAGTATCAAGATAATGCAGGACTAAGAAAATTAATTTGGAAGTGTTAGCTTCCATGGGTTTGTTGGCTTTCAATTTGCTGTTTAGCAGAATTTACTATTGAAAATACTTAGACCATGAGCTTTATTTGCAGGAAGAGTTTGAATTACGAAGTAAATTTATTAAATAGAAAAAAGATTGTTCAAGCTACTTCTTGAATAAGCTTTAGTAGCTTTTCACTTTCAAGAAATTGGTCCATATCATTGAATTAGTCAAATTTATAAAAACAAATTTGTCCAAATTCCAGTATTATATTATTACAATTTGGAGGGTGGCGGGAGGGGGGGGGGGATTTCTCTTACTTTTCTTTGGCTGGAACTAGTCTTGTTTACAATGATATTTTCTATTTACGAAGTATTGGTTTGTGCTTATTACTGTTATTTCCTTTTCCTGCTTGTTCTGGGTTTAATTTATTCACTTTCTAGTTCCTTCAAGTCGAATCATCAATCTGTTGCTTTTACCTTTTCTAACATAAGCAAATTCCCTTTAAACACTTCTTCAGCTGTACTTCACAAATTTTTGTTGTATTTTCATTCATTCAATTATTTTCTAATTTCCCTTAAGAATGCTGATTTGCTTTATTTGTTATTTAGCAATGTGTAATTTAATATCCAGGAAATTTGAAATCTTCCTGTTACTTGCTATCTGGTTTAATTTGAGGTCAAAGGACACACTTTTTATGATGTTACTGTTTAACGGCATAGAACCACGCATCTACCAAACTATTCACCATTGTTTCAATTTTCGGTGAGGGAGGAAGAAAAATCTTCCTTTTGTCACAGGACAGACACACACACAGTGAACAGGCAGACATACAGTGTGCTGATTTTAAAATTTCGAGTAGGTTGATTTCTTTGAGAGGGACAGTAATTTTAAAAAATAGCTGAGAAACTGATTTTGAGGTATGCCACTATTTTATTTTATTTTTGTTTTAGTTGTGATATATTTGTCATACAGAAAGAATTAAAAAAAAAAAAAAAAAAGACTCCATGTCTCAAGACCGAGGTTTAATAAATGTTAACATTTTGCCAAAATATTCTTCAAACATCCTTTTTAAAGAAAAATAGAATACATACAGCACTGCCCCCTCCGACTTCATTCTCCTTTCGTCGTTTTCTTCCACACTGAGGCATTCAGTGCCTCCATAAATACATAATGCTGTTCTCTGCATCTATTTTGATCTAAGGTCTGAAAAGTTTCAGGTAATAAAATAATCTGTGGCTCAGATTTTCTTCTGTATTCTGGGATTTTCAAGGACCCAGGTATATTAACGACTGGTAAGTGGTATACTGGTGCTGTCATAATTTTTCAAATAAAATACCTTACGTTCTCAATACCTTTCTATCATTTCTAACTGATGTCCATTTTAAATAGATGCGATCCCCATTTCGATGTTTATACATTATCCTAGATGTTCTGTCTTGTTTGACCTCCTACCTTCCCCCTGGCCTTAGAGCTGAGCTTGTTTGGTGCAGGCCTCTCCTCCTGGCACCTCTTGCATGCTGCTGAGTCTCAGTTTCGTATTTGAGATCCCACCCTCCACCCCCACCACACACACACACACACACACTTTGGGACTGCTGTGCCTCCATACAGCTCACTTCCACAAATGTCAGTAAGTTCTTGGGTGGGAACTCTACTCCTCCAAAGAGGGCATCAGCTCTCTCTCTTATGTACCTAACACACTGGCCTGCTCTCATGTCTACTGAGCAATCCTACTGAGGTCACTATTTTTGTTGTTTATGCATGAGTTAAGGAAATTAAATGGGACAAACAAAATGTCTTAACTTACAGTTAGAGTTTACTTAAAAACTCCATTACTCACAGAGGGACGTTTTTCTTATGGGGATGGTAAACATCAATAATTACTACATCTAAGCACTCAGCACTATGCCTGGTGAATGTTAGGTGCGCATCAGCTATTGATTCTGTTCCCTTACTTCCTCTGAAAGCCTTAATATCTCTTGATATTGATTTTGAAGGAGTCTTATTTGCACAGTAAATACTTTCTGATTCACCTAAAACAGCAACCTGAATGCTGTGCCTTCTGTCTGATGACAGACTTACCAGGATTACACTGACTGTTCATGTTACTAACAGGAGGCAGGCACCTTGAAGGGAACAAACACTTGAGGTGTTTTCCTACTTACCTACAGCTGAAACTAATTTCACCAAGGGAAAGGAATTTTATATCGGAAACATTTGTACCTTTTGAATGATATTCTAACAGATTATGGGGCACAAAAATCAGACTAGAAAAATTCCCTAAACTGGATAAACACACACACACACCTCATAGCCAGTGCACTGTTATGCAGGTAGATATTAAAAAGGGGCATTATTTGTAATATTAAAATAAAATTTAATATTGTAAAACCACCATCATACTTTCCTAGCTATGTAAAACATTAAAATTAAGAATATTTTAGTGAAAAAAATAATTTATTATATAGAAAGCCGATTAAAATGCACATAATGTATGTCCAATAAACTGATTTAAGTGCAAACACACTTAATTTTTAAATACACTTTAAAAGCTGTTACGCACAGTTCCATAGCCCAGATGGTCAATTTCTTCTCAAAGGTGCAAAACACAGGAAAGACATGGAATTCAAAAGGAACCTAAAATACCATAAAAATTCATTGAAAGCAGTAATGAGTATAAAACAGTTCATTGGTTTAAAAATAAATAAAAGCTAACATATTTATACTTAGAAAATTAGTGAATCATGTCAGTACAACATTTTGTCTAAAAAAAAAGCTTATAAAGAAACTAATTTATAACATTAGAAAATAAAACATTTAACTTCCTACTGGGGGAAAAAAGCAATTTCAATACCTATAATTTTTTTGCACTCTTAGGATGACAGTGATTATTAACAGATGTTTGCATTGTTTTCAGAGGACTAAGAATAGCAGGATTTGCAAGAAGGAAATGTAGAGGCACCAACCAACCTTTCTTCTCCTACCTAGAAAGGTAGATAGGGAGGTGACGTTAGGGAGCTGACCATTTTAATCTCACAAAGTCATATCCACACTGGTCAGTGCTTGTAACTATACTAAGGGAAGGATCCTTTTCAAATTCGATTCTTTGATTCCCAGAGATTTGATTTATTAGTTCTAAGACCCAGTTCAGGAATCTCAGTCTAAAAAGCCTTCCTAGGTGTTTCTCAACCTTGGTTACATATTAGAGTCAAAACTTAGGGAGGTCTAAAAAAAATCCCAGAATCTATGTTGCACACCCGATCGATAAGTCAAAACTCTGGGCGAGGAACCCAGGCATCAGATTTTTTTGGTGTTTTTGTTTGTTTTGTTTTGTTTGCTTTTTAATCAATACAATAAAAGTTTCCCATGTTATTTTAATGTGCAATCAAGTCTGAGACCCAGTTCTGGGTAATCCTGGTCATGAACTAGTCTGGAAACCACGGTTCTGACCTATCCACCGGGACTGTTTCTCTCCACCTAATGTGCTACCCTGAGTCAACATTCTGTCTTCCACCTCTGTTATACTTTTCTTCTTGCTTTTGTTTTGTTTGGTTTAGAAAAGAAAGGAATAAGATACTCCTATTTGCTGTCTGTCTCAAAGGAAATTTTAACAACACTTCAAACCTGAGGTTTGCTACTCTTATTTGGAATTTGCATAGGAATCTAGTTATGCTATTTTTTATATAGCTAATATATTTTTTAATATTTGAATTCTTAAAATAATAAAAGAAAAAACATTTTCCCAACCAAATTTTACAACACATTATACATAATACCTAAACTAAATCTATATATAAAGGCCGACTGGCCAATAGGCCAGTAGCTATGATGCACACTGTCCACCGGGGGCAGACACTCAATGCAGGAGCTGCTGAGCTGCACTCACATGGCAGCAGTTCTAGGGCAAGGCACCTGGAACCAGAAAGCAAGGAGCCCAGTTCAGGGGTGCATCACCCCAGAACCACCCTCTCAAATCCAGGACCCCTTGGGGGATGTTAAGAGAGCGGATTTTGGCTTGATCCCCGCAGGCTAGGCCCAGGGACCCCCACCAGTGCACGAGTCCATGCACCAGGCCTTTAGTATGTCAGAAAACAGAACACATTCCTGAATTTGATCTAGAAATTACATAAATGAAGAAAAAGGGCTGAATTCTGTATTAAAGTGAATGCATACATTCTACAAGTAAATAAATTGACCTGATTCACTAACTTTCCCTGAAAAAATTACATAACCTAAAGGAAAGTCTAGAAAATTTAGCAGCACATTTCAACAAACCCATAAAAGATTTGTTCAATCAACACTGATATTTAGGAATATTTCTTTTAAGTTGCAAAAAAGTATTGCTCATTCTGGACCAATGGGTGGGAGGGAAAAAACATTTCTAAGGAAAACAAAAAACAAAAGTACTGCCCCCAAAAGGATACGAGAAAGGATACACTTTGCATGACAGTGTTACAGCGGTATTTACGCAGGAATGCTTCTAAAGAAGAACAGCGGGTTGCAGTTTAATTTCTTCTCACTTTCCACATGTTTGCATATAAATGATTTTTTTAAAACACACACTAAATATTGTTTCTTGTTAACTGTTCCACTAGGGCATTTGTAGGACTTCTGACTATACCACTATAGATGTTTTAAAACAAAACTCAAATATGTAAGGTATCTCATAAAAGGAATAAACATAAAGCAAAATTTTGTCTAAGTTAAATAATTTTTTCAGCTTAACACCAGTAATTTTGACCCATTTACTTCATATTCTTCCAGTGTACAAAGGCAGAAATATTTTAAATAAAAGTAAAAAAGGATATATTTCCATTCATTTTCTTCATCAATGTAACACAACTTTAAAGTTGGAAATGTAATTCTACCATTTTTAATAAAATTACTTGAATGTACATTAGAATTACACATTTGAAAGACAAAAGATTCCATTCCCCAAAAGACAATG
Source organism: Pipistrellus kuhlii (assembly GCF_014108245.1). Lineage (NCBI taxonomy): Eukaryota > Metazoa > Chordata > Mammalia > Chiroptera > Vespertilionidae > Pipistrellus > Pipistrellus kuhlii. The sequence continues at coordinate 6,769,507 of NW_023425523.1, forward strand.
TAAGTATTTCTCTTAAGTGTTCAATTAGTAATTAGTAATGCAAGAGCTCAGGCCACCAAGGATGACTGCTTTGTCCTGGCTTGGCCCACACACCCCGTCACAGAAAAACTGGGGGGCTGGAGGGGCAGGAGAGCTGGGTTCTTGGTTTCCCAAGGTCTCTACCCCAGACCTCCTGAACAGAAACTCTGGCAATACGATACACTCTCCCCTTATAAAACCCATTTTCCAAATATAACTTTTATATCCAAATAGGCTTTATTCTGTAGTTATAATGCTGAAGTTGACTGAGAATTAACTGCACAGTTAGACAGAGACAGCGATGGAGAGATGGCTGCAGGGCCCTAACTAAGGGCTTTCACTTGAGTTACTGCTCTGCCAGCTCTGAGAGGTAGACAGGTGGTGGGCGGGATAACGACAGGGCCCGCCTCCATAAGAGTTTAGGGGGTGGAATCTCAAAAAGTCTTCTTTCATTCATTCCTACCCACACTTACCTTTACCGAGATTATCACTTCCTTCTTCCTTCTTTAGAATCTTGTTTTGGTCTAGCAGACCGAGCGAATTGCTAATATTTAAAAATTAAGGTTTGCTTAACAAACATAGAAGCAATCTTTTCTAATTATCAGGAACTTTCTAATTCAGGGCAGAATTGATCTTTTATATTTATACTCTCAGACATTTGTTAAATACGTTTTATCTACCTGCTGTCCACGATTTGGGGGAGAAGTAAAAAATATAGTACCTTTCTCTCCAGTCAGTATCTTCCCACCTATATCTTCATCTGTCCTGCTGATTAGCAACTTGTGAACTACATTCGCTAAAGGCAGGGTAATTAATCAATGGTATATTTTGTTTATTAAAATTCTAGAATGCAAATAAGAAATACAATATAAGGCATAACTACAACGAACTGTATCTCTGTAATGAGCCTAAGGGAACTTCGGGAGACTGCAGGCACAGGCGCAGTGTGCACATGCTCTGTTGGGCTGAGGAAGAGAAAGGTCGAGACCTGGCTACATCTAACACCCTCATGCTGCTGCTGAGGTTCCTTCACTTCCAGTGTTCACCTAAACAACACTCATCTCTCAGCCAGGATGACTGTGATTGAGGACCTCCAGGTAGAATGTCAGCCGGTAAGTCTTCTAAAGGCGGGTAAAAATTAGTTTCAGCGATACGCTTCTCCTGACAACTATCATAGAGTGCTTGGGACAGAAAGGTTAAAAGGATACGACCACCATGGGTTTCCCAAAAAGCACATAGCCATTGGCTTCCTTCAAGGCCTTTGCCGCTGCTTTTTCGTCCGGGAGCCCAATGAAGGCCTGTCCTTTCATGCGGCCCTCCTTCATCAGGCGGACGTCGAACCTGGAGGTCAGAACAGCAGGCTTGAGTCAAAGAACGTCAAACCATGGCGACCAAATGAATGGAAATGTTGCCAGTCCAGGGCGAAAACAACAACTATCCAACCTCGTTGGCACATCAATTCCTCACTTCCTAAAGCTGTATTCTGTGTTCAGCCCCAAAATTGATTCCATGAGTAGACAATCGAACTTTGAGGATGCGCTTACACATATTTTTCAGCTATCTTAAATGTATTTATGTGATTTAAAAAAATATCTTCCTCGCAACTATGAAGCACATTTCTTAAGTTATGTCATATCTCTATTTTTAAAAAATTCCACGCAAACAATTCAATACTATTGCTCAAGAGACAAAAAGCAACTATACAACCAAAAACAGGATTTCGGGGCAGGAAGAGACATTACTAAGCACCACTTCACAGGGACGCCCCCGGAGACAGTGGTTTCTTCACTGTCGCTTTACTGAGCTCAGGTCAGAGATCTAAATACAAGCACATGTGTAATTCCACGTGTAGAATTCCACTCTTTCATAGTGCTTTTTTTTTTTAACATTTTGTACACAAAGCTATATTGGAGACTCCTTAGAAAAAGCAGATTATAACTTGTAACTGAAGTACTGCTTTAGAGAGTCTATTGGACTAGGAAAATCATATAAGTATGAAAAAATGCAGTGAAATTTTAAAATTCACATGACTAAGTCCCATGGGGAACAATTATTAGTCATCTTGTCGTGCACAACCTTCTCCATATAGAATTATTTTCCCCATGAAACTCTAAATGCAAGCAATCCTGGAAATAGAAAAAAAAAGAATGTATACACACATTTGTACATACATATCAATACATATAAAGTATTTATTGCCGAGACCGGTTTGGCTCAATGGATAGAGCGTCAGCTTGGGGACTGAAGGGTCCCGGGTTCGAGTCCAGTCAAGGGCATGTACCTTGGTTGCAGGGTATATCCCCAGTAGGGGGTGTGCAAGAGGCAGCTGATCGATGACTCTCTCTCATTGATGTTTCTAACTCTCTATCTCTCTCCCTTCCTCTCTGTACAAAATCAATAAAATATATTAAAAAAAAAAAAAGTATTTATTTATGTTTCTTACCATCATGATTTAAAGGCAGCAACAAGAAAAAGGACCAGCAAGAAAACCTTTTGATATTCTATAAGAAGAGGCATTGGGGACTACTGCATATAATGGAAAGTTTTAAGACCGTGCATACCTATCTAAAAAGGAACACAAGGCCAGACTAGACTTGAAAAGTGCTGGTTGCTCAGGAAGTTTAAAACAAATTAACTAGTTGAGAGGTCTCTCTCCTCACCTCTTCTACTTCTACTTTACATGGCCAGCAGTCTTATGGATTTAGGAGCCAACTATTATGGAAATTTCAAAGAATGAAACTCTAACTGCAAACATCAGCTTTTATATCATTTGCAACGGGACCACGTGGCCTTCACTGGGATGAAACCACTGAATGGTTACAACCTGCCTTTGCAAAGAAACCTGCTGACTCCGGCTTCTCACTAAGGGACAGGCGTGGGGATGAACCAGGGTTACTTCCTAACCGGCGAAAACTCTGAGAATATGACAGCCACTTACATGATCCGTTGTGTTTCTGATGAAAAGTCAACATATCTTCCAAAAATAAATTTAAGGTCCTAGAATTTCAATAAGAAAAAAAAAAAAAAAAAAAAAAAAAACAAGTAAGGAAGTCCAGCAAAAAAAAATTAATAGTAAAATAATAAGCTTTATTTATAAATTTTGACCTACCTTTTCTTGAACATGTTTAGCTAAATTCTTTACATAAATCCTACAGTTTGGTTCACCAGGTTCATAACTTCTGAAAACCGAAAGCGTTTCCATTTCTTATTAAAAACAAAACAAGGAAGTAAAGTTAAGATATTTTAGATCAATTTGAAAGTTTCAAAGGGAGCAAGGCAGGTTCCTGTCATGCAATTACCTTCTCGAGAGACCCGGCCCTTCTCCAGCTCCCGCCTTGAGATACACTCGGACGGCGTCTCGTCCGAGTCTTCTTTACTTTCCTCTTCGACGCTCGGGTTGGGTTTGGGGAAGATCTTTCCAAATCCTACAGTGGACGCATCGCCTTGAGCAGCAGGTAAATCTAAGGGTTAAGGTCAACGGGAGCCGTTAAAAATCCCTCCTTTCAAGACAGTCCGTTTTCCACTTTTAATTTTCAAGACGTCTTTGTGGAACAGGTAGGCAAAGTGTACTTGTCAAGGTTCAGAGAGTAAATATTTCAGGGTTTACAGGAGTATGAAAGTGTCTTCATAATGTACAAAACTTATCCTAACAGAACTGGCGCCTGCAGGCATCTAGTCACATTGCTGGTTCCTAATCAATACGACGAACATACTAACAAGACCTCTGAGCATCACACTTAACGAGAAATGGAAAAATAAGTCAGCATAAGGATCCTTCTAGTACATTTCCAGCGTGAACATCAGTACAAACCAAACTCCAGAGCTCCTTGGAGTCCATTATTCGCAACCGGCAATGAGACATTTCCATCGGAAGCACCAATTCTAAGTATATAAGAGAGGTGACAATGGACTGAGGAAGCCCTGACATGACTGCATATTTTACACATAGTTCACAAATACTGAGACAGAAACAATTATATAGAATATAATTGTAACACAAACGCTGACTGAGAAACGTGTTTACATCGCATTTAAAGAACTATGCTAAGCGAAATAAGCCTGTCAGAGAAAGATAAATATCACATGGTCTCACTCATTTGTGGAATATAATGAACAACATAACTGATGAACAAAAACAGATCCAAAGACAGAGAAGCATCGATTAGGCCATCATATCTCAGAGGGAAGGTAGGGGAGGGGGAGGGTAAAGAGAAGGGAAGAGATCAACAGAAGGACTTGTATGCATACATATAGGCCTAACCAATGGACACAGACACCAAGGGGGTGAGGGCATAAATGGGGGGAAGGGAGAGCGTGGGATAAGGACACATATGTAATACCCTAATAAAGAAAAAAAATAAAGGACGTTTACTTTAAATTCCTTAAAAAAGGTGAAAGAATTTTAAAAAATACAAAAAGAAATTAACTCATAGACAACAGTATGGTGATTATCAGAGGGAAACAGTGAGGGGGAAGGTAGGAGAGTAAAGGAGGGACAAATGTATGGAAAGAGACCTAACGTGGCACGGTGAACCATACGCAGATGATATATTATAGAACTGTGCCCCTGAAACCTATACAACTGTATTAACCAATAAGCTCAATAAAAAAATAAAGAGCATTCCTTTATACAGAAAAAAAGAACTAGAATGTGCTTACCAGGATTTTGTTCTTCAAAACCATCTTCCTTTTCCAAGTCTTTCTTAACTGCAGCTGGCATGTCGGTAGATATATGGAACTCAATCTTTTTATTCCCGACCGGCTGTGGCTGATCAAACACATCGGACGGGGACAGCACCGGGTGTAAGCTGCGGCGCACCAACAAGCACAGCGTTACTTCGCAACCGCAAGGAATGTCCCCAGGAAAACACTATTCATGTTTACTGTACTTTAAAAAGCTAACGCTGACCAAGTACTCAACACTACAGGCATTTTACCAAGTAAAACCTGCATTAACTACTTCCATAGACCCTGACCAGTTCTACTGTGAGTCCTATTAAGTTCCTAGTTTAGAGTCATTACATCATCACTCAGAAGTGAGAGACACAGTACGTGAGGACTATTAGAAATGGAGAAAAAGATCATTTAAACAAACGCCTTTCTCAATTTATGAAGTTATGAGTTCAAGGAAAATTGACATGGAAAAGTTCCATGAAATTAAAATCACAAGTAAGAGTAATTTAATCTGATTAAGATATTGAGAAACATAGAACTCACTGGCAAACAGACATCTCTGCCACAAATGGACTGAAGAAATGCGAGTTCACAAGCAGACTAGCGCCTATGGAACCCTTATTCCATAATCCAAAACAAGACTACCTGTGAGTCACGGGCGCAGGTGCGGTCAGCATGTCCTTTATCTTCCGCCTTTTTCTCACATGGCGTTGTCTTGTTGCTTTTGGTCTTTTGGGCTGAAGATTTGCTAATTCCATTAGTTTGGCCATTCTGCCTTGGGGGAAGGGAAAGGAAAAAATAATTTCTGTACACCAAAAGGTTGCCAGTTTGATTCCTGGCTGGGGCGAGTACAGGAGGCAACTAACTCATCGATGTTTCTCTCTCTCTCTCTTTTTCTTTCCCTCTCCCCTCCTCCTCTTCCTCTCTCCAAAAAAAAAATAAAAAATAAAAAAATCAATAAACATATCCTTGGGTGAGACTTAAAAAAACTGTATAACTACTATCTATATGCTAGAGGGGTGGTGCTGGGGATGAACAAATTCTGATGTCTCCAAATTACTGAGAATTACAGTAAAATTCAGAAGAGCGAGAGACTCTCTTCTCAGAGAATGCGTCTCTTCAAATCTAAACAGGTATGATACGAAGTCACCAACCTCTGTCGGTCTTCCTCATCGCTGCTTTCGTACTCGGATTCTTTACTTGATAAGTCCTCATCCTCATCGGGCAAAGGCGGGTCCTCCGGGGGCCGAGGAGACCCCGGGGGCAGAGGGGCGTGTAACGGCACATAGTCTTCATACTAAACAACAACAACACCATGATGTTTCCCGAACAGATAAACCCCTCCATTCGATGCACGATTCTCATCTCTCTGTAGCTCATGATATTAGGACACACTCCACACACGGAGGGACACCTGCCTGGCAGATGCCTAGCTGAGCAAATACGTGCTGCTTCTTCCTGGGCACCTGGCGTACACCTTTTAAGAGTCTCTACTTAAAGGTGTATGCAAAAGCAACCATTTCCAACTTCCCTGGCAGTTCAGAGTTCACCAGGGAACTGTTTTAGCCAACGAAGAGTTGGCATGAAAACCTTCACCCATGAACGTCTCTTGCTTTGTGCTCGGCAGGCTCCTTAGTTTCAGGGCACAGGAGAGGTCAAGGGCCCAGCATCGGGAGCATTTAGTCTCAATGATCCCACCCCTGAAGGAGCAGTTTTGAATCTTGAAAATTGTAAGAGCTTTCTTACCATGGGAGGCCGTGCAGTGATCGGTCCGAAAGGTGTGGGCAGATTCATTTTATTCATCAGATGAAGCACCTTAAAATTATAAAGCATTTAGAACTGCTTAGTAAAATGGTGTCAGCTCACGTTTTATGTATTTAAAAACTCTGCATTGATTCAACTGATTAATGGGGTGCAGAGGCCGGCAGACCTCTCACTGTCATGACCCCAGGACAGGCCTGGAACAAGGCCCTGGTGGATCTCAGGGTAGCCTTCCTAAATTTTTGTCAGCCCTGCAAACGTTATTCTCATTATTACGATACAACATCTTCTCACATGCTGTTTCTCCCTTGATCATTGTAAAATTAGGAAACAGAAAATAACCAAATCAACATTATCTACATTCTGTACTAAAAAAAAGGATCCTGTTACTATCAATACTTTCAAACCTTTGCCCTGGGGGTCAACTATGTCCTTTCCTTTAAAAATCTCTACTTAAAGGTGTATGCTACAGTAACCAAGAATTACCAGAAATTGCATTTCCCAAATTATCTTGTGTTTATTATTAATACTAAACATAATAGGTTGCTTATGCCATTCCTATATAATAAAAGGCTAATATGCAAATTGACCGAGTGCCAGAACCACTGGTTGCTATGACACTAACTGACCACAGGAGCCAGGAGCTCAACTCAGGAGCTGCCACTGGGGGAGCACTGCTCAGCCAGAAGCCGGGCTCATGGCTGGCAAGCACAGCCTCCACAGCAGCGGGACATCCCCTGAGGGGTCCCAAGCTGAGGGAACCCCAGTGCACAAATGTCATGCACCAGGCCTCTAGTAGTTTATAAAAGCCTGTACTTGAATGCGGTAATATTTCATTACCATTTGAAATTGACTGAATGTCTGTGATGCAACCCCCCACCCCCAATTCATATGCTGAACCCTGACCCCCAATGTGTAGGTATTAGAAGGTGGGGGAAGGATGGGGGGAAGGAATGGGGCTTTGGGAAGTAAATAGGTCATATGCCAGGTCATCTGCCACCTGAAGAGAGCCCTCACCAGAACCCCACCTCACTGGCACCCTGATCTCGAACTTCCAGACGTGAGAAATCATTTCCTGTTGTTTATAAGTCATCTACTCTGTGGCATAGTTACAGCAGGCTGCACTGATTATGACATCTTTCAGCAAATGCAATATCCATGCCTGTCGGAATTAGTCTAACTAGTACTCTACGGAAAACTCTGAGAATTGGCCTGGAAAATAAAACGTCAGGTTCCTCCTGCCTTTCCCGTGGGGAACGCTGGTTTCACTCTACGCACCTGGACGTAGAACTTGGGCACACTCGCCAGGGCGTTGACTATGTTTGCGAGGATTGTGCTGGACGGCGGCGGGTACATGTACTTGAGGCAGGAATCCAGAGGAAACGTCAGCCTGGAGAAAACATTTACAATGCTTATTGTGTTCCCCTGAGTTTCATGTCAAGAACTCGTTGTAGATAACGTAACATACAGAACCGATCCAATAATTCAGTACTCTAGGGTTGCTTGGTGCCTGAGAGACCCAAACAAGCACATTTAGGCAGAAAGCTGTCTTCTGGCCGCATTACAGGAAAATAAGAATTTTCTTATCAGACCTTATCTCGTAGCTCTGAACATTTTAATGGAAGCAAATTCAGTGACCAACTCTTATAGCTCAAAATGTTTAATCGACAGATTAAAAATAGACATGCCAAAATATCCCTTTTGAATAAATTATCTGATTTACAATACACACACACACACACACACACACAGAGAGAGAACAAAAAAATTAAAAAGAACAACAAAGTACAAAGAAAAAGCACTCACCCATGGTTTGGTGCAATTCCATTTTCTATAGTCAAACAACCAAGTTCTTTCTTTTCTTTATCATCTTCCACAGGCTCCTCAGACCTAGGACACACAGAATCAAAGCTGGTCTGAGCTTTAGAAATAGAGTGAAAAAATACATACAGGAAAAAAGTTATCTTTCCACACATGGCATTACGAAAACAGTTCCATAATAAATAGAATGTTCAGATACTGTCCATGACATGCCACATTTCATTTAGTCTTCACTGAAACCCTAGGAAGATGGTGTGATAAATCTCACTGAAGATGGAAAACCCCTGAAATTTACCTGGTGTACAACAGTGATGCCCCAATTTCTATAATTGCATTGCTCCTCTCCCCCAGTTTCTAACTTAGAAAACTGGGTTAAGACCCAAAAATCTATATGCCAGTCAAGATCCTAGAGGACGCAGCTGGTCCAGGGACCACTAGTCTTCAAGACCCACTGGTGTAAAGCTTATTTGTAAAGGTTATATAACTTAACTTACAAAGAGTTATAACTGAAACCAAATACCAGTCTTTGCAAAAGCCCTACCTATGCATGATACCCACTGTCTGTAATACAATGTTGTTAACAGAACTCTCTTCCCACATTAATTCCTAACATTAAATCAACTCCTAATGCACGACTAGGAACAAAAATACATTGTTTTAATGTACTAGATCCAACGAGAGAGATGTATCCATGTTAGGAAAAGCCAACTATCTACGCACCTCTTCTTTTTGTCTGTGCCTGCAAAGGGACATGGGGAATGGACTTCATCTTGCTCTTTTGCAAATTCAACAACTAACGTGTGACCTAGAAGTTTCAGCTGGTGGAGTCTTGTCAGTGCCTGCAGTTAGAAGAAGAGAAAATTCGATTTGTTAGAGACCACCTACCTTTACACATGCCCTTTGTTAATGCTGTTATCACTTCTCTGGCTCTTTCTCACTCGTTTCTAATTTCACACTGCCCAACCTTTCTTACTGGCTTCCTATCACTTAGCAAAATTAAAATCTGGCCGGGACCGGTTTGGCTCAATGGATAGAGCGTCGGCTTGGTGATTGAAGGGCCCCGGGTTCGATTCCGGTCAAGGGCATGTACCTTGGTTGCGGGCATATCCCCAGTAGGGGGTGTGCAAGAGGCAGCTGATCGATGACTCTCTCTCATTGATCTCTCTCCCTTCCTCTCTGTATAAAAATCAATAAAATATATTTTAAAAAAATTAAAATCTGGTTAAATCCAGCACATGTTTACTGTTCTTAGATACCAATACCTAGACTTCGGGTAAGATCTGCCAACTGACAGAGTCCAAGGTAGCCTGTGGAGCCAAATGTTGAAATACAAACCCTTTTGCTTTTTAAAACTATAGTTTATGTGTTATTTTTTGAACCAAGCCTGGATAATGGTTAACTGTGATAGTAAAGAAAAAGTCCCACCTTTACCGCTGCTTTTTCATTAGGGAAAGTAGCAAAAGCTGTATGTTTCTGAAAAAGAATGAAGGTACAAAATTATTTCAAATATAATTTCAGCTTTTCATAAGGAAGTCTAGTGATTTGACACATTAATAAAATCTTGGCAAAGAATGAAAATTCACGATCACTTTAACGGATTACTGCTAACTCCATCACAGTGGTTTTGAATCTTTTCTGGATCAGACTGGAGATGGAAATTATGTAGCCTTTTTTGTTACAGCTATGGGAGCGCTCGCTTGACATCCGTCAAATAGTTCAACACATCAAAAGTTTAAAAACTACTATACCTAGTAAAAGCACTATTCTTAAACTATAAGAAAATATAAAATACCTGCCATTTTATAATACATATAAAGAGCTTAAACTTTGTACACCCAAATGCAGAGTTTAAAAATGTTCGTAGGGAAAAAAAATCCTTTGAGTGCATGTTTCCTTTGGGCTTTATCTTTGTAATAAGGGTTCAAAGGAAGAACTCTATTTTTAAATATAAATTGTGAATATTTTCATAACAGAAAGGGAGCACTAAGTCAAAAGAAAACAAATGATCATGCTAAGAGTTCCTGCCTAAAGCATTTAAAGGTGCTTGAATACATTGTTACTTTTGTCTCCTCTGATCTAAGATGACTTGAGTGCACTTAAACTGAATCGCATAGGATCTTTGTACCTGCTGGCACACAGCAGGTCCTTGAATACTGAATGTCGTTTTGTTCAAAGTCCTCTCCTTACAAGTTGATGAGCTGCCTCAGGAGCTTGACTAACTCTTGTTTCTATCAATCAGCCTACGGTAAAACCAGACCCCGTGTATGTCCTTTTGCTTAAAGTTGCAGAACCTAGCAATGACATTGAGGAGTTACTGCACCTGACACTTGCATCAAAACTGGTCTTTTTTTTTTTTTTTCACTGATCCTCAACCCTTTTTTTTTTCACTGATCCTCAACCCTGGCTGCATGTCAGAACCAATCACCTGGGCCTAGACTCCGGATTCCAATAATTACAGGCTGTGTTGTGATTAAGCCGGGGACTTTAGCACCATGGGTGACTTGCCCCATCTGAGCCCGCCTTGCAGAAACTTAACAGCGCCGTTCCTCTTCTAATGCACACAAATCCAGCTAAAACATCGTCGGGTTTAAAAGAAATGAAGTGGAAATTCTGTAACTAGTTCACTCCAATATAGTATTGCAGTTTCTCCTCTTATTCCTGGCTTACAAATGAACCAATATTTTTTTTTAAGTCCTTCTTCCCTATTTCCCAGAGTACGGAGACTGGGAGAAGCACCCCCGTCCTCCGAGGTGTTCTGGGATCTACACATCTAGGCAGTTCCGCGGCGCTGTCACCGGTCCAGGCTTCCGCCCATCAGAACGTCGCTGGGCGCGCGGGAGATCGGGATGGAAAAGAGGGGAGCGCCCTTACCAGCCGCCCCTTATCGGACAGGACGCGCACGGACTGCGCCCCGAAATACTTGAGCAGGTCCTCCTTCTCCTCCGCGCTCAGCTCGGCCGGCAGGTGCCTCACGAGGAGGGTTCGGTCGCCCCGCGGCGGGGACAGCGAAGCGGAGCCCGGGCACCCTCTGGCTCCGGGCAGCGGCGGCTCGGGGGCCGCCATCGGCCCCGGAGAAGGAGGGACCGGGATGCGGAGCGCAGGACCCCGGCAGAACACAAGCGGGGATCAATGTGTAAGTTTTCCGCCTCGCGCGAAGGATTCTGGTAGCACGGAAATGCCGCGAGAGGTGGGTGCTTTCTCGCGAGACTCTCGCGAGAGTGACACTTTGGAGGGCGGTTCCTGGGGCCGGAGGGCGTGGCTGTGCAGTGATTGGAAAGGAACGTGGTTAGAATTCCAGGCAGCTGCGGAAGGTATTAAAAACTAAAACGTGCCCGAGGGAGTGTGAGGATTTAAAAAGCAGTCAAAGAAGGAACAGAGAGGCGATACCTCAATCGAGCTGAAGGAGGGAAGCCTGACAGGAATCTATTGCGCATGTTCGGGCGGGGGGGGAGGGGGGGTGGCGCCTGCGCAGTCGGCCGCCCTGGTCCCGCCCCTGCCCGGTGGCGAGGAGGGTGCGGTGTGAGCTTGTGGGTGTGATTTACACTGGGGATAGGTCACCTCGGAGACTGCAAGTTCTTTTTGCAGCTCAGCGAGGTCCACGCAGGCAGGAGAACTCAGTATACGGAACACAGTGTTGGAACACATGTGTTTTGTCTTCTGGGTCGCTGTGCACACAGCAGCCCGGTGGGCGCTCAGGCCAGGGCTCATTTCTTGACTCATTCATGCTTCCCTCCTACATTCACCTTGTGCAGCAGTGAAGCACGCCCCTACCTGGAATCCAAGTCCCTGGCATGTGCCCTGACTGGGAATCTAACTGTGACCTCCTGGTCCACTGGTGGATGCTCAGCCACTGAGCCACACAGGCGGAACATCCAATCTTATATTTATCTTGCCTGCTTGTATCAGTGTTTCTGTTTTGCACTCAGAGACCATTAAAAGCACAACTTTGGGAGTGAAACTGCCTCGGTTTATATTCCTGTTCTGCTCTGTGACTTAGGGGGAGTGCCTTAACTGCTCTGCCAAGCTCTCTGATCTGTAAAACGAAGACACCGCCTTCGTCATAGGCTTGTTATTAAGTTTTAAATGAATGAATCTGCCATACAGTTGTTCTCTCTGTTATTTTTACTTTGACTTGCTGATTGTATGGGTAACGTTTGTCTTCCCCACTAGATTTTTAGGAACCATGTTATTTTCTCCCACTATTGTAGCTCCAGACCCGGCTCATAGTAGGTACTATAAATTGTTGAAAATAATAATAACAATAAAAAGAATGGTTTAAGTCCAGGTAATGAATGCCTGTCTTGTGTGTGCTGAAGTCAGCGGCATATTCTGCATTTATCAGTCATAGCCACTAGGTGGCAAGCTTGTCCCAGGCAAGGCAAATGCTTTAAGCCCCCCCCATTAGCTGATGATGGGGGAGTATCATACAATACAGTGTATGGTTTTTAGGCTGGTAGAAGGATAGGAAGATGAAAGTTTAATTATAAATAAAAATTGCCGATTTTTATTCTTCATTCCATCATGTGCTCTGCCCTTCTGACTAGCTCATCTTTCAATCAACTTATTTATTTTTAAAGTTTTTAACTGGCCACACACAGACACTGGCTGAACGTGGGTGGCCCGGCTGCTGTGGCAGCAGGATGAGACCCGCTATGATTCTGAGTTTTGAGTGGCTTCGTTGCCTGCATGTGTGTGTGGGGGGAAAAGAGCAATGTGCCCCTCACCCTAGGCTGCTCCCCAGGTGTCCCGCTCACCCCCAAGAGGGCAGGCCCGAGACCTGCTACGGTCACCTAGGGGCACTTCTGTCCTTGACGATTTGTTCAATAGAGATCAAATCCTGAACACATTAACCCCAAAGCTGGCAAGAGGCGTACATAACAGGACATGCTGACGTTTCAACTCCTCCATTTCTAGAAAGCTCTCCTTTACTTCTGTTTACTTAAGGACCCACTGATGCCATTTTCCCTTTCTCCCCTCAGAACATTTTTTCCAAACAGGAAAAACTAAAGAAAGCCACACACATCCATATTTGCTGAGCTCTTAAGATCCCTTCAGTATCCAAACTTCAACCAAACTCAAACCAGCTGCGCTTGTCAATGTTTGATTTCAAAATTCTGGGGCCTGAGGCTCCATGTGGTCCTTGTGGGCATGAAGCACCAGTCAGGGCTTCCAGAGAAAATGTTCGCTGGCTCCTAGTCTGGGTCAGAGGCCCCAGGACCTGGTGCAGGGCCCAGTCAGAGGCTGCAGTTGCCCCATGGGCACAGCCTCAGGAAGAGCCCAGAACACACAGGAGACTGGATGGAGGTCATAGGCATTTCCTGCAGATAACACATCCAGCATTTCTCATTCCACTGACACCTCGTTAGAATATTCACAATTCTCCACTGAAAAACGATGCTCAGAAAGGTCTCTTATAGGATTATTATTAACCAGTTTTCTTAATTCTTTCAATCACAGACCTTGGCCTACTGGTTCCCAAATCTACTGTGATTGTGGCTGGAACCTGAGTTACGTTCTATCTTATTCTTGAACAAGAACTTGGTCTCCCTTCTGATTATTGCTCATTATAAGGGTGTGAGGCACATGCCATTTTCATTTTCTTCCAGCTCACAATGTGTGTCATTTTTGGAAAATAAACTGCTATTGTGCCTGGTATAAAAGAAAGAAATGAAAGTGTCGAAGAGTCTACAAATGAGATAACCTCTAAATAATCAAAGTTTGGGGCTTTTGAAAACTTTATAAATACCAATCAATTGAAATTGATTAAATGTGTGTATATGCTTCTTATAATCAAAAACCAGATGGAAGTATTTTTTTCTCTACTTTTAGCAAACAGGAGGGAGTAGCATAAGGCTTCTATCAGTGAAGTTTTTAAACGCTTCTACCTATTTTTAGATTGTTTTAGCCAGGTGGTAAATCACAGTGTAACCTGTTTCATAAGATCAAAAACAAATTATTGTTGTCTTCTGGGTAATCTCATGGTCCATCTAAACAACAGAAGTCCGACATTTAGTCAATATTTGTTTTCCAAATTAATGACCTTGGTCAGTAGAATTATTCAGTGATACTTCAATTACCTAAAATTAAGCAAACTGGCAACCTGTCTCATGTAAAATAAAGCTTACTCCCCATTCCCTGCTCCCCTCCCCCCCAAAAAAATATGCAGAAATCTCTGACCATTCAGAAGGGTAGCTTGCTCCAGACTTCCCATTTCTCAGCGGTAGGGCTTGCAGCGAGCTACCTGTGTTCACTTCAGGGCTAGACTTACGGGCTGGGAGCCATTACCATCCAGCTGCTGACCCTGTGTCAGGGGGAGCAGCAGACCTTCCAGTGAAATCTGCTGTGATCTGCTGGGCTCTTCAAGGTTGGGCTTGGTGACCAGAAGCTGCGTGGCTTGGAAACAGCGAGGCCTGTTGTTAAGGATGGAATGAGGACCCAGAACAGCGCCTCCCAGAGGAGCGGAGCCTGGATGTTGATCCTGGGCAGGCTGGTTTCTCCCTGAGACACAGCTCCCCAACCTGCTCCCTCCCTTCCCTGACAACCACCTTTGTTGCATTTCCCACCAGCAGCTACCAAAGAATTCCAACTCCTGGATCTAGTTTACTCTTAGATGATCTCTTTCATTCTTTATTCGGCACCTCTTTTTGATTTATGAACAATTCTAAGACCCTTCATTGTGTAGTTTTGAAGTGAAATGAAAAGTTGAAGGGTAAAGACTGGCAGCCCACCGCCATTTCCTCGGTGGGTGCATGTTTCCTAACCTGCCAGAATAAAGACCCGCGATGATAATGGGCCACAGCTTCCTTTTCGTGTCTTTGTCCCGGTTTTTAGGGCGATTTCTTGTGCCCTGTTAGTAAGTAAGGGCATTATAACTTACAGGATAACAATCTGGGTTATTGTTTCTTAGAAAAAAAATGGACACATGCAGAAAGGCATATTTATGTTTAAGATATTCAGTTACAGCCCAGACAGTGTGAGTGTCATCAGCTGGTTGAGTGTCGTCCCGTGCCCCTAAAGGTTGCCAGTTCCATTCTGGGCAGATGCCCGGGTGGCAGGTGAAGTCCCTAGGCTGGGTGCATGTGGAAGACAACCAATGGATGTCTCTCTTTCCCTCCCTCCATCTCTCCCTACTTCTCTCCCTCCCATTTATGCCTATCTGTATATATACATTCAGATACATAACTTAGTGGCCAGATTATTATGACCACCCTGTCTGTCCTCTGTTGGGCCACCTTTTGCCGTCAATACTGTGGCGATTCTTCTTGGCATTGACTCCACGAGATGTTGAAAGGTGATGCGAGGAATCTGACGCCATGCCTGATGAGTAGCACTGTCCAGTCCTGTGAGATCTGATGGTTGTGGAACCAGCTGCCTGATGGCTCTTTTAACTTCGTCCCACAAATGCTCAATTGGATTGAGATCTGGTGATTGTGGGGGCCACCTAAGCAAGGTAAAGTCTCCCTCATGTTCTTGAAGCCACTCCTGCACAATACAAGCACCGTGGCATGGCACATTGTCTTGTTGGAAGAAGCCATCTCCATTGGGATAAGTTATCAACGTGATAGGATGAAGTTGATCAGCAATGATACTTAGGTATGTTGTGCTATTCAGACAATACACATGAATTAAAGGGCCCAAATCATGCCAGGAAAACATGACCCAAACCATAGCACTGTCCCCACCAGCTTAAAAGGTTGTACTCATGCATGTGGGGTGCATGCTTTCATGCTCTTTTCACCAAATTCTCACTCTGCCAACTGGAAACGTGATTCATTGGACGACATGACTTTTTTCCAATGCTCGACTGTCCAATCCTTGTGTTCGTGTGCGAATTGGAGAACTGGAGATGTTTTATCTTGGTGGTTCAAACAGGCCTTTCACTTTCATATCCCATAGGGCTAATTTGCCTACAAATGTCAGGTGGTCATAATAATCTGGACACTCAGTTTACATACAAATAGGCATAAATGGGTGAAGAAAAACTCATTATTAGTTCTGTGATCTTGAGAAATTGCTTCACTACTCTGAAACTCACCTGTAAAATAATTATAATATCAAGCTCAAAAATTTCTGAGGATTTAATGGCATAATATATGTAAAGTGCCTGTAAGAGCTCAATGAATGCTAGCTGCTATTATTGTAATGAGTATCAACTTTGTCATAATTTAATAATGTTTGATTATTATCGTGTTGTTGTAACTTTTAAATGTTGAAAGCTCAGTCTTGCAGTTAAATTTGACAATAATCCAGTCAAGTTCAGATTTAAATATTTCATTAAGTAATCACTTATCAGATTTTCACATCATGTTTTAATTTAAGAATATCACTGGCAGACACTTCAATAGGATGCTGAGAGTGTGGAAGCTGAAAATCCTCCCTAGCTTTTCCAACTATTCTTTACAGCAGATGAGGTACATTGAAGAAGAATTAGAATTAGCATCATGCCGAAACCGGTTTGGCTCAGTAGGTAGAGCGTCGGCCTGCAGACTGAAATGTCCTAGTTTCAATTCCGGTCAAGGGCATGTACCTTGGTTGTGAGCACATCTCTCTCATCGATGTTTCTAACTCTCTATCCCTCTCTCTTCCTCTCTGTAAAAAAATCAATAAAATATATTTAAAAAAAAAAAGAATTAACAGCATCAGTCATGAGGCTCAAGAACATTGTAATAATGGAAGAGTGAGAAAGCAAATTATTGAGTCTTCACTTCTGCTAAGTTAAAGTCAAGGAGAGTTTGAACAGCGTCTCCTTTTTCAAAGTTAATCCAAATGAATCTATTTGCCTTGTGATGTAAAGCAAATCCTTACTGGCAGAGCTGTAATGTGTGACCACAAGAGCCGGTGGATGGCTGCAATACTAGTGGGTTTTAAGTTATGAAGTACACTACCTACAATTTCCTCTAAATGTGTTCTTCATGCACACAAGCGCACACAATCACACGCTTTCACATCTGTCTAATTGTTAACTCAGATTTAGATATGTGGTCAACTCTGCTGGTCACTTATGCCTATCATCATTCCTCTCTTCCTTCTATGGTTCCAGACACCAGGTCGTAGACTAAAGAGCATGGGTAGAGATTAGGGGTG
Organism: Pipistrellus kuhlii; assembly: GCF_014108245.1. NCBI lineage: Eukaryota > Metazoa > Chordata > Mammalia > Chiroptera > Vespertilionidae > Pipistrellus > Pipistrellus kuhlii. Next base: position 6,786,865 of record NW_023425523.1, read on the forward strand.
GAGGGGGTGAAGGGGATGGAAGTCAATGCCTTGCACACACTCTATCCAGCAGAGCAGAAGTGATGGAGGCGGGGGTGGGCATCCGACAGGCTTCTCCTTGGTTGTGACTTGTTGCGCCCAGTTCTGTTCCTCACGAGTGTATCCTTCCAGCCCAGTGTTAAAAGTTGCATTACAGTTAATTACAATTAAGAAAGGGTCTGATGATTGATTTTATGTGTCGATCTGGCTGGGCTGTGGTGCCAAGCTCTATGACCAAATATTACTCTAGATGTGTCTGTGAGGGTGTTTTGGGGTGAAATTAACATTCAAATTGGTGAAGTCTGATCTGAGTCAAGCTGATTGCCTTTCCTATTGTAGGTGACTAGTCGAAGGCCTGAGGAGCAGAAAAGCTAGGTAGTTCTGAAGGCCTTCACGGCTGCCCCTGGTCTCCAGCCGGCCAGCCTCGCCTGCAGATGTTGGACTTGCCAGTCTCCCCAATCAGGTAAGCAGATTTCTGGAAATAAATCTCTGCATATGCATAGCCCATTGGCGCTGGTTCTCTGGAGAACCCTGACAATCACAAGGGGATCGCTACCATAGCTATTGTATTTCATGAGGTGTATGTTCAAGATCATTTTCTAGGAGAAACTTCTGTTCCACATGAAGGTAAAATGATGATGATGATGATGATGATGATGAAGAAGAAGAAGAAGAAGATGCTAATTGCAATGTATAGCAGCACAAATTTTAGTTCACATTATGTAGAGCCTCACAGTGTTCCATTGTCCTGAAGCGACCGTCTGTCTTGGCCCCTCTATGTCACTTATTAATTTATTTATCACACAAAATGATTGTGTACAGTGAACTCGTTCGACCGTAAATCAAATGATTTACCATGACAAGTAAACAGGAATGTTTACCCAGTAGGTTCCATCTTAGGTTTGGTCTGCAACCGGTGCAGAAAGCTCCCTTGTACTCATGAATGGGTTCAGTGAAGCTAGCCAGTGCACCTGCCAAAAATGCCTTCAAAAAGTTCCTTTCACAGAACCCAAAAAGTTAAAAGTGTTCAAAAATGTTAATTCCAAGTGCGGAGGGAACAAGCACAGACCTTGTGCTAACCTGTGTTTATATGAAATGGAATGCACATACTGAGGCCGGATTGTGTGAGAGGCCGGGGACCCAGCCATGATCTGGGGGCAAGGTGTTTAGATAAGGCCCTGCTCACGTAAGCAAATGTCTTTCATGGGCTTGTGTGTGTGTCTTTAATTCAATAAAATACCTCTCTTAAGTTTACCCTTTTTTGTGTGGGGGAGGGAATGCTTTTATAATACACTAGGGAAAACAAGAAATGATGATGATGAGAGCTGCTATCAAACTTGTGGCTCAAAATGAACATTCTTGCCCTGGCCAGTTTGGCTCAGTGGATAGAGCATCAGCCTGCAGACTGAAGGGTCTCGGGTTCGATTCAGGTCAAGAACATGTACCTCCTCTCTGGCCTAGGGCCTGGTGAAGGTGCGTGTAGGAGGCAATCAATTGATGTGTTTCTCTGTCTTTGCCTCTCTCTCCCACTCTCTCTAAATATCAATGGAGAAAATATACTGAGGCAAGGATTAAAAAAAAAAATTATTCAAGCTGCAGAAGGAAGTCCGCTGCCGGTGGGACAGACCAAGGCGGTCTTTTCCCAAAGGCTTGGGCCCTCCATGTTGATGCCCTCTTACCTCTGTCTCTGGGAAATGCCTCTCCTGTGTGTGAGAGCCAACCACTCCCACATCTTCAAGGACATTGTTTCACAAAGGAGCCATCATTTCTGTCCTCAGAGGCTCACTCTAACCCTCTTCACCATCTCCTTATCTTCAGAACTTAAATGTGCAGACGTGACTTCTGCCTTGATAACGCCCTCTTTTCGTTCTGTGTGCCTCCATCAGCCTTCACTAACCCTGTTCTCTCTTTGCAAGGCCCCATCTTTCACCAATGCCATTTGCTCGAGATCTTTAACACAGCGCACTCCAGTTTTCAACCCTCATTTTTACCAACAAACCATATCTTACTTTTTTTTTCAGAGATGCTAAGTAGTTTATTGGGGACTAATGATAGGTCTTAAACATATTCTTAAGTTGCCAACTTCTCCTTAAGCATAGAGGGCAGACAGAGGGGGCATTCAGGATTAAGGTTATGTTAGCCTCGTGGCATGAACTGGGGTAGAGCCAAGGAATAGAGGGCAGTGACAAGAGAGCGGTGGAGTATTGGGCCTTGGACAGGGAACATAAAGAGGTGGCCATGAACTTCAGGCCCAGTGAGGTAAAGGTAATGGAATGGATGGAAGGATGAGAGATTGGCGTCGGGAAGTTGCAGTATGTTTACGTCTAGCTTTCAGGTGCTCATTAGGACATCTAGTGTAACTAGAAGAAAATAACTAAAACAAGGAAGTCTAGTTATTGGATTGATTATTTTTTACTGACTTGAGTCAGAGTTTTACATTGAAAATCCAAAATGATAAATGTAGCTTAAGCAACACGGAAACATTTCCCAGTTTATTTGTATAGAATTATCCACTTTAATACTGCAAAGAGAGGAGATTCTCTCTGATGGACTTACCAGAGTATATCGTCTTTTAAAAACCAGTGAATTAACAACATGTTGCCAGGACCGGTTTGGCTCAATGGATAGAGCATTGGCTTGGGGACTGAAGGGCCCCGGGTTCGATTCCGGTCAAGGGCATGTACCTTGGTTGTGGGCATATCCCCAGTAGAGGGTGTGCAGGAGGCAGCTGATCGATGACTCTCTCTCATTGATATTTCTGGCTCTCTATCTCTCTCCCTTCCTCTATGTACAAAAATCAATAAAATATATTAAAAAACAAAACAAAAAAACAACAACATGTTAATAAAAATACATAACCTATTCCTGAAAAAACAAAGACTTTTCCTCTTGGCATCGTTGGCTTACAAGGAAGTCCTTGGTGAATGAGGGAAGATGCTGTCAGTGCTCTGAGGTTAGATAGAGTCATTCTTTTATATCAGCGTCAGGTGTACACACTTTCCAGGAAAAGAAGCCTTTACAATGCTTTCTTCCTCATTTTCCTGCACACAAAGATTGACATTAACATGCATTTTAGTTTATTAATGCTTCTAAGCCATTGAAGTTCCTTAATTCTTAAAAAAACAATAGAGCAAAAAAACAGGTAAGAACTTGCCAGCTATCACTTAGTTTTAAATAAGAGTACACAGATATTTATGATACCAGTGGATAATCGTAGAATTTTAAAGGTTTATGCTATAAATTGGCATCGAGGGTCTAATATATTTTAAACTTAATGTTCTGATTATACATACCCCTTTCCTCAGGGAACAAACCTTTGCCTACTGAGCTATCTGTGCTATTGCTCTATCTGGCCACTAGAGGTCAGTATTGATAGATAAAGAAAAAGCCTTTTGGAATTACAGGTTAATACAGTTCAATTTTAAATTCTGTCTGCCCCAAATCACTAGAAAGACCATAGCACTACCTCCTAGAACAACATTATAACACTGTAACACAAACTTTAAGTCAAAATAGTTTCAGATAATTAGGTGATCAAAGTAAAGGTATTACCACTTGGATGAGTCAGCCAAATCATGTGATTTAAGATTTCCCCCTATCTGCTGGATGCTATATGGCTTGTTCAGGCATCAGCTGTAAATCCTCACACAGCAGCCTCGAGACTAGGAAGGAGAGGCCATATGTCGTTCTCAGCACCTCGCTCTGTCCCACAGGGATCTGACTTTTGGGTCGGCCTTGCTCATTTGCTCTCCAGGCACAAATGGGCCACATTTCTACGTAAAGAGGAGCCTGACATAGGCCTGCAGAAAGTCACGTTCCGCCATAGTGAACTGGCTGTCCCAGCAGGAGAGGAAGGATTTGGGGACAGAAGTCAAAGACTCAAATGGCCCACTGACCATAGGTTTTCTTTCCTAAAAGTCTTTTGCTTTTCTGTATCAATTTATGGGGGGGGGAAACCCACAAAAACACCCAAAACAAAACAAAAACAAACAAACAAACAAACAAAAAACACCTTTCTCTGGGACTACAGTTTAACAGAACTTGGAGTCTGTCATCATGGTGGGAGCGCATGGGCCTGGCGTTTCCGTGGTGACATGTCTGGGGTTCTAAGGAACAGCCCCAGCGCCAGACCAGCCGCCCGCAGATGAGGGAGGAGGCCTTCACTAAGCCCATTCATCGCCCGGCCTAGTGGGAGTGCCCGCGCAGCCTGCCAATGAGCGGTTGGTAATGTGGGCTCTGCTTTGGGGAATTGGGCAAGACTGCCAGGATTCATTCCTGAACTTTAGCGGCCACAAAAGAGTGTTTTTCTGTCGTCTGTAACCGATTCAAAACCAAAGGACAAGCTGGCTTTTGTGCCCATCTTCCCTGACGTCCAACGACTAGTCATGTTACGACTTCGGGTTCTCAGCAAGATCGCAGGAAGCATCGGGCGAAAGGGGAGGAAAGAAAACAAATGTCATCTTTTGACTGGTGTAGCCTGTTCTCACCGTCTGCTCACTTTAGAAGATTCTCTTTGGAAAATTATTACGTGCTAATTCGCCACAAGTTAATGGTGTGTTACTGTCAAAGGAGGGATTAAATCGGTGATGTATCAAGAATCATAAAAACGATTGCCTGAATCTTTAGATGTTGAGTACAAAAGCAGTTCATGCCAGTTCATATTCAAAACTGCTTGCCTTGCCTTGAAAAAATATTTCCGCACTCTTCTCCCCAGTGGATGGGCTAATAAACGTGTGATATTATTATTAATATATTGTTTAGTTTCTACATTTTAGTCCATCTGAACGTTGGCTGGTGTTTTGAAACGTTTGAGGGGCAGAGGTAGCTTTCCTTGCTAAGGATCTGGTGCCCTTAAATATCTCACTAGTGGGGTGACCACATCTTGGACAGTGTCCCTCACCGTTTGTAGAAAATGTCAGGAGTTCCGAACAGTAGGCCAGGAGGGACTGTCGGGAGTGAACTCAGCCAGTCCTGCAGCCTCTGAAAAGAAAGGGCGGTCTCCACACCTCTGTGTCCAGTTTTTGTTTTATTATTATTATTTTTTTCTTTTTAGGGCAATGTATTCTTTTGGCTCCTAGCTCTCATTTTATTTTAGGAATGGTTTCTCATGCGCTTCAGACAGGGGCCTCCTGTCCAGATCTTGAATGCGAGCACTATGTCTTTGTTTCGTCTTCTTGGACAAATATGTTTCATTGGGAACCCATTTCAAAAACGCTTGTTAAACAGGGTTCCACACGGGAGCTCGTGCACGTGAATGCCGTGGGGACAGAGAGCCTGTGTCCCCCGCTCGGGACCGCAGCCCCCTGTTCCAGGAGAGAGATCCCCTTCCCCGGGCAGCACGGCGCACACCGCCTCCTGCCGTGACGCACACACAGACACATAGGCAGGCACATCCCGGGGACGGAGGGGAAAAAAACACATTAGTCATAAAGCCCAGGAGTTGAACGTTAAAGAGAGCGAGGCCGGGAGAGGTACCGCTCAGAACTTGAATGAATTGCCAGTTTTCACCAAGTAACTGGCGGGCCTTCTCGGGCAGGCTCCAAATTCCTGCTGAAACCAAGACTTTCTTTCCTGGACTGGGCCTGGCATTCCTGGGAAACAATGGCCCTTTTCAAATAGGCTCTGAAATTTCACAGGTGAAGGGAGAGGGGCAGTCATCCGATCCCACCCACGAGAAGCCTGTTCGTATTTTAAAAAGTGAAGACAGGGCCTATCGTGGAGAGGCAGGCCGGGCTGGCCCGTGGCTGCAGCTGCAATGTAGACCCCAGCCCCGCAGGGCTGTGAACCGCCAGTCAGTGTCGGAGTTCCTCTCCCACTCCCTGCAGCTCTCTCCCTCGTCTCCCTGAGAGCAGACGACACAGCCCCCGGAGCAGGGCTGTATTTTGCATCGTGTTTTATTTAGTGTCATGGTTTGTCAGCATTCAGGTTTCCCTTGAATGAGGAATGGACACGAGAACCTATAAAAGGAAGGATTCCAGCCCAGCCGGAGGAGCTCAATGGTTGAGCGTTGACCTATGAACCAGGAGGTCAGAGTTCGAGTCCTGGTCCGGGCACATGCCCTGTTGCGGGCTCGATCCCCCAGTGTAGAGTGGGCAGGAGGCAGCTGATCCATGATTCACTCTCATCACTGATGTTTCTATGTCTCTCTCCCTCTCCGTTCCTCTCTAAAGTATATATATATTTAAATTATATTAGCCCTAGCCAGATTGGCTCGGTGGATGGAACGTCAGCCTGCAGACTGAAGGGTCCTGGGTTTGATTCTGGTCAAGGGCACATGCCTAGGGGGTGGGCTCAGTCCCCAGTGGGGGGCATGCAGGAAGCAGCTAATCAATGATTCTCTCTCATCATTGATGTTTCTATATCTCTCTTCCTCACAGAAATACATAAAAATATATTTAGAAAAAAATACAAATCTTTAAAAAAAGAGTGAAATCAATAAAAACCTATTTTTAAAGAATAAAATGAAGGATTCCATTGCTGATGTGTGTGAGTGTGTCATTTTGGAAGAGAAAAATATTCCGTAGATAGGTAAACACGTACATATCCAATCCCGTGTATGTGTCATAATTTCACCTCGCATCCTTTCCAAAATAGATGGAAAGAGATCTCATTATATTATAGTTAAGTGATTTAAAAATTCCTTTAAATACGTTTTTATTGATTTCAAAGAAGAAGGGAGAGGGAAAGAAAGAAATATAGAAGCAGCAATGATGAATGAGTCATGGCCTCCTGCATGCCCCCTTTTGGGGATTGAGCCCACAACCTGATGGAATTGAACCATGACTTTCTGGTTCATAGATTGAAGCTCAACCACGGACCCATACCTGCCAGGCTCAATATGTTTAAGTGTTCGGATAGGCTTAGGAGCCTTTCATGAAAGTATAAAACTTATTCCAGCCCTAACCTCTTTGGCTCAGTGGACAGAGCGTCAGCCTGCAGACTGAGGGGTCCCAGGTTCGATTCCAGCCAAGGGCATGTACCTTGGTTGTAGGCACATCCCCAATAGGGGGCGTGCAGGAGGCAGCTGATAGATGTTTCTCTCTCATTGGTGTTTCTAGCTCTCTATCCCTTTCCCTTCCTCTCTGTAAAAAATCAATAAAATATATTTAAATAACCATTTAAAAATAATAGAAAATAAAAATAAGCTTAATCCAGTTTTAAAAGACTTTGGGTGTGTTGTTAGCTGTACATATGTATGTGTACAGTTAAAATCAGGTGCCTTTCATAGACTTTATGCGAACTTTTATTGGATCAGATCTTTCAGTGATTCAGTTTGTGTGTGTGTGTGTGTGTGTGTGTGTGTGTGTGTGTGTTTGATATATCTATTGATTTCAAAGGGGAAGGGAGAGGGAAAGAGAGAGAAAAACATCAATAATGGGAGAGAATCATTGATTGGCTGCCTCCTACATTCCCACTGGAGAATCAAGTCTACAGCCCAGGCACGTGCCCTTAACCAGAATTGAACTTGGGATCCTTCAGTCCACAGGCTGACACTCTATCCACTGAGCTAAACTGGCTAGAGCTCAATGATTCAGTTTTATGGCTGAGGAGACTAATAAAAGCTCAGATTATGATATTTATCATTCAGAGACAAATCTTATTGGGCTTGTCTCTCTGCAAGAGACAGAGAGTTCTTTATTCCTTTTAACAATGCTGATGACTGGCCCAAGATACCTGATGCACCCAATGCTTAATGCAGGCCTATCACGGAGACTTATTTTATTATTTATTATCTTTTTATATTTTTATTGATTTCAGAGGGGAAAAGAGAAGGAGAAAGAGATAGAAACATCAATGATGAGAGAGAGTCATTGATCAGCTGCCTCCCACACGCCCCCTGCTGGGGATGGAGCCCACAACCCAGGCACGTGTCAGTGTGGTCAGTGTGGAGATCAGAATTGTCATCCTTGTTAAAAACCAAATAAGGCTTGTGGAGCATATCTATCCCTAGAGGGATAGAGTGGAAATCTGAATTAAGCTTCTCCTTTTCATAGTTCTAGGTTTTGTTTTACAGTCGCTGCTCATAATGAGTAGTTATGTAAAGGGAAAAATACGGCTTCCAGTTCCCGGCCCCTGTCATTTGTATGTGTTCTTTTGCTGGAACTCAGCATTACCAAACTAGTGTTTTACTTGGCTTGGTAGCATTTTTATTTAAATAAATGCAGAAATTTAGGAAACGTAAAATACAAGGTTCACTGTATTCCATATAGCTCAGGGAAGCGGGGAGTGGGGGGGACCCTAACTATCTAGCCATATGCATTCCAAATATTAGCTAAAAGCTAAATAGCCCTTTATATATTCACAAGTCAGCAAAATAATACTGACAAATTATTCTCTTGTGCTTTTACAAAATACCTGCTATTTTAAAGTACAAAAATAAATTACAAGACTTTAAAGAAATGCTTCATGTCTCGTATCCACTAATGCATACACTACAAAATATACACAAAATCAGTGAGAAGTTTTATAGATTAGTAAAGCAATTCAAATGTGATAAACAGAGTTGTTTTTTTAAAAAGAGAGAGAGAGAGAGAAAGAGAGAGAGAGAGAGAGAGAGAGAGAGAGAGAGAGAGAGAGAGAGAGAGAACTACATACTTAATTTATTCCTTAATTTTGAAAAAGGTTAAGTAAAGGATATTGAACTTCATAAGACCTATGCACAATTAATATAATAGATGCTGTTACTCTATGACAGTGTTTCCCAAACTTTTGACATATGTATACCCCTTCTATAATTTTCGTAACGCTGAGTACCCCTCCTACTCATGAGAACATAGAATTAGGTGCAGCTAAGCACGGTGCAGTGCATATCCCCACCAAACTCCGGTGCAACGCGTACCCTCACCAAACTCTTCCCATACCCCTGGGGGTACGCGTACCACACTTTGGGAAACACTGCTCTATGACATGTAAAATTCTGTGCATATTTATGCATCAAAGAAGAATTTACTCTCTGAGTACACATCTTTGATAGTTTCTTTCTTTTCCTTTGCCTTGTGTATTTGTCCCTTTCCTGATGTCTATGAGGAAGTCTGATAGAACACTAGTAGTTCAAAATGTACGCTTTGGAGTCAGATACCTGGATTTGAGTCCTAGATGCATCCCGTACAGCTGTGTGGGCTAATTTAACCAGGCTCATAGAAAGTTTTGTCTGGTGAAGAAAAAAAACATTTTTTTTCAGTGCAAAGATGAGAGCGTAATCACTTTTTTCATCTTGAAAAGCTATTTTATTCCTGTTTTGGTCAACTTATAAATGAACCTATGATACTCGAACACTTCTGAGCATTTTAAAAGGGTCTTTCAGTTTTGTCTCTGAGGATGAGAATTCCAAGAATGTCCCTCGGGGAAGATATGTTTGTCAGGTGTGGCCTGTTGGTATTTCTCAGATCGTACCTCCTACTCATAGGGCCTGCCTTGTGTGTCCTCGGACCTCACCGAGGAGTGCTTTCCTCTGTGTAACTGGAGTAAGGAGGGGGAAAGTCACTGAGAAGTGAAGTCTGCTCTCTTAAGATGAGTTGTCCTTGATAGTTGTTGTCCTTCCCAATTGCAATATGCCCCAAGTTTCCATGGTTTATCAGGATGTAACCCCACCCTACGTCAAGAAGCATCTGCACATGTAAACGTATTGAGGGGAAAGTTGAAGCCCAAGGACACAACTCAGTGGTTACGATTATTTGTGGGTATCAACTTAGCTGGACTATGGAGGCACAGAGATTTGATCCAGTGTTGCTCTGGATGTTTTCATGAGGCTGTAATTGAATGAGATTGACATTTAAATCAGTGGATTTTGAGCAAAGCAGATTGCCCTACAAATTGTGGGTGGGTCTCATCCAATCAGTTGAAGGCCTAAAGAGACCAAATACACTGCTCTCCCTTTGAGCAAGAAATGATTTGAGAGCAGGTGGCCTTCAGACTTGACCCAGAACATATCTACATATTACATATAATTATATAAATATACACAACCATCTTTATGTATTATTTCATAGTTAACTTGATAATTTGTGAAGCGACTTCCTGTACAGTATCTCATTTAATTTCTACAAATCTTCCGTGAGAGATGAAAAATGCATTTAAATGTCCTGTTTTTACAGATAAGAAAAAAAGGAAGTGTTAGAGAGGTTATCTGAGTTGCTCAAAATTCTACAGTCAATGGACAAAAGAAACTCGATTTGAACTCAGGACTTCAGATTTGCAGTGTAGTTTTGATTCACTAGACCAAAATTTTCACTGGGAACCTTAAGGAATGCTGATGCTCAGGCCCCACTTCATATGCATCAAAAAAGCATGTGACGGCAGGGGTTAGGCATGAATACTTTCTAGAGACCCTCAGGTGCTCCCGGTATTGAGCAGAGTCTGAAATTACCAGTTCTTTCATCACGGTTTAGCCTGACGATTCTTTCTTTTCCAAATGTGTTTCTAAGGTACCATCAGCACATAGTCTGACTGTTTTCTTACCATGAATTGTATTCACAGAAGAGGTGAATATTATCCCTAAACATAAAAACATAACATTAAGAGTAATCAGTAGGTTTTTAGCCATAAAATCACATATACTAAAAATCTATGAAAAATAAATTGGCATTAATAAGCTCTGGGGGACCAGTGATTAAATTCTGAGCTTCCCAGTGTTGTTAACTGAGTTCCTGAGAAAAACTGAAAACAAACACACAAAAAAGTGATTCCTGAAAAAGCTTTTACCTTTCTCAGCCAACACTCCTGTTTATTTCTTTGGGAGCTGCTTCCACTTATCTCATCCTCTTACTCTCATCTCTCCTCCTCTTCTGACCATTCAAAGGAAAGTTCGCTAATAAGATCAGAGGAAACAAGCAGCTTCGTCTATCAGTGGATGTGAAAGCAGGTCATGGATTCAGGCATGCCACTCTATACTTTCCGCACAGCGGGAGTCCAGGAATCCGGGTCTCTCTGGCAGGGTTTTCGGTGCCCAGTAGGCCAAGAGAGTCCAATTCCGGACAGTCCAGGAAGTCTGTCCACGCTGGAACCAGAGACTCGGACGATAATGCTCTTGAGGTGGTCCAAGTGGAAAGTTCAGTCCCGAGTCCGGGTTGCCCATCGGGTTAGGTTCAGGTCTGTTATCAACCACTGACTTCAAAGCTTTGGGCTCTAGTCAAAGGGGTAAGTGTGCTTAAAAAATAAAAAAAAATAAAGGCCTTCTTAGTGCGTCTGGGCAGGTGGACCCTCTGAAGGAGCCAGACGTTGGGAGCACAGAGGATAGAAATCTGGGAGTGCAACCAGAGCGGGTTCGTCTCCCACAAACAGAGCGTGCTCCTCAGAGCGAGAAGGCGATGGAGTCCTTGCCCATTCCTGGTGAGATCTTCAGAATCCTTGGCCGCCGAGTTCTGCAAAGTAAGGGAATAGCAGTGGGAACTCCCAGATGGTTACAAAAAATGTGTCCCTGACATATCAACTGTTTTCAGAGGTTTGGGGGGAAAGGGGCATTTTTTCTCTCTTCTTTCTTTCTTTCTCACCTCTCCCCACACCCCCCGCCCCAAGTAAATCAGGGCAGGGCAGTTTCCCTCTTTGAAGTACAACCAAGTGCAACCAATCCCATTTCAGCATCAAGAAAAAGCACATCTGTGTCAGCAGCCCATGTCCCCCGCCAGGCTGACATGTGAACATGAGAAAACTTACATTTGGATGATCTGCCTCTTGGTGCAGGTGCGGCTCAGGTCTCTCTGCTGCGATCCAAGATAAATGGGTCTTACAGCACATTCTCCTCTCGGGTGACGAGGGATTATAGCGTTGGCATTGGCTCCAGAGCCCCAAGTATGTTCTCTTCTTGGCTCTGCTGCCAGGGAACGGTGCACTTTAAATTCTCGCCGTCTCAATTTCCTCATCTGTGTATACGTGGGCATGAATATACCTTTTCTGCTGCACCGCCATAGGTTACCGTGAGGGTCAGATATGAGCGTTCTTTGCCAAAACTGAAGTCAGAGGCATTGCTTTCCATGTAAATCTGTCTAAACGTGCCCCTTCTCCTCTGGGTAAGAATGCAGAGATCCCCCGCTCTGGCCTCTCCCTTGCTTCGGCAAAGGCGGCATGCATGCTGAGGGAGAGATGGTGGCCTCATCTGAGGAGTAATGGCATGTCTTGTCTTCAACATTAACAGACAGGCCTCTCTTTAATTTTAAAGAGGACAGATGAGACTTCAGTATAATTCTAGCTAGCACTGGGTCCTTTCAGCTCTACTTCCCGAACCCTGAGGCCCTCGGTCTATGTTCCTTTCTGCTCTTAGGGACTCTTAGCAGAACAGCTGGGAGCCCTGGTTCTGTGACAAATTCAAACACTGCCCATTAGGACATTGGGCAGTGGGTTTAATTATCTATTGATTTCCATTTCCACTGCATCCATGACAACCTGTGTTCCTACCCATCACACACTGACCTCTGAGGTGTATTCTGTATTCCGTGACTAGTTTGTTCCATATGGACAAGCCTCTTCCCTTGGATTAACCTGGCTTTATCCTAAGTAGTTAGAAAAGGGATCTGGGCCCATTGTGTGTGTGTGTGTGTGTGTGTGTGTGTGTGTGTGTGTGTGTGAGAGAGAGAGAGAGAGAGAGAGAGAGAGAGAGAGAGAGAGAGAGAGAGATATGTTAATGATACTAACCTTCAAATCCTCCATTCAAGTTGTTGCATGTATAACCAGTTTGTTTTTTTGTATTTCTGAATAATATTCTATTGTATGGATGTACTACAGTTTGTTTAACCTTCATCCCATTGAGGGATTACCCCCCCCCCCATCCCCCAGTTTTTGGTTATTAACCAACCATAAAGCTTCTATGAAGATTTATGTTTAGGACTTTATGAGAAAGTAACTTTTCATTTCTCTGGAGTAAATATACAGGAATCAACTGTTGGGTCATATGATAAGTGCATATGGTTTTCTCAGAAAATACCAAGCTGCTTTCCAGAGGGGCTGTACTAGCATTTTACATCACCACCAGCCGTGACTCAGAGGTCTGGTTTCTTATACCCTCATAGGCATCTGGTATCTTCACTATTTTTAAAATGGTAACCTATTTGGAAGGTGTATAATGATATTCCACAATGGTTTCATTCTTATTCCCCTAATGGTTCATCATCTGAGCATCTTTTTATGTGCTTTTTGTCATCTGTATATTTTCTTTGGTGAAAGCTCTGTTTATGTCTTCAGCCCATTTTCTAATTGAATCCTTTTCATCTTTTTTGCTGCCTTTTTTAAAGCTGCTTTATATATTTACATGTGGTTTGCAAATAGTTTCTTCCAGGTGGTAACTGCCTCAGACACTTGACAGTCTTCTACAGAGGAAACACTTTTAACAAAAGTCCAATGCACTGATTACATTCTTTTCTATTGTATTTTTGCTTTCATGTGTAAGAACGCTTTGCGTACTTTTAGAATTCTCAGATATTTTTCTTCGTTTTCTTTTAAAATTTCATAATTTCACATTTTCTAATTAAGTCTATAATCTGTTTTGAGTTAATTTTAAAAATATATTTTAACTGATTTTTTTACAGAGGGGAAGGGAGAGTAATAGAGTGTTAGAAACATCGATGAGAGAGAAATATCTATCAACTGCCTCTTGCACACTTCCTACTGGGGATGTGCCTGCAACGAAGATACATGCCCTTGTCCAGAATCGAACCTGGGACCCTTGAGTCTGCAGGCCAACAATCTATACACTGAGCCTAACCAGTCAGAGCCTGAGTTAATTTTTTATATCAAGTATTGTTTGGTTATTTTTTAATTATTAATTTATTTATTTTGGCCAGTATTACTCAATGGCAAAGCATCATTTATTGAAACATAACCATTTCAGTGTTAGTATTGATTAGTTAATAGTTAAGAGAATGATATTTGCTTATAACATTTAAAAGGGGAAAGATACTAGTGACTATTTTTTTTATTAATTTGGAGAAATAAACATTTACCTTCAATAGTATTCAAAGGAATAGAAAGTAAAACTATAAGACACAGTCTTCCCCTTGTCTCTTTGGTGCTCTTCCTTCCTTTCTAGTGCTGTGAGTTTCTTGTCTATGACATTGTCCTTCTCACTAAAGAAGGTTTAGTAATTAGTGCAAAGCAAATCTATAGACAAAATATTCCCTCAAGTTCTGCTTGAATTCCAAGTGAACTTGGACACCCATAGGAGCAACTGGATTCTCAATATACATTCAAACTCAAGGAAATCCTTTTTCCTTCCTTCTTTCCTTTCCTTTCATCCTTTTTCCCCCCTCATGCTGTATGCCTGTTCCTACTCACATTCATAAAAATTTGGTTATCTTTAGGAAAATGAAATATGTCTTTAATAATTGTAGAACTGATTATTTAAAAACACTTAACACTCTTAAGCTGAAACAGAAACTTGGAGAAGCCACTACAAAGTTAACCTCGAGAAATGAAAGAACCCAACTGAAAAAATGTAAATGGAGTCCATTAAATCCTTGGAATTGCTATGGCAAGCAGAAAAAGCAGTTTTAATATACTTAGTTTGCTGAGTGTTCAATTTTTTAAATTCTCTCTCTTTTTCCTCCTCCCTTCCAGTCAGTGAAATGAGAAAATCTTCATGTAATCATTATTTTTCATTCTCATCACTATTATACTCATGGTAGTAACCATAGTAATATAACTAATCAAACTAGAACCTCTAGTCTGTATTTCTGGGCCATGCATGAGGAGGAAATCAATCATTATTCCTGACATTGATTTTGTGGTATATTCTCCATTATATATGATGTTGTTGGATATATTTCTTCATAGTGAAGAAGGAGTCCTATTCTTTTCCTTATCTAGTCCCATATTTCCTTATTAATTCTTTCTGTTGCTAGAATAAGTGGGTACTTCCTGGGTATGTGGAGAAGGTGGGACTGATTGCCATTCTGTTTCCAGTTGTGATTCTAATCTAGTCTAGGTGCAATATTGAGGTCTCAGAGATGCAGAGTTGATGCAATTCCTAAAATCAGACTTCTTCAAAAATTAGAGACTTTTCTTTCTGGGTAATATAGTATAATTTTATAATTCTTTTGGTATTAATGTCTGTATTTTTAATCTTGTATTCAATGGGTGTGCAAACATTTTAGAAATTAAGATAATCAACAATAATCTCACCTCATCTTTGTTCCAGTAAGTCAAAGGGAGTATAAAGCCCCTTTAAGGAGATTATGGATTTTTGTTCCTCTGCTTCCCTGGTAGTCCAAAGAGCACAGGTGTAAGAGCTTACTAGTACAGTGAATACATAATGAGATTTCTTTCCCTCCATGCCTCTTTCCCCCTCTTGCTCTCTCTTTATTTCTCTCTCTGCCATGGACATAGGTGTGCATATATTCTTTCAAATTAATACAACAAGCATTTTTTAAAAACATCAAGCGAAGTACAACAAAACAAAATGGGCAAGTGTGATTATATCACATATAACAAGAGTCTATAGTTGTATATATTCTACACCTGTAAACACATATATTTGTGTAATGAATCACACTGAAATTGTGTTTCTGATGGTACTTCAAATCCAATGACTTGGAGACCTCTGGCATAGTCTACGGCACAGTCTATGGAAACTTCTGGATACTCTAGACTTGAAGGTTTATGCACAGGGTACAGTGTTATGACAAGAAGTAAGGAGGACTGCTCCTCTAATGAAGAAAATGGTAAACTCGCCCACACTGAGGCCTATTGAAAAGGGAAGAGGCTGAACCTCCTGGGGAGGTTGAGAAGACCTTTGGAAATAATTCACTGTGAGAGGAATGGAAATTACATGAGATCATGGAACATGAGCCACAGAGAGACAGGTTCAAGGTCTCAGAGTCTGAGTCTGTGCAAGTCTCAGAAGTGTAAACACACAGCTCCATGTACAGATGCAGTATTGTAGAGGTGTACACTTGGTCCCTGTACACTTTTATTAGCCAGTGTCACCCCAGTAAAGGCCATTTATAAAGGAAGTGTTCAGATTTGGGCTGGATGTCCGAGTCATTTCAAACAACCTCCTAATCAGGTCAGTCTTTTATACCACCCTGAGGGCTGGTGAAAGGTTTCCACAGAAGCTCCAAGTCCAGAGAGAGACATGTCCTTGGCCAGAGGAGGCCCAGACCTGGAGAGCATGGCTCAGGCCCAGCAGGAAGGGGCCCAGGGAGGGCTGTCTGGGTAAAGGCCTCTGTGAGCTCCACCTAGTGGAAACTCCACCCTCCCTCCCACAGTTTTTTTTAAACTTTTAAAGCTCATTAAAGCAGGAAGGAGTGTGTGTGTGTGTGTGTTTTGGGGGGAGGGGGGAGGCCCTGCGCACAACGGGAGTGTGCAAAGGGGTCACTCCAAAAGGTAGGGGACTTAGGCATCTGAGATGGTTTTAGTGACCCAGCTTTATGCTCCACCAGTGAGGACCGATGGGAACTCAACACAGCAACTCAAGTCTTGACTATAAGCCCTAGCTTGTTTGGCTCAGTGGATGGAGAATGGGCCCGAGGACTAAAGGGTCCTGGATTTGATTCTCAGGTCTGCCTGCATGGGATGGCCAAAGGAGATTTATGTTGTAATACAAACAACACAATCATTAATAAATAATAATAATACAAGAATGAACTCTGTGTCTCGAATGCTCACAAATGCAACCTCCTTTTGCCCACTCCTGTATATATACTAGGTTTGTAAGATGATGCCATTATTGCCAAGCCATTTTCTTCCTCTCTAACGGTAACATATTAAAATAATTACAAACTCTTCACTGTGTCTGAATATATTTGAAATGAGAACTAAGTGCCTTAAAAATAAACTTATATGGTCCTGGGCCAGGTGTCTCAGTTGTTGGGAGCATCTGAGAGATACAGGAGGTTTGGTGTCAGATCACTGCAATAAAATGAGTGATCATCTTTTTACTGGTGGAGGGTCTTGCCTTCAATTTATTAAAAAAAAAAACAAACAGAAACAAAAACTCAAAATCTGTGAAGCAGGTAAAGCAGAGTGCAACAAAGCGAGGCGAGCCTGTACATACATACCTTCAGGTGGAGCCAGCCAGCAAAGACCTGCCTTTTAGCTGACTCAGTTGAAACGAGTTTCTATTTAGTATGGCACGTGTCCAAGACAGTGACCACAGGAGCTCTGGGGTCAGAATTTACAAATTGACTGTGATATTTGAATAATAAGTTTTTAATAAAAATTCAATTTCTTGATAAAATTTCACTTTTATTCTTACGATCTATACGTTCTATGATGATAATATTTGACTTTGAAACATTGACTCTGGCTGAATGTTTATTTTAATCCTCACACATTCAACCTAATGTACCTCTGTTAATATATAAAAACTTGATAAATAGTGGTTCTAGCAAGGGAGTATGATGACTTGTATGCCTGCTGGGAAAGTAGTCATGTTTGATTGGGAAGCATTATCCCTTAACTTTTGGGATATGCAATAGGGGATTAGTGAGCAAGGAAGAGTGTACCAGCCCTGGCTGGTGTGGCTCAATTGGTTGAGCATCTTCTCATGCACTAAGAGGTTGCCAGTTCAAGTCCAGGTGTTGGGCTTGATCCAAAGTGGGGGAGCCAATTAATGTTTCTCTCTTTTTCTCTGCCTCTAAAATCAATAAAAATATATTTTTAAAAAGAAGTGTGTCCAACTTAGATTAGCTATTTGTTCTGGTGATTGTTTAGGATGTTTGAGGTAGATGCTAAATTTATTTTGCTTGACAGTAGACCTTTGGAATCTGCATTTAACATCTGACACTGACTCTGAATGAAGACACAAAATACACGATATGTAATAATTTTCACTGGGGATAATAATACCTAAAGATTTGAAATATCAACCTTTTTTTAATGTATGTAAAGTCTCTATATATAAAAAGTCAGCGACTGGAATGCTGGAACGAACAGTGGGGCTATGATGCCGTCTGCAGCTGGCCAACCAGACAAATTGGGGGCGCAGCCAGCTGGACAACCTCTCGTGGCTTTTCCCTCAGGCTGGCCCCTTGGCCCCTAAGCCCCCAGCTGGTCTGGCCCCTGATCAGTTTCCCCCACCTCAATTGGAGGCAGGACTGGCTGCCCCCCTCCCCCCACCATCTCTGCTGATCGGGGTGGACCGGCCAGACCCCACCTGTGCATGAGTTCGTGCACTGGGCTTGTAGTTATATATATAATGAATCTCAGGTATCCTGATTGTAAAAGATTTAGTCTGTTACATGGGTTAACTGAGGTCTATCTATTGTTTACATCTTAATTTGTTCTAATGGTGAATTTGGTATTTGTAAAAAATATTTGATCATCTCTGAGAACATAGTATTTATATACATTTAATGCCTACATGGAAGCTATGAAAAAATTATTTTGAGGTCTATGTTTTTATGGAGCTTACAATGTTCATTAAATGAAAAGGGAGCCGTGGGAGGAACAACACAGAGGGTCTTTTAACCGGCCCAAGAGTTACAGGCTGAAGCACAGAACATGGAAGCCTGTTACGGGTTGTCACAATTCACTCCTGTTCACTCATTCAGATTTCCTAAACATTGTCATAAGCCCCTCTTTTCCTACTCTCCTTGAGGAATAGTCCTTAGGAACGAAAATAATTGAGCTTCGTTGTTTCTTCTCCAGGAAAGGACTCATTGGCCAAATTAAATCTTATATTTACTATTAAGTTTGTGGTGTTTTTTTTAACATATTTTTTCTAAGACTTTTCCTGAGATACAAACTACAGTGATCTGTCTTTACAGTTGTGCATCATTGAATGCAGGGACATTCTGAGATTGGTGTCATTAAGTGATTTCATCATTGTATGGACATCACTGAGGAAATTGTTCAATCAAGAGATGCAGTCAACAGATTTTAAGAGGCTCCTGATGGTGGAACATGGCAACTGTTTTACAGCAAACCTTTTATTTTAGTGAGAAAAAGAGTATACTATAAAATAAAAAATACACAGAATAAATACACAAACAAGTCACATGGCCTTTTACTATCACTATCAAGTATTCTTTCCTCTACATGATTGTAGTGTTGTACTTGTTTCTTTTTTTAAATATATTTTATTGATTTTGTACAAAGAGAAAGGGAGATGGATAGAGAGCTAGAAACATCAATGAGAGAGAAACATCGATCAGCTGCTCCTGCACAACCCCCACTGGGGATTCACCTGCAACCAAGGTACATGCCCTTGACTGGAATCAAACCTGGGACCCTTCAATCCACAGGCCGATGCTCTATCCACCGAGCCAAACCGGTTAGGGCTGTGCTGTAACTTTTTATGACTGGCAGTGAAGTAGCTTTGTTTACACCAACACCACCCCCAACACCTGAGGCACGCTCTGCAATATGACTGTCACCAGGCAACAGGAATTGTTCAGCTCCTTGTAAACTTAGGGCCACCATCAGGTATGCCGTTCCACATTGGCCAAAGCATCAGTAGGCAGCATGCAGCTATATTTTAAATTTGATTAGCACTATGACTTTGCCCATGTAATGATAACTTATGGCATACTGATTTTATAAGTCAGGACTGAATTGAATTGACATGTACTTAAACTAAATTGAGCAGAAATATTGATTCCAGAGCAGAAGTCTTACTATTTTTTGGGGCACATGCGTAATGCTTAACCAATGTTTCAGCCAGATGTGTGTGGTACTGAGATGAGCCCAGACTGGGCTATTGGCCAAATGTAGCAAAGAGACGATGGAGAAGAAGATGAAGGCTTAAATATGAAAACAAGGAGAATACTTTTGTCTAGCCTAGAATGTAATTTTCATGTGGTGAAGTTTTATTTACTGTTGTATAGTCAGTTCTTGGTATAATTCCTGGCTCAAAATAGATGTTCAATAAATATATTGGTGAATGAATGAGTGAATGAATGGGCAATAATGTTTCCTAACAGTTTACTACACCATGTGAAGTATCCTGCTAGTGTCTAGGGATACGATGTTTACTTTACCCTGAGGTCAATGATAAGCCAAATCATTATTAAATATCATGACTCGGCTTTATATAATTCTAATTAGCATCACTTGAGTTACCCCCATAATATTCAGTATATGTGGGTTTTCCAAATTGCTCTAAAAACTCTTTGAAACGAAGTTAATGGTTTCTACTTTTTTGGAATCTCTATATAGCCAGTAAGTGTTGGTTTAGCTGTAAGTGCCACCATGAAGATGAAAGTTTACTAACCAAATAAAGGGTTAATGTAGTGGAATCAATTGCAGCCTTGGGAAAGCTATATTTTTGTAGCATCTGATGGTTAGTTCTGATAGTTAAATTAGGTACTTGGTTATGTCTCTTTACTTTACTTTGTGAGTTATTTCCTCTATAAGATCTAGCAGTGTGAGAGTGAATAATTAAATGCAGCTGCAAAAATTACAGAACCCTTAAATAAGACTTCTACTTCATTTATGGTTAAATTATTTGGCTGGCTACAGCATGTGACTTAAAGATACAAGTGTCCACACTCCTTTTATCAGCATCTGTGTTCTTTGACAGTGATGAGTGGTCTCCTATAAGTCACGTGCTTCTTTCTCTAATTCTCCTATGACTTCCATCTAACCTCAGGCCAATGAGTGTTCAAGTCATGCCAGACTTAACCAGAAATTAATTACACATGCAGAGATTAAGTTGTGAATGAATATCTTCGTGTAACATTTCTGTGCCTCCATAATGTTTTTTTTTACTAATAACACTTTAATCTTCTACCCTTTGAATATTTTTATGGCCGTGAGATAAGACATACTATTAATGCCAAAAATGACTCTGTTGCACGGTACTAGGTATAACTGTAAGTGCTTACTTTTACTTGAACTGTCTATTGCTTTGATTAAAAATATTTTTTCTAATATTATGAATATTTTATTCCTGAAAAAAATGGAAGAGGCTGTTTATAAATGGAAATCAGAGTCTTTGGGAGGGAGGCCTTTGGCAAGCCCGTCCTTTTAACAAACAACTGGGTCTCTGGGAGGGGACCACACGAAGCCTGCAGCCCCTTTTGAACCCACAGCGGGTCCTCCAGGGAGCGGCACTAGCTGCGGACTGTTTAGTGACAGCAGTGGGGTGCATCGCAGCACCGCTCCTCAAAGGAAGCCTCACCTTATCTGACCTGCTCTTGCAGTAGCTCAGGCGCCTGCCAGCCAGTTGACGGTAATATCCTCCGTCATTTCCATTTTTTAACATTCGGAGCCATCTGAGGACATCTTTTGTTTGCTTCTGAGATCATCACAGGATAGATTTGGTTGAAAACTGAAGATGAGCCCTGGTTGGCAAGCTCAGTGGGGAGAGCCTCGGCGCACCTCCACACCTGAGGGTCCTAGTGGTTTGATTCTGGTCAAGGGCACTTACCTGGTGTGCAGGTGTGATCCCCTACCTGCTTCCAGGTGCCTGCGAGGAGGCAACCGATGTGTCTCTCCCACGATGTTTCTTTCTCTCTCTTTCTGCCTGTCTCTCTCTGTACACCCTACCCTTCTTTCCTTGATTCTCCCCTCCCTCTCCCCCCTCTCTTCTGCTCTCTCTGAGAATCAATGGGAAAAATATCCTCAGATGAGGATTGATAGAAACACAAACAAAAGCTGCGGAACTGTTCTTTAGCTGGCCCGTCGCCTCTGGCGGCAGTCACTAGGATTTCTAGTCCTGTGATGTCCTATGGGATCCATCAGCCACCTCAGTGGCCAGACGGCCCCATGCGCTCTCCCCTGCTACAGTCCTTGGGTACTATGGAAGGATCACCCTTTTCATTTGATCTTTTTCGACATCAACATTATGCTTTTAATGAATCTTCCAGCTTCGTGTCAACATTAACTTTTTAAATAAAACATAGAGCTCCATGTGTGAAGAGAGCCACTGCGCAGCTGGACACGTGGGCAGCCATGACTTCGTTGGGTTCGTGGGAAGTGATCCCCTTGGTGAACCATTCTGAGTGGAAAGAGCTGTAGAGAGCGGTGGGCCGGCTTTGCCCCTGCTGCTGTGACACTGACCCTGTCAAACCGAAGGACCAGAGGGTGAGCAGATGCTGTTATCCGCCAGAGTCAGCACTTGCATTCTTCCTTCCATTCTGCCAGGAGAACGGCCAATGTTGTTATTTATAAAACAACATTGCAGCCTGTCGGTTCGGACTGAACACACGCTTATTCCATGTCCTGTTAGGAATGCCAGCCTGGGAAGGGCAGCCGTCAGGTTTATCAGTGTGTGTGTGTGTGTGTGTGTGTGTGTGTGTGTGTGTGGTGGGAGGGGTATGTGTATGTGATGAGCATTTACTTAGCACATAGAGTAACTGAAGGACTGAAGGGTTTTTTTTTTTTTTTTATTCATAGTTTAGAGTCTTTTATTGTTACATCAGTGAAGTTGGATTATTATGACTTTTCCCCCAGAGCACAGCTTTTTACTGGTTTTCTATATGAAAGCAAACCGAGTTAAAAAGTCATGGTTAAACATACCGTATTTTCGGGCGTATAAGACAACTTTTGAAACAAAAAAAAGTCAACCGAAAATCTGGGGCAAAAGACCGAAATTGCACAAAAATTACCTGCAGATCTTGATGGCAAAGTAAGTCTTTTCTTTGAAGTGGGGGGTAGTCTTATACAGCGAATATAGGCCTAAACCTATGTTTTAACTGTAAAATTAGGGGGTCATCTTATACGCCGGAAAATACGGGTACATTGGTGAGGGGCAGTATTCATTTCCCAGTATGCCACCTTGGTTTCACTTCTGTTTCAAAACATGTTATTGTATCCTACAGAAAGCAGCTTCTTTTCTGTCCTTTTTATTGAATGCATTGAGGTGACACTGGTTAACACCATGATAGCAGTTTCAGACACACACCTCCATAGCACATTGTCTGTATATGTATTGTGTGTTCATCACCCCAAGCCAAATCTCCTCCAATCACCATTTGTCCCCCCTTATTCTTCTCTACCTCCCCATTGAAAGCAGTTTTCTAACCAATAAATTAATTTCAAAGAATAATTTTGGTCAGGGCATATTTCTGAGTTGTGGGTTCTATCCCCAGTGTGGGGTGTTCAGGAGGCAGCCGATCAATGTTTCTCTCTCATCATTAATGTTTCTATCTCTCTCTCCCTTCCTCTCTGACATCAATAAAAAAAAAAAAAAGTGGAGAATCTACTATAGCCCAAACTCTTTTATTTACATATGGAGGTGGAAGAGGCATAGAGGGGATAAAAGGTGATTGAAAAAGTTAAAGAATGTGTTGAAACTGTCTTCCTTTCCAAATTGTCGTCAAATTTTGTAACTGTTTCTTGAGTGTTGAAAAGTGGTGTTTTCTCCAACCATTGGGTGCACCTCATACCCACTACATCAGACTTGTTGCTTGTGGTTTTGGGATCTTTTCTATTTTTTTTTTCTTTCCTGTTGAATATAGAAAGTCTGAGAAGAGATATGTTAAAATCCCCCACTATGGCGCTGGATTAAACCAGGTCTCCTTCCATTTCTGTCTAGTTTGTCCTCACATATGTTATGGATTTATTATCCGGTGTGTTCATGTTGGTAGTTTTCGCATCAGTCTGGGAAGTTGCAATGTGGTGGAGTTTTCCTCTGTACCCACCACAGCGCTTCTTGCTCTAAAGCTTATGTTTCTGATGCTAACGTAGCCGTACCAGCTTCGCTTTTATTGGTGTAAACCTGGTGTACCTTTCCACCAGCTCTTTGCTTTCCAAGTTTCTGTGACCTTTCCACGTTTCTGTGACCTTTCACAGGTAGCCCACATCTGGATTTCGTGTTGTAACCCATTGGGATAAATTTTTACTTAATTGTAACACTTTTTCCATTTTACATTTGCTATGATCACTCATCTTTCGAGTTTATTTCTAAACTTTTATTTTGTCCTTTTTATTTTTTCCAAATTTCTTTTACTGTCCTTTCTTGCTTCTTTTGCCTTAATTTGTACCTTTTCACACTGTTTTGTTGCTTGAATCAATGGCGTAGATTCTCTCTGGGATTGTGCTGGGGGATCATTAGAATACTCGTGCATGGTATTTAAGGGTCCTTCCTCAACTACAGACATTGGATTCATATTGCAAAAGGAGGCAAGGGATGGCCATTTTACCTGAGAAGTTTTATAGGCGTGTGTTAGTCTGTCTTGGGTTTGTTGTCATCGTGTGACCTAAGCAGTACCCTATTTTGGCTACTCCTCTCCCTCATCTCGGGGACATCTGGTTTCCACTGAGACTGCCTTGCTGTTTATGGTGAATACACTCATCTTGCTCTTCTTACTTCAGGATCCCGTCATCGCTGTTTATGTCAGGATTCCCTATCTACAATATACCTGGCCGAGCTTCCCACTAATGCTGATGCCTCCTCACTTTATCACTTCGATACATGCAGCTCTCTCACGGAGCACAGATGGTTAGGGAGTTTCTGGGCTCATGCATTTTACCCCCTCCAGCGACACCCACGCCTCTGAGCCTTTTAAGCTCTTCTGCTACCATCTGCTATGGCAGTTCCAGCATTTCTACATCACTCAGTGTGGGCCTGCCCTTCCCCAAGCTTCTAAGAGCTGTCTGAGCAGTTAGCATAGCATCCCATGGTTCCTGCCCAGCTGATTTCTCTTGCATCTCAGGAAATTGCTCCCAGTTCAAAAAGCTATGCTTTATCCAACTTTATATTCTGCCCTTGAACCATGACATTCATTGGCTCATGGTTCTCCTTCCTCCCTTTGCAGATCTAGTAAGTACTTCCCCAGCTGAGTGACTTGACCCAAATGATTGATATGAGGAGAGAAAGGAGAAGTGGAGACAGATGTCCTGTAGCTACATGTCATCTTGAAAAACAAAGTTTTCTGTATCATCTTTAACGTGGATGATGCTAGCCTTCAACTGGGAGAAGTGGGACACTCGGAGGGATATTTCAGGGGAATCTGGAGAGTTCAGGCCACATCTCAGTGTCCTACATCCCTCTAATTATGGACCTGACCTTGGCAGAGCATACTAGCCGGATTTAACAATGCAGACTTCCCTTGAACTCTGCTACCCTTATAATTAACGTCTTGGCCTCCTCCATGGCGTTTGTTTTGCATTTCATGACAGTAAATAAGAGACTCTTCATATAATGCCAACAAGGCTCTCAATTCACACTTTGTCTTCAGCAGGAGATTCATAACACTGAGCTTTTTATTGCCTTCCACTAGTGTATCAGTACCACCCAGCAATATTCATCTGATCTACACTCCTCGTACTTTCTACTTCCACTGAATCTCCCAGGCTCTGTGACACAGAAACTGCTGGTGCCTCCCCTTCATCTGTATCCCACCCCAGTTCATCACTGTCCACATGTTAACAATGACACCAGTATGCCATCCCAGGAGCCACTGATTATTCACTTACCACCAGTGATGGTGTCCCTCATCGCCAACACACCCATATGAGGGTCTGCTTCCTAAAGTCACTCCTCATATCCATTGCCTTACATTCCTTAGGATGAATGCTCTGAGATGTAGATTGAGTAGGAGATATCAGTTGTAGAGTATGGTTTGACTTATCTGTTGCCACATAACGAAAAAGGACTTAGTGACTTTAGGAAACGTAACCATTTTGTTGTATCTCACAATCCTATGGGGCAGGAGTGTGGGTAGAGTGCTCCTTCTGCTTTGTGTGGAGTTGACAGTTGGGATTATATTCGTTTGACAACTGGACTCTCTCACATGCCTGATGTCTGCAGAGAGAGGACTAGAAGGCTATGTTTAGTGGAGCTCCTCTCTTTCTATATAATCTCAGGACCCCTTAAATTTCCCAGTCCTCTTAAAGGCCAGACCTAATGTGGCAGGGTCCCTTCCACTGTATTATGTTGGCCAAAGTGGTCCTAGGATAGCCCAGGTTCCAGGAGAAGAAGCACCTTCTCTCTTGGTTGGGAGAGTGTCGAAGAATGTGTGGCCCTCTCGAATCTGCTACCAATTCTCCTAGGAACAGGGTACATCAGGGAACAGACAAGGCAGGGTTGGGAAGAGGGAGAAGATGAACTGCAGTGAGGTGGCAGCAGGGATCTCAACTAATCCCCCAGGGAGTTCTGGAGTTAAAATGGCATTTGAAGTTGTTCTGAATTGTTGCAAGGAAGTTGAGTTTGTATATGACTTCTGTGGGCCAGTCATTTAACCTGGGTCAGTCATTTGACATGTTATTGAGGAGAGGCATATAACTTTGTTTGAGAAAGCTCCCTTAGACCCAAAGCTATTTTCAGAGAGAAATTTAGTTGTGCACTATCATCAACCAACTCTCTTGACAACCCCTGTTTCTACAGGAACATCTGGGTGGTGCATCACAGCATCCATTGCACACATTAAGAAATAAATGGAGGCTGCAAACATTATTATGACCTTAATAAGCAAATTAAAAATAGCAAGTTACCATATCAAAAATACTGAAAATTAAAATTATGCTCTGTAAGGTCCTCAACAATAAAGATAAAAAATATACTGATGGGAAGGATATGGTTGAAATAAGTGCAATGCATGCATGCTGTAGAAAAGATAAGAGTGTTCAAGAAGAAATGGCTCATTGACGGATAATCAGTTTTTCTGAAGGGAGCACACAGCCCGGAACAGAAGACAGATTTCTAAAATATCTATCAAGAAGAAATTAGAAAAGAAATGGTTCTGAAGATGAAAAGAGCTTACAGTATCTGAACGTAAACACATATTTTTAATGAATGATTGTATTTCAAAAGTAAAAGTGGAATTATCTAATAAATAGGGGCTTGAAGTGGTGCCCATTTCTATCCAATATCCTATATAATAAAGAGATAATATGTGACCCTCACACCCTCACATCACAAGATGGCCACCCCATGTTGTCACAAGATGGGCATCCCCAAATAGTCACAAGGTGGACCCCCCATGTCATCATAAGATGGCTGCCACAAGATGGCCACCCCCATGCTGTTACAAGATGGCCTCCCCCACATTATTACAAGATGGTTGGCACAGGAAGGCAGTTGAGGGCAACAAGCTCTGCAGGGGAGGGCAATAGGGAGTGACCAGGCCTTCAAGGGAGGGAAGTTGGGGGCAACCAGGCCTGCAGGGGAGGGTAGTTGAGGGTGATTGAGCCAGAAGGGGAGGTGTCAATCATGCCAGCAGGGGAGCAGTTAGGGGCTATCAGGCTGGCATGCAGAGTGGTTGGGGCAATCAGGCAGGCAAGCAAGTGGTTAAGAGCCAGCAGTCCTGGATTGTGAGAGTGATGTCCGACTGCCAGTTTAGGTCCAATCTCTGGATCCCCAAGGGGTCCCAGATCAGAGAGGGTGCAGGCTGGGCTGAGGGACACCGCTCCCCTACCTCTCCAGTGCACGAATTTCATGCACTGGGCTTCTATATCTTATAAAAGCAAGACACATACAAAAACAAACAACAACAACAACAAAAACCCCTCTATAATTCTCTTTTATGTTGAAACTAGAAAGAAGACTTGCCCCCTAGATTTTTTTAAATATATTTTTTATTGATTTAAAAGAGGAAGGGAGAAGGAGTGAGAGATAGAAACATCAATGATGAGATAGAAACATTGAGCGGCTACCTCCTATATGACCCTTACTGGATATCAAGCCTACAACCTGGGCATGTGCCCTGACCAGGAATCAAATCCTGGTTCATAGGATTGATACTCAACCACTGAGCAGCATCAGCTGGTGTGTGTGTGTGTGTGTGTGTGTGTGTGTGTGTGTGTGTGCACGCTTAAGTGTAAAGGAAGATAAAAGCAACTAAGATTGGCCTGAAATGGAAAGGATTATAGGGCAGCATGAAACACCCAGGAGAACGGAAATAACAAGTGGCCCAGGAACAACATGCCTCGCAAAGACCAGCATGAAACAAAGGCTGTGGGGTCTGGGAAGGATGAAGTAGAAAGTGAAAAAACCAAGAGCTCAAAGTGCATGGAAGACATGAATGCATAGGGTAATGGAGAAGTGGCCATTTGTCTTAGAAAATCCAGAAAAACTACACTCCTAAAGGAAATGTCTGATGGCCAGACAGGAAAAGGCTAGTTTCTTCCCCAGTAAGAAGTGCAGTTGGTGCTGGGCCAGAATGGGCACAAAACTGTTAGAAGAAATAAAGTGGGAAAGATTTTCCCAAAAGAACACTTCACAAAATTAGAAAGAACAGACAAAACTTCTGACCAAATATATGAACTAAAAGTAGAGAAAGAGAAAATAATCACTTCTATAAAGGAAGACCCCAAAGGGGAAAACACAAGATTTTAGGGAAAATACGGTGAGAAAACAGGAGACAATGAAATGTACATTGACAAACTAAGGGGAAAATGATAGAAAGAACAAACAAAAAAGCACAAAACGAAGACGAAATTGGAAGAAGCACAAGGCACCATAAGCATGGAAATACAGAAAGGGATCTAGATTATAGAATGACAAAAGTGATCAAAATAAAATAGAAATACAGAGGAGTTACAAAAGATTAAAGGGAATAGATACACAAGAAAGGCAAAGGAGATCAAATGCACATAATTGGAGTTCCCTAAGAAGAAAGCCAAAATAATGGAACAGAATATAGAAACATATAATTCACGAAAACATCCCTGAAATGAAAGAAGGCTTGGGTCAAAAGATGTGTCATATGCCAAGGCAACTTGAACCAGAAGGATCAATAATGAGATACATTTTGATAAAGTATTAGTCCTTAAAGTTAAGAAAGAATCCTTTGCAAAGTTAAGCCAAGTTATCAAGTCACTTAGAATAATTTGAAAAAACTCAATCAGATTTTAAGGTTTCCTCAGCAGAATTCAGCATCAGAAGACAAGGCAGCAATCCTATATAATGAAATGCTAATATGCAAATTGTCCCTATGGTTGGGAGTTCAATCAAATGCAAGTTCAACATGTGCTGACCACCAGGGTTTGGTTTTGGCGGGTATTGGCTACATGGCTCTGGTAAGGGCTGCAGTGGAGGTGTCCAGATGAGAGCAGGACCGCAGAGGGATGGTGAAGCAGGTGAGCGGGTGGCACCAAGGAGGCCCCAGCTGGTGGCGATGGCAGGCAGCTGGCAGCGGGGGGAAGAGAGGCCCTGGCCAGCAGATGGGCCTCTAGTATTTATATGACAGGCAAGGGGAAATGTATAAGCCAAGAATTCTATATCCAGCCAACTTGTGCTTCAAGTACAAATTCAATGGACAAATTGTTTTGAACACAAAAGTCTTCAGGGATTATTGGTCCCAAAAGTTCTTATCAAGGAAACTGCTTACAGGTGTACCTGTCAGATTAGGGGTAACAGGAAGGCAGTGGTAAGTCATATGTATTATATTGTACTCATGCATTGTGGAATAATTGCCACAGCAGGTTAGTGAACACATCACCTCCTATGTTGACCATTTCTGTTTTTGTGATGAGAACATTTAATGTGGTCTCTCTTAGCAACTTCCCTGTGTGGAACACAGCACCGGTAACTCTAGTCACCATGCTGTCAATTACATCCCAGACTTACTCATCTTATAATGGGCACTTTGTACCCTTTGACCAACATCTCCTCATTACCCCACCCACAGTGCCTGGCAAACACCACTCTACTGTCCATTCTTTCCTTTTTCTCTAAATTAAATTTATTGGGGTGACATTGGTTAATAAAGTTATACAGGTTTCAAGTGTATAACTTTATGATATAGTATATGTGTATTGTATTGTGTGCCCACCACCCAAAGTCAAGTCTTCTTCCATCACCATATATTTGACCCTCTTGACTCATTTTCCCCTGGTAACCACCATACTGTTGTCTGTGTCTATGAGTTTTTGTTTGTGCATTTGTTGCTTTCAGTTCTGTATCCCATATATGAGTGAAATCAGATAGATTAGGGGTGTCGAACTCAATCAGAGAAGGGGCCAAAATCTAAAATCCAGCCTAAATCGTGGGCCGAATGGTTTACTGAACAGTCATAAACTG
Organism: Pipistrellus kuhlii; assembly: GCF_014108245.1. NCBI lineage: Eukaryota > Metazoa > Chordata > Mammalia > Chiroptera > Vespertilionidae > Pipistrellus > Pipistrellus kuhlii. The sequence continues at coordinate 6,816,719 of NW_023425523.1, forward strand.
TCATTGTGATGGAAACGCAGCGGAGTGCAGTGATGACAGCGCGGTGCGGGCCACATTGCAAGGCCTGGCGGGACGGATTTGGCCCGCGGGCCTTGTGTTTGACACATGTGAGATAGATGATTGGATGAAGAAGATGTGAATATGGGGTGAGGCAAAAGTAGGTTTACAGTTGTGAGAATGCGAAACTTTATTCTTATATTACTATTTATATGAATCATATTTTCCACATAAACAACTATGAACCTACTTTTGCCACCCTATAAAAATAATGAAATACTATGTGGTCTTCAGAAAAGATGAAATACTGCCATTTGCACCAACATGGATGGATCTTGAGACTCTCATGCTAAATGAAATAAGTCAGACAAAAAAAAGTTAAGAACCATATGATTTCTCTCCAATTTATGGCCATACCACCCCGAACACACACGATCTCTTCTGATTTCTCCTGTTCTTTTCAAAGGTAAATTAGATCATATCCCTCCCCTGCCTAAATCTCTGCATTGGTAGTTCAGTTGCCATCAAATAGACCCAGAGTCCTTACGAGATTGAATTGGCCAATGCTGTGTGGACCCTGCCTGTTTATTTCTCCATTGCAGACTTCTATAACTCTCCCTCTCACTTCACTTCCTCCCACTCCTTCTGGAACAGGGTGAGTTCTCTCCCAGGTCTGGTCCATCGAACTTTCCAAAAACTCTTCTCTGAGACTTCATAGCCTCATTCTCTCACTTCCCACAGGACCTGCTCCTTAGGGACGCTTTCCTGAGCCCACCTGCCTAAAACTGCAGCATGTCTCCTAGCTCCCCTCTACTTAGTAGGGTTCCCGACACAGTAGGTCCTCAGCCTATTTTTATTGAGATTATTATTATTATTTTTATTGAGATTATTTACTGAGTTGTGTTAATCCTATGTCTTTAAGTAGTCTCAGTATTCAACACTAGTCTCTCTATTTTGATGGATGCTTTTATCACTTGAATTGTATTATTGATTCTTTTTTCTTTCCAAGAGAAGTGCTTGGCTGCAAAATTTTCCAAGTCCTTATACCCTGGGAGTGTCTTTTGTTGCTTTCATGTCAGAACAATACATTGATTGATGTGGAATTTTCAGTTCACACACTTTTCTTATTAAAATTCTGTGTTGTCCTCTGGCATTCCCTTATGTAGAAGAGAAAATCGAGGACAGCCCAGCTTTTGTTCTTTCATAGGTAACTTTTTCCCTGCCTGCTCGAGTGCTAATGCTTCATTTTGAATCACTTTTTTTTTCCATTGCTTTTCTTGGGTTCATGAAGTTAGTCCATTTAATTTAGACTTAAATAATATTTCAGCTCAGAAAAAGGTTTTTTTATTTACTTTTTTTTGAGAACTCTTAAGATCTACTCTTAGCAGAATCCAAGTTAATTGGATATTCACTATACCAGCTTGCTGTCCATTCGGTCCTCAGATCTTGTTCATCTTTTAACGGAAGGCTTGTGCACTTTGACGAATATCTTCCAGTTTCCATTTCCTCCTCCTCTCTGCTTCTGTAAATTTGACTTTTTTTTTTTTTTAGGTTCCACATATAAGTGATACTGAACAGCATTTGTATTTCTCTTTCTGACTTATTTAACATAGCATAGTGCCCTCCAGATTCCAGACGTCACTTTTTTTTTTTTTTCATTCAGGCTTTTATAGACTAAGGTATGCCAGAAAAATAGGCATGCTTATATTGTGCTAGAAGTGTTTTTACTTTTGTTTTAATCCTTTTCTTTTCTTTTAGAACAATGGCTATAGTACCATTGACAGGAATATATCTCTTCTCAATGACTAGTTTGTATCATGGATTTTTCTGGGTGGTGCTTCTACTTGAGGTGAAATTAGTTCCTTATAACTCAAATGGAATATTAGTTTCTTCATGTAAATGTCAATATAAAGAGCACCAATAAAATAGATTTTTCTGAAACTAATACGTTTCTCCCTAGCCCTTCCATTTGGATAGATGTCAGGTCTTAAGCCAACCATCTGGGAGTTGTCATAGATTCTTCCTTGAGCCTCACACGCAATCTTCTTTTCCCTTTATTCATCCTGCCAGAACTTCCTTGGCCTTCTCTCCATAGCTTGACCTGGCTTAGGCTACTTCTTAGATCCTCGGGGATGGAATGCTACTGTCTTGCCACAAAAGAGGATTTTAAAAAGTGTAGTTAAGATATCACAGACACAGAGACATCTAAAAGACAGGATTTGAGAAGGAAGGTCTCATCTTTACTATTTACTGTACATTAACATACATAGTCATACACAAGGAATAGTCATTAGAAGGCCCATGTGCTCTGACCACATACAGTAATTTCCAAAGCAATGGAGGGAGAACACTGTGCAACCATATGGTATGGTTATCATAAGGTAACCTGTTCCATTCTTTCGTGTTGCTGTTACTGCTTTTGACACAGCTACAGGAAATAAAAAGACTACTGGAATGCATACCAGGAAAAAGTATTCCCAGAAGGCTTTGCAAAATGAAAGTTGGAATCCTTGAGTGGAACCAGATTTCTAAAAAATAAGCTTTCTGTTCTCTATAGCTAGGATGATTCTGTTAAAAATAAAATACATTTTATGCATTTGATCACATTTCATATTAAAAATACATTAGAGGAAAAGAATAAGTCCACAGAAGTTATAATGCAGTACCTGAAGTTCAATGTAAAAAGCAGTAGTATCATGACATCATAATGTAGTGTTGGCTCTATAGATTGAACTGTTCAATTATATTGCACTTGAGATACACCATACTATCTTACTTCTTTTCATTGTAAGCAGGAGAAATTCCTGGTTAGTTTTGGTTCTTTGGTTACCTATTGCTGTGTAACAAACTAGCCCAAAATCTAATGGCTTAACCTAATACCTTTTATTTGCTTGCACTTCTAGGGGGTGGGCTTGGGGAGTGGGGATCAGGAATCCAATCAGGGCAAGCAGGGAAAGCATGTGTGTGCCTCATGTGATACCTGGTAGATGTGAAGATCCAAGATGGCTCTCCAGTCCCAAGTCTTATCCTCAGCTAGGAAAGCTTGAAAACATGTCAATTTGCTTCAGTAGTTCAGGGATCAGTTGGCCAAGATTGCTGTTCTGGCTGTCATCTGGTTTTGTGGTTCACCTACATACAGTTTCAAGGCCTCTCCATAATCCCCTTTGTTCCTCCTGAAGGGTGGCTGAACTTCTCTCATGGAAACTTGGGGTGAGTGCAAAGGAACAGCTACAATGTGTAAGGTTTAGACAAGAAACAGCATCACTTTCCCTGCATTCTATTGGTTAGAACAACAGAACATCATAGGGCCCAGATTCAAAGGTAGGGTATGAGTTCTAGGAGGCAATAATTTTTTTTTGGAGGACAATCAAAGCAACAGTCTTCCATAGTTCACCCTCTTGCCCCTAATAATTCACAATCAACACACAACCAAAATGTGCTCTCCCAGGATGCCCAGAGACTCAACCAGTTATTGCATCAGACTTGGTCTTGGAGTCCAAGGTCTTGTCATCCAGAACAGGTGAATAAGAACGGCCTTTGGCATAGCTTCTCCCACTCTGAAGACTTGTGAATGAAAGAAACAACTTATCTGTCTTCCATACTCTTGAAAGACACTGAGGAATTTGGGATGAGAACATTGCAATATTTGCTCCCATTCATAAAGGAGGGTAAATGGAGCTAAAATTATATGTAGAAAGAGATCAACCAAAGGACTAGTATGCATGCATGTAAGTATAACCAATGGACACAGACACGAGGGGGATGAGGGCATGTGCTGGGGGTGGGGTAGCTAGGGAGAGGTCAATAGGGGTAAAGGATATACATGTAAGACTTTAAACAATAAAGAATCTAAAAGAAAAAGACTGTAGTGAAGCTGAAGGGGGCTCGTTGAGATCTAGTTTACTGAGCTAGTGACTCCATCTTCAGTGTGTCATGTGTATTAACTCACAGCTATCTAACACGACTCGCTGACCCTTTGGTGGTACAGTATGTGTCAAACAAGTGGATCCCATGGTCATGTGTTTTGGCAAATCGACATGTTTTGATCAGTGTCATCATTGGAAAATTGGGTCTCTGAATGGTTTGCCTCAAAACAAGAAAAGTTCTATTGGGACGGTATCCACAAATTACTTGAAAGATGGGGGAAATGTCTAGCTAGCTATGGACATTACTTTGAATAAAGCACTTTTGATGTATCTCTTGAAATTATCGCATTTTCTTTTATTACAAAACCAGCCATTATTAATCGATACATCTAGTAAAGCTTTCATTTACTTTTTTAAATAAACCTACTCAAGATTCACATACATCTATGTAAGTAAAAACCCCTTTAAAATGTTACTTCAAGTCTTTAAATCACTTGATAAGGCATACTGAATTTATTCAGTCTTTTAGAAAACAATTGTTAGGAATGTTGTGGAATTATTGTGCTATGGCATATGACCTTTCTCCCCATTCTACAAAATATTGACAACAAATGAATTTTTACAAAAAGAAAACCTGGCCCGTTTTAGTAGACTCAAACCTGTGTATTCCTGTGACTGAGTTATGAATCCAGCCTTCAGTTGAACGCCTTCCATGGTGCTTTGAGCTCGCCTGAGGGTATGCTGTTTATTTTCACATGCAAGGAAAACTAAGTATTCAAACTACTATCATTTCCCAGGAAAAAAATGAATATGAAGATGTGGATAATGAATAAGAGTCTAAACACTGTGCACCTTTGGACAGGAACACTGTCTCTCCACAAACAAAGATGGTAACGGCGGTAGGATATGTATATAGGGAACAACAGTTCTTTCAGAGTCTGCACAGGTTCGTTCTCTGCTCCCGTGAATAGGGCCATTCATTTCAGCAGGGCCTGTGTGTGTGTGTGTGTGCGTGTGCGTGTGTGTATGTGAGTTTTGGAAAGCTCGCTGTCCTGGCTGAGCCCAGCTGCATGTAGCAAATGTTTGGAGATGTCTAAATGTGTATAATTCCATTCAGGACCTTTCTAATGAAATAATTCAGCCAAATGTGTGAAAACAGGAATGGAGAAAATAAGAGCAAATCAATCGTGATAGGGATGCTATTCAAAGTAAAATATAAAATAATATAAAATGGCCAGTGACAGAGAGGTTAAGATTAATGTTATATTCTTATTTTATTAAAAAATAAAAAGCATTCTTCAGGAAGCAAAAGCTGTCAGGAAGTGAGCAATAAACCAGATATTTCTACGGTAGGGTATTTATCCTGAGATTACAGCTCATGTTTAAGCCACCTGATTTGTTTCTTCCTTACGTCGTGATGTATCAGCCATCATATCAAGCTATGAAATTAATTTCTAATTTTATGATTGTATAAAAAAGCAAATTAAATGAAGAGGAACAGAAAAAAAAAATGGATTAGATGATTTATGGGGTATAGTAAAATAATATTTTAGCTAGTGAAAATCATGTGATTTTATTAGGTTGACATGACAATAATATTAAAAACTCAAATCTATAAGGAAGATTTTTTTTAATAAGGAAGATTTTTAAAATTAATTATCAGAATTTTGAAGCTTAAATGGAGATAACTAAGAGTCAGGTACCTGCCCTAGCTGGTTTTTCTTAGTGGATAGAGCATTGGCCAGTGGACTGAAGTGACCTGGGTTTGATTCCAGTCAAGGGCACATGCCCTGGTTGCTATCTTGATCCCCACTAGGGGGCATGCAGAAGGCAGCAATCAATTCTCAGCATTGATGTTTCTCTCTCTCTCCCTCTCCCTTCCTCTCTGAAATAAATAAAAATATTTTTTTAATCTAGTTAGACAGTTATTTTTAAAGATGGTGGTCTTCAGGGGGGCACTTCTAGGGCTGGGACAGGGCTTTGTTGTTGTTGTAAATTGGCCATCTGTATCTATTCCACACACCCCCACTCCCAGCCTCTGGTAACCAATGAGTGAAGAGAAGGTGGTACATATATTATATACACACTTTGATAGCTGATAGCTCACCTTTGAAAATGAAATGTATTTTAATAATCACTGCCTTTATAATTATTCCAACTGTGTATATTCACATTTTGGGACACCCTATGTATGATATAGAGAACATGGAATATTATTCAGCTAGAGAAGGGAAAGAGAAATAAATCTTGCCATTTAAGACAACATGGATGGATCTTGATGGCATTGTGTTAAGAGAAAAAAATCAGACAGAGAAACACAAAAACGATTTAAAAAGTGAACTCATCAGAAAACTTCAGGAAGTGGCTGTGGGACTTAAATTGGTGGATATGGTTTGTGGGGTTTATTTGGAGGGGAGAGGAGAGCGGGTATATTGACCAGTTTGGTGAGCAGGCAAATTCCTCCTCCCTGGATACTGAACCTGGATTTCTTCTCTGGATATTGGGGGACAATGGATTTTATGGAAAAAATAAATAAATATCTGTATACACTGCAGATTTCAGAGGGTTCGTTTGTCAGTGTTGCATAGTCTGTGCTGGAGAGAGGAAAACCTTGGGCAGGAATATGAACGAAGCAGTTCTCCAGGCCTGGGGCGATGGGGCGATGGGGTAGTTGATGGGAAGTTGGGCAGAAGAGCAAAAAGTTGCAGAAGAAAGACTGAAATTCCAGAAAGGGTTCCTTGAGAAATCATGCTACGATCAGTAAAACATACAGAACAAAGGGGCTTTGAGATGCCTTTGACCTTCCCGTCTGAACCCTGTGCGAAGCCCACACTGAGGGCGTCCATAGGATGCTGTAGATATTTACAGAGGCCCCACCGCGGTGACAATTCACTTTGAAGTCCCTCTCCGTGGTGCAGGGTTGGATGAAAGACCGTCCTGTGATCCTCCGAGCCAGCAGGCCCGGGATATGGTAAAGCAAAGAGGAATCCTGGGGAATGAGGCTGACTAGGTCTTCAAAGGACCTTTTCTCTGCCTGTTAAAAAGTGTTCATTCTTGATTGCCACCCTCCTAGAAAAACTGTGACGCTCGCGAGTTTTATTTGGAGCAACATGAATGGCTTTACTTTCAATAGTCACAGGCAAATGACAGGTTCTATTTAATTTTTTTATACATCGTTATTTACATAGACTTTAGTGATATCCCTGCCTGCTGTATAATTTGATTTATTTTGGGACATCAGAAAGAATCCACTGAAGTTGCACATGGCAGCCGCCTGCTTGGGCAGCAAAACTGGTAGCACAGAACAGAATAGCAAATAAAACTCAGTTAAGAAATCACAGGATACTTTAAAAGGGAGCTATGGGTATTTTTTTTTTATCATTGTATACTTTATCCAAATACAAAAACATTCATTGGAGAAGAAGCAAGCCAGTGTTTGGGAATCCGTTGCCCCTGATTTACATAAGAGACCTACAAAATTACATAAACCCATTGTGCCACGGATTTAAGTCCTCAAACCTTTTGGGGATGGGCACAGGAACGGGCGAACATGGAGGGGACCGTGCAGATTATTGTCAAATGCAGTCATAGGTCTTAGAAAAAGAACAGGACCCGTTGTTTGGCAGACTTCGCTAATTCAGCGTCTTAAATAATAATGTTTTCCTTTGACGGTCAGTCTGTGGCAAAAAGCTTGGGCAGTAGAACAGGCATGAGTTCAAATTCTGGTTCCAGCACCAACACACCGCCACTAAGCCTCAGGCTGCCCCTTTACACAGTGAGAATAATCATAGTGTTGAGGGCAGGCGCCTGTCATTGGCGTTCTCAAAGTCCCTGGCAAAAATCTCTTCCAGGGGGTATTTATTTATTTATTTATTTATTTACCTTACATTAATATTACAGATACCCCCATCCCCCTCTTTGCCCACCTCCACCCACTGCCTGCCCCCTTCCCGCGGACCATAGCCACACTGTTGTCTGTGCCAGTGGGTTACACCTACATGTTCTTTGTCTAATTTCTTCACCCCCTTTTATCCAGGCCCCCTTCCCCTCCCCCTGACAGCTGTCAGTCTGTTCTCTGTGTCCATGGCTCTGATTCTATTTTGTTCATCAGTTTATTTTGTTCATCAGATTCCACACATAAGTGAGATCATGTGGTGTTTGTCTTTCTCTGACTTATTTCACTGAGCATCATAATCTCCAGGTACTTGTTTTTTTTGTTTGTTTGTTTGTTTGTTTCTCATTGGTATTTTGTCTCGTTCTCCTTCAACCCTCATTTTTTAAAAAATATTTTGACATAGATTTTTCCTAATATGTTTCCACTGATTTCAGAGAGGAATGGAGAGGGAGGGAGAGAGGAAGGGAGAGAGAAAGATCAATTATTGATTGGCTGCCTCCTGCACACCCCCTACTGGGGATCGAGCCCACAACCCTGGCATGTGCCCTGACCAGTAACTGAACTGGGGACCTATTGGGTCTTGGGTAGATGCTCAACCACTGAGCCACATTGCCGCAGCAGACGGTTTTAGCCATGGAAAGTTTTCTTTCTAGGCTCTCTTTTTAAATTGGTTCTTTCACCTCAATACTCCTCTGACTCATTTTGTTCTTCAAAAATGTTCACAGAACTTCAGATCTGTTCATAGAATTCCTTTATGTGAGTAACAGTCTGTCTGTGTAAAGTCAGCTAGCTTAGCTCTGCTCTTAGCGGTCAGAGGATGACTTAACATTGACCTTTCATAGGGTAACCTTATTTCTCCAGTTTTGTCATTCCTGGAGGGATGTCTCAGACTCATCTCTGTGGGTCCACCACATACTTCTCTGCTTGTAGAAATTTTATTTTGTCTTTGGTCCCTCCCCTCACTCCTTCTTCCTTTTCCTCCTTCGGAATTCAGCCAGCTGGGCCTTGTGATAAGAGTGAGGTTCCTACATTTCCCGTCTTCAATTTTTGACCAGAAAGATAAAAGCTGAAACACTGGGAAATCAGGAATGTTGGGAATAGATGTGTGTGGACTTGATTTCTGTCATCTAGGTTATGAGACTGATTTGTGAGTCCCAGACACATTCATAGGTCATTGTCATAACTTGGAAAAGTGCATAAAATACTACTTTGATAACTTAGCTCAGTGGTCATCAAAAAGCAGCTCGAGAGCCACATGTGGCTCATGAGCCGTGGTTTGCTAACCACTGCTAGGGAAAAACACTTAAAAAAACATTTTAGCTGAAACCAGTTTGGCTCAGTGGATAGAGCCTAGGCCTGTGGACTGAAAGGTCCCAGGTTCGATTCCGGTCAAGGGCATGTACCTTTGTTGCGATGTTTCTCTCTCATTGATGTTTCTAACTCTCTATCCCTCTCTCTTCCTCTCTGTAAAAAAAAAATAAATAAATAAATAAATAAATAAATAATACATTTTAAAAAACATTTTAATAATGTACTAATGTCTTTAACCTGAAGTCAAAACTTCTGGGTAAGGGTAATGCCTTAGCAGTGGTCGGCAAACTCATTAGTCAACAGAGTGGCAAAAGAGCCAAGCCACAGTTTGCTGACCACTGACTTAGCTGCTAGATCTCTGATAAATGGACAGAAACAGCTCTTGCCTTGGGACAGCCTGATGACCTCTGACCTTTGGAGGTGAGGTGCATTCTGGACCGTTGCCTTTCACTGTGTGGTAAGCTGCCGTCAGAGTTTAAGTAAACTGCTCAAATGAGATGGAATGTTTCCGATAAGTTACAAAAAATTGCTGCATTCTTGGGGGACTCTGGCTCCATTCCCATCATTTAGTCAACCCCAAGAGCCCCGCCGTTCCTACAGCCTAGGTAGGACATGCTTTGGTTGTTGCCGATAGGTTTGTTGTTGTTGTTTAATGAGAGACTTACTTTGGGTGGGGAGAAAACTGAAGGGTCATTACCCCGGCGCCCATTTCTCTCTAATACAGTGGTTCTCAACCTTTCTAATGCCACGACCCTTTAATACAGCTCCTCATATTTGGTGACCCCAAACCATAAAATTATTTTCGTTGCTACTTCATAACTGTAACTTTGCTACTGTTATGAATCGTAATGTAAATATCTGTGTTTTCTGATGGTCATGATTTACAGGTTGAGAACCGCTGCTATAGAGCCCAATACTATTATAGTCTAATATCAATACATACGTCATGAAGGACGATACTCTACCATCTTCATTCCCTGGTGGTGCAGGAAACCGTGATGGATCTGTCTGCATTTTTCCAATACATTGCGTTTTAATTCTATTTCCGGTGGGCATGCAGACGTCAGCTTAGGGGTGTGCTCAGTGCAGGCATTCACTTTCATAAGAGAAGTGCGTTCTCATTGATGGTCCCTTATGTCCCTTCTCCATATCTGCCCTGAGCCCACTGCTTGGTTTATGAGACTGATTTGAAAATTGCCTTGCGTTTTTCATCACCAAAAATCTCTTCTCCATTTTGTATAATCCTTAGGCATTTTGACTGGCCCACTATAATTTTCTCCTGGAAAAGGGGGCTTGCCTCTCCTAATTATTCTGCTTCTTCGCTGGAGATTTGTACATTAAATTGTTAGTTACTAAATATTAAGTCTGGAACAAGGCATGACACTTCAGATATAGCAAAGGTAAATTATGGCATTCGGCACTATTACAAGGTGTGCTACTATTTTTATGGTAACCTTACCCACTCTCTAACCACAAATAAGTATTTGTCTAGAATGGGTGTCGTTCGAAGGAAATTATGCTGCAGCTTGTAATTACTTCCACTGAAACCTATCTGCTCAGACCTAGACCTTGCCCTGCCTGGAATGCATGGGGCCTGGGTGTTTTCTTCAAGCTGATTAAAGCTGTGGTCTTGACTTTGGTCCTTTAAGAAGAAACTACTTAGTAGCTTTACTGTGGGATCAATGAGTCTCACTGTGTTTCCTGGGAAAACAAAGTGCTTGTGATGTGGCAGTTTAGAGAGAGAGGATGGCAGCAAGCTCTGGGGTTCCCTGAGGGATGCTGCCATGTGTACCAGGACTCCTGGGTGGTTCCCCCCCTTCTCTCTCTCTCTCTCTCTCTCTCTCTCTCTCTCTCTCTCTCTCTCTCTCTCTCTCTCTTATATATATATATATATATATATATATATATATATATATATATATATATATCATACACACTAGCGCGCACACACACACAGCCTTTGTAAAGTAGGATTTGAAATTATCTGATACTAGGAGGGCACCCCCTGCCCCATCATTAATTTTTCACATTAAACTGAAATTTCTCAGTAGAATAGCTGGACTTACAGCAAGACTGTGAAGCCCTGTTCTGTACACACACCTCCCTTGCCCCGTATTCGGCAAGCCTTTCTGCTTCCCGGCCCTTTGCTGTTTCACAGAACCGTTCCCACACGCGGGTTGTTTCTGCGCTTGGGGGCCCTTACCCGCTTCCCTCTCCATCCGAATCCCGTGGCCTCTCTCCTTCCCAGACCGCCTGCTCCTTCCTGTGCCCCCTCCTGCTCCCAGGAGAAAGGACTCTTCCTTGCTGCCCCCGGCCTTGTGTTGCTCCCCTTTTGCCATAGCTGTCCCAATCGCTGCCCTGTGAAGCGGTTGAAGCCTCCTGCCTTTCTCCCACCTTCCCCTTTCCATGAAGCCGCTCGCCTTCCTTACGCACCTGATAGGCTAGGCCGGGCAGGTGCCCGCCAGCCCTTTGGGACGAGGTGTCTACGGACTTGCAGAGCCCACGCGCTCCATCCTGGGGGATGCTTTCCTCTGGCCTCTCTGCTTCCCGCCATGTTCTGTCCTGAGGTCAGCTCCTCCTAGTCATTCTTTCCGTTACCCCCTCACCGACCTCCCCCTGCTGTAAGCCCCCCCACCAGGGATGTCTCTTTTTCCAACCAGGAAACTGTTAGGGGATGGAAGATGGAAGGAGCTGATAGTCCAGGTCTGGCTTAGAGTCAGCACTCGGTGAGCCCTGGCTCCGTGAGGCTCTTGTCAGGTCCGTGATGCGCAGAGAGGCCCTGTGCTCCCGGGGGCGGGTGTAAGTGGGAAGGTGGAACGGAGACTCGGGCCGCTGGCTCTCCATCACAAGGGAGAGTTCAGAGCTCTTTAAATCACTCTGAGTTCTCCATTTCCAGATCTCTAAATCACCGAGTCTGTCCCCAGGTCCCCATGATGCCGGCTGCCTGGCTAAGGAAAGAGCCATAAAAACCCTCTGGAAAATGGACCATTTATTATCTGCTGGAGCCCAGTTCTGCTCTTTGAGAAACAGTTTTGACGTTTTGATCTAAGTTCTCCATTTGAGTTGGATAAGCAAGTTTCTTGGTCTTTCACTCTGAGCTTTCAACCTCATCCACATGTCTTTTCTTATCTTTTTTTGATTTATCTTTATGGTTGAAAGCATCACTGATGTCCCACTTTCCCCCATTGGTCCCCTTCTCTACCTCCCCCCACCCAGGCCTTCACCGTACTATTGTCCGTGCCCATGGGTTTTGCACATGTGCATACAAGTTCTCTGGTTAACCTCTTCCTGCCCCCGCCCCCTCCCTCAGAGAATCATGTCTGTTCCCTGTTCCATGCCTCTGCCTGGGTCTATTTTGCTTGTCAGTTAACTTTGTACATTAGATTCCTCATGTGAGTGAGATCATGTGATGCTTGTATCTTTCTGGCCTGCTTATTCAATATTTAAGGGCAGCGACGTATCCTGTAAGAACTGAGTTTGCTTGAGTTGTCTCTTACTTTAACTGTCATATGGAAAGGACTTGAAGACTATTGTCATTTAATGGCTGCCTATTATTTTCTAGGAAAATATTACAAGTATTTGCAATGTTCCAATTATTCGTCAGGCAAATAATAACCATTATCAGCTCTGCTTCTGACCATAGTGACGTGTGGGAGGATTTTAATGGTGAGAGACAAGAGGCTCACAGAGTGAAATGACTTGCCCAAAGGAGCACAGTAAAGGTAGTGTGACAGGGTGTTAAAGATCTCCCCTCTGACCTCAAGGAACATGAGTTCAAATTCTGAGCATATTACTCATCAAGGTGGTGATCTTGCTGAATTTGCTTAAGGTCAGATGACTGCGAGCGAAAGCTTTACTTAAGCAAGAAAAATACATTAATTAACTTAACAAATACCAGTGCTTCAGTTTGTAAAAGAACACATCAACCCCTAGGAAGGACAAGAGCCAGTTATTTTAGTAAAAAAAATGTAGACTTTGGTTTTGCTTTTTAAAGAAAGTATCAGATGAATCATCCCCATATGTGCTGATGGTGCCGGTTACTCAAGCATTCGTCTCCCTGCTCTTGATTCTGGGGTTTCATTCCCTGGAATTCTAATGGAAAAAGCCTGGGCTCACACGAAGACAGGGCACTCTTTGGAAATGCCAAAACTCCAAAGAGGGAATATACTGTTACCCTTCCAGTAGCAATTAGTGGGTTTATGAAAGCACACATGTCAAAGAAGAGCTTGCTTATGGATTCAGAGCGATGACATAGACTTAGAAACATGAGAAAGGATTGAAAAAAAATCTCTGGTGTTCACCTTAAAATGGGGGCAAGCATGTCGTCTTACTTCCCCCAAAAGATACAATTTAGGATTTCCAGGAAGCTCATTCTCTGTCTTTCTCTCCTTTCTCCTCTCTCTTCTTCCTAATTTGTTAAGGTTAGTGGTTCCATTTTTGCCTGTTGTTTGTATAGAGCAGATGTTGTGGCATTTCCAATGGTCAGACAAGGGTCTCTGCTCAACTCGTTTAAGGCCAAAAGGATCTTCTGTGTCATGTACTGAAAACGGGGTCTGGTGGGGGTGGCTTGAAATAAGGGGTAGAAGGATGTCATCAGGGGCCAGGCCTTGGCCTTGGCTGGCTTTCCCTCATTCTCACCAGCCACACCAGGCTACCTGCTGGGAAGCCTGGGGGGTGGGGGAACACTGTTTCTCTCCCAACAGTTACAGCAAAAACCTCATCACGTAATATGTTGTCTCCAGTGGGCCAGGTGTGCCCTTGAATGAATCACCGGGTCCAGGGACACGCAGTGCTTTCACTGCTAGACCGGTGGCCCATCCTGAAGCTGGTGGAGAAGTCAGTGGAGGATGAAGGAGAAAAGCATATATATTGTCACCAGGTACAGGGTGAATGGTGTCAGAACCACAGACGCCCAGCTCAGGAACAGTTAATGAGTTGAAAATGGATCACATGACTCCTCCTCAAGAAACTTCAACCATTGACTCCTCCTCTTGGTTTTCTTATTCTGCTTGTAGTATGTATCACAGCTCTTCCAGAGCCCAAACCTCAAAATAGTTTTAACATCTCCTCCTCCCTTGGCCCCGTGCTTGAGTTCTGTGGATTTATCTTTCAGGATGTCTTTCGCATCTGCACTTTTCTTTCCATTCTCACTGCCACCATTCAGATTTGGACGATCATTAATTCTTGCCCAGACGGTTGCTTTTTCTTCCTAATGGATCTTCCAGCCTTCAGTTTCACAAGTTTTTAATGTATTTATACCAAATTGTATTTCATTTTGTTTCTTATTCATGTTCCTATGATT